>NW_028227256.1:120917631-121565131 GCF_978045245.1 Mus caroli
CAAGAAGACTGTAACATCTCTTACTGTCTTCTGTAACCTCTGGGCATTAAGTGAATAGACACTTGTCTGAAACTTCACCTGGAAAAAAAAGGGGGAGGGGGGAAAGGCTTCCAAAGGAAGCTGTTGTCCTGATTTAAAAATTTTATTTTTATTGTTTTATTTGTGCCTGAACATAACATGTGTGTGTGTGTGTGTGTGTGTGTGTACATACTCTATGGGTGTGTGAGTTCCCACAGAGTCCAGATGAGGGTATCAGATCCCCCAAAGCTGGAGTTACAAAGGTTGTAGGCCACTTGATGTCAGATATCAAAAGAGAACCAGGGCCCTCCAGAAGATCACTAACATGCTCTAACCACCAAGCCATCACTTCAGCCCCCATTGTCTTAGTTCCATTTCCTGAAGCTGTGATAAAGGATCATGAGAAAAACAGCCTATAGAAGAACAGGTATGTTTTAGCACCCAATTCTAAATTATAGTCCCTCATTGTGGAGAGGGCAAGGTGTCAGGTATTTAAAGCATCAGATCATATCACAGCCACAGTCAAGAGCAAATAGCAATAAATTAACACGTTCTAGAGCTCAGATTTCCTTCTCTGCCATTACACAATCCAAGACTCTTACTTGAAGAATGCAGTCTGCACACCTGAACTCTTCCCACTTCAGTCAGCATAATCAAGACAGTCTAAACCCAGAGACATGCCCAGAGGTCAGCCTGATCTAGACACTTCCTCAACAAGGCTCTCTTTGTAGATGATTCCAAATTGGGTCAAACAGATCATTAAAATCAGTGATCACACAGCCATATAAAGACGGGGCAAATACATCCTTTCTTGTGAGTCTCCTCTGTACCAGCCAACTGCTCAATTTGAAAGTGATAATACTTAAAGGGAGAAGCTGATGAGAGAGCCTCCGGCTCGTTTTTTTTTTTTCTACTCATGCAGAATAAGTTCACAGCATGCACACATCAAGACATGGTATTAAAAACACAGATGGGATCAATGTGAGCAATATTTCTACTGTTCTAGTAAGAAACAACATACTCACATGCTACAGGTATGTGAACAAATTATATAACTAGGGTGACATAACACACAAAATAGTGCTCTTACATTTTTGAAACAGATATAATATAAACATAAATGGTAAAATATGTTCAAAATGTATCTACTTATTTATAGTTTTGTGTGTGTGTGTGTGTGTGTGTGTGAGTGCAGTGCCCATGAAGACTTGAAGAGGGTGGAAGATCCCCTGTGGCTAGAGAGTTACCAGTGGTTGTAAGTGGCCCATATCATATTGTACAAGAGCAATATAGGTTCTTACCAGCCAAGCCATTTCTCCAGCCCAACATTTCTTCTTTATTTATTTATTTATAATGACACTAAACATCAAATTAATTCTTACTGTTCACTCCTATGTATACTGACCAGGGACTTTCTGGGACTTTTCTCTGCATTTTATGTTTCCACAGGAACTTTGATACTACACATTTGTGCTCCTGTATCCAGTTTGAAGTTCTGTAGGTTTTAACACTGAACTTCATAATTTTGCAGCCTACAATTTAAACACTAAGTTGTTTCCCCAGCCCCCAATTTCAAAGCTTTTCAGAGGCAGAAAGAAGTTCAAAGATAAAGCCCTTTGTTTATAGCAAGCTTGTCCCATGGTCTATACTGCCTCCCATGGCATGAAGGATGCTGTGGAATGAATAAGGTTCATCTTCAGATTACAAATTAGGCAATGACTGTTGAGCGAAGCAATATCTTTAATCTCCCCTCTGCACTGCCCTGTGATTCTCTTGGTTTGCTTCTGATACACTAACAAATCTCCTTCGCACCTGGCCTTCTCAATTGATCTGTCTCCTGATATTGCATAATACATTGCATGGTGGATTTGGAAATTGAGAAATATGAGTATATAAAACAGACAGTATTGACTGTGCCTTTTCATTTTACTATATTCTACAGTTTATACCATTCTTATTTTTCTTTATAAAATTCTTGTCAAATATTTTGAACAGTCATTTGCTTCATCTGTGGTTTTCAAGCTTTCTGAGCATACTATGAAATCAATAAAAAAAAAAAAGCCAGGACATTGTAGCATATAAAAATCCAATCCAAAGTGCGCGCCCGCGCGCGCGCGCACACACACACACACATTCATATACTAAATCGAAATTATATATATGAATGTCTAAAAATTAATTCTAAAGTGCTATTTTCCACCAAACATACAGAAGCGCTGAATTTTATGACTCTGAGCATGCTTTGCCTATTTTTTATAATTTATCTAAATATTTGAAAATGATTGATACTCTAATTAAAGCAGCTTCTAAATTATACATGACTCTTTTCTACAAACAACAATAAAACAGCATATGACACAGAAGCATGTTTACGCCAAGGATTTCAGTAATTCGATTGTGAAATAATGAATGTTTCATTATTCAACTTATGCTAATTTCTTAACCCGCTCCACCTGCTCCTTTAGATAACCAGAGCCTGGATTCTTCTGTGAATATTTGGATTGTGTTCCCTCAGATGCTGAACTGCCTCATTCCTTTTCTTCTTCAAAATAGCTGAGAATTTGGCCTGAACTTACTAGCTTCTCAACAGAGCTTTCTGTGTCCCAGGAGGCAAAGTAAGATTTATTCCAAGTCAGAGCCAAGATGAAGTTATTGGTTTTAGTTCCATAATAAGCTGAAATAAGAACTAACACAAACACACCTCCCTGCTTGTGGTACAACATTCACTGTTCTGTTGTTATTTTTTTCATTTCTGTGTCTAGTCTCCCAGTTGGCTATGAGGTATTTGTGAGTAGGATCAGGGCTAGCCTCTCTTACCATGCTTCCTCTCCTTTATAATAGTCTTCTCATTCAAAAGAGAACTCAACCTGAATCACTCTCAACCTTTGGCCAGAAAAGCTTCCTTTTGCAGTTGACAGCAGTGAGTGCAGAGACCCATAACTGCTTAAACAGGTGACACTAAGAGGCAGACTGATCAGCCCTATGGAACATCACTCCAAGACTGAGAGAATAGTACAAAAGAGGGGGAAGAAAGACTGTAAGAGCCAGGGGATGGGGAAGATGCTTTGAAATAGGATCTTCAGGACACAACAGGGACATAGTGCTTATGAGCTGAGAATAGATTTGTCTACCTCCTAAAGATGTGTATAAAATCAAAATTGCAGGATGGATGGGGGAAGAGATGAGGCCCTGCTCCTAATTGAAGATTTCAGAACACCAGCTGAGGGAGGGAGGAGTGTTTGGGGCACATGAACATTGGGAGAGATCTGAGAGGCCAGGGCATACCCCACAGTCATACACATATGGATATTTTAATCAAACTTAGTAAGTTATACAAAAAGGAGGAGGAGGAAGAAGGGGGAGGAGAAATAGGAGAAGGAGGGGGAAGAGGAAGAAACATTTGAAGAGGATGTGTGGGGGACATAAGGAAGAGTTGGAAGGGGAGAAGGGGAGATTGGAGTTAAGTGAAGATAAGGATACTTCATTGTACATATATATGTGTATATATATATATATTATCAATCATAAAATATTATATTAAAATATAAATTCAGTTTTACAAAAACATTCTGAAGAATGGAGTAGTTAAAAAAGATATTCCAAGCACAGATATACCACAGACTTTTGATTGTTACTCTCCCTGGGCTCAGTATATTTAAGATTAATATGAATTAAAGGGAACAGCAAAATTGCAACTTACAACACAAAGACAGCTTGCTTAGCTGTATTGTTAGGAAGAAAGATGACACATAGGCAGACCATTTGTGCTGTTAAGTGTTTGCTTTTATGTTACTATTGTTTCTGAAGGAGGAAATTCAGGAAACTGTTGGATTAGCCACACCAGACAGCAAAGAAGGTACCAGTCTACTCTGGAGTAGAATAAAGACCAGGTTAGGGAGAGATGCTTGGATATGTGTCTAAGATCAAAAGCCTTTGCTTCCCTTTACCAGTTTTGGCAAGTTAACAATAATAAGTTTCAAATCCCACACAAAATATGAATAATAGCAGGGTGCATATTTCTCAGATGTTATTTCCAAACTGGAAAGGTAAACAGGATATGAAGCCACAAAGAACATCAGAAGATGATAGTTTGCCTTATTTATGTATGTTTTTATTTTTATTTATGAATATATATATATATATATATATATATATATATATATATGTCTATTTATGATCCTACTTGTCTATAAGGGCACCACACATATGAAGGTTCCCAGAGAAGATAGAAGGAGATATTGGATCCCCTGGAATTGGAATTATAGGTAGTCATGCCCCAAGTGCTAAAGGTACTGACAACCAAGTCCAGGTCAGCTGCATGAGCAGTAAGTTGTCTTAACTGTGGAGCCATCTCTCCAAACCAAGATTCTAGCATTTACATTGCTCAGGGTTCAAGCTAAATTCTACTTCCTTGCTAGATTGCATATGAGAGTCTTATGTCAACTTTTATCAATACTTTTTCCCCTATATTCTTATTTTCCCACAATTTATTAGATATTTTCTTCATTTACATTTCAAATGTTATCCCAAAACTCCCCTATATCCTCTCCCCACCCCCGCCCTACTTCCCTACACACTCACTCCCAGTTCTTGGCATATAAAGTTTGCAATACCAAGGGGCCTCTCTTCACAATGATGGCTGACAAGGCCATCTTCTGCTACATATGCAGCTAGAGACAGGAGCTCTGGGGGTACTTATTAGTTCATATAGTTGTTCCACCTGAAGAGTTGCAAACCCCTTAAGATCTTGGGTACTTTCTCTAGCTCCTATATTGGGGGCCCTGTGTTCCATCCTATAGATGACTGTGAGCATCCACTTCTGTATTTGCCAGACACTGGTAAAGCCTCACAGGAGACAGCTATATCAGGATCCCTTCAGCAAAATCTTGCTGGCATGTGTTATAGTGTATGTGTTTGGTGTCTGAATTTGTGAATTGCCCTTTCTAACTCAGTGAAGAAAAGAGTTGGAAAATTGATAGGATTGCATTGAATCTGTAGATTGCTTTCGGCAGGATAGTCACTTTTACTATATTAATCCTGCCAATCCATGAGCATGAGAGACCTTTCCATCTTCTGAGATCTTCTTCTATTTCTTTCTTCAGAGACTTGAAGTTCTTATCATACAGATCTTTCAATTCCTTAGTTAGAGTCACACCAAGGTATTTTACATTATTTATGACTATTGTGAAGGGTGTTGTTTCCCTAATTTCTTTCTCAGCCTGTTTATCCTTTGTGTACAGAAAGGCCACTGATTTGTTTGAGTTAATTTTATATCCAGCTACTGGCTGGAGCTGTTTATCAGGTTTAGGAGTTCTCTGGTGGTATTTTTTAGGGTCACTTATATATACTATCATATCATCTGCAAACAGTGATATTTTGACTTATTCCTTTCCAATTTGTAGCCCCTTGATCTCCTTTTGTTGTCAAATTGCTCTGGCTAGGACTTCAAGTACTATATTGAATAGGTAGGAAGAAAGTGGGCAGCCTTGTCTAGTCCCTGATTTTAGAGGGATTGCTTCCAGATTATATCCATTTACTTTGATGTTGTCTACTGGTTTGCTGTATATTGCTTTTACTATATTTAGCTATGGAGTATGATTTTTTTCAAGACTTTTATCATGAACAATTGTTGGAATTTGTCAAATGCTTTCTCAGCATCTAAAGAGATGATCATGTGATTTTTGTCTTTGAGTTTGTTTATATAGTGGATTACGTTGATGGATTTCCATGTATTAAACCATCCCTGCATCCCTGGGATGAAGCCTACTTAGTCATGATGGATGATTATTTTGATGTGTTCTTGGATTCGGTTAGTGAGAATTTTATTGAGTATTTTTGCATGGATATTCATAAAGGAAATTGGTCTGAAGTTCTCTTCTTTGTTGGATCTTTGTGTGGTTTAAGTATCAGAGTAATTGTGGCATCATAGAAAGAATTGGGTAGAGTACCTTCTGGTTCTAGTTTGTGGAATTTTTTGAGTAGAGTTGGAATTAGGTCTTCTTTAAAGGTCTGATAGAACTCTGCACTAAACCCATCTGGTCCTAGCCTTTTTTTTTGGTTGGGAAACTATTAATGACTGCTTCTATTTCTTTAGGGGAGATGGGACTGTTATGATCGTTAATCTTATTCTGATTTAACTTTGGTACCTGATATCTGTCTAGGAAGTTGTCCATTTCGTCCAGGTTTTCCAGTTTTGTTGAGTATAGCCTTTTGTAGTAGGATCTGATGATGTTTTGGATTTCCTAAGGATCTGTTGTTATGTCTCATTTTTCATTCTGATTGTGTTAATTAGGATGCTGCCCCTGTGCCCTCTAGTGAGTCTGGCTAAGGGTTTATCTATCTTGTTGATTTTCTCAAAGAACCAGCTCCTGGTTTGGTTGATTCTTTGAATACTTCTTTTTGTTTCCACTTGGTTGATTTCATCCCTAATTTTGACTATTTCCTGCAGTCTACTCCTCTTGGGTGAATTTGCTTCCTTTTGTTCTAGAGCTTCTAGGTGTGCTGTCAGACTGCTAGGGTATGTTCTCTCTAGTTTCTTTTTGGTGGCACTCAGGGCTATGAGTTTTTCTGAGGACTGCCATCATTGTGCCCCATAAGATTGGGTATGTTGTGGCTTCATTTTCATTAAAAGTCTTTAATTTCTTTCTTTTTTTTTTTTTTTTTTTTTTTTTTGGTTTTTCGAGACAGGGTTTCTCTGTATAGCCCTGGCTGTCCTGGAACTCACTTTGTAGACCAGGCTGGCCTCGAACTCAGAAATCCGCCTGCCTCTGCCTCCCAAGTGCTGGGATTAAAGGTGTGCGCCACCACGCCCGGCTCAATTTCTTTCTTTATTCCTTCCTTGACCAAGGTATCATTGAGAAGAGTGTTTTTCAGTTTTCATGTGAATGTTGAATGTCTATGATTTATTGAAGATCAGGCTTAGTCTGTGGTGATCTGATAGAATGCCTGTTTTGTGACCAATTATATGGTCAATTTTGGAAGAGGTACCATGAGGTGCTGAGAAGAAGGTTTATCGTTTTGTTTTAGGATAAAATGTCCTGTAGATATCTGTTAAATCCATTTGTTTCATAACTTCTGTTAGTGTCCATGTGTCTCTGTTTAGTTTCTGTTTCCAGGATCTGTCCATTGGTGAGAGTGGATTGTTGAAGTCCCCCACTATTATTGTGTGAGGTGCAATATGTGCTTTGAGATTTATTAAAGTTTCTTTAATGAATGTGGTTGCCCTTGTATTTGGAGCATATATATTTAGAATTGAAGAGTTCACCTTGGTAGATTTTACCTTTGATGAGTAAGAAGTGCTCCTCCTTGTCTTTTTGATAACTTTGGGTTGGAAGTCAATTTTATTTGATATTAGAATGGATACTCAAGCTTGTTTCTTCAGAAAATTTGCTTGGAAAATTGTTTTCCAGTGTTTTTCTCTGAGGTAGTGTCTGTCTTTATCCCTTAGGTGGGTTTCCTGTAAGCAGCAAAATTTTGGGTTATGTTTGTATAGCCAGTTTGATAGTCTGTCTTTTTATTGGGGAATTGAGTCCATTGATGTTAAGAGAAATCAAAGCAAAGTAATTTGTGTTTCCTGACATTTTTCTTGTTAAAGTTGGGAATCTGTTCTCATGTCTGTCTTCTTTTAGTTTTGGTAAAGGATTACTTTCTTGCTTTTTCCATCTTTGTGTTGGTGTTTTCCCTTTATTATCCTTTGAAGGACTGGATTCATGGAAAGATATTGTGTGAATTTGGTTTTGTCACAGAATACTTTGGTTTCTCCATCTATGGAAATTGAGAGTTTTGCTGGGTATAGTACCCTGGGCTGGAATTTGTGTTCTCTTAGTGTCTGTATAACATCTGTCCAGGATCTTCTGGCTTTCATAGTCCCTGGTGAGAAGTCTGGAGTAATTCTAATAGGCCTTCCTTTATATGTTATTGACCTTTTTCCCTTACTGCTTTTAATATTCTGTCTTTATTTGGTGTATTTGTTCTAATTATTATGTGTTGAAGGGATTTCTTTTCTGGCCCAGTCTATTTGGAGTTCTGTAGGCTTCTTGTATGTTCATGGGCATCCCTTTCTTTAGGTATGGGAAGTTTTCTTCTATAATTTTGTTGAAGTTATTTGCTGGCCCTTTAAGTTGAAAATCTTGATTCTCATCTATACCTATTATCCCAAAGTTTGGTCTTCTCATTGCGACCTGGATTTCCTGGATGTTTTAAGTTAGAATCTTTTTGCATTTTGCATTTTCTTTGATTGTTGTGTCCATATTCCCTATGGAATCTTCTGCATCTGAGATTCTCTCTTCCATCTCTTGTATTCTGTTGCTGATGCTCATATCTATGGTTCCTGATTTCTTTTCTAGGGTTTCTATCTCCAGAGTTGTCTCCCTTTGGGTTTTCTTCATTTTTTTCTATGTCCACTTTTAGATCTTGGATGGTTTTGTTCAATTCCATCACCTGTTTAGTTGTGTTTTCCTATAATTCTTTAAGGGATTTCTGTGTTTCTACTACCTGTTTAGCAGTGTTTACCTGAAGTTCTTTAAAGACTTCTACCTGTTTAGCAGTGTTCTCCTGTAATTCCTTGAGGAATTTTTGTGCTTCCTCTTTAAGGGCTTCTACCTGTTTAGCAGTGTCCTCCTGTATTTCTTTAAATGAGTTATTAATGTCCTTCTTAAGATCTTCTACCACCATCATGAGATATGGTTTTAAATCCGCGTCTTGCTTTTCGGGTGTGTTGGGGTACACAGGACTCATTGTGGTGGGCATACTGGGTTCTGATGATACCCAGTGTTCTTTGTTTCTGTTAGTAAGATTCTTACGTTTGCCTATCGCCATCTGGAAGTCTCTGGTGTTAATTTTCAAGCTGTCTCTGGTTGGAACTTGATCCTCCTGTGATTCTTCTAGCCTCCGTCAGCACTCCTGGGAATCCAACTCTCTCCTGAGTTCCAGTGGTCAGAGCACTCTCTGCAGGCAAGCTCTCTTCTTTCAGGGCAAGTGTCCAACAATCTAGAGTTCTGATCCACCTCCTGAGTTCTAGGGTCAGAACCCTGACTGTAGGCCTAATCTCCTCTGGCAAGGAATGTGCCCAGGGGTCTGGGTCTCAGCTCTACCTCCTGGCTGAGGATGAAGGCCCTATGGGACCCTGACCAAGAAGCACTGTTGCTTCTATTGGCCATGTGCTCTCAGGTGATCAGGAGGTCCTGGGTGTGCTAGGGGTCCTGTGGCATAGAGAGTCCTCTGGTGCCCTAGACACCCTTGGCTGGATTCAGGTAGAAGATGGTGGGGCTATCCCCGACCTGAATGGATCCCAGCCTCTAGTCAGGCAGGGTTCCATTGTCCTGTTCCTGCTGACACAAGACTCTCTGCAATTCTTTGGAGCTGATGTTGTATTCCACTCACCAGTGATCCCGAGGTGATCCTGATGTCCTATGGCATGGAGAGCACTCTAGAGCCCTTAGAGGCCTCTGCTGGACTCAGAAGGAAGATCTTATCTATACTTTTACTGACACAAATAGTACTTCTCTGGAAATTATCCCATGTCCCTCAATAATGAACTATGATATGAAAGTATTAGATACGATAATAAAATTACAACTTTCTTGCCCCAAGTTGATTTTTGTAAATGAAGTCCATTGGCGTATATGTAAATTAATAGCACAATGTGGCAATATTTCAAGTTCACTTTCACCAACAATCAAAATAGAAGTTTTTGTGTGTATGTGTGATTATTATCAAGATTTAGTGTCTCCTACCTGAAATCCCATAACAGCGATCCCTGAGTAAAACCTTAGCATCTATCTCATTAGCCTTCTATTTACTTTAGTCATTCAGGAGTTCATTCTGCACACTTGATTCTGTACCTGCTGTTGAGAACCAGTAGACCTCTCTCCTCCACAAACACACAAACAAGAAACATCCCATTTCTACATGGGAATGTCTGCGGGCCCTATTCTTTCTGGACACATTTGTCCCAATTTTGAATCACTATTTTTCCTTCTCCTCAAACATATGTAAAGGAGTTCTTTGACCTTTTGCTCTGCCTCAAACCTGCATTCAGGGTTTTCTGTGATCTATCACTCAGCTTTAGAGAAATCCCTTGAAGCAGTGATATTTGTGATAGCCATCTTACTAAAAAAGATAATCAAGGCTTTGAAAAGTTTCCTTAAAGTCGCATTATTTAATAAAACATATCTGGGTATTAAACTCAGGTTAATTGCTAAGGGTATTCCTACCTTCAAGCAACAAAGATCATTCATCTGGTGTGGCAATCATTTCTGCTAAGAATTATACATCAGGATGAGAGGGAGAACTGTAAAACTGAGAGATAACATTACTATCCACTTTGATTCTAACAACCTTCAGGGACAAGTTTCATTTTTGGCTCTTTGTTTTTCTCTATGATGTTCTCCATGTTACTATGGTTGAATTAAAGATTTTTCTTCAATTGAATATGGAGTACATTGCTAATTGCTATTCTGTTCAAACTTCCAGAAATCACTTCTTTAAAAAAAAAAATTTAATAGATATTTTCTTCTTTCACATTTCAAATGCAGAAATCACTTCTTAAAAGCAAGAGTTGACTCTCTACCCAGGAGAGCACAGGCCACAGAAGCAGCAGAGCAGCTGAGACAGGGTCCTCTGGGCCTACATCTGCACTCAGGATGTTACTCGGTCCTCTGTGCACCTTCCCTGCCAGAGGAGCGCTTGCCTCCAGGAAGTATCTGCCCCTGGGACTCAGGTGAGATCTCCATTTCTCTTCTGTGATTATAAGGCAGTTTCACTCAGGAGTGTACAGGCTGCAGAAGGAACAGAGCAGCTGAGACAGGGTGCTATCGGCCTACATCTGCAGTCAGGACATGGGGCTGTACTGCCGCCCTCTGTGCACTGGTCTTGCCATGAGAGAGCTGGTCTCCTAAGAGTGTTGACACAGACTTACAGACTCAGAGGTAGAACAAGCTCCAGCTAGGGACAACAAGAACATCTAACACCAGACAGCAAAAGACAAATGCAAGAATCTTACCAACAGAAACCAAGACTACTTGGCATCATCATAACCCAGTACTCCCAAAACAGACAGTCCTGAATACCCCAACACACCAGAAAAGCAAGATTCAGATTTAAAAATCATATCTCATGATACTGATAGAGGATGTAAGAAGGACATTAATAACTCACTTAAAGAAATACAGGAGAACACAGCTAAACAGGTAGAAGCAATTAAAGAGGAAATACAAAAATCCCTTAAAGAATTACAGAAAAACACAACCAAACAGGTGAAGGAATTGAACAAAACCATCCAAGTCTAAAAATGGAACTAGAAACTATAAAGAAATCACAAAGGGAGATAACTCTGGAGATAAAAATTCTGGGAAAGAAATCAGGAGCCATAAATGCAAGCATCACAAACAGAATACAAGAGAAGGAGTAAAGAATCTCAGATGCAGAAGATTCCATAGAAAACATGGACACAACAATCAAAGAAAATGCACAATGCAAAAAGATCCTAACTTAAAACATCCAGGAAATCCAGGACACAATGAGAAGACCAAACTTTAGGATAATAGGTATAGATGAGAATGAAGGTTTTCAACTTAAATGGCCAGCAAATAACTTCAACAAAATTATAGAAGAAAACTTCCCATACCTAAAGAAAGGGATGCCCATGAACATACAAGAAGCCTACAGAACTCCAAATAGACTGGACAAGAAAAGAAATTCTTCTCAAATATAATAATTAAGACACCAAATACACAAAACAAAGAAAGAATATTAAAAGCAGTAAGGGAAAAAGGTCAAGTAACATATAAAGGCAGACTTATTAGAATTGTACCAGACTTCTCCCCAGAGACCATGAAAGCCAGAAGATTTTGGACAGATGTCATACAGACCCTAAGAGAAAACAAATGCCAGCCCAGGCTACTATACCCAGCCAAACTCTCAATTACCATAGATGGAGAAACCAAGGTATTCCATGACAAAACCAAATTTACTCAATATCTTTCCATGAATCCTGCCTTTCAAAGGATAATAAAGGGGAAATTCCAACACAGGGAGGGAAACTATGCCCTAGAAAAATCAAGAAAATAATCTTTCAACAAACCTAAAAGAAGATAGCCACATGAACATAATCCCAACAATAACAACAAAAAATAACAGGAAACAACAATTACTTTTTTTAATATCTCTTAATATCAATGGAATCAATTCCCTAATAAAAAGACATAGGCTAACAGGCTGGCTATGTAAATAGGACCCAACATTTTGCTGCATACAGGAAACCCACTTCAGTAACAAAGACAGACACTACCTCAGAATAAAAGGCTGGAAAACAATTTTCCAAGCAAATGGTCCCAAGAAACAAACTGAAGTATCCATTATAATATCAAATAAAATCATCTTTCAACCTAAATTTATCAAAAAAGACAAGGAGGGACATTTCATACTCAACAAAGTTAAAAACTACAAAGATTAACTCTCAATTCTGAACATCTATGCTCCAAATGAAAGGGCATCCACATTCATTAAAGACACTTTAGTAAAGCTCAAAGCACACTTTGCACCACAAACAATAATAGTGGGAGATTTCAACACCCCACTCTTATCAATGTATATATCATGTAACAAAAACTAAACAGAGACACAGTGAAAATAACAGAAGATATGAAACAAATGGATTTAACTGATATTCTTAGAACATTTTTCCTAAAGCAAAAGGATATACCTTCTTCTCAGCACCTCATAGTACCTTCTCCAAAATTGACCATATAATTGGTCACAAAAACAGGCCTCAACATATACAAAAATATGGAAATAATCCCATACATCCTGTCAGATCACCATGGACTAAGACTGATCTTCAATAACAACATAAATAATAGAAAGCCCACATACACAATCTAAAGCAATCTACAGATTCAATGCAATCCCCATCAAACTTCCAACTCAATTTTTCACTGAGTTAGGAAGGGAAATGTACAAATTCATCTGGAACAACAAAAGAAAAAAACTAGGATAGCAAAAAATATTCTCAAAAATAAAAGAACCTCTGGGAGAATCACCATCCCTGACCTTAAGCTCTACTACTGAACAATTGTGATAAAAACTGTATGGTACTGGTAGAGTGACAGACAGGTAGATCAGTGGAATAGAACTGCAGACCCAGAAGTGAACCCACACACCTATGGTCACTTGATCTCTGAAAAAGGAGCTAAATCCATCCAGTGGAAAAATGACAGCATTTTCAACAAATGGTGCTGGCTCAACTTGTGGTTATCATATAGAAAAATGAGAATTGATCCATTCTTATCTCCTTGTACAAAGCTCAAGTCTAAGTTGGTCATGTATCTCCACATAAAACCAGAGACCTTGAAACTTGGAGAAGTGGGGAAGACCCTTGAAGATATGAACACAGGGGAATCATTCCTGAACAGAACAGTAATGGTTTGTGCTATAGGATCAAGAGTTGACAAATATGACTTCATAAAATTGCAAAGCTTCTGTAAGGCAAAGGACACTGTCAATAAGATAAAAATGTACGCCTTTAATCCCAGCACTCGGGAGGCAGAGGCAGGCGGATTTCTGAGTTCAAGGCCAGCCTGGTCTACAAAGTGAGTTCCAGGACAGCCAGGGCTAAACAGAGAAACCCTGTCTCGAAAAACCAAAAAAAAAAAAAAAAAAAAAAAAAAAATGTAACCAACACAATGGGAAAAGTTCTTTACCAATTCTAAATCCAATCAAGGGCTAATATCCAATATATACAAAGAACTCAATAAGCTAGATCCAGAAAAGTAAGTAACCCCATTAAAAAATTGGGTACAGAGCTAAACAAAGAATTCTCAACTGAGGAATACTCAATGGCTGAGATGCTCTTAAAAAATGTTCAACATCCTTAGTGTCTTAGTCAGGGTTCCTATTCCTGCACAAACATCATGACCAAGAAACAAGTTAGGGAGGAAAGGGTTTATTAGGCTTATACTTCCACACTACTGTTCATCAACAAGGAAGTCAGGGCTGAAACTCAAGCAGGTCAGGAAGCAGGAGCTGATGCAGAGGCCTTGGAGGGATGTTCTTTACTGGCTTGCTTCCCCTGGCTTGCTCAACTTGCTCTCTCTCTCTCTTTTTTTTTAATGTTTTTTTAAATTGGGTATTTATTTCATTTACATTTCCAATGCTATCCCAAAAGTCCCACACACACTCCCCCCCCACCCACTCTCACTTCTTGGCCCTGTCGTTCCTCTGTACTGAGGCATATAAAGTTTGCAAGACCAATGGGCCTCTCTTTCCACTGATGGCCGACAAGGTCATCTTCTGATTCATATGCAGCTAGAGACATAAGCTCTGGGGGGTACTGGTTAGTTCATATTGTTGTTCCACCTATAGGATTGCAGATCCCTTTAGCTCTTTGGGTACTTTCTCTAGCTCCTCCATTGGGGGCCCTGTGATCCATCCAATAGCTGACTGTGAGCATACACTTCTGTGTTTGCTAGGGTCCAGTATAGCCTCACAAGAGACAGCTCTATCTGGGTCCTTTCAGCAAAATCTTGCTAGTGTATGCAATGGTGTCAGTGTTTGGAAGCCAATCAACTTGCTCTCTTATAGAACCCAAGACTACCAGCCCAGGGATGGTCCCACCCACAAGGGGCCATCACATTCCACTCCCTGGTCCCCATAGACTTGTTCAAAAACATGAGTCTATGGGGGCCATACTTAAACATAGCATAATGCAAAATGCATTTAGTCCAACTTTCAAAGTCCTCATCGTCTATAACAGTTGCAACAATGTTAAAAGTCCAAAGTTCAAGGTCTCTTCTGAGATTCATTCAACTTAATTAACTGTAATCCCCAAAGCAAGGCAGGAAACCAGCTGGGCAAACTCCAAACTCTGCATCTCCATGGCTGATGTCAAAGCGGTCTTCAGATCTCCACTCCTTTTTCATCTTTGTTGATTGCGACAAACTGCTTTCTCCTGGGCTGGTTCTACTCCCTGTTAGCAGCTTTCCTCAGCATGTATCCCATAGCTCTGGCATCTTTAACATCTGTGAGTCTCCAAGGCAATTTCAATGTTACAGCTTCTTGTTTCAGTGTCTGGGATTCCACTTGATCTTTTGGACTCCTCCTAAGGGCTGGTCTCACTTTTCCAGCTCTGCCCTCTGTAGCACTCTAATCTCAGGATGATCCACTCCACTACGGCTGCTGTTCTTGGTGATCATCCCATGGTACTGACATCTCCAATACATTGGGGTGTTCCACTCCAACTAGGCTTCACCAATAGCCTCTCATAGGCTCTCTTCAGGGTGCCAAGCCTCAAATTCTTTGCATGACCCCTTCAGTCCTGGGCCATCAACTACAGCTGAGGCTTCACTTTCTCCAATGGCCTTCCCTGGCCTCTCACAGTGCTAAGCCTCAGCTTCTCTCCATGATCCCTTCATTCCTTCACAAGCAGTACCACCTGAGTGACTCTTACACATTACCAAGTCCAGCCGCAGCATGAGGTACAACCTCGGGTATCTCTGGAACACAGCGTCTTTGTGCTCCCAGAAAACAATTTCCAGAAGATTTCACCTCAGTGATGCTGGTCTCTTCTTAATCACTGCTAATTCCTTAGCTCCAGCTAACCACCATCAATTTTCCCAGTAGTTCCTTCCATTCTTAACTCTAGAGCCAGAGCCACGTGGCTGAAGCTGCCGAGTTCTGCTGCTTACAGGAACTAGAACATGATCCCCTTGTACTATTACATTATCATTAGCTTTATGTTTTCTAAATCCTTCACTGCCTAAGCTTGGCTATCCTGGTTCTTGCTCTGTAGATTGACCTTGAATGCAGAGATCAGTATTCGATTAAAGGTGTGTACCACCATGCCTGGATCTAATTAAGCTGGGTAGAATCTTGCCCCAAGGTCCCACTCCCTTAATCTGTTATCTCCTAGAACACAAGATTTTGCTCCATTTCACTTCCTGGTACTCCTTTAATATTCGAACAATTTATTTTATATTTTGCCTTTCTAAGCTTGCTATGCTTGTTCAAACTTCTCTTTGTGAGACTTAACCAGAGAACAAAATCTCTGCTGGGCTTTTTTGAAACTTCTTTTGTCAATGCAATTAATCCAAGTCTCTTCACCTTAGCCTCAGGCAAACTTTTCAGACAAGGGCAAAAAGTAGCCACACTCTTCACCAAAATACCACAAAACCAGTCTTTATGCCACATTCTGAAATTCTTCTCCTTTGAAATCTCTTGGGCCAGGTCAACACAGTTCAAATTACTCCCAGCAATTAAGTCTTCCATATTCCTACTAGGATGACCCATTAAGCCCCATTTAAAGCATTCCACTGCTTTCCAAATCCAAAATCCCAAAATCCACATTCTTTCAAATAAAAGCATGGTCAGGCCTATCACAGCAATACCCCACTCCTGGTACCAACTCTGTATTAGTTAGGGTTTTACTGCTGTGAACAGATACCAGGACCAAGGCAAGTCTTATAAAAAGCAACATTTAATTGGGGCTGGCTTACAGGTTCAGAGGTTCAGTCCATTATCATCAAGGTTGGAGCATGGCAGTATCCAGGCAGGCATGGTGCAGGAGGAGCTGAGAGTTCTATGTCTTCATCCAAATGCTGCTAGTGGAAGACTGTCTTCCAGGCAACTAGGGTGAGGACCTTATACCCACACCCACAGTGACACACCCATTCCAACCAGGCCACACCTATTCCAACAAGGCCACACCTTCAGATGGTGCCACTCCCTGGTCCAGTGATATACAAACCATCACAATCACAAATTGAGAAAATGCCTTACAGCTGGATCTCATGGAGGCATTTCCTCAACTGAAGTTCCTTTCTCTGTGATAACTCCAGCTGTGTCAAGTTGACACAAAACTAGCCAGTCCACTTAGTCATCAGGGAAATGCAAATCAAAACAACCCTGAGATTCCACCTCACACCAGTCAGAATGGCTAAAATAAAAAAACTCAGGTAACAGCACATGCTGGCAAGGATGTGGAGAAAGAGGAACACTCCTCCATTGCTGCTGGGATTGCCAACTGGTACCACCACTCTGGAAATCAATTTGGAGATTCCCCAGAAAATTGGACATAGTACTACTGAAAGACCCAGCAATATCTCTCCTAGGCATATACCCAGAAGATGCTCCAACATGTAATAAGGACACATGTTCCACTATGTTCATAGCAGCCTTACTTATAATAGCCAGAAGCTGGAAAGAACCCAGATGTCCCTCAACAGAGGAATGGATGCAGACAATGTGGTACATTTAGACAATGGATACTACACATCTATTAAAAATGAATTTATGAAATCTTAGATAATTTAATAGATCTGGAGGATATCATCCTAAGTAAGGTAAACCAATCACAAAAGAACACACGTGATATGCACTCGCTAATAATTGATATTAGCCCAGAATCTCAGAATACCCAAGATATAATTTGCAAATTACATGAAACTCAAGAAGAAGGAAGACTAAAGTGTGGATACTTCAGTCCTTCTTAGAAGGGGGAACAAAATACCCATGGAAGGCATTACAGAGACAAAGTTCCAAGCAGAAACTGAAGGAATGATCATCCAGAGACTGCTCCACCTGCAGATCCATCCCATAAACAACCACCAAATCTATACACAACTGCAGATGCCAACAAGAGCTTGTTGACAGGAGCCTGATATAGCTGTCTCCTGAGAGGCTCTGCCAGTGCCTGGCAAATACAGAAGTGGATGCTCACAGTCAGCCACTGAACAGAGCACAGAGTCCCCAATGAAGGAGCTACAGCAAGTACCCAGGGAGCTGAAGGGGTTTGCAGCCCCATAGGAGGAACAACAATATGAACTAACCAGTATCCCCAGAGTTCCCTGTGACTAATCCACCAATCAAAGAAAACACATTGGTGGGACTCATATCTCTAGCTGCATATGTAGCAGAGGATGGCCTAGGTGGTCATCAATTGGCAGAGAGGCCCTTGGTCCTAGGAAGGTTCTATGCCCCAGTATAGGGTAATGCCAGCACGAGGAAATGGGAGTGGGTCGATTCATGAGTCTCAGGGTGGTGGTGGCAAATGTAGGGGATTTTCAGAGGGGAAACCAGGAAAGGGGATAATATTTGAAATGTAAATAAAGAAAATATCTAATTAAAAAAGGAAGGAAAAGTGTCAATGGGCTAGAGAGTTGGTTTACTCAGTAAGGGCATTAGCTGTACTTGCCAATACCTAATATATATCTAAATATCTAAAATATTTTTAAAAGTATCTTTTTAAAATACAAATTGAAATGCAAAGGATGGAGCTAGATCATTCACTTTCTGACATCTACAGAACAAAGGAGACCATGGCCCATGAGGCAACTTAGGAATTTAGGATTGCCTGAAATCTGTGGAGATGAGAAGAATTAGTCATAGAGGTTTTTTTTTCTCTCTCTCTATCCCTCCCTATACCCATTCCTCTCTCCTCTCCTCTCTACCCTCCCCTCTCAATGTTTGTGTGTACAATACTTGTGTGGACATGTGTGTATTGGGGCAGGGGTGCTCACCTGTATGTGCATTTGCAGAGGCTTGAGTTTGGCATCAGGTATCCTTCATCTCTCTCCACCTTACTTTTTGAGAGATGGTCTCTTACTGAACCTAGAGCACACAAGTGGGCCTCCACAACCTGCCTCTTTCTGTATCCCAAATGTTGAAACTAAAGACTCCTTTGCCTTGCCCAACCTTCACATGAGTGCTAGGATTTTAGTCTCAGGCACTTATGTTTGTACAGAAAGCATGTTATCCACTGTGATATCTACTTACTCCTATAATGCTCATTTGCATTATTATCCCACATTTTATGCTATTATCATTTATTGTTCAGTGGTGTGGACTGAATTATATGTCCCCAAAGTTACATGTTGAAGTCTTAATGTCAAAACACAACACTTGAAACTACTGCAGTTAAAATTAGGTAACTAGGGTGGCTTTGTGCAGTATGACTAGTGTACAAAAAGAAATTGTGAACTCAAGGAGGAGAAGAGGAAAGTTCATGAGAAGAAAGAGGATGGAAAAGGGACAGGACTTTAGAAGAAATCTATCCTTCAGGCCTCTTGGACTCAGATTCTAGACAAAGGAAATAGATTTCTGCTTCTTACCACCTGGTGAACTTATGGGTCTCACTGGACCAGAAGAAAACAATGGCTTTATGTTTTTTTACCATTTCCAATCAACAAGTGCAGGCTCTAGAAAAATTGTTCACATCTCTTTATAGATGAATAATGAGAGAAATTGCTATCACAGATGCCACTCCAGCCTGCATCTGACTACCAACCTAGGAAACCTACAGCAGTACAGAGGTGTTGGCCAAAGCAGATCTGCTTATTTCCCTGTTCTTTCCTACGGCTCCTTGTATCTTCTGTTTCCCTGCATAATGTCCAGTTTTGATCTTTAACTGTATGCATTGTACAATCACTGGGGAAGAGTATCAAAGAGGGATTGTCTAGGTCACGCTGGTCTATGGGTACATTACCTTGGCTTTCTTGATGGACATGGAAAGAAGCAACTTAAAAGTGAGTAGATACATTCCCTGGCTGTCTTAGTCAGGGTTTCTATTCCTGCACAAACATCATGACCAAGAAGCAATTTGGGGAGGTAAGGGTTTATTCAGCTTACACTTCCATACTGCTTGCTGCCCATCACCAAAGGAAGTCAGAACAGGAACTCAAGCAGGTCAGGAAGCAGGAGCTGATGCAGAAGCCACGGAGGATGTTCTTTACTGGCTTGCTTCCCCTGGCTTGTTCAGCCTGCTCTCTTATAGAACCCAAGACTACAAGCCCAGAGTTGGTCCCACCCACAAGGGGCCTTTCCCCCTTGGTCACTAATTGAGAAAATGCCTTACAGTTAGATCTCATGGAGGCATTTCCTCAACTGAAGTTCCTTTTTCTGTGATAACTCCAGCTGTGTCAAGTTGACAAAAAACTAGCCAGTACACTGGGCCTAATTCCCAAATTATCTAAGTAGAGAAAGCAAGATGAGCAGCAAGCAAGCACACACTCATCCTCTCACTGGCCTTGACTGGATCTGTGACTTTCTGTTTCTGGTCCTCTCTCCTTGGATAGCCCTCCATGATGGACTGTCATCTAGAACTGTGAGATGAAGTAAGCCCTCTCTTTCATAAATTACTTTCTGTCAGAGTGTTTTTACCCCCACAACAGTAAATGAAGCTAAGACACTGAGGTCAGAGAGGAAAATTAGTTGCCATTGTGGTAAATATGAAGTCGGCTTGGGTCATGGAGAGTATAGAATTTCTGAGTCTATCTTCAGTTGCTATTGACTATGGGACAACCATCTCCACTGGCACAAGCTGGAACTTCCCTTCCCTGGCCCTGGGCAAGTGTCCCTACCCCTTAGGCCGCCAATTCTGTTCTCTGCTCTTCAGAGACTCCCAGAAGTGCTTGGTTGTCCAAGAGTCTGAGAGCCCCACGGCCCCCCAGTCTTGTCCACGGACCCTGAGAGCCTTGAACCAGTTCTGACTTTCCCACTTCTCAGACTGTGTTTTTCCACCCCTGGAGCTCTGTCTCAGCACTTCCATATGGCCTAGGCAGCACCCACCTGGGCTGCAGTGGCAGCTGAGTGGGATAAGCACAGTCAAAAACCCTGTATTCCACCTCCCCAGGAAGCTGTGCCCTGTGGTGGAGCAGACGAGGGCCTACTACCTTACAATTGGCTATGACTATGGTATTTCAGAAACATCTCAGAAAAATACCATTTACAACAAGAAAAGCTGGAAAAAGAAGAGTAACTATTTGCTTGGATAAAAGTAGAAATGAGATCTTAGAGTAGAGACTATTCAGTGTGTGTGTGTGTGTGTGTGTGTGTGTGTGTGTGTGTGTGTGCATGTGAGTGATGCAGTTACCCTTGGATCCCAGGAGAGGGAGTCAGAATCCCTGGAACTAGAGTTGCAAGCAGTTGTGAACTGCCCTATATGACTGTTGGAGACAGAACTCAGGTCCTGTGCAAAAGCAGCAGGTGATCTTAACCCTTGAGCCATGTCTCAGCCTCAGATACTTATCTTCCAAATAAACCAAGGTGCAGGTAAATGATAAGTTGGTAATCCTTCTTAAGAAAAGTAAAACCACCACATTAATCCAGTAAGTCGCAATAGTTTTCATTAAGGGAGCACTCTCTATGGGGCCAATATTCAACTTAATCTCTCAGGAGCTACCATCTTTAATCATTCTAGCTTTGTGAAGAAAGCATTATTTTCCATCTCTGTAGGTAAAGAGACAAAGATCTCTTCGACAGATAACCTGTGACAAAAACCACAAGACTGAAAGATTACGGTAAACTATATCTTACACAAAAAACTTGTAATCATAGGTCGTATGATTAGATGTCTCAGAAGTTGTTAATTTATTTAATTAAAAGATACATTGTACTTTATTTTTTAGTTAGCATACAAAATAACAGCTTCTTTATGGCCTTTTCTAGACAGTTTTGGTTAAACTTCACCTGCTCCTCTTCTGAGTCTTTCTGCCTCCTTTCCCATGTGGACACTTTAGTGCCCAGTCTCCTCGTTCTCCTTTCATAACATATGTGTTCTGTTACCTTCCTCAACTGTCTTTCTTAAAGCTTCTAATTTCCCTCGCCTATTTTCCCCTTTCTACTGACCTGGCTTCCACCCACATTAACATTCACATATCTATACCTACAAAGAATTAAAAGCTACAATCTACATAAGAGAGAATGTGTGAGTATTTTCCAGTTCCATCCATTGAGATAATTTAACAACTCTTCTTATATTCTATTTGTATCAAGTTAAACCTTATCTAGATCAAGTGCATTGAAATATTTGCCCAATGGCAGTATATACATCTGTCTTTTGTTTGTTTTCAAGGTGTATTATTATTTCTTTGTTGTTGTTTTGTTTCTTTTTTATTAATCACTTTATTTATTTACATTTCAAATGTTATCCCTCTCCTGAATTCCCCTACAAGAACCCCTCACCCCCTTCCCCTTACCTTTGCCTCTATGAGTGTGCTACCCCATTCACCCACCCACTCTTGCCTTACTCCTCTAGAATCCCCTTTCTCTGGTACATCAAGCCTTCATAGGACAAAGGACCTCCGCTCCCACTGATGTCATATGAGGCAGTCTCCTGCTACATATGTAACGGGAGCTATGGACAGGCACATATATACTCTTTGGTTGGTGGTTCAGTCCCTGGGAACTCTGAGGGGTCATGTTAGTTGATACTATTGTTCTTCCTATGGGGTTAAGAAAAGGGCTGGAAGGGCTGAAGGAGATTGCAACTCCATAGGAAGAACATTTATTCTTAAATCTCTTCTTTCTAAACATTTCTGGGAATTTTTCTTATTTAATCTGATAAGAAGGTAGATATCCTGTTCATACCAAGTATGTGTATTTGTCTTATCCTTTGTCTTTAGATTTGGCCTCATGACCCCTGTGTAGCCAGTTGACCATTTACAGTGATGAATTGTAGGCCGAACACGAGGTGACTGTGATACAATTAGGGATGTAACTGTGGTGTGAGTGTGTGTGTGTGTGTGTGTGTGTGTTGTGTGTTAGGGTGGGTTATGTGCAAATGAGTGCAGATTCTGATAGAATTCCTCAGCAGGTGGAGTCACAGGGAGTTTTGAGCTGCCTCACATAAGTGATGGGAACCAAACTTGGGTACTCTTTAAGAATAATATATACAGTTAACTGCTAAGCCATCCCTTCATTCCCCAAAGTTCTAGTACTTAAATATGTGGCTATTAGAAAAAATAAATTCATTGATAGTAAGTGAAAATTCTGGTTCTGTTCATTACAATAGCAGTGAAGAAGGAAAAATCAAATTATAAATTTAAACTCTTAACTTTGCATATGTGTTATTTCATGTTAATGTTGGTGCATATATGTACTCATACATGTATGTATTGAGTCCAGATGTCAACCTCAGTGATATTCTTCAGGTACCATACACTTAATTTATTGAAATAGAGTCTCTCATGAGACATGAAACTTGCCATTTTGGCCAGGAAGTCCCAGAGATCCAACTGACTAGACCTTATCAGCACTGGCATTATCAGCACATGCCACCATGCCAGGATTTTTTTATGTGTTAGAGAAAGACTGTTCCTTATTCTTGTGAGGCAAGAATTTTACTATGTTCCAAGCTCTCTAACAAGATTTTAGTATACACTCCCAAGGTCTTAAATACTAATAATATGCCAACTTTAATGCCTAGTACCTTTTGAACATACTTTGGCTTTCATAAAAGGATGTTCGAGGTGATAATATTAACTAGATAGGCATGTGATGCTTTTGTCAGTTATATAGCTGATCATAAATTAAAACCTATCCATTCTCCCTGTGAATGTCATTTCATGGCAGTGTGCGAATCTGATGCCACATTCTGACCTAATCAAGCCTGGCATACCCCTGACAAGATTGAGTTTTTCAGCCTGGGGTGCTGAGTGTCACAAGTGAAGCCTCTGAGATGCCAGTCCTTCAACCTTTACTAGTGACACAATGATCTCATTTTCCTTTGCTACCTTCAGCCACATTTTTTTTCCTGTGTCCCTGAGCTCCCTCAGAAGAACATGGAGGAGCCAGGAAGGAAACCTCACTGCCTTTCTTTTGTAGGGGAAGCATGAATAGTTTCCTCTTCCACAAGCTCTGGCTTGTTTCATAATGAGACATACAGCCATAAATAAATACTCTCAAACTTGGTGCAAGATCATATTAAGACAGATGTCAAAGCTCATAATTGCAATACACTGCCTATTACTAAAACTTTTCATAAAATTTAATGAGATTCTAACCTATGAGGAAAAAGGCATGGGGAAACTTAAAGCAATATAATTGCTTGACACCTTCTGCCTGGAGGGCAAAAGGATATATATATATATATATATATATATATATATATATATATAACTGGTATGATTGCTCTTGAAAGAAAGAAACCTGGGAAGATGATTCAAATCCAGTAACTCTGTTTTTACTTTCCTTATCCACTGAATGCTAGAATGAAGATTTATAAAAGAAAGTTCTAGAAAGGGTAATAATGATGATGTTCCCACCACTCAAATTGTAGTGAATGAGATCATCTCAAACTTGAGGAGGATCTTCTACAATGGATATGAAAAGAAATGAGATGAAATGAAGACAATTCAATTCTGGTTCCTAATCAGGATGCTATGCTGTCTCAAGTACCGGTGAGGGAGAACAATTTCCTTGCATGTAGACCAGAAAGAGACCATAATCTTGAAGCAACAAAGAATGGAATTCCTTTAACCACAAAAGAAGACATACCCTTAAAAGAAATAAGTGAGCTGGTAAATAGCTACAGGCTTGGTGAAGGCAAGAGCCAAGAAGCCTCTGAGACCTGAGAGCTGCTCACAGTGAACCTTAACAAGCTGGGAAAAGATGAAACTCAGATTCTACATCAGTGATCAGGTTTGAGCTATGGAGTCTCTGCTGAGCTTGTACAGTGGCAACCTCTCTCCATTTTTCACTTAAAACAAAAAGGCCCCAGGAAAGCCATAATCTTTTAATGGAGATTATTTTCACCCTTGTTTAAGTCATAGGCTACTAAACACTAAGGACCAAATTTACTAAGATTAATTATTTACTCATTACACCTCGTGCATACAGTCTAAAAACCACAAGATTTGAATGTTGACTTTCACTGTCCCCATTTATTAGCAGTGTGCTCTTGGGAAAGTTACTGCAGGTCTCTCAACATCAGCTGCCTGGACTATTAAATAGGAGTGAAAGTATCTACCTCACAGAGTCATCCCAGGACTTAAGCAAGCTCATCAGCACATTAGTGTTAATATTTCAGAAGCTACACATTTATGAGGCACAATCTCCTGAATCTTTCTTTAAAACACATCTATTAATTTATCCTTTGAGAATGCCACGTGTGTGTACAATGTATTTCTGTTATAGTCTCCCATACACATGCATCCTCCAACCCCTCTTCTTGCATCACCTCTGTGTTCTTCTCCCAATTTAATGTATGTATTTAGTTATTTCTTTTGTTATTTTTATGTTTTACTCTTATTTTTTTGTTGTTGACAATACATATTTTTAAAAATAATATATACCTAATACAGTTTCCCCTCCTTCTACTCCTCTGGATCAACCACTTTCTGTGAGAGACACCCCTTTCTGTGTCTCTCATTAGAAAACAGAGATATGTCTAAGGAATAATAGTAAAGTAAAATTTAATAAGATGAGACAAAAACAGCAAAGGAGACTAGGACAAAGCAAACAAACAAAAGGAAAACAGCCTAAGGAGAGGCACAAGAAACAGATGCAGAGACCCACTCATTCGCACACTTAGGAATCCCATGAAAATGCAAAACTGGAAGTCATATATATGTAAAAAAAAAAAAAACCTATGGAGTTAAAACAGAGAAAAGGTAAATAAAAATTGAAATTTATCAAACAAGATAAAATGTTAAAAGAAAAGCAAAAGTCCTGGCATGACATTATGAGACATGGAACCTCTAAATATGTCATTGAGTTTGTTACCTATTGACTGTCTATGGGCATTCAGCCTACCTTGGGGAGTAACATATTTCCTCAATGGGACTCCCTTGAAGAAAACTGAATGTTCATTTGCAAGTGGTTGGTTATCAATTGGAGACTGCTTCTGAGTTAGAGATGGGGGCACATGTCTACTACTACTTTAAGCTCTAGGACCCCATGCGGTACAGAACCAAGCAGGTCCTATGCATGCCACCTCAGTCCATCTTAGCATTGCTGTCCTCAAATCAACAAGTTTAAGGTCATCCACTGAAGCATGATCAACCTACCAGGATGCATGCACACATCCTAAAACAGTTGACTCCTCATTCTTTAGCAAATATCACCTGTCAGCCACTCCTTCATTTAGAGCAGGGGTTGGGGACATCCTGTGCCACGTTTCCCTGCATGCTGGCATGTTAACTGGTTGGATCTTGTTCAGGTCTTACCCGGGGCAGCCATAGCTTCTGTGAATTTCTCAGCAAAACTGCGCACTCATATCAGAAGACCCTGTTGTTCTGAGTTCTTTCTGACCACTGAGCCTTACCATCTTTCTGTTCTCCTCTTCATCAGTATTCCTGGAGCCTTAGGGGAGCAGAGAGAGTGAAAATAGATGCCCCTTGATATACCTGATCTGCCAACAGTCACATTACCTGCTGTAAATTACATAGTGTTTTCTTCCATTTCTCACACTTAGTCCACTCTGCTGGCCAATAGAGTACACACATTAGCTGACAACACAAGAAAGAGCCAGCTCAAGGCCAGTCCCAGCTTCTCAACCCAGATTATTTCCCCCTCTTTTCCCACTCTCTTCCACATTTTCATAAGACAAATAAGAGAGTAGATAAAATGGATAATTATTCTTCCTTCACCATTACTTATAAATGTGATTCTGTTTCAACTACACAAAGTGTGAGTGGATGTTTATATGGCATTTATGACACCAAGGTTGACCTAAGTCTCCTTAATGTTCCCTAATGGATCAGAAAAGACGCCCACGATAATGAAGCACAGAGCCAGTGTATCAAGAAGTTAATCTTCCTTCCAGTTACTTCCCCTTTGTGGCTAAACCAAATGGAATCACTAGCTGGGACAGAACTCTCTTCCTCACTGGAATATTAATATAAATGATAAATGAACCTTTTACAGCACGTGGAATTAAATAGCAACGAATGGATTAAGATACCTTTCCCAGTATGGAGTGCTGCCTCTTAAGCCCTAATGTGTAGAGAGACCATTAATATACAGACAGGTTTGTTGTAGATTTATTTGTGCATTTGTCTCACCTTTTCAGCTCAGAAGTCTGGCAGCAATTACTTATTATTTTCATTCTGCTTAAAGAATCAAGAAGCTTGATGCATCTGTAAATAAAGCAGCCCCCCTGACCTTGAGATTTCTGCACAACTGTCATTTTCAGACCAATTAGAATGGATAAGTCACATATTCAGAATGTAATGTGTCACCCTGTTTCTAAGACTCCCACAGTGAAACAGCATTCTCTCCTGCTGGATGAACCCAGGGGTCCTTAATATGGAAATATAATTGATAAACAGAGCGTGATTTTAGTATCGCCCATCATGGTTTCCATAGTATCAGAGAGTCAGAAACTCTTGTGTATAATTACATGTAAAAATTCTGAATTCCTGTCCTTCACACTATTTTCCCATACTTGTTAATCGCTTAGGTTGACTCCTAATTTTAGAAACTCCCTTACAGATAAAAACAATCTCCTGAATTATCCCAAGGATGGCCAAGTGTCACACAAGAGAATACTGTTAGAATTATTGTGAGGATGAAGATAAGATGTTACCCATACACAAGTCAATATAGAAGCTTGTCACTAATTTTCAATATACATTAATTTGGAATCCCATGATATCAATATGCATCCTATGTGTTAATACTTTTCAGTATATAGAAAGAAATATACTGACAAATTAGGCTTATAAATTAATCTACTAGAATGGCTACGTGTTTCTGAGAGTATGTATGTGTGTGTTTATTAGAAAGAAAGGGAGATAGAAACTGGAAAATAGAAAATATGGTAAATTTATAATCTCCTTTTTAAAAAATTGTAAGATTCTTTTCCATACAAAATATTTAATGCTTTTGTCTCTTGTGTTTGGTAATATTTCTATTCATGAGTAAGAGTACCAGCACAAATATGCCACATCACAAACATGGAGGTCAAAAGATAACTACAAGGTCAATCCTACCATGCCTGAGGCATCTTTGTGCTTATTACTGCATATGCTGACCAAGCTAGGACCCCAGCTTCTGGATATTCTCCTGTCTCTGGCTCCCAGGTCCCCATATGTACACTACTATTGCAGATATATGAGCTACTTGTGCTTGGGATTCAGGGAAGGCAAACTCAGGTCTTCAGGTTTACATAGCAAATGTGTTACTCACTAAGCCCCTCTGCCTCTGAGCATTTCAGATACTATATTTTTAATTAGCTATTAAATTAATATATACTGATCACTTACTTTTATTATTAAAATAAGTTAGTGGGAAAATTAGGGTTTCTTTTCAAATCTAATTGAATCATGCATTTACTTATATGTGTATTATATGTGATCACAAAAAGAAAAGATTATTGCTGCACCTTCTACTTTGCCTACTTTAAGAAGTGATAGAAAATGTTAGTTTAAATGTACCCTGACACTCTTTCTTTCAGTTGGCAGGGCGATGCCAATGTGGATACAGAACACCCAAGCAGACCTAACAGATGGATTACCTTGAACCTGTACTATAGATGCTGATCAGAATATAGGATGTACTTGATGAGATTTTCAGGTTCATTTTTCATGAAACAATGAACTAGACCCATGAAAAGTGACAGAAACAGATTGTCTAGGAAGGAAGGAAGGAAGGAAGGAAGGAAGGAAGGAAGGAAGGAAGGAAGGAAGAAAGGAAGGAAGTCCCAAGACAAAAGTTGGCTAATGAGCTGGGATGCTAGAAGCTGCCCCACTCTTTGAGTTCAGGTACAGTATAGGTTGTTACCTATATACATTTGGCCTTTTCAAGATGTCAGGTATCACAGAAACTCAGGACAAATGGCTGTCTATTAGCTATTATCATAGCAGAGTGCATTCTTGGCATCTAGGCTCATTCAGTACCTTTGGCTCCTTGGCTTGTCTCTGTACTTCTCACTCATCCCCCTCTCGTAAACCTCTCTATCCCAGGGGTTCCCTTCCATTTCCTTCCCACATCTTCTCATTCCTATATAAATCTGCCATTTCTGCCATGGGCTGACTTGGTTCTCTCTCTTGACTCCTCTCTTGGCAAGTGTCTAACCTCACTTGATCTCCCTCCTGCCCCTTCCCCTCATGGCCTGGTTCAGTATGGACTCTTTCAGATGCCAGTGCTGTACATTCCCTCAACTCTAGCACAAAATCATTCTCCTCAACCATACTTAGGAGCACTTATTGATAAGTTATTTCTTCAGTGGTAAAATGAGCCAATTCAAGCCAAATTTACACACACACACACACACACACACACACACACACACACACACAAATATTTATTGAAAAACTGCTCTCAGTCAGGTGATTTCACTGACCTCAAGAAAGGAGGTCAGGAAAGATGCCATGGGAAGGCAGAGAGAGAGAGGAGAGGGGATGGAAGTGAAAGCATAAGCTTGAGCAAAGAGAGAGAAGAGAAGAGAGGGTAGGAAGGGGGCAAAATGTCTAGATTACATAGGAAAGAGCCTCTGAGAGAAGGGCAGCCCAACTCCTGGGCTGGGAAGTTTAGGGTTGGGGGTAGGGAATGCTAGGTAGGGATTTTGGGATGTTGGGAGAACCTGGAGGCCAGATCTGCTTTGGTGTGTATAATATGCCCCTCAGTCCCTTGTCCAGGAGGTCTGAAGCCAAACAGTTATGGCCTCATTTTCATTCACAAATATATGTTATTTGTATATATTTTGTGCTATACTCACTTTCTTGTATCTATCTCATTGTGATGATTAGTTTTAATTGTCATCTTGACAGAATCTAGAATCACCTGGGAAGGGACTTTCAATGTGAAGATGTCCCATTGGCCTGTTGGCACATCTATAGGAAATTTTGTTGATTACATTCATTGAGGTGGGAAGAGCCAGGCTACTATAGGTGGCACCCTTTCCTGGGTTTGGTCCTGGTTGGTGTGAGAGTAGAAACAGTGAGCTGTATGGTAAACATAAACATAGCTGTCACTCATCTTGGCTCTTCCATATGAACACTGTTTGATTCACATTCAAAACTCATGTGTGTGTCCAGGTCTGAGTTTTCGGAATCTGTCTTTGCCAGCTCACTAGTCCACCTTGGGAGTGCCTGCTGTCTTTCTTAATTAAGCTGTTTCTGACCCTACTCAAGTTCCTGCTGCCTTTACTTCCCTAAAGTAATGGTCTGTAACTTGGAAGTTTGTGTAAATTGGACCCACCCGCTCCTTACATTGATTTTGACAGAGTATTTTATTATAGCAACAGAAAAGGAAAAGATGGCATCAAGACTGTTAGAGTTCCAGGGAGCCCTGGTGGGGAAGGGTTAGCAGCCTTTCTCTGCCAGCTGGCTTCTTAATTTCTCCCTTCCTCTTCATTTCCTGCCACAGCTGGACAACATCCTATCATACATCTTTGAATTTAAATTCTTTGAATCTCTGTGATTTTTTTTCTAGTATTTCTTTTTAATGTTAATAACCTTATTATTCTAAACTTCCAAAATGTTAGTTTGATATTCTAAAAGAAGATTGGAATATGTTCCCTTAGTTTCAGTAGGAGCCCAACAGGGTAAACAAATGTATTCAGTAATTTTATGGATTAGCTAAATGCTAGGATAGTTCCTCCTCCTCCTCCTCCTCCTCCTCCTCCTCCTCCTCCTCCTCCTCCTCCTTCTCCTCCCCCTGCTCCTCCACTAACACCTCCTCCTCTTCTTCCTCCTTCTCCCCCTGTTCTAACTCCTCCTCCCTTCTTTTCTCTCCTACTGTTTTACCCCTTTCCTTTTCCTCTTCTTCCAATTCCTTTTCTCCTCTTTTTGTCTTCTTACACGGATTCTCAGTTTAGTAGAAACAGACCTTGGACACAGGATCCTGCCTCAGCTGCCACACTGGCCTTCATTGCTCCTTTAACCTGATTATTCAGGCAAAGAACTGGCTTGAGTAAAAACATAACCAAAAGTTCTAAACAGGACAATAAACTTTGTGCCAGGGGCAGTCCTCTGTGATGCTGAGGGTTCCACTGTAACAACAGAGCGTTCTACCCTTAGGACTCAGTCCCGGACTCTGAATATAGTTTTCTCTAGAAAGGTGTTACCTGCAGCTTTTACAGGTGTCCTGACAACACTCAAAGCTGAAGCAAAGTAGCCTCCCTTTCAAGACTCAAGCCCCATTCAAGGAGAGCCTGACTGTGATGGATTATCTGGCGGCTGCTAAGAGCTTGTGGGACTGTGCTTTCTCTTCCCTTATTTTCTATTTTAACTCTTGTTTTCTTTCTGCACCCTGGGATGCTAATGATGTTGCCTTCACTCTCTAGCTCAAAGGCTGTGGCACCACTGGAGGGAGAGGATGTGAAATCTTCTGGTCAGCATATTGTTCCCTGAGCTAAAACAGTCCCTAGAAGAGCACTTAGGACTGCTTTGCCAGCTGCTGTGGTCACTGCAGATGTCACGCTGATAAAGTGAATCTGCACAGCAAAAGAGTGAGAAATGTAGATTGCACTGACTTCCAGGATAAAATGAGCATTTGTATCCCAAAGCTACAAACATCTTCTAAAAATCTCGGCTCAACACTCTTCCTCTATAATTTTTTTTCCTAGTCTTCTGGTTCCTTAGTTGGATTCTATTTTTCTAGAGTGTCATTTTTAAATTCTCCCAGTGTTTTTAGTACTTTATCTTTGAGCTCACATGGCATGTTCCCTGAGAAAAGTAAAAGTTCTTAAGTTAGCAAACCAGAGAGTGGGGGATTAGCACCTAAACCCAGATGCATAAGGGAACCTGAGGCTGGACTCCTGCCCCAGGCTTTATTCATTTTGAGGGGGAGGGGGAGAGGGGGAGGGGAGGGGGAGGGGGTAGGAGAGACTTGCTACAGTACACACATGAAGGTCACAGGACAACTTGGTGGATGCTGTTCTCTGCTTCCACCATGTGAGCCCCAGGGGTCAAACTCAGGGCATCTGGTTTGGTAGAAGTGCCTACTGATCCATCTCCATGGCTCATTTATTTTTCCTTTTTAATTGTGGACAAATGGACACGGAGATGTCCTATCCTCTAGCATTCCCAATGGTTTCCACCACTTAGAGGGAGCTGAGAGCAGCAGGGTAACTCAGATGTAGAGTGTTGAGCAGGCAGTTAGAAGGTCCTGGGTTTACTCATCAGTACCAGGAAAAAAAAAGTATTCGACTTTAGATGCAGTTTATTATTTTAACTCACACAGCAGTGTAGACTATCACATGCTTGTTCATTCAACTTCATGCTAGGAAATGGAATTTCCATTAAATTATTATATTAGCAATTTAAATTTATAAACTTGTGGGCAGAAATCTGGGAGGAATACTTTTTAAAAGAAAAGAAAACAGGAAATGAGAAGTTGGAGTGATGACTCTGTGGGTAGGAATACTTGCTGTATATACATGAAGATGTGAGTTCAAACCCAGCACCCCACCCCGCAACAAAAAAGCCGGCCATGGCTGTGCTCACCTGTATTCCATCATCAGGGGCAAGGAGACAGAAAGATTGCTCTGGCTTTGCTGGCTGCCAGCTTAACTTTAGGTTCACTTAGAGACCATGACTCAATGGGGAAAAGGTAGGGCTTGATACAGTGTGGCACCCAACATCCTCTTCTTCTGCCTAAGCCTACACATGAGCACATGCACTGGGAAGCATATGTATGCATGCACCACACACACACACACACACACACACACACACAAAGAAGGAAAAAATTTTTCAGGTTTGAAAGGCAGTAAAATCACCCCCAGTCCTGATGCAGACGAAAAGTCAGACCGTTCAGAGCAAACATATGCACCAGGATCCTAAGTGAGCAGATGTGCATGAATTCATGCTTGCCATGAAGCATCGGCTTCTATGAGGCTGTGAGCTATCGGGTACAGTCTCTAGCACTGTTGTGTAGAAGTAGCTACAATAGACACTGCAGGATGGAAGACTGGCCATACTGGGAACCAACTGCATTTCCCTGTCAATCACTCACTATTAGTAGGACCTTGATAATGTGATGACGATGCTGGATGCTGCTGCCATACATCTCACCCTCAGGCAGTTTGAATTTAACCTATTTTGACCCTAGACCTATAAAAAATGATACAAAGATGGGGAAACTTGTAATATACCTTCCTGAACACTCAATTTGACCATAGAATAAGTCAGTATTCTTCCTCTGTGAGGAAATGTACTGGTTGTTTTCTTGCTGTTTATCCAGGAAACTGTTCAATTTATCAGAAGTGTTAGCACCAAGATACTGAAAATCAGGCTGATTCAATGGATCAGAGTATAAACACACTTGCTACCAAGCCTAAAGACCTAAATTCAATAAATTTAAAAGACATTGAATTTTCTGAGAGTACACAGATAACTCTAAGAAGACATAATCAGAAGTTTAAGGCAGGTATGCTGATATAAAGATCTCTCTCTCTCTCTCTCTCTCTCTCCCTCTCCTTCTCCCTCTCCCTCTCTCTCCAAATAGTACCATAGCATTTTTGCCACATATTAGATGGCTACTTAATATCTATTAAAGAACTGAGACAACCAAAATTACATAATGAATTTATAAAATAGAAAAGGTGTGAGGTTTCTCCTTTAATTCAGAGGAGATCTAAAGTAATCAAGATCAGTATACCCAGCCAAGAAACTAGACTTGAAGCAGAAAAAAAAAATCAGAAACTTTTCTGGGCTACAGACATAGTGCAGTTAATACTTGGGGGATCCCCAGGCCAATGAGAGGAGTTTTCTCAAACAATCATGGTGGATGGCACATAAGAAAAAACAGATGAAGTTTACAGGTATTCATACGAATGGGCACTCACATATGCACTCAGAGCACACACACACACACACACACACAATTGGCATATTCCAGGGAGTAAAGGTGCTCCATGCTTCTCAATCTGACTTCCACATATGTGCCTGATCCTCTGAACTGCTACGGCTAGGTCTCACCTGTGCAGTTCTTATTGTTTGAGAGCCATATTCTTCCATATGTGTCTGCTGTCCCTTCCCCTTTCTGTCTCCATCTGTCTTCTCTTGGCCCCTTTTTTGTTTTGTTACCTTGATCTGCCATTTCCATCCTTTTATTCTTGCTCCCCCAACACCTCATTGTTTTAATTGGAACATTTCACTTTGCGGGTTAAAAAAAAAATGGCTGTCATCTATTCTGCAAATGGTAATCAGAGGTCACTAACTGATACAAGAGGAGAGGCCTTTTTTCCACTGCACTACCACACATGCAAACAATGCTGCACCATGCTGTTTTAACACTGGAGAAAATAGCATATGTGATTCCAGATTCTAAGGGCAGAGAAAGCAATTCTTTTGTTGTTCCATGGGCAGCCAGGTCTTAGTTCTTTTTCATTACCTTCTTTGCTCTTGGGCCATTATGTGTGATAGCTTCTTTGCACTTGGGCTGTTGTGTGTGATAGCTGATCTCTTCACAGATAGAGCTTTAAAAGCCTATCTGTTTTCTCTTTGTTCTCTTGGGTTTTCTACATTTTTGTCTGGCAGTATTCTTCAAAATAATGAGGTATAAAAAAGTAGAATTTTAAAATAAGTAATAGAACTGGACACTTAGCGGACAGAAGAGATGGCTCAGTGGCTAAGAAAGAGTATCGTCTCAGAGAGGGATAAAATTCCATTCTCAGCGTGCATGCCAGGTGGTTCATGGAACTCCAGCTCTAGGGACGCAACACCATCTTCTGGACTCTAAAGTTACCAGGACTCACTTGTACATACCCACACACATATAAACACATAAGAAAATAAGCTGGAGTTTGTACTCGGATTTAAACCCATATTATAAATATTATTTAAAGGACATTGGGCTAGGATGGAAATATTAATTAATCTCCAGTTTCATATGTGAGCTGACTTATGTGACTGGAGCTGGGCTGGTTTCCTTTTTATGTTCCCTTTCCCCTTTCCCTCTTTTCCATTTTTGACTCTACCACTGTTCCCTTTATGATTATCTATTTGATGTGTTGGTGTGTATGTAAGTAGACATATACATGCTATGACCTCCGTGTGTCAGCAGGAGGATAACCTGTCGGAGTCAATTCTTGCCTTTTCTCTAACTGTGGGTTCCCAGGATCAAATTTGGGTCATCAGATTTTTTTTTTTGGTAAGGTTTTGTACACACACACACACACACACACACACACCTACAGACACATACAAGTCAAATTTGAGCATGTTCCCCTCCTCCTACATCCTACTTGCATGTCATCTACTTATATATGTTGGCCAACTTTTCTTCTCTATTGCTATAATAAAACACTGATGAAAGCTACCTGGTTATGAAAGAATTTACTTTGTTTATATGTTATAGTTCATCATCCAGGAAACTGAAGAAAAAAAAAACAAACAAAAAAACCAAAAAACCAGAGAAATGTTACATCCTGGTTTACTTCAATTACCTTTCTTGTGTAGCCTAAGCCCATTGGCTCAGAATTGGAAGTACCCAATTGAATGATACCCGATGTACCCCCCTATACCCACAGACATGCCCACAGGCCAATCAAATGGAGGCCATTCTTCCAGTTGGTTCCTTCTTTCTAATTGTTTCACATTTATTTTAAGCTGACAAAAGCTAAACAGAACATACATATGAACACTTTTATCTGTCTATACACCACAATCTGTATAGGAACCACAAGTGACAGAAAATATGTTTGTCTTTCTAAATCTAGTTTAATTCATTTAATATGATTATACCGAGTTATATCCAGTTTCCTGAAAAATGACACAATTTTATTATTCTTTATGGCTGACAAAATTCCCTTGTGTATAAAGTCACATTTTATACATCTTTTCCTCTAATCTTGGATATGTAGGTTGATTCTACTCCTTAGATATTGTAAATGGTGCTATAATAAACATTCGTGTATATGTATCTCTAGTTGATGTAGAATCCTCTAGGTGAATAGCTGTAGAAATGTAGCTAGGTTATACAAAATCACATGGATTTTTAAGAAAGCTTCACACCTCACCAACACTTGCTCTCTTAGTGACTGGAATTTTGACTGGGGTGATATGAAACCTCAGGTAATCAAAAAAAAAAAAAAGATTCTTAACAGAAAAGGAATAGCTAATTTAGTGAAAAAACACCCTGTAGAATGGGAAAGAAATCATTTCTAACTTTACATTTAATGAACTAATATATCAAATACACAAAAACTCATAAAACTAAACAATAAGAAATCAAATAATCTGATCAATAAAAGCTAAAAAAAAAAAAAACAAAAAACAACCCAGTTCTCAGAAATATGAACTCACTATAGCTGTGAGTATCCATGCAAGCCCTCATATGGGTGAGCTGGCTCACATTTCATCACAGGATTCATGGGGTTCTAGCCATCTATAGGAGACTATTGGCATTTAATAGCTGTTGGACAGAATGGCATTTGGTATAGCTACTAAGTTGCCTTTGCTCCAGTAAATAACCTCCTACCCATGCTTTGGCAACACATTCCAATTAAACTCTACTGGGTACACACTCAAAGAAAACCAGAAAGCATGAAGGGGTCATTGGAAAAAAAGAGTTTCACAAGAGAAGAAGGGGAGAGAAAAAAAGTGATGGACTAAAATTCATTATATAATGGATGAAACTGTCAAATCATAGAAAATATAATGAGTACAGTTTATTTATCTATGTCTATCTATCTATCGATCTATCTGTCTATCTATATGAGTATACTCTCGCTATCAACAGACACACCAGAAGAGGGCATCAATCCCATTCAGATGGTTGTGAGCCACCATGTACTTGGCTGGGAATTGAACTAAGGACCTCTGGAAGTGCTCTTGACCACCTAGCCATCTCTCCAGAACCAAGAGTCCAATTCTTTTACAAAGGGAATATAATTTAAAAAAAGATGAAATACAAATGCCCTATAAGCATATGATCAAACTCACTAATCAACAGAGAAATAGAAATGAAAGCTACCTTATGTTTCCACTATGTCTGCCTTTAATCAAACTTCAAATGTAATCTCTCTGGAAAAGGCAAGGAGTATGATGTGAAGAGAGTCAAATTGACACTTCAGGATTGTTTGTTTCTGTTCACGGATGCACAGGAGGCTAAGGAGCTGAAGGAGAAAGACCATCCTCCACTTACGGCCATCATTCATTCTATAAACCCACAGGATGCACATGTGTCCACACTTTCACACTGTGAAGCTTGCTAACCTCTGGTTTGGGAAAAGAAGTTAAATAAGGAGAGGCCCTCCAGCTGTGGACCATGCAGGCAGACAGAAGACAACCATAGGCTGGGCCCTGCCACATGTTGTTGTGCAAAGATTTGGAGAAGAAATGGGAGGCAAGGAGAAACAGAACGGTTTGAATGCTGTGAAGAAAGGTAGAACTGGAGATGATAGGGTGGAGAGGAATAATCTGATATGAGTTGCCTGCCCTGCCAGGTGAGGCCATAGAGAAGGGGTCCATGGCCATGCAGCAGCAAGGTTCTGAGTCAATGTCTGTGGCTCATATTTCCACCAAGATCTGGGCTGCTGCCTGCCCATGTTGCTGCCCAGGGGCTGTGCAGAGATGGATGCAGGAGGGATGACCTTGAACCTCTCCTGGACCGGATGTATCCATGCAGATCAATAATTGATTGCAAAATCATATACTGTGGGACACACTGTAATATATGACATACATGACATGTTTGGGTTTTTTGTTTGTTTGCTTTTAGCTTTGTGGGGTTTTGTGTGTGTGTGCCCATTGTTTTATTTTTTTCTGCTGGGTGTTTTGTTTGGATCTTTTATTCACTTTTTATTTTCTTTTGCAGGGGAGGTTGGAAGAGTGGAGGGCAGATTATGAAGGGATGGGAGATGCGGGGGACTGGGATGCATGATGTGAAATTCACAAAGAATCAATGAAAAGTTTTTTTTTTTCTTTTTAAGAAGTTAAATAAGGTTTAAAAATCTTTCAGTGACACTTAAAAAAACATAAAAGAAATGAGAACTCTATGTGTCTAATGCCCCGTGGGTTAGCTGATACCAAGTTATATGTTTTGAGGATTTGAGAGTAGAACTTAGGAGCCCAGTTTTTTAGGGACTCAAATTTCCATAGCAAAGGGAAGAGCCATTTTTCCTCTTTGAGAGCTTTTGAGCCTGGTTTCTTTGCCTTTCAAGGTCATACTTGCCCTGTCACTTTGACATTTGTTCTCTTTCCTCTGAGACTGGGACCTCATTATGGGGATTTGGAGCATCAGTGGGGAGAAAGGTGCTGGCCTCTTAGCCAGAAGTGTTTGAGTTTCAATCAGTTCTCATTTAGAGTGAATAGTCAGGGTTTTGAACATTGTGGGACAGACAAAGATACCCTTATTCATCCTTTTTATGCAAAAACTCTCAGTGACAATTGAGAATGATGGGGAATTTATAAACTGCAGCATTTACTTCATCTTGGATTAGAATAAGTAAAGGTCAGTCGTGAAGAATAACCCTAATTTAAAAAGCTAACATCATTGACAACTTATTATCTGTCAAACTGTTTTTATGTGATTTACAAAAGTCTTTCTCCTATGATTTATAAGGTCATTAAGAATTGGGAGTTTGCTATGAGTTCAGATGTAGGTGATATTCTCTAATTGTCCATGTGTCAAAGAACTGTTCTCTAGAGGGTTGAGGGAAGAGGAGGATTTTTGGCAAGTAGGTCTACTGGAAGACTTTTAGACTACTGAAGCTAAGCTTGCAAAAGTGATATTAAGACACTAAAAACTTAGTTCCTCTTTATTTCTCTCTCGGTGTCTATCATTTATATAGCTAAGTGTCACCTACCTACTTATCATGAATCATCCATCTATTTATCATCTATCTATTTGTTATCATCCTTCTATCTCTATCTCTGTACATGTCTTTGTTTCTAGTGCCATACCTGTGTTTACATCCATATATCAAAAGCATTAAGTTATAGAATACTCCCAGTTCCTCAGAAGACACTTGTGAGGCACTGTATGAGACATAAATATCCCCTAAAGATAGGCAATATTTTATGTACTGTTACAAATGGGAGAATGTTCCTAAAAAGCCATGTTTAAAATTTAGTGTTGGTCCTAGTCTCTAGTGGTGCTTGGCGGTGGTGTAAGACATAGGAAATGAAGGACCCAACCATTAAATCTTCAACCTATAGCCTGTTATGCTTGCATGATGTTGTCAGACCAGAGCCAAGTAAAATTGTCATCAAAGGAATTTCATTCAGCAGTGGATGGGATCAAATGCTGAGTCTCACATCCAAATATCAGTCAGAGCTCAGGAGGACCTGTGGAGGAGGTGATGGAAGGATTGGAGGCTCCAGAGAAATCAAGGACACCATCAGAACACAGCTCACAGAATGAACTCACTGGGACTCAAGTGGGCTCATAGACATCAGGGAGCTTTCCAGAATTTGACTGTTGGGAAACCCTGCTACTTAAGGTCACATTCTAGCATGTCTGAGCTGGGTGCAAAATGGAGGACCTCACTTTCTACGAGGGCTTCCCCTTCTCACCTTATCAGGGAAAACTGACTCCCACACCCTCTACCCGAGGAAGGCCGTGCAGTCCTTGACAAACTTACAAGTTCAACTTCCTCTTTTCCTGATAAGAACTTGCTAAGCAAGTACCCATGATTCCTCTCCATACAAATGAGGTATTCTCAGTACTTAAATCTAGTCAATGATGTACACTTATCCTCAAAACTCCTTCTTACTCCCCAGAAACACCAGAAAGAAGAATTTAATTGAAAGTTAAACCTTAGGGTTTTTCTTCATTATTGTTGTTTATTTGGGTTTTGCTTGTTTGGTTTTTGTTTTTCTTTTATTTTTGCTTGGTTTGCTGTTGTTGTAGTTGTTTTGGGCTTCCTTTTTTGTTTACATTAAGAAACCTTTTCTCATGTGAATTCATTAAATAAATATGCTTTGAGGGGCTCTTATGTGCCAAGAATATATTTTTAGAATATCAACATGCATGGCTAAGTTTCCTGTCAAGAAATGTTCCAGACTTCCAATTCACAAATGATCATAAAACCATGTTGCAACATTTAATGAGATCAAGCTGACCAAGAGCATGCAAATCCTAGCTCTTTAGAATTGTTAAGGAGATGATGATTCAACTATGTGCAGAATGATCAATAAAGGAACAAAGGCTTTAGCATACTAGAAAGATGCATATGTGGAAGAAAGATGAGTATGTGAAGGGAAGAGTATGTCCAGGTTACGAGTCCCTGCACACATTCCAATCTTGACATGGTTAGATTTGCATGGAAGTAAAAGATAAAAACTGAATCAGAAAGGCTGGAAATGTGAAGCAAGAGAGTGTAGGTGGTCATCTAGACATCTCTAAATCTCCTGGGTTTTTCATGTGTTTCTGGCACACAGACATGTGTCCTGGAGGGATCATCATGGGTTCCTGCTTTAGATCTATAGGCCACAGGACTCAAAACATGTCACAGAGATACCCACACATGAGTATGTATATTAGTGCCATTCAAAATAACTAAGTTATAGAACCAAATGGTTGTCCACCAGCAAAGGATGGAAAAAGAGTGCTAGATGTGCACAATTGATTTTTTTTTTAGCTATAAAGTACATTAAAGAACACTGTCTACAGGATAACATATACAAGTAGAGATGACCATATTTAGTCCATCTAAGGAAAACAAATATATTTTTCTTTCATTCAGATATTCTGGATTTTATATAGACATGTAAAATCCTGAGTGTACATGTAATATGAAAGTAGAGGCCAAACAGTCTGGGGAACAGAGGAGCCTGATGAGGAGGAAGGGTTAGGAAGTGTTGAGTACTGAGTGTGAGCAGGAACACACTCAAAGTACATGAAATACTTGTACAAACACACACGTATAAAAGCCAGGGTTACCTACAATGAGTCCTCACCCATGTGAGGGGAGAGTTAAAAGATCACTAAATGCATATTCAGTGGAGCATATAAGTATAAAAATACTATGTAATAGGACAGAGGAGATGATAAACTGCTTGAGAGTTGGATACACTAAACAAACCTTCAGAGCTGGATGTACTCTTAGGTACTTATAACAGCAGTGACAGAAGGATTGCAAAGGCTGGTTGCTAACCAAGCTATAGGTTCAGTTAAATACTCTGTCTCAAAAGAATAGCTAGACAGTGTGAGCAGGAGGCCAGTTAACCTACTCTTGTCTCCACAAATACATGCATGTGTGCACACATACACACAAAAACAAAACACTCATGTGCATGCACAAACAGCATACATATGTGCACACACAGCACATGTAAACACATATATACCAAATTTATTATGTAACAAAGCCCAACACTATGGAAAGTAGTTTAGTATTTTATAATGGTTAAATCATATGATGTTTCTGGGTCCTTAAGGATAGGTAGCTTATTTCATCATTATTTACATTCTTTTAAAAAATTATTAGATATTTTCTTCATTTACATTTTAAATGCTATCCCAAAAGTCCCCTATACCCTTCTCCCCACCCTGCTCCCCAACCCACCTACTTCTGCTTACTGGCCCTGGCATTCCCCTATACTAGGGCATATAATCTTTGCAAGACCAAGGACTTCTCCTCCCAATGATGGCTGACTAGGCCATCTTTTGCTACATATGCAGCTAGAGACAGGAGCTCTGGGGGTACTAATTAGTTCATATTGTTGTTCCTCCTATAGGGTTGTAGACCTCTTCAGCTCCTTGGGTACTTTCTCTAGCTCCTCTGTTGGGGGCCCTGTGTTCCATACAATAGATGACTGTGAGCATCTACTTCTGTATTTGCCAGACAGTGGCATAGCCTCATTATTTACATTCATAAAGTCCAGCACTTTGCACTGGGAATATAGTGTGGTCTATGTCTTATTGAGTGAATAAATTCAGTAACTTGTAAAACACCAACATCTCCTATAGAATTCGATATAAATTATTATTTCATTACAATATGCTAAACATTCATTTACATTATAGTTTTAATGCACTTGATATTTCACGATACAAAATACTCTGTGCATGTTAATTGTTAGTTGTATTAGGCCTGCTGTCAAGAGCACACATAAACTCCCCTCTCACATTATCTATAAGAAAAATCATTAAAACATAAATAAGGATCAGAGCAATCATTTACCAAACATTGATCTCAAAATGGTACAAGTGGTGTGAGTCAAAATTGCTGTCAGGTATAAAAGTTAGGAAAAAATATTTGATTACTTTAAATTAGCTTTTGATCTTTCTTCCCTTGCCTTTTATCTGCTCTGTAATAAAAAAATAATGAGGGAATTCTGAGCCCAGGTACTAAATCAAAATGCAATAGTTACAAAGATACTGTCTGGAGAGTTTGTACACATCCCAAGAGTGCTTCGGGTTCTTACAGTTTACAAAGGGTGGCAGCCTCTTTCCTACAAAATATTCTAAACAAAACAATGTCTAGCTTTCCAAGACTAAAACATATGGGGAACTACATTAACACAACACTGTAGATTACAGAGCATGAAAAGGAAAAACTATTGGGGAACTTAAATGATATGTTAGTAGTATAGAGTACCAGGAGTGAACATTTTCAAGAATTAATTTTAAAATTTCTTTTAGAATTTTAAATGGGTAATGTATTCACATCCTTCCCCTCTCCCTTCTTCAACTCCTCCTGTGTCTTCCTCTAAGTCCTTACCAAATTGATTGACTTATTTTTGTTACTGGTACACACAGGCACACACACACACACAGGCACACACACACACACAAATACAATCTGTTGATTCCCTTTGGAGTAATACATATTATTACATCAAATGCACACACACACACAAATACACACATATAATAAGTATATATTTAACTAGTTTATATACAGATATATACATATAATTGTATATGTATTACACACATATAGAAATATATACATGTATATGTATGTGTGTATATATGACTGAATGATGTTTTTATGTTTTTGAGCTACTTAGAACTTGAGCATTTCTACCAGGCTATAATACTCACCTGTGTTTAATATCTACTTTTATCGAAACATCAAACTATTTGTAGGTTTTGCTTTAAGTTCATAAATCCTTCTATTGCCTGCAGTCATAAAAATTGGCAGAAGACAGCAAAGGAAGGACAGCATGGAAACAGCAATTGTTGTCTTGAGGCTAAGGGCTGATGATGCACCACTCAGTCATGGTGAAGTCAATCAACAAACACTTATTTGTCTGAGCAAGTGTGTATAGAAAGACTCTAAAGCCAGAACTAGCTAATCATGGGTTGAATGAGTAACAACTGTGGATATCGGGAAATTTTAACAAGATCCAGCATCCTGTTTTGAAAGGTCCTTAAAGGAATGAGGTATAGCTCAAATGGTAAAATGCTTTCATTGTAAGCATGAGGATCTGAGTGTGATCCCCAGAATCCATATAAAAAGGAAGGGATAATAGCACTCAGCTACTCCCAGTGCTGGGAGGGAGAGATGGGCAGGACCCACAGTTAGCTGACTGACTAAGCAAAGAAACTCACAGAGTTTCAGGAAAAACAGTGTCTGTCTCAACAAACATCTTGGCCAGCAGTCTGCCAGAGGAATGACCGTTAAATTGTCCTCTAGTCTCCATGTATACATGTGCACCCATGTGTATACCTTTCCATACATGAACACACACACACATACAATAAGAAAAAGTACATTTCGAAAATTAAAATCAAATAAACTTTAGCAGTGTATTAGTTTCATTCCTATTGCTGTCATAAATCAACCCAACGAAAGGAAACTTAGAGAGGAAAGAAATTCTAAGGTAGAGAGATGCTTCTGTGGTAGGAACATTTGTTGCTCTTGCGGAGGACCACTAAAGTCTAACCATCCTGAGGGGATTGTAGGCCCTTCATGAATGGGACTTGAGGTAGTAGGTTTGTTCCTTCTATCATATGAATACATAGCCTCTTCTCACAAGACACTGAGTGTGTATATGCCTTAGTCTCGGGACTCCCAGCCCTGAAAATTGTAGAACTAAATTCCTTTTCTAAAAATGTATTGTTTCAGCACAACTCTTCTCAGATAGTTTGTTATGACACCATCCATGAGCTACAGCAGATGACCTTTGTGAGTAGACATTTGGCTGTAGACTTCTTGAACATTAAAGTTGGTTCTTTCAAACAGAACCCAGCACAGTGCTCATCATTCGAAGAGACCACTGCTGAGCCATGCTGCATGAACTTGCTATGGCTCAGTATCTATCATAGTAACTTTGTCTTCAACTCCACAGCAAAGTTTTCTTCAACAGATATCATGGTGGTACCTAGGAGACCCTGTACATTTTAATATAAATGTTGTAATATCAAATCATGTTCCATTATCTCAAGCCCCTGAGGTTTCTTTTCCCTCATGTTGTCTACTAGCTGGCTCTCCCTTATGGCTCCCTTTCTTTCCTAGGGGGTCTATAGTTTTCATTAGCACTCACCCTTGCCTGCGCTGGATGAGACTTTAAGCTTAACACACCCTGGACTGTGAACCTCTCCACAGGAAGTTTCTTTATACTTCCTCCACTAAGGCCCCAGGGGTGTCATGAATCTCAGACAGCTATAATATATTCTGAATGTTTGCTAGGGTTGGATGAAGCCAGATCCCATTTCAAGCACAGCAGCAAACATGAACTTAGGAATCTCTCGTAAGAAAATGTTTTCTTTACAAATTTAAAGCTAGACAGTAACTAAACAGTAACACTGTCTTTGCTTGTTGGCAAGGTTCATCAAATTTTGTTTATAGACATGGGCTTTTGGGGTCAGAAACATGGCTCATAGATTAAAAGCACCCATTTTTGCTGGAACAGAGGACCAGGGTTCAGTTCCCAGTACCCACAGTGGCTAATAAACATTCTAATTCCAGTTCCTGTGGTCCAATGCTTTTCTGTCATTTGTGGGGCCCAGTCCCACACATACATACAAGCAGGCAAAACACTCATACCCACAAAATAAAATAAATTAATATATCATTCAAAATTAGTAATCTTTGAATATTCTGAATCAATTCTAATTTCTAATCTTCCCTGGAAATAATGCCATACATCTTGATTCCTCTACATTGCAGTATTACAGAAATATACTAGCACTCCGTAGCTCTGACACCTCTAACAATGATAGTCAAGACAACTACTTTGATGTTAACTTTATGGAATGCAGGTCATTTCCCACTCATTGGCTTTCAGTTCTTTTAGATGTTATAGTTATTGTTGTCATGATCTGTTGCGGTAAATCTCCAACCCAAATATGTCCCAACAATGAAAACACAGCACAGTTAATATGATTACATGCTGTGCGCCTAGACTGGGCAGATCTCCCACTACACTACAGTCTTCCACATTTATGAGACCCCTTAGAACTTGAGGTTTCTCCAGGCCAAGGGCTTCAGCTCCACTTTTCTTCTACTTCCTCCTCCTCTGCGTCCTCTCCCTCTTCCATTTTCTCCTTCTTCTCCCTTGCCACCTTTTGCTCCACCTTCCTTTTATCTGCCCAATCATCAGCTCTCCTTTATTTTACAAATTAAGGTGGGAAGCAGGTTTACAGAAAATCACCTGAGTGCTGACTCATTCCTTGTTCTCAGTCCCTCATAGGAGAATTGAATGAACATCAAATGTAATTAGCCCCAGGGCTATCTGCAACAATGATCAGTGTTCTATACATTTGCTTCATTTTGATTGGCAGGACGGTTCCTTTGAATTTTAAGTTGACATACTATAGAATTATATCAGAAGAGAGACTCATTGAGGAGATGTGTATACCAGGTTGCCCTGCAGGCTTTTTTTGTGGGGATGTTCTCATTGTGTTAAATGATACAAGAAACCCCAACACCAGTGGGCAGCACATTCCCTAGGCAATGGATCCTGGACCATATATGAAGAGAGTAAAGTGTCTGCTAATGACCACAGATGCATTCATTCTCTGTCCTTGGCTATGAATGTGACTAAGTGCTTTAAGTTTCTGCCTTGTATGTAATGTAATGTTGGACTTTAAATTGGGGTTGTAATCCAAATGAACCCTTTCTCCCTTAGAATTTCTTTTGTCAGGGAGTTTTATCATAGCTACAGAAATGAAACCAGGACAGTGTGTATATATAGGTCTTTTCTCTTGTTGCCTGAACCATCGTTCAATAGTCTTCATTATTCCCAACATTGGTTTTCCATTTAACTTTATATATTTTCATTATTTAAATCAGTGTCTTGGGCCAACTTTGAGCCTCATATTCAGATAAAGACAGGATATGAATATAGAGCTCACATTTGGGGAACAGCAAAGCAATGCCTTAACTACTCAACTCTCCAAGCACAGAAAAGGAAATATTTGAGGCATAATAAAGTATGCTGCTGATTGTTCTATTGTAGACTTTCAGATTATCTTTTGCAATTGATAAATTACTACTCTTATATAAACACTCATTTCATTCACTTTATCTCTGGTCAGGTTCCTATAACCTTCCTCTGATTTTCTTTAAAAAAAAACTGATCAGCATATTTAAATGAAAGAAAACAACTTAAATGCTATAGCTTAGTATTTTTTAATTTTTTTCATATAATATGCCTATGGAATGCAAAATGATTAGTGACTCTATGTTCTTAACTTCAATTTAAGATACACACATAATACAAGATAGATTTATACAGTAACACATGGTTATATAGACATTATTAAAGTATATTACAAATAGGATAAGCTGTGCTGAAATTACTAGTAGGTCACTAAGCTGCAGTAGAGCCTGGGTAAGTCATGTCGGTGTGAGCATTTCTTTAGGTTTGTCATTTGTGAGGCACAACATACAAAAATACATTTTCAGGAAAAAATATTCATTTTCAAGGAAAAACACATGATTATAAACAAAGGACTTAGGCTTTGGAATCATTTGAGTGGATTAAGTCTTTGCTGTCAAATGTGGAGACTTAAATTTGGATTCTAAGAACCTACATAAAAGCTGAAAGCTGTAGTGAAAATCTAGAATCCTAGAGCTCTTATGCAGAGGTGGGAGAAGGAGATGAAAATGGCCAGGAAACTCACAGGTCTGCTAGTCTGATTATTCAGTGGCAATAAACAGCAAACCCTGCCTCAAACAAGACATAAAAGGGGAGGTTGTACTCCAATATCCACTCATATACTACACCATGGCTCATGTGTGTCCAAACACGCACACACACATACACACACACACGCACACACAACTGTGCACACTCATACACAAATGTATACGCATGCACACATACACACAGACACTATCATACACAGACAGACACATGCACACAATATAGATAAACATATTCACACATACACTAACACATACATACACACACTTGGACACACACACACACATATATATATATATATACATATATATATATATATATATATATATATACGCACAGTCAGACACACAAATGTACACACACACTCACATACACTAACATACACATACAGACCATGGGCACATATATATATATGCAAACATGCATACACACATATATACACTAATACACATATGCACACATGTACATACAAACACACACACACACACACACACACACACACACACTAATCCATGCGGACAACTACTTTCCTAGTCAGGCTCTTCATGGTCTTTTCACAAGGTCTCAGCTAGCAGAAGTAAACAGGTTCGGATCATTTTCTGTTCTAACACCTTAAACTATTATATATTATCCCAGTCTGTCACAGGAGAGGGTGAGAACCCAGAAAAGAAACACAATCCCTGGAAGAGTGTCCATTTACAAGTGATAGCCAATATTTCGATTGCTACATTCTTCACACATCTCATCAATCCACAGGTATTTCTTCACACCTTCTGGAAAACCTAACTTGTCAAACCCTGGCACTTCATTTTATGGTTAACACACTATCTGGCCAAGTGAAGTAGCACTCAGAGGAACGCGCAGCAGAGAAGTTGCAAAGAAATAAATAAATTGCTTAAAATGGTGTGATCCCAGGCCTATTCTAGGTGGTCCAGTTGGCCCTGCAGAACAGCTTTGTAGTGGATTGGTCTGATGCTGCTTGTATCCTAATGCTAAACACTGGCTTCCCAAGATGTGTTGTGTCTCCCTGTCCCCACATATACCAGATCCTCACACACCCCAAACAATGCTATGCAACCTTTTTCCTTCATTTAAAACTAGTGCTTGAATAAAGAAGTTCACAGCCTGTAATTGGGCAGAAGACTTGTAGGCAGGCCAGGCTTAGGTTGCTGAACCTGGGGTCTGAGTCAGAGACCACAAGGAGGAGAGGAGAGAGGAAGAGATAAGAAAAGATGCCATGGAGTTGGTTGATTATGAGTGTATGGTCACGTGAGCCACTCAGTTGCAGCAGGAACAGCCTAGGTGGAACATGGCCAGTTATATCTTGGGGTTATTGACTGGGAAGTAAACAAAATAGCTTAGAAATTTGATAGCTGCCCAGCTCTAGCACTTTTAGGGCTTATTATAAAATAGAGGTTTGGTATCTTTTATTTGGGAACTACATGATCTAAGGTGGGGTAGAAACTCCCACTTACTATTATTACAGCACAGTGTGCTCTGCATTGGGAAGAATTATGGCTAGGAGTCAAGGCCCTTATTCCAAGATTTTCAGACCAGTCTAATTTTCTTTTAAACTTTGTAGAGAAGATTCAGGTGCACAGTGAACTTGGGTGAATAGTCTAAAGAGGTTCTATTTGCTTTCTCTTCTCCCACAGACAGGTTTTTATAAGTTGGGCTCTCATTTTGCCCTGTCTTCCACTCTCTCTTTCTAAAAAAGTGATTAAAATGTTCATTTGCCATTATTTGTTAATTTATCCCCTTAGTTCTGTGCATGTGTAACACATGTGGAGCCAAAATCAAAGTCACATGTAATCTTCAATTGCCCTCTACATTGGTTTTGGGACAAGGTCCCTCTCCGAGCCTGAAAACTGCTTGTTTGGACAACACATCAAATGGATACCTTGCCACCTTGTCCTCAGTGCTAGGAATACAAGAAATTATGCACAGTGACAGATTAATGGCAAGAGTAGATATAATCATAACAGTATACCATATTAAAAATTATGGGAACATGGTCTTTCCCAAACTATTATTATCTTTCTTCTAGTTGATATTGTGAGATGAGACAATATCTACATAAAGAGGTGAAAGATGTATGCCATGTGAAATCATGATGCTCTGCTGCATAGTGACCAACCAGTGATGACAAGCTATCTAAACCAACTGCTAGTCCATACGATAAGATGGCCATTAAGTAAATGGGCAAGTAGAGTGTGGGTATGAGTAAGCTAGACAATAACTAGACAATAGGATGATTCATGTCTTGAGTAGAAAGAATAGACTGAGATTCCACCATAATATTCAATATAGCATGAGATTTATCCCTTAGAAATAGTTTATCTACAGTTTTCACATTTCATATTTTTGGACTGTGGTTGACCAAGGGACACTGAAAGTATTTAAAAAATGAAACCAGAGTTAATTGAACACTATGGTATTTATATCCTGTTTAAGTATTCAATTTAACTATGTAAATATGAATTGCTAGTATTCATATACAAATGAAGCTAAGGGAAAAATTGGTTCAGAGAGGTCATAGAGATGATGGAAATAGAAAACAGAGTGTTGACATTCAGCACTCGGATTCAGATGATAATAGATGCTCTGAGCCATTCCAAAAAAGATCATAAATAACATGTAAAACTCAGTAACTTTAACACGTTTCAACTTGCAAACTTCAGTACTGACCCCTTGAAATAATCATGCAAATAAATGCAAATAGCACACAAGCATTCTGATATTCACAAAATGAGAATCTCTCAAAATTAGCACGAATCTGTTAATACTCCAGTGTTAGACTCGCTGTTGAAACTTCTAGGTTCAAAGTCTTGGCATAGTGAAAAATGAAGGTCAGAAAGAACACAACACATGATCTTGAACAAGGCTGACAGCCTTGGTGGAAGCCTTATCCTTTGGGCATTTTAAGGATCTAATGTATAAAAGACTCATGCTATACCTAGATTACTATGTGCACAATACAACATGGGCAGTGGGTCATATCCTGCTCTGGTCACTCTGTGAGTTAAGGAGAAACAACATAAGGAAGAAATGAGAGACAAAAGAAAACTGGGATTGGATCAAAGCTATACCCACTGTAATAAGAAGTCCAAGAGGAATGGTTTCAGAGAAGACAGTGTGAACTGACTCCAATTAGATCTCAGCAGCTCAATAGGACTGTTTACACCAAAGACATATTTTACCTTGGTTTTTGATGAAAAGGGGATTGGATAGTTTCATTGCAAAATTAGGTTTGCTTTTAAGAACAATAAATTTATGAAATGGGCTACAAACATGTCGTGGGAAGCCAGGCACTGTAATGGTAGCTGATTAAGTACACTCGGTGACTTGCCATTTGAGACAATCTCCCTCAGTAGGGAAAGGAATAATGTTGCTGAAAAGACATTGAGGAGGCAGAAGGGATTGACGGGACCAGAATGATAAATGTGAAAGGAGGTTATATTACTTCTGAAAGCCAGAAAAACTGAAATTACAATAGTTGGAGAGAAGACATTGAAGAGTTGAGATATGATTGAAGCTTTTAAGATGTTAAAAAAAAAGGATAGGAAAGGTCAATACAGATAAGCTCTTGGAAAGATAATGACAAACTCTGAAATTTAAGGACACATTCTAAAAATAATCAGTAGGGAGAAGATTGCTTTTTTTCTGTTGTTCTGTAAACCTCTGCAAAATTTGGACACTTCTAAATTATCTACGTTTTGTTCAGCAATCTTATCACAGGGAGGCATGAGCCAAAGAAAAGTTGTGTGTCATTACAACCAAGATGGAATTCAAACCAGAATTAAAATAGCAATTTATTATACACTCCTCAGGCTGTGTATTTCTTACTTCTGGAAAGTAATGGTGGAAATATGAATAACTGAATTTGTTGAGAAGTTCTATGGACTTTGGTCCTCTGTGGAGAAACTGTTGGTTTTGTCTTTTTTTTTTTTGTCTACTTCTTGTGTGAGTGAGTGTGTGTGTGTGTGTGTGTGTGTGTGTGTGAGAGAGAGAGAGAGAGAGAGAGAGAGAGAGAGAGAGAGAGAGAGGGAGAGAGAGAGAGAGAACAGAACAGAGAGAGGAGGCTAATTAATAATGGACATTTCCTTAATTGTTCTCAACCTCTTTTTTTTTTTTTTTTTTTGAGAATGGATCGCTCATTGAACCCAGAACTTACCAGTTTACCTATACTGACTAACTACTACACCTCTGCTTCCTAACCCAGACCTTTCAACCACCTGCCTCCAAACCTGGCTTTTTATGCAGGTGCTCTGGAACTGAACTCAGGTGCTTATGCTTATGTGCTAAGTACTTTGCCAAGAGATAGATCCATCTTGAGTCTTTTATGTTTATTTCTCATCTTTTTTTTTAAGCCATATGTAAAAGATTGGTGTGTGTGTGTGTGGTGTGTGTGTAAACCTATCAATGCTCTGACAACCTATTTATGGAAAGAACCTCAAACAAGTTTTACATTGCTTATTTATTTGCTCTCTAAGCTGCCTGGACATCTTAATGATCCCCTTGCAGTGGACATATTTGTTCAAGCCTGTCCTTTGAGCATGTCACTTTATGGGATTGCCTTTCCTAGCAGAACATCATTTTCACCAACTGTCCTTTCTTTTGTTAAAGGCCACAATTGCTGTTCTTAGACAGTAATTTGGGGCAGGGGAGATGGAAAAAGCATCTACTCAGCCCAGGTATGAAACTGACAACAGATCAGTGTAAAGATACTACCAAAGTCCCAATCAGTTGGCCAATGAGTTTCCTGAGGTTACTTATTGAAGTATGGAGGAGGGGTTGCTCACAGGAGCATAGCTGACTTATTAATCACATCTGCATCACTAAGGGATATACCAGCATAAGTGACAAGGCCATGACAATTTAAACCAGAAGCCTGACATGATTTCCAGGGAGCTCAGTGGGGAACAGAATCACTTCTCCCATTTCAGGTCTTCCCACAATTCCTTACTTCCCACCTGCCAGTGGACCCCTCTAATCTTTTTATCTTGAGGAGCTTCCATCCAGGAGTGGTGGTTTCATATGGAAGGAAGTTACACATACGTAACAGCTATCTCTGTATCTCCTAGATTGCACTGTTCTCTTTAATAAAACCTCTGGGAGTTTTATTATTAACTGTTAACAGGTTAGAATCTTCTCAATATGATGTTTGTGGTGTTTTATTCATCCTTTCTTGATTTCACTTAGAAGTCTTTCATATTCCCAATGAATACTAGCTTTTGGGTTTCTGTGACTCCTTGAGTGAATAAAGAAAATTACAATATAAAATAGATGAATTCATCCAGATAGATGGATTACTTAGAAATACAGAAGCCATAATGACTGGGTTTGAATATGAGTCCTTATGATTAAAAAATATACATTCTTGCAGGTCCACTGCAGAGAATTTAGTGGAAATTTGTCATCTTCCTAATCTTTATCCATTTTATATATGTGTCTCAGCATGAGAAATAATTCTACATCTTCACTGGCTTCTTTGTTCTTGCCCTGTAAGGTTGATCACCTAAGGTTTATCATCATGATCATCATATCATATATGATATTAAGGTATCTCATCACAAAGAATTGTCTTCCAACTTTCACCCCATAGATAAATTAAAGATTTATAGGTATCTGTCAGTTGTTCATATTATTTGTGTTTTGTGATAGGACAATGTGTTATTTGTTTTTCTTATTGTTGTGACTGAATGCTTGTTAAGAAGCAACTTAAAGGACAAAGGAAGAGAGGTTCACAGTTTCAGGGGACACAGCCCATCATAATGGGAAGTACACATTGGTAGGTTTAGGAGGCTGCCGGTCCCATTACATCCATATTAAAGAAGGTGAGGATGAATAAAAACTGAAACATGTCTATCAAACCTCAAGGACCACACTTCCCAGCAAGGGACCACCCCTTAAAGGTCCCATAACCTTTCTAAGAGGTGCCACCAGCTGGGGACCAAGTGTTCAAATACACAAGTTTATGGATGTTCAATACTAATGCCATAACAGAAAAGTAAATAAACTTATATTAAAGTGAGTTGGAATGGGCAATAATTAAAATGGCCATCTTAAGTTACATTCATTTTTTTTTAAATCTCAAGCATTCATTTAAATGCAATTAACATTCTATTGAACACTTCATATAAACTGAAGCATTAATTAGCATTTAATAGTATTATGGCATAATTAAGGAGAAAGGAACCTTGTTCTGGATCCTCTTGGTATTTTCCCGTCCATCACTCTTTCCAGTTGAAAACTCTCCACATATGGCTCAGGAGAGAGACCTGGCCTATCAGGTGCAGGACAGGGTTAAAGAAGCAATTCTTGAATGACACTCTAAATATGTAGGTAACTCTACCCCATGATTACCACCCTTGACCTCTTTACCCTTTCCTTATAACTGATCTTCCTGATGTATCTTTTAATTTTAATAAAGTTCTGTGAGACAGTTTTCATAAAAGAAGAGTAAACAGTCTTTGGGCAGGGGAGATACATTACAGTGGATGTACATGGGTGTGTCCTGCCAAGCATCACAATAATGATGTCACCACCACAAACAGGAGCTGTTTGAATTATTGAACACATTTTTAGGAATAACAGTTAAAAGATAATGACAGGTGTGGGGATGTAGATATTACAGAAGTAGACTTCAGAGAAGCCTCAGTAGATAAAGAATTGCTGGTCCATGACTGCCTTGGTTTCCTTCCCAGGCTCATCCCACTTCCCAGATAACTAGCATCAACATTATGAGACTTGATATTTGCATAGGTCATACTGCCTTAGCCATTTCTGAAGTCCAATGGGTATGAAGCATAGGGCACAAGAATGAACCCCTGTCCCTAGACCAGCACCTCAATCATAAAGACAAGGATGTGCAAAGTTGCATCCCCATGCATCCATGTGTTCATAGAACAACCTATGACCTGTTCTCAACTGGGAACCTCCTGCTGCTTCAGTGGATCTGGCTCTAGTGTAAGGGCACTGAGGATTTCCCTGGACATGCCAATTTTGCTGCTGGGCCACCTACTAGAACCTCCAAGAAGGCACATTAGCTTTATGTATTCCACAAAATAGTTTCAAACCTGGCATAATCTAGTTCTGGGATGGACAAATGTGTTTTAGTAAGTGTTTCTATTGCTGGATAAAATGTCACAACCCAAAGAAACTTGTAAAAGAAAGGTTTTAGTTCATTTTACAATTCTCCGGTCAGAATCTATTACTGAGGGAAGCCAGGAAGAGAATCAGAAAGAATCAAATATAAAAGATTGCCAGTTAGTGGCATTCCCCACACTGTTTTTTTCAACCTAATTATATATATATAATCCCGCAATACCTCTCCTGGGCATATATCTAGAAGATGTTCCAACCGGTAAGAAGGACATATGCTCCACTATGTTCATAGCAGCCTTGTTTATAATAGCCAGAAGCTGGACAGAACCCAGATGCCCCTCAACAGAGGATTGGATACAGAAAATGTGGTACATTTACACAATGGAGTACTACTCAGCTATTAAAAAGAATGAATTTATAAAATTCCTAGGCAAATGGATGAACCTGGAGAGCATCATCCTGAGTGAGGTAACACAATCACAAAAGAACTCGCACAATATTTACTCACTGATAAGTGGATATTAGCCCAGAAATTTAGAATGTCCAAGATATAAGATACAATTTGCTAAATGCATGAAACTCAAGAAGAACGAAGACCAAAGTGTGGACACTTTGTCCCTTCTTAGAATTGGGAACAAAACACCCATGGAAGGAGTTACAGAGACAAAGTTTGGAGCTGGGACGAAAAGATGGACCATCTAGAAACTGCCATATCCAGGGATCCATCCCATAATCAACTTCCAAGTGCTGACACCATTGCATACACTAGCAAGATTATGCTAAAAGGACCCAGATATGGCTGTCTCTTGTGAGACTATGCCGGGGCCTGGCAAACACAGAAGTGGATGCTCACAGTCAGCTATTGGATGGATCACAGGGCCCCCAATAGAGGAGCTAGGGAAAGTACTCAAGGAGCTGAAGGGATCTGCAATCCTATAGGTGGAACAACAATATGAACTAACCAATACCCACCCCCTCCCCAGAGCTCGTGACTCTAGCTGCATATGAATCAGAAGATGGCCTAGTCAGCCATCAGGGGAAAGAGAGGCCCATTGGTCGTGCAAACTTTATATGCCTCAGTACAGGGGAACGCCAGGGCCAAGAAGTGGGAGTGGGTGGGTAGGGGAGTGGGTGGGGGAGCGTGTGGGGGACTTTTGGGATAGCATTGGAAATGTAAATGAAATAAATACCCAATAAAAATATGAAAAAAAAAGAATCAGTCATTCAGGATCACCTGATAATGGCTAACACCACTCACAAGGAGCTTAGCCCTCCCTCATCAGTTATTGAACAATTTCTCAACCAAAGCCCAGATTTGTAAGGAGAGAGACTAGTGCTGCCTAGGTCTTTGTTCATCTTGTGCATGGACAGCAACCAGCTTGTGCTATTAGGATTTCTAGCTGAGGGTTCTCAAGCAAGGTTTCAGCCATATTCTATAACTTTGACCATGGCTCACTTGGCAGTACTGCCAACACAAATCTGCTGAAACGTCTGGTTATACTGGATCCTGCTCTGGGGACAAAAACATATTGAAAGACAAATATATTCTGGGCTTGTGTGTGGAAATGGACTGCTAAATATATCTTTGGGATTGCCAGGTAGCTATTATGTCAGAACTGTATGTCACAACTTTTCAAATCTCATTCCTCTTTCATTCTCTCCCATTGTCTTAGAGACACTATCATTGTGATAAAAACATCATGACCATAAACTGCTTGGCTATGGAAGGGTTTATTTCATCTTATACTTCCAGGCAATGGTTGGTCACAGAGGGAAGCCAATGCAGGAATCTAGAGGAAGTCACTGATGCAAAGTCTAAGGAAGGATGCTGCTTACTGGCTTTTCTTATTAGCTTGCTCATCTTCACATCCATAATCATCAACCCAGCTATGATATCATCCACAGTGATCTGTACTTTCCCCTATCAATTGATCAACCATCAATCAAGCAAATTCACTCCAGACTTGACCCCAACCAACTGAAGTAAAAAGTGAATGAATAGGTTTACCACCAGCCTGTATCTCCTCCACCCCACCCCTTTATGCTCATATGAAGTCCTTTTCATAATGATTTTGGGCAGATGGCCCTGTTTGTAATCCTGGGGAATTACCATTTCACTTGGGAATGCTTTTCATTACCCAAGAGGAAGGAAGTTTTCCACTACTTAAGGACTAAGTTCCTCCAAACGTTCACCTCCACAGTATGAAGATCGGTGCTGCCCAGAAGAAAGAGATGGCACTCCTGTGGCCTGGGAGTAGTACCAACATGGTTTTCATACTTTCCCTCTGATGCTGGCAGCTTATGTTTCTGGGAACTTGGCTGCTCTAAGATCTTACCAACACCAGTCCACACATTCCAATGGACTGACCTGCCACAATGCAGTGTTCATAGTCCATGGTCTCAGTCACCTAGACACAAGGAATTAAATCCACCTCTTTATAAGACAAGGTGACTCGCCTCTGTGTTTCAGGCACAAGTTGTCAGCTGTGCTTATCTAGGCTTCTTCTGAGGGCTGTGTCCCTAAAGGGGTTTCACCACAGGCTAACCATTATTCTATTTGAATGAAGGGCTTCCCTCCCACTGTTGATATACAAATGAAAGTTTCTGGACATGCTCAAGCCTTCTTTTCACTCTAGGACACACAATGCAAGTATCATCCCTTGCTCACATTCTCAGTAAACCTCAGGTTCTACCATGTGCCAAAGTTAGGTCATGCCCTATGCACTCTTTCAGATGTGAGCATCAAGCATCCTGGGGTACACAGATCCTCAGTGACTTGGGAGATGACTTGGGAGATGAGTCCTTGCCTTTGGATGCTCTCCCAGTATCTTGTTAATCTCTACTTTTATCTCTGAAACCTAACCACACACACACACAAAAATGATCATTACATACATTACCACTGAATCATCCCTACACAGAGGCCACCATCTCTTCAACTTAGTGCTGGCTCAGCATGCCCAGAAAGGAAGCAAACTTCCTTTCTGCTGAACAGAATCCCGAACAGAGAGTCCTCTGTAATTTTAGATGTCTGTGCAGCCTAGACCTATAGTTTTAATTATCTACATCTTTGGGTGGTTGAATCCACAATATCAGGTGTTTTGTCTGACATGTAGTTTTTAATAGATTTATTCACATGCATAATACTCAAATTATCCTTCATACCTGCAACTCGATTTTGAACTCCAGCCAGGACTTCTCTTTCAAGGAAACATTTAATTCATATCATGGGTTTAAAAGAATACATACTCAAATTTGTTGTGAAGTCCCCCAGTTTTTCTATGTGAGGTTCAGAGAAGGCTATAGAAGGAGATAAGGTATGTACATTTACCTTCAGAGCTTGCAGCCTACTACTGAAAGCTGCTTGGGCCACGGTATTTTAAATATATGTGGGTGTTCTGTTGCGCCATGGAACAAAGACAGAAATGGATGAGAAAAAAAGATACATCATTATAGTATTATTTTTAATGAAATGAGCCACTTAGAAAAATAAAGTAATACCAGAAACCTGTGGGAAAAAATTGCTTAAGAGACTTACAGCATTAATCTTCTCCCTAACTTTAGTTTATCAGGACAGAAAAGAACCACAAACTCTCGGTACTCTGGATAATAGCATCAAACATCATTGACAGATAAAATGCCAGTCAATTCTTAACTAAACATGATGAAAATTCTCTTGAATTAATGCATTTCTTAACTCAAAATCTTCCCATGTTCAGATTTAATTTGTTGGAATCTTTGCTGTAATAGATTTCCTACTTTAAATGGTGAGAGATGTTTTGGTTGGTGAAATACTTGCAGCACAACCATAGCACAACCAGAGTTCAATCCCACACCCATGTAAAAGGTCAGGCATCTTAAAGTTGGGAAAGTAGAGACATAAGGATTCCTAAAACATATTAGCCAGCCACCTTAGCCAAGCTCCATGTTCAGTAAGAGACATGTCTCAAAACATAGAGTGGAGATTAATTGTGGAAAATACCTATTGTTTACCTGTGGCCAACACATACACATATTCATTCATGGCCACACATAAAAAAGTACATACATATATACACACACACATGTGCATATATATATATATATATATATATATATATATATATATATATATAATTTGTATATATACATACCATAAAATTTAGTTCATTTTATAAACCTTAGGAAGGTTTGATGGTAATTTAAAGTTTGAATTTTTTAAGTGGTGAATTACATATAGACAGTGTGTATAACAGATATTGACAATTCTTGAATTTCCAAACACCTTTATGGTCAAAGCTCAACTATCTGAGATAGTTAGCCACATGTAAATTCTCTTGCCCTCCTCCCAATTTCCATCACTCTTGTTAAGCACTCTCTGGGTCCCCTCACTTTGCCAGTTCTATTTGTTCTGTTCTTTCTGCCTTTCAAATATTATTCTCAGTATTCATCATAACGGGGGGGGGGGAATGAACCAAACAAAATAAAGATGTTCTGTGTGATGATTCAATTCCTCACTGATCTTCAAGGACCAGCTCATAATGCATGTTTCTGAGTATTTTTAAAAGAGTACACTACTGCTAGTACTGGATTCTTACAGACAGGGGAAGTATGTGTTCCCTTTAACAGGCTTATACTTATTGAAGGGAAAATGGACCATTTTGCTTTGCACATGCTGGGGAGAATCAAGCCATCCCATGAGATGGAACAAACACTGGATTGTCTTCTTTGTCGCTATTTCTTTGTCTCTCTTTTGCTTTGCTTCCCCTCCCCCATCCTCTCTCTCTCTCTCTCTCTCTCTCTCTCTCTCTCTCTCTCTCTCTCTCTCTCTCTCTTTCTCTCTCTCTCTCTCTGTGTGTGTGTGTGTGTTTGAGAGAGAGAGAGAGAGAATGAGAGAGAGAGAGAGAGAGAGTCTCACTGAAGAAGTGAGTCAGTGGGGTGAGTCTAGAGGCTTTTCAGCCTGTGTCTATTTCTTTCTCACTCTACTTCTAAAGTATAGATTCAATATGCTCCAGTCATCCTCTTGCTCTTGTGCAATGTCTTGTACTTCTACAGTGTCATCTTCACAATGGTGGACCATCTCCCTGGAATAGTAAGCCAAAATAAACTTTCTACATTAGGTTGATTTTGTCTGGGACTTTATCAAAGCAACTGGAAAGAGAATTCTCTGTTCCTCCCTCTCTCCCAACATGTATGTGCATGACTCTGTGTGTGTGAGAGATTATGTGTGTAAGTTTGTGAGTGCATGTGTATAAGCACATATACATATGTGTGTGCATGTGTGTGTGCATGTCTGCAAGTATGTACGCATGTGTGTGAGCAGATGTATATGAAAGTGTGTGAACATGTATATATCCACATGTGAATGTGTATGCATGTGTATGAGTGCACATGTGTGTACATGTGCCTGTCTGTGTTTTTGTGTATGCACATGTTCATGTCTGGGTGCATGCTTGCCAGCATATGTATTTGTGCACATGTGCACGTGTATGCATGTGTGTGTCTGTGTTAGTGTGTATGCACATGTGTATTTGAGTGTGTATATCTACATGTTCATTTGTGTGCATCTCTATGTGCCTGTGTGTGAGCATGTGTGTGTCTGTATGTGTGTGAGTATGTGCAGGTTTTGTGATCATATATGTAATCACATGTGCATCTGAGTGTATTTATGTATGCATAATTGCATATATGTGTATGTTTATGTGTTAGTGTATGTATTGTTATGCATGTGTATATGCAAATGTACATGTCTTTGTGCATATGTGTGTGATGAGCATGTATACATATCCACATATGTGTGAATGTACATGTGTATGTATATGTGTGCAGTAACATATGACTGTGTGTGAGCATGTGTGTACCCATATCAGCATGTGTGTGCATGCATATAAGTATGTGTTTGTGTGCATGCCTATGTGCATGTGATTGTACATGTGTGTATGCATGTGTGTGTTAGTGTATATGCACATTTTCACGTGTTAGTGAATGTGTGTGTAAGCATGTGTGTGTATGTGAGCATGTGTTTTTTGTGCTTGTGTGTGCATTTTAATTCCAGGTACATATGTATGTGTATTATATACTTGCACTTCCACATATGCATTTGCAAGTTAAAACAGAAGTTATTCGTTAAGCACTTCCACAAGGGTTCCACACTAGCCTGGAAGTCACCAAGTACACTGAAGAGGCCATGAGCCCCAGGGATCTACTTGTTTCTGGCTTCCCATAACTGGAATTCCAAACATAAGCCATGATACCCATAATTTCTGTGTAGTTTCTAGGTCTTAAACTCAGATCTCCATGATTGTAAACAATCATTTTACCAACTGGCCTGTTTCCCCTAACCTATGCTGTCTTTCTTTGTTTTTGTTTGGTTGGTTGGTTGGGTTTTTTTGTTTTGTTTTGTTTTTTTGTTTTTTTTTGTTTTTCGAGACAGGGTTTCTCTGTGTAGCCCCGGCTCTCCTGGAACTCATTCTGTAGACCAGGCTGGCCTCGAACTCAGAAATCTGCCTGCCTCTGCCTCCCAAGTGCGGGGATTAATGGCGTGTGCCTGGCCCTACTCTGTCTTTCTTATGAATAAAATTTTACAGAAATTTTTTTCGATCACTGAACTTAAGTATGAAAAGATCACAAATTGTTTATTAAAAGTGATTCTTAAATTCTTATATCCTTCTGGGCCCTTTCATTTACTAGAATTTTAAGCCTTTCTTCTGAAATATGCTGTAAAACAAAGGCTTTGCAACTTTCAAATCACAGCCTACTTGTTTGGCAGTCCTAAAATTGACTTTCTGTCAGTCTGAATATAAAGAGAAGAGAATAACTATAAATAACAAAAGAAGGGGAAACTGTGGAGAACTGAGTACGGTAGCATAAGAACAAAGCAAATGTGTAAGATTTGATGAATCTTAGCATTTCCTTGGAAGACATGCAAGAAAAACAACTTCTAGTTAATTAACAAAAATCTCTTACTAGTTAAGAGTTCAAGATTTTATGGATCTATTTTCTCTCCAATGGGCAATACTTATTCTTCAAATGGTCTTATTACCTTTACCTTAATGAATTTTGCTAATGAACACTAATAGAGTTCAGTGTAGAGAAACTCCTGGAAAAAAGATACATCTGTTCAGAATGAAGCATCTTAAATTAATTCCATGTGCTATGACACCTTTGTAGACTTGTTATTCCTCCAGAAATTCATGAGTTGACAAGAAAGCTGCCTTCCTATATTCCCCATGTTATATTTTCATAGGATGCATTTAATTGCTACTTATTTAGATATTCCCATGTGCTAACACAGATTATCCAATTCAGTTATCCCAGAAATAATTGCTAAAATAAAGCAAGCAATGATTAAATTGCACTGAAATAAAGCACTATCTCTGCTAATTATGTAGCTGTGTTTTCAATAGTATAGATTTCAAAATCTCATTTTTAGAATAGTGGTTATATGAGAGGCATTGCAATATCTACCATCATAGTACGAGACACAGGTAAGATACCAAACTTTATTGACAGTAACAAGTAATACTCTTCAAGATGTTAAATCACAGGCTTTATCTATATGAGATGAATATAGGGCAGAATCCTGTAGAGTTTCTATTCTAATTTTATAATTGTTTTGACCATATTTAAAACATATTAGCTCACAATTTGAGAGATTTCAGTCACTTATGGTGTGGAAGCATGGTGGAGCAGCTCTTTGCATGGTAGACAGAAAATAAAAATGAGTATCTTAGGAAGTGATGGGGCAAGTTCCAGTGTTCAGGGAACACAGCTTTACTGACCTACTTCATCTAATTAGTCTCCACCTTCTTTCCACAAATCTGTCACCACAAATAATGTATTCAACCTTTCAGTCCATCTAGAAGTTAAATCATTTATGTGGTAAGAGCTCTCCTCATCTGTCTCTGGAAATACCCTCATGAATAAATGTTGTTATATTTTCATCATTTCTTAGGCATTGCTCAACCCAGGAAGTTGACAGGCAATTTTACCATCTTGTAGAGAAACTAGAAAAAAATACCTCCAGTTATTTTCAGAATCAGACTTCATTAGGTAAGTTTCTGCAGTTCATGTATCATCAAAAGAAGATCCTGTCCCTTGTTCTCAAGACTCACATGTGGATCTGGGTAGACACTGAGCACATAAAGTTCTTGCCGTGTTGGCAAGGAGACCTGAACCTGAACCTTAAATCATACCTAAAACTGGGCAGATATAGCATGCACCTGTTATCCTAGCTTTCTGAGGGTGAGATGGAGACAGGAGGCTCCCCAGACACTCAGGGGCCTGATATGCTGGAGGAAGCATCAGTGAATAAGGGACCTGTCTCAAACTAAGGTGCCAGGTAAATATGTATCCCTGAGGTTGTTTGTTCTCTGATCTCCATGTATATGGTATGGCACACATGCACCTACAATCACATACATACACACAAGCACACACACACACACACACACAGACACACACACACCAAACACACCACACACTCAGATACCTATCATATACACTACACTCACTTGTCATACATATAAATATATATATATATATATATATATATATATATATATATATACATGTATGTATATATGTATATATATGCAAAACATGCACACACAGGCATATTTTAAAAATAGAATCTACATGTCTCTCCAATTTTCTTTGAGGTTAAAATACATGCAATAGCCACCTATTGGGCTATTCCTTAGAAGTACTTAGAAGCGCTTGTAGTAGCCTTTTAATTCTCTTTTTTCACCTATAGTCATCATAAAGTCACTTTTTAACATGCCACAGCTCCAAGATTGACAAGAGTCAACACTCCTTACCCACACCACACACACACACACCACACCACACACACACACACACACACACACACACACACACACACACACACACCACACACACACACACACACACACACACACACACACACTGAATTTTGATCAATTAGGGAATTGTCAATTTCTGATTTGATTACCCTGGGATTTTAGCATGTTTTTGTCACTACAGCAGTGCTTTTCCTATTCTGACCAAAACATGAATTGTGTGGAAGAAATATGATTCAGTGGTTAAAAGCACTGGCTACTTTTGCAGAGGACCCAAGTTTGCTCCCATGCACCCAAGTGACAGCTAAAACCTAGCAGTAACTCCAGTTTTAGGAAATTCAGTGCCTTCTTATTGCCTCTGAGAGCACCATCTACAAAAGTGGTACTCAGAGATGCATGTGATCATAACATCCAAACACGAATTAATTTAAAAACTCATAAATTTGTAACTTAAAGGATTCTGATTCATCATAACCCAGCAATAGCTTGAGTGACCTCAGTGCTGTGCAGTTGGTAAAAAGGGAGCTGATATCAGGAATTTAAAACAATGAGTAGTTTTTGCAGAGGAGAAACACTGGTGAATTGGTGCCAGTTGCAACTTACGCAATACATCACAGGAGACATATTAATTGCCATTGAGATTAAACAGCATATTTGTTCCCACATCACAGACAAATTTAAACTGAGGGACACATAGCTATTTAAATGCTTCAAATTTCTCCACTTAATTTTCAAGGTCTATATCCCCCTTATCAGAAAAACAGACACTGAGAGCATTCAAAGTGGTAAAAATGAATTCATAGAAACATTCGAATTTGTTTTCTTCTTAAGGAATATTTCCCAATTCACTTCTTGTACCTTCATGTGCACATGTGCATGTGTGTTTCACATGCAAACACACATTCTCTCTCTCTCTCTCTCTCTCTCTCTCTCTCTCTCTCTCTCTGTCTTTGTCTCTCTCTCTCTCTGTCTTTGTCTCTCTGTCTCTCTCTTTCTCTGTGTCTCTCTGTCTCTGTCTCTCTATCTCTGTCTCTCTGTCTCTCTGTCTCTCTGTCTCTGTGTCTCTGTCTCTGTCTCTGTCTCTCTCTCTCTCTCTCTCACACACACACACACATACACACACACACACACACACACACACACACAAGGAGTTATAAACTCAATGATAAGGGCCAGCTGCATTTTTCCTTCCTAGAGTTCAATAGTCTATTGAAGCCATGGCAGGCATTGCTTTGACAGGATTGACAGGAATATTACACTGGGTTCTGGAATTGAGACCAGCAAACAAGAACTTGACCTTTTCTGAGAACATGTTTCAATCTTGCCGAGCTTGATTGGTTTAGGTGGATTTATAGGGAAAGTGATCACCCTGCCCAGGGGAACTAAGGCAGAGGACTGATAAAACAAGTCGATATTAGGATAAATGCATCTTGCGTGGGATTTTTTTTAATTTAATCCCCAGAATTACAGATAATGTTGATCATATTTGCTGATACAAAAGCTGAAGTGTAGAGAGATCAGTCATTAGAAACTTACACGTACACACAGTGGGAAAAATGTTAACAAACAGAGGCTTAATGGTTGGGTCAGAAGTTAAGAGCACTCGCTGATGATGCATAGCGCTGATACTCAGATCCCAACACCCATTGTGAGTAGTTCCCAGCCTCCTATACATCTAGCTCAAGAAGATTCATACCCTCTTTTGGGCTTCTGTACATACATGTGCAAGCATACACATAGGCCCACATATACAATGAAAAATAAAACTTAAATAAGATTGAATAAATTAGCAAGTTGACAAAAAATTAGTTGGAAGAGAATAGGAGGAACATACATATTTACATATACACATATACATCGAGATGCATAATTATTTGACACTATATAGCTATTACCCCTGACTGTATATCCAGGATCCTTTATCCAGTAGCAACTGTGATCTCATACTAGACAAGCTAATGTCCAGGTGTCTTTAATACGTCCACATATAAGCCAGCATGTATGGTGTGTTAAAATTTGAAAGATACTGAATCATATCTCATAGGTTGCCTTCTGTTGCTTGATGGGCACTGATTATAATCATGGTTAAGGTGACCTAGATCCACAGCAGTAATTAGTACATACTTCTCAAGATTCCCACTTTCTAGGCACATGGTATTTGAGGAGCATCCCTTTTCAGAGCTGAAACAGTGTCTATAATTCCCATGGGACAAGGTAATCTCCTATGGTCTCCACAACCTCTCTACGGTTCCAGTTGTGATGACTTATTTACTGTTACATTTTTTTTAAAATACATTTAAGGAAAATCAAGTTCCTGTGTTTAGAGAACACTCAATTAAATCTTTTCATCATGCCAATCAAACATATTTCTAGAAGGGATATCTGTGATCTAGCTGCCCCCTTCCAGGAGAATAAGCAATTAAAACTCTACCTCAGCCAGATATTCATTTTGTAAAATTATTTTCAGAAGTATATATGCTGTTCAATAGAAATATTCTCAGAATTGAAACATTCCCTCCAGGAAGAAGTGGGACAGCTCATAAGACACCCAAAAGTAAATTTATGTGCACAGGAAATTACAAATACTCATGATTTACCAGGGATCTTCCTCAGGGTTGTTGAAACAACAACCAACACTGGGAGGGGGCTCTCAGGTCTGATTGCTCCAAGGTTGCATCTTGCATGAATGGTCACCAGTGTGAGTATAGGGTTTTCAGTGATGCAGTTGATCTTAAAACATCACTTTTCCTATAAGTAGCCATTTACTTATACTCCTGCAATTAGAGTACATTGTTGGTGCATTTATTTACTCTCTCCTTGTTTCTCCATCATGATTGAATGGGTTGTGAATGCCCAAGAAGAACTGCACTAGACAAGAATGCATCCTTTGCGATTGAGGTGGAAAAGTCTTGTCATTCATAAAACACAGCTCCTTCTTAGGCTCACAACACAGTGCCTGGGTAGGGTGTGCAGGCATGCTAAATACTTGATGGAAGAGTAAGAAATAACCTCTGAGCAAGGTTTCTCTGAGATCACTTTTCTTTTTCTTTATCCTAGAAATACTCAGGATCAAAGCTAGTGTCTCACATGATAGGCAAGTGCTCTATACCTAAATGAGCTATACCCTCATTTCATGCCTTATATTCTGCTTCCCTCCCCCTTTTTTATCCAACAAATTCATAGGGATTAGAATTCTTATTCTCAAATCAAATATCAAATTTTTGAATGTTTTTGCCCTGATCTCTTTCACACCCACTACTCAGACTGTGTCATGGAACAAGTGTCTCACTTGCCCATGGGTGGAGTAGATGGTTTACAGAAAGACAGAGAATAAGAATTAGCAAGCCTTGTAAAATTCTCCCATTTGTGTCCTTCTGATAATACATTCTGTCCAGTCATTTTTTTCCAGCTGGCTTACAGTAAAACTACAGCTCTCTCCAAATCTTTGTGTCTTCAACTCTCTCCAAATCTTTGGGTTTTCTCTTGTTACTCTGTCTTTCATTATTGAGATTTCAGTCATGGCCCATGTAATGAGAGAAGATACTGTATTATTCTTTTCTATAACACTCTTCTATATTTATCTCTATTTTACAATTTCACATGCCAATCAAAATAACTGAGATATCAGTCATCAAACAGTAAGTAAATACTATAAGCTTTATACATAGTTTTTTTTATAAAATATATTACTTATACTCTCTTAACTTATTTTTCTGAAATAACTCTATCTTTATTTGACTCTGCATCCTGGTACTCAGAAAGAGCTCTCAGTCTCCTGAGTGCTGTTTCTCAAAGTTCTGATTTTAACCAATTTCATAAGATCCATGTCTATGGCCTTTTCAACATCTCAACTTGGTTTCTCAGGGCATAAATTTCACTCTGTATTTTCCATACTCTGTGAGATGCTAGACAGCAGATAATTACTCACTGGAAAAGATGAAAAATAGGAAACTAGTTTTCAAGGTAGAGTTTTGATCTGTTCTTTTGCAGCTATGTTGCCTGCCTTTTAAGTTTGCCTAGATGACTTTGTCAGTAAAACTCTCTACACACTTCAACTACTTCAACAACAATAACAAAAAGAAACTGCTAATTTGAAGCTGAAAACAGTATTATGGAGAAGAAAATAAAGCACTGTGTTTTTAAAGTTTTAGTTTTTGTGTTTATATGTATATTTATTGTGTGTGTGTGTGGGGGGGGGGCGTCTGGATACATGCAGGTAGGTGCTTTCAAAGACCAGAAAAGGACGTCTAGTTCTCTGGACCTACAGTTATTCCAAACTGTTATTTTGATGACTGACCCGCTTGGTGAGAACCAGGTTTGGATGCTCTGCAATAGCAATCCATGTACTTAACCTCTTACCCATCCCCCCAGCCTGTAACATAATACTTTATCACAATATTTAAGGATGTCTTTCATCACCTGAAGAAGATCATTGTTTTACAAATTTTAAGGCTTTGTACTCTCTACTGCTTAGGTTAAATGAAGTCACAGATGAAGGGTTCAAAATTCTGTTTAACACCTAAAGGTCATGGAACTGAATATCTATTTCACCAACACGAGCATCTGTAAAACAGGCAAATGATATGACATGATATTAATACATATATTATTAGAATATACATACAGATATTACTCATCTCAAATTCACAATTTAAATTTAGGATTATATAAATCTAATATATATAAGAATATATTATGTAAGGGGAATATATAGGGGAATATTAGGGTTATAGACTGTTTTGATAGGTCATAAGTTCAGGCAACATATATCTAAACTTACTTTTGATTATTATTTAAATATTTAAATTATTTAAATGGGTAGTAAAGTAATTCTCTGGGAAAGAAATAGGAGAGAAAAGATAGTTTCACTCAGTAAGCAGTCTATAAACCAAGAAAATCTTAAACAACCAAGGTATGATGGACGTGTAAATATCAAGCTGAATAGTCTTGGTCACAGAATTTAGCCAGCAAGGTAAAGGCAAAAGGAATAGAAGTCATATTGTTCATAGACAAGGTAAAATAGGCTAAGTTTATTCTTCTTAAGGATTTCTCATATCATTTTTTTCATCTATAAGGAAGTTCCAGGTATTCCTGGATAGAACAGTTTAGAGGGGAGTTCTATTGAGAAAGCTTCAGGTTTTATGTAAGCAAACATTTCCCAAAGTTCCCACCAGCAAACAAACTTCTCCAGTGTTCTTGGCAAAGGCATTCTTCTTCGTGTGTCTATAGCTGGATAATGTTAGCTTCTAACTTCTGCAGCATCAACTGCACACAGAAGATCCCCACTGAAGGGTGAGCCAGTGAATCAAACACATAAAACCCTTGTCTCAGATCACCTTGTGAGAGGAAACCTCTGCAGGATGCCACAGTTCTATTGGGCTATTTTTGGCGTGTACCTTTTCTTCCTCAACAAAGAATCTGCATTACAGAGAGTGTAAATTCTCTCACAATGCTACATTTCCATGCCCTTCTGAAACCATATTAAATAAGCCTTTTAACATATTTCTCTGACATTTGAGTTTATGAATCCTAAAAGTGTAGATTTCTAAGAAACAGTTCCACTTCCCAACCTATTAGTTTCATAGTTTTCTAAAGGTGAGATTAACTTCCTATTATTCTTTATACAGGCCATTATTCTAAGTATGTTTATTTTTATATATTAATTCTTAAAGAAACTAACATAAAGATAAAATTTTCCAAATAATTGAAGACTTGCAGGATGCATTGGCCAAAATTATGTGAAAGTAGCATACAAGCAAATTTGTCTCAAATGCCACTAAGACAATCGGGTATTTATTTCCATGAATTCTACAGAATCAAATTAAGTTTGGATCCAATAAAACCCCTGGTTATAATGCTCATTTTGTAACCTCATCTCTGCGTATAATAGACTATTGATATCACACAAGTCGTTTCTGTAGTCTTTCAGAGTCATATAGCCCCCAGTGTTACCTAGGAATTTATCTTCAGCTACATGCTACAATTTCAGTAATAGAAATGGGTATAGAATTGTAATTTCCACACAAAGATGAGGATGAATGTTTCTTGCATGTCTCACTCTTAACATGTAGGTTGTAAACAATAATTGATTTTGGCTCATCCTATTAGTTCTGCCATTATTTTTCACCTCACTATTCTGTGCTAAGCTACACTATTTTCAAACATACATAAAACTTTTTCTGTCTCTTTATGTCTCTGTATCTATCTCTGTCTGTCTCTGTCTCTCTTCTTCTGTCTCTTCTGTCTCTCTTCCTCTCTCTCTCTCTCTTCCTCTCCCTCTCCCTCTCCCTCCCTCTCTCTCTCTCTCTCTCTCTCTCTCTCTCTCTCTCTCTCTCTCTCTCTCTCTCTGTCTCTCTGGGTGTATGTGTGTGTCTCTGTGTGTGTGTGTGTGTCTGTGTGTGTGTGTCTGTTTGTTTGAATACTCCTGTGTGTGGATGCTAGAGAGTAAAATATGGACTGTCATTTTTCAGTCATCCCATCCCCCCTTCTTTTTGAGACACAGTCTCTCACTGAATATGGGTCTTACTAAGTGTGTCACACTGACTGGCCAGGGATCCACTTGTCTTTGTTGCCTTGGTCTTTTGAGTATTGATTTGCATCTATATTTCTGTTTTTCTATGTGTATTCTGGAAAACAATCTTTTCTCATCTTCATGAAACATTATATGATCACTACCATTCAAATATGTAATGTTTAGGGGCTAGGAAAGAAGTCAGTAAATAAATAGCACTAAGGATGTTTGAATTTTATTTTTATGGCTACTAAAATTTAGATCATATATGATATTATATTTAAAGTGATCTCAGCCAATTGGGATGACAATAGCATTTGAAGCCATAGACTACCTAACAAAAACCCAGTATCAGGCACAGGAAGCCTTCTTTTGAGTTTTTGGACAGGGAAGTCCAAAAGGACCCCAAAGTAATACATGCTATTGCCATTGTCTTTGGTGCTTCCCAGAAAAGGTATAATCCTGTTGTTGAAGACACCAAGCACTTGGGACAAAAAGTTTAGAAGAATGACCAATATCTGACCTATAAATAAGTCTCCTCAATAAGAACCAGCTTTCGTACTTTCAGAAGGTGCCATACAAATTCGCAATGGAGAAAAGCAATTAATAGTTCTATCCATCTATAAAACCAAAAACCACAACAATGACTGGCCTTGTAATAGTGGGGCACATATATTGGGGATAACCAACAGTCACCCAATTGTAGTTAAGTCTTAAGAATTGGGGCAAATCCTTGATTGGTACTGTAAACTGAGACAACTACCAGAGACCCCAGAAGGTAGAGGAGAACCTACTACTCTCAGATTCCTAAACAAGCATACGCTCTTACCATATTCTAAATACTAATTGTTATATAGATAGATGAGTATAGCTCCTACCTGTCATCAAATAAAGTTTCATGTTAGGTAGAAAACATCACAAAAGGCAATGATTGGTCGAAATGCAAGTATCAACTGATCCTTTTCTACTGGCCTCCAATTAATACATTTACAACACAATGACAGCAATTAAGGTTCAAGGACATCATGAAGGAGAGAAGAAAAAGACAGACAAAAAGATTTTAAGAGCCAGAGGACTAGGAAAGCTATTATGAGATAGCCCACCTACACACACACACACACACACACACACACACACACACACACACACAAAATCAAATCAAAACAAAACAAAACAAAATTCTGAAAGGGTAGGCATGACATGGTGGACCTGAAAGAATTTGGGGAAGAAGTGGGGCATGAATAAGATCAAGGTATGTCATATGAGACAACTAATGACTGCTGGAAGAAAGAGAGTGTCTCCCAGCAATGAGCTCACTTACTGGTTGTTCAATGAACAGTGGTCAGACCTAAAACTGCATACACAGAAACATTGAAATTGAACTCAACAAGCTGGGTTTATATATATTTGTACATACACACACACCACACCACACATACACACACACACACACACACACACACACACACACACACACACACTCACACACACACATACATGAATGCAAAATAACAAAAGAAAAAAAAGGCCATCAACCTGAAAGTAGGGCTCAAAGGAGGATATGTGGCAAGCATTGGAGGAAGGAAAGAGAGGAGGAAAATTCCATTTCAATTGAAACATTTCAAAAGGAGCATGAAGAAAATACCTAATTAAAAAAAAAAGAAGCATCATGAAGTTCTCAAAGAATTAACTTAAGAAAAAAAAGTGAGCAGAATAATAGAGACAAGGATATTCTTTGCAGTGCTTCCCTGCAGGATGCCATTTTCCGAATCAAAGCTTCACAGGAATGTTCTTCCTGTTGGGCAAGACCCACATCCACAGTTCCATGTTCCATTAGTATAGCAACATTTTTTCATTATGCTTTAACTTTTAAAGAGAAAGACTGGGTATTGTTATCTTCTCAAATCACACTTCTCCAAGTGGATGTGATTCTGTCCCCATTCTGTAACCCAGTCAATATCCTTCACAGTTTCCATCTCCTTGGCAAAGGGAATTGTAATTTTACTTTTGTCAAAACTTTGTCTCTACAAGCCACACATTACCTAGCATAATAGATACTCAGAGGTGCCTAAAATATATGAGTGTTGAAAACACAGACTGTAATGGACAAACTGTTAGGATGCCTGTAGATATTTGGTACACATTAAATATATTTAAAACAATTCAGTCCTAAAGCTATGAGAGAAAGTGCCTGGAGTTTGGGCTCACACAGTCTTGGGATCACGGTGCTTTTCTGTCTCACCTATGAACCCTTATGGCTGATTCTCTCACCCTTAATTTGTTTGTCTGTAGATAGTGACCATAATATCTGATGTATTGAGGATTACAGGAGAGAATTTGAGTAAAGTAATCCCTCATCTCCCTGGCACATTGTGACTAACTACTCTATTCTTGCTTCAAGATGAATGTGTTTTTAAAATTTGGCTAGCCTTCTTCTCTCCCACAGGGTAATAGAGCTGTTCAAACGAACAGGCTCAGAATGGCCACTCAATCAAAATTACCAAATGTTGAAAAGGTCAGAGCAGTATAGCATATCTTTATAATTCATAGATTATGGAATGCATTAACATTCGAATCCCTCATTCTTAAAGAAAAGATTATAATAAAGAGCCCAAATGGCCACACATTAATCCTTCCTATGACAATAGCTTTTTTCTTTTCTTTTCTGGGAAATGTACAAATGGTAACCTCTACTGACAATGAACTTCAATTTGGATGCCACACTGTGCTGCTGGTTTTGATACAAAGGAATACCCAGGAGGAGAGCAATGGAAAATATGCTAGATGCTCACAAAGAGATCAGCTTCAAACAGGCTGCCAGCAAGTTCCCACCCAACTGGCAGGTCCAGAAAATTATCCCAACGATGTTCCTGCTTAAGAATATTTTGAGCTTTTACAAGGCTGGGCTGGGCTGGGCTTTTTTTTTTTTTTTTTAATCCACAGGCTTTAAACAGACCATCAAACATCTGCTTCCAAAATTAAAAAGACCAAAAGCCTAAATAGAAAAGGTTCCTGATTATAATGTCAAACATCTCTTTGTGACCGTTGGAGCATTTTCAAGTTAATTGGTTTTATTTTTATTTTTAATGAAGTTTCAAGGGACACAGGTAATCACCACATGGGGAGCTACAAAGAGCTTTGGGGGGAGGCTTAGCCCATCCCTCTCGTTTTATCATTGAGGATACTGAAGACCACAGGGGTTATCTGAGGTCTCAACAGTCACAAACAGTTAAACAGTAACATAGAAATCCAACTGTTGCTACTCACAAATCAGAAGAATACTGAAACCAAAAAGACCTCTGTTGATTTTTTTTTAAACAGGATCCATTATTTTTCAAAAGTTCTTTTTCAGAAAGAGCATAGTAAGATTTATGATAACATAGTCATTTAAGAAGTACTTAGATCACTGGGAGGAAAATACCAAAACCCAAATGGAAGCACAGGAGTTATCAGTTATATTCTGGAATTCACCAAACAAGTGTTCTTTTCTCAAACAGCTGCTTAGAGACTGCCTCTTCAACATGGTTTGACATTATGTCATATAAGTCAATTTGTAAAAGCCACTGGGTGTTTGGGAAGATCATTTGATAATAAAAGTTCAATATATAGTCATTAAACAATTGCTCTAGAGGATAGAGAAAGCAATGGGAGCATTTTATTGTCTGTTGCTCAGATCTGTCACATCCAGTAAAAAAGGCAGGCCATGGGCATTTGGTTGAGAGTGCTAATTGACCACATAGACTATGGAGTAGCTAGTAGCTATTATTATTAAAATCTCCCTTTAAATGTCTACATCAAAATAATTTTAAAGCATCAACAATGGCTAATGTGCTACAGTTATTAATGCAGTGAAGAATTTGCTCTGTATTGACTAGTGTATTTAAATTAGAAAAAATATTTCACACTTCATATTTTAACGAGACATCATTTTGTAAAATATGTGGATCCTAGTTTTTTTTTAATTTTTCACATGTGTAGTTAGTGGGACTGTGTGCATGCATAGATCATAAAACTAGAAAGAATATCATAAGAGGAAATTGGGGCTTTAAGAAGGTGGTGAGGGGCTGTGGCATACACCAGTATGAAAATGAGGAGGCTGTCCCAGTTCTTTTCCTATTACTGTGAGAAAGTGCATTACCAAAAACTATTTAAGAGCTAAAAGGTTTGTTTTAATTCATAGTTCATGGAACAACCCTTTGTGTTGTGCATTTAAGGTAGCAGGAGCCTAACGCTGGTGGTCACATTGCATCCCCTACGCAGGAGAAGAAATGAATGTTTGTGCTGTATCTAGCTTTTCAGGATCTCTTGCATAGGGAATGGTTCCACCCACAATTAGCATGCATTTCCCCACACTGACAGTAATCAAGATAATCCCTCAAAGACCTGGTGGGACGACCATCTCCAATGTGATTCTAGATTCTGTCAACTTGACAATTAACACTGAACACCACAAGTGACTTTGGGAGCAAAAAATGTATAAGGGAGACAGAGAGATGAGGGTGGGAAGAGATCCAACAAAATAAAGTATGGGAGCAAATGGCATAATAAAACAATTAAACGTGTAGTTCTTTTGAAATGTAAAAATTAAAATAAATAAATGTGTAAATAGAATTTTGCTTCATAAATTCTGTCTCTTTAGAAATTTGTGAGAAAGCAAACAAAAAGCACTTGAAACAATTCACACTTGGTAGGGGTTCTTGATCTTCATGGGCCCTGACTGTTTCTAAAGGAATGTCACTTCCCGCCACACTGAAATGTGGAATATTCCATTTAGAACTTTATTCCTTTGGGTGGATTATTCATCTAGCTGCAAAATGAATTATCGAGTGCCTACCACTTATTCTTCTCCAAGATCTGGGATTAAGTTTGTAGTGAAAGACTCAAAAACTCCCAAAGGGAGGCACTTACTCAAGCCTCGGGTCAGCCGCGCACCCAAGAAGACACTGAGACCGAACTTAAGATGTATAGAGAGTAAGATTTAATATAGCAATGACAAGAAAGAACATAAAAAGCACATATACCAGATATCTGGGGTCGAAACTCGCAGAGGAGATTCGGCAATTAGCCCAAACTTTTCACAAGCTTTTATAGGAAATAGCCAGGTAAAAAGTACAAGTTTTACGTCACCAAGGTGTTCTGCCAAGGGGCTTTACATAACCAAGGGGTCGTGTCCTATATTTTGGCAATGTACTCGATCTATTGGAACATTACCAGGAGGCCCCTATCTCAAAAATGTTCTTGGCATAGTCTTCAGTTGGGAGGGGTAGGACTAGGTTTTTTTCCAGGAGACCCCTTATCTAAAAAATGTTCCTGGAGCAGTTTCCAATTGGGAGGGGGTACCTTGGGGTAAAAAGTTCAGGAGTGCTCCGGGAACTATCTCTGGATGGGAGGGGTAAGAGAACTCTGAGCTGAAGAGTTCATGGAGAGTTCAGGTGTCCAGTAATTAACTCTTTCATTCCCCCCTTCTTTTAGGGACAAGCTCTAATCTTAGAGCTGGGTACCGGCTTCCTGAAGGACCCGATATTGTTGCCTTAATACCATAACTTGCACTGTATTTATTCTTTCTCTGACAAAAGCCACTAACTTATTAAGAATGCAGGGGCCGAGAGTGAGCAAAAGCATAAGTATAATTAAGGGTCCTGCTATGGAGGAGAGGAGAGTGGTAAGCCAAGGGGACTTATTAAACCAGCTTTCGAACCATCCTTGTTGGCTTTCTCTCTCTCTTTTACGCATATCTAGGCGTTCTCTAAGTCTGGCCATAGAGTCTTTGATTACTCCTGAATGATCAACATAAAAACAACATTCTTCTTTTAGGGCAGCACAAAGTCCTCCTTCTTTAAGGAACAATAAGTCTAATCCCCTCCTATTTTGCAGCACTACTTCAGACAGGGAAGTTAAAGATTCTTCTAATTTAGTTATAGACTGTTCTATAGTTCTAATATCAATGTCCATAGCTGTACGTAATTCTTCATAGTATTGGGGGGTCTGAATTAAGGCAGCGGTCCCTGTACCTACTCCTGCTGCTACTCCCAATCCCAGAAGTACTGCCAGGGTTAAGGTAATGGGCTCTCTTCTCCAACGGACCCGATGATCAAACTTATCTAAAAAGGAGCTATCATCATGATACAGGAGTCTAGGAATAAGCTGAACTAAAATGCAGAAGTCTTTGGAACTATTAAAAACAGATAGAGATACACAAGGAGTGAGACCGGTATTGCAAGCCCATACTGTGTCTATGGGAGGCACCAGATACTGACCACTTTTGCTAGGCTGGATGTTCTGGGTCTGATTACAAAGGTGCCGTTTATCCTGAGGTGCCTGGCCTAAACAGAGTCCACTTCCTGAAACTGCTTCCAGAGTCAGCTTTCTGTTTTCTCCCCAAAGGCATTGAGAATGATCTGAAGTAGTATTATAAGTCCTGATCTGAGCAATTCCTTCATAATAAGGGGGCCTAGAGTCATAGCATAACCAACATGATTGAGTCATATTAGGATTAGTCCTATTCAACACTAAAAAAGCTCCTTGAACTAGACTGACCAGACGGCTTTTTGTATCTAGGGGCGGTGGGGAAACTAAGGTCGATAGGGAAGGTCTCACTGTTAGCCTGATTGTAAAAATGAACCCAGGGTCTCTCGGTGGACTGGATACACGCCAACCCCACTTATTTCCTTTAAGCCAACTTAAACGATTTTGTTTTCCTTTTTCAGTGAATTTTATAAGTAGGGGGTTGCAGTATTTACCTTTGCATGGTCCTGGGGGGCTGTTTTCAGTAGCACACCCATAAGCTCCTATGGCGGCCTCATCTGGATGGAGGTCGCCATAGTTTGGATATTTATGGGGATCTCTTTCTCCTTGATATGGCTTATCATAACCACTACCTCGTTTTACCGTGATTAGATCCCAGTCAGAGGAAGGCTTCCAGTAGGCATCCCCTGTCGTTTCACATGTCCATTTGCCACAGAAGTAATCTGATGCCCCCCCACATTTTTGTTGAAGCTCTTTGTTTTGACCCTGACCAGGGCAAACATAAAACTGTGCAGCTCTAAGATTAGCCCGGTAGAACTGCCCTGAACACCCATACATGTTCCCTATTCCACCTGAAACACACCGCTGTTCAGGGGGTGGGTTACTAAGATCAGTATGGTCAGGGAGGTCCCAATTGGGAGATCCTGCTACTAACTTACAAATGTCAGGTGTGAGATCAGGCCACCAAGTCCAAGGGGGATGTGCTGCAGTGATTGCCCATACAATGTTTCCCTCCCCATTAAGCACTTCCCATGACTGTTGAATCGGGGCAAGAGGGTTGTCGTTCCCTAGGCTTAGGGTGGCCCCCACGACACAAGCGAAGTTTAAGAGGATTGTCAGTAGTTGCCACCGTCCAGTTGTCTTCATGGTTGCCTCTACCCTGGCTAGGAGCCTTCTTGACGTGGGAGGCGTGGAGTTGTTAACGGTATCAGATATGGTCCTTTCCACCGAGGCTCAAGAGTGCCGGTGCGATGTCATCTGACAAGGACCGAACTGCTGTAGTCTCAGGTGCATGAGCTTCTTTGATCTGGTCCCAGATCTGTGTTCTGACAACCTCCAAGGCCTTTAAATGGGTAAACAGAGCAGGGGGTGAGAAAGAGTCAACACAGGGATCCAATATCCTGCTAGACTCAGTCAAAGAAGTAAAACGTCCAGGTGTGTTTCGGACTCTGAGAAGCACAAAGGGAAGGAGGGTCACCCAGTCTTTACCGCCAGTCTCAATAACTAATTTAGTTAGGGTCTGGGCATGACGCAGGTGCACGTAGATCAGATCTCTGGCTGGAACTGGTGAGATGTCCTTGGGATATCCAGCTCGTTCACTGTAACCAGTTGTGACCAGACTTTTTTCTGTATCACCTGCAAGCCCTTTTAACTTAGCATACAGAGCATTATTAACAACATAGGTTTAAACACATCATTTGAGACTATGATGGGCATAGGAGTTTCATAAAGGATCTTAAACAGAGTAAAACTGAATCAAGAGATAGGACATAGGGAAGGAACACCAAGTCCATGCCAGTCTCCACGATTAATTTTGTCAAGGTCCGTCTTAGAGTTTTAAACTAATTTTTATCTATCCTGAGCTCTGAGGTCTATACACACAATGTAATTTTTATTTGACCTCTAAATGCTTGGCCACACCCTGACTTACCTGGGCAACTATTGCTTTTGGCACTCTGAACCTTGGAAAAAAATTTTCTTTAATAGTCTTCTTGATGACTATGTGAGCAGTATCATTTATCCATATTGAGAACGTCTTTTTCTGCAGATGTCAACAGCTTTCTTTGTCTGCATATTGTTCCATACAGTGGCAAAAGCATACCCGCTGTCAGTGTCATTTATAAAGCTTGTATCAAAACCACAAGTTCAGCTTTTTGGGCTGAAGTCTCTTTAGGGAAGCTGCTGGCCTAGATCACCTGCTTTTTGTCCACTGCTGCACTGCTGTCCCCGCCTTCCGCTTACCTTTAACCATGAGGCTACTGTCATCCGTGTAGGGTAAAAGGCTTAGTCAGATCTGGCAAAGCCAGAGCGGGGGCTGCAAGCAAGGCTGCCTTTATGCTGTCAAAGGCTTTTTGGTGTTCCTCAGTCCAGGTGAATGGGACTTTTTCTTTAGTCCAGAATCTGCAAAAGCCCACCGTTCCCAGAAACTCACGTGGCGCGGGGTGGTGGGGGTTGGGATCAGCATCACAGCCTTTTCCTTGGCTTCGGTGAGCCACCGCTTTCCGTCGTCGGCACCTCGGTACGACATAGCTGAGCTTTCTTAGCCGATACCCGATATCCCAACTCACCCAGTTCATTCAGGAGCTTCTAGGAGGGCCAGAATTTTTTCTTTGTCTTTGATGTCTCTGCCTTCAGCCAACCGCAGGGCTTGGGTTAGCGCCAGGAGTTCAACCTTCTGAGCCAAAGTTCCTTCGATGAGTAGGTGAAGACTCAGCAGGTTAGCAGGGGAAGCAAAAGTCACTTGTTCTGTCAAAAAAGCTCTAATAACGTGTCCATCAGCCAGGGAAACAATTGAATCATGTGTCCCTGACCAGAAGCCACTATATGCAGACAAGCAGGCCATCCCTCAGTCACCAGGTCTAATTTTTCAAGTGCCACTGGTCTTTTAGGGTCCCAATTTCTGAGTAAGAACCTCTTTGGCAATACTTTTGTTCTCAGTCACATTTAGGAGTCCCAAAGTTGGGGACAACATTAGGGCAGTCTCAATAGCATCCAAGGCCATCCAAGGTTGTTCTTTATTTCTTATACGAGGGGCTGTTTATCTTTTTAATGCAGCAGAACCTGGGATCCACAGTTTGCAAGGACCTGTAGTGTCCAGAAACCTTTTAAACTTGCTTTGCATTGGTTAGTGGAGGAATATGAAAACACAGTCTCTTTTTAGTTGCATCAACAGGTAGACCACCGGTCTCTTTTAAGGACTCAGCTTCTGTGTTAGCACCCCTTCTTCTATCTCTTTATTTTTAGCTACGAACAGGTGAAGGGTTTTGTCTTGAGGAGGGGGGGGCTCCTCTTCTTTTTGTTAGGACAGTCTCTCACCCAGTGTTCTTCTTTTTCAACAGCAAACACTCTGATCTTTAGCCAAAAGCTTTCTTTTTTTGTTGCCAGGTACTAAGTTTTCTAGTCTCCCTGACTTTTGTGACCAGCAGTTCATTTTTCTTATTTTTTTTGAAAATTTTCTGGCTCCCTATTTCTTACAGATCATCTCTAAGTGCTAGTATTATTAGCAAGTATCACTGTGCTAAGTTCTAATCTTTGTCATTTATCTCTCTTTGCTCCTGTTTCTTAACTGCAATGGATCTAATTATTACATCTATATTCTGTCACTTAACTTTTTCATAGTTTACCTCTTTTTACTGTTAACCTATTTCTTTTGAGTCTGCTGAAGCTTTGCTCTCAATTCTTCTTTGCAGACCTCTATCTTTCTCTTAACTTTTGTAACTTTTCATAACCTAGGTCAGATTAATGGGACATTTTCTAGTCCCACAGACATGAGAACCTCAACAGAGCCTGGCAGTCAGGTGCTCCTTACCTTGTATGTCTCCCTCACCGGAGCTTAGTACAAACTCACACAGCTCAGGGCAGTGCCTGAGAAGAGAAAACACATGAGGCAGAGAAGGGAGTGCAGTTTTCACATCAGACCACTGATATTTCAAAATGAACACAATTTTTTTTGTTAACAAGAGACAGGATACAGGGGGCAGGAGAATGAACCTTTTTCCCACCCAAGAGGCAGGCAAAGGCTGAAAACAAATCCTTTGACGTGAAGAGCCCAGCGCCGAGTCTCCGCTGCGCGCCGGAATGCAGCGTAAACTCCTGGGAGTGGCAAACAAACGCTGGCAGGCAGGCAGAGGCAGCAATTTAACTATTTAACTACCTGATAGACGCCCTGTGCTCTCTGCACTGTCTTTGGGGAGGGAGCACGCAGTCAGGCAGGCACAAGGGAGTGCGGGTAGACTCTGGGGGGGCCAAAGGAGGGATGGCGGCTGTAGTCGGCCCCTCCCCAGCTGGGGCAGGCTCCACGGCCACTCCGGGACCGGCAGGCGGCCGCACTCACCACCAGCATAACTGCGCCGCCAAAGCCGGCTCTGCATCTAGGTTCTCTTTTGAACAGCCTGGGGCTCCCCAGCCGAGTGCGGACCGTGTGCTGCCCCTGTCGGCCGGTGGCAGCTGGTCTTGCCCCACGATGGCCCCGCAGCCAGGCTGGCCGGCGCTGCCCGCCCGCTGCGAGCCGCTGGCACTGCCTCGCCGAGAGCGCGGTGGGCAAGACCGGCCTGATGGTTCTTTTTCTCTTTTTTTTTTTTTTTCTTTTAAAACCATTGCTGACTAATTCTGTCCTGACGTCAGTCCAAGTCTACAGTCGACAAAGGGTTAACACACACACACACACACAGTCTTGTCATGTGGCCACAAACAAGCACACTCGTCCACGCCTGGACTTACACAACCAGCCAAACACTTTTTTCTGACGGGGTCGGATTCTACATTGACTCCTTTTCCTGATAGGGGTGGGATTCCACATTCACTCCCGCTCTGGCAGAGGGAACACTCTCTCTCTTTCACTCTGCCAGGCAACAGCCAGGTCTTTTTGACTGTTCTGTACCCTGGGCACTCCTTCCAGGGTCTCCCTTGGAACATCTCTTTTGGGGTGCGGACCTTGAGGCCATAGACAGTCGTCCTCTCACAGCCACTGCCAGAATAAACCCACAATCTCAGAATACACAAATGCAGCAGTTCCACACCTACACACCCAGCAGATTGTCCCATTTCTAGAATAATAGCAGACACGAGAGCAGACACGAGACTCAGACAAAAAGAAACCAAAAACAGCGGCGACTTCCCGTCGCCCACAGGCAACTCACAGATTCAGATGGCCTTTCCAAGGCCGGCCGGCTTAGACCTTCCACCAAAGTGATGGTCTCTCGGCCTTCAGAGGGGTCCGCCAAGCGTCCTTGACCCTCCCCTTGTCTTCCTGGGGCGTCCCCCAGGGCGATCGGACGGTGGGCACCAGACACGTCTATCCTACCCACCCCGTGCTCTCTATTGAGACCTGCTTGGTCTCCAGTCAGATGGCCTCTCCCAGGCCCACAGTCCCGGAGCACGGTCTCTGGTGCTCGTACTGAGCACAGAGCGTCACGCAAACCCAAAACAGCGATCGCACCAGACACAGATTCAGATGGCCTCTCCCAGGCCCACAGTAAACAGAACACAGACACTAGACCAAAGCAGAACAGTAAATCTTACTTCTGAGCGGGTCCAGAACTTCTGGGTAAACGCGCTGATTCCCGGCCAACGCACCAAATGAAAGACTCAAAAACTCCCAAAGGGAGGCACTTACTCAAGCCTCGGGTCAGCCGCGCACCCAAGAAGACACTGAGACCGAACTTAAGATGTATAGAGAGTAAGATTTAATATAGCAATGACAAGAAAGAACATAAAAAGCACATATACCAGATATCTGGGGTCGAAACTCGCAGAGGAGATTCGGCAATTAGCCCAAACTTTTCACAAGCTTTTATAGGAAATAGCCAGGTAAAAAGTACAAGTTTTACGTCACCAAGGTGTTCTGCCAAGGGGCTTTACATAACCAAGGGGTCGTGTCCTATATTTTGGCAATGTACTCGATCTATTGGAACATTACCAGGAGGCCCCTATCTCAAAAATGTTCTTGGCATAGTCTTCAGTTGGGAGGGGTAGGACTAGGTTTTTTCCAGGAGACCCCTTATCTAAAAAATGTTCCTGGAGCAGTTTCCAATTGGGAGGGGGTACCTTGGGGTAAAAAGTTCAGGAGTGCTCCGGGAACTATCTCTGGATGGGAGGGGTAAGAGAACTCTGAGCTGAAGAGTTCATGGAGAGTTCAGGTGTCCAGTAATTAACTCTTTCAGTAGCAAAAATGCATCTCTGTTCTGAATTGACACACAAATGAGCAACTTAACTATGAATAAACACTAAGGGAACAGGACAAGGCATCAAGAAATGACCCTAAAGACCCTCAACAGACTTGTCATGGAAGGTCTCAGATTTGTTTGACCTGGATCAAAAGCAATCAGAAAAATCCATTATAAAAAGGTGTAGGAGAAACATCTCTGATCACACAATGATGGTGGCCCAAATACCAGATCTAGCCCATTGTCAGATAAGTTTAAATAAAATTGTTTTCAGAAGAAAGAAACAAGGTCATGGTCCTTAGCTAATATGCTGTCTTTAGCTATTGTTCTACCACGGAGAGAGAGGTAAACTTGAAAATAGCACTTAGCCTATCAAAGACTAAGGTTTGAAAAGGTTTACATTGTAAACTTTTATAAAAAGTTGTTGACCTATGACCTTTGGGGAAAACATTTTGAAGATTAAAGTCAGAGCTATAGGGGTGGAAACTAGCGCCACTAGTGAGTAATTAATATTGATCACCGTATTGTCAGGATCTATCATCAAATGGAAGGCAAACCTTTGGGCATATAAATAGTGGAGTTTCTAGACTGGGTTACCTGGGGTGAGAAGACACATTCTAATCATGAGTGACAGCTTGCTTGGACTGGGGTCCCAGAATGAATAAAAAAGAAAAAGCAAACTGAAAACTGTTCCTTTCCCTCTCGTTTGTGACTAAGATGCCTTATATTCCTCGATGGACTGACTGTTCTTTTAGACCCCTAGTGAAAAGAAACTCATCCTTCTTTAAGTTGCTCATGTCAGTCATTATATTATAGCAACAAGATAAGCAAAAATACACCTAAAATATACTATATGAGGTAACGGATGACTGAAGGGGAGGTACCTGAAGGGCAAGATTTAGGGTGATGAGCAACATGACAAGCTGGATTTCATTCTACATGGAGTGATAAGAAATGTATTGGAATTTATTTTGAGATCAGATTTATATTTATTTTAAAATTGTCCAAATAATTTGTGTATGTGCATGCATGCATTCCTGTGTGTACATGCATGTGTGCATGCAGGGGTATGTGTGTGTGTGTGTGTGTGTGTGTATGTGTGTATGTGTGTGTGTGTGTGTGTGTGTGTGTGTAAAGCAATGAAATCTGATCTGAGCTCAGTAATAAACTGAGACTTGTACTCAGATCATCTAGCTTTGCAGCCAGCATCCTTATTCACCAAGCCATCAGGGCTCTCTGTTTACATTTAAAACTTAAAATGTTAAGTTCTTTTTAGAAATTATGTTTTCAGAAATAGCAATTGCTAAGTTTTTTCCAACACACATATAGATAAACATAGTTACTGTTAGCAATGACAATAACAAAAATTCAGAGTTTGACTGTCCTGAAGTAGAAACAAAGAAAATGAACTAAGCTATCCCCAAATCCAAGAAGCCAGCAACCATGTAAGAACTGACAGATGATACTTTAGTCTAAGTTCTTGTTTTACTGTACAGCACTCTGCACACACATCCTGATTACTTTTAGGGTGGTGATGTAATTGGTGAAATATAAAGACAGGCTGTCCCTTCAAATGCATCTTCTGTAAGTTCAGTGATTTCTGAAACTCTGCTATTAGCAGGTCAGCCACTGGGCAGTTCCACCTTGCTTAGGAAATAATGGTGCCTATTCATTTTGTTCATCTGAGAACAAATGTTTCTGCAAAGCAATTAAAGAAGTGTACATTTGAGTTAAATCAAGGAGAGCATAATTACAGCCTTTCTGCCTTGAAGAAACCTTCAACACAAACGAATGAGTTTGGAAAGTTTTTGTTAGATGGTACAACAAACTTCCTAGCCAGGCTGTGATGAGGATCTGAGAGAACATGGATTATTTTCTCTCTATCACTGTAAGAAAACCTTGGTTTGTCTCTGTCATGTATGATACACAGAGATGTTAATCTTTGTTTTATATACTGCGATTCCAGTTCACATACTGAAAATGGAATAGTCCTCTATTGTGACTTGTATGTAAAATGTAAGTAAACATATATGACCAAACGTAAAAATAGCATACTCTTCTCTTGATTACTCTCTGAATCCATTTGCTGACAACAGCATCCCCATGAGGGTAAGTGGCACTGTTAAGGTCACATTAATCCAACACTGAAGAGAGAGGACACAAGGAGAAGAAGGATGTCAAGTTCTGCCACAGATGGCTTGGCATGTAGCTTGCTCCGTGAAGCAGCAACAGCATTGATAGGAAGTAAGAGAGTGTTGATAGCTATGAGAGGGTCCTAGCTTGTACAACCACAGACAAACTGAAGAACAATGAAAGAGGAAATCTCATGATATATATGATATATAGCCAAACTATCACCAAGTTAATCAGCATTTAAGAGCAAGGAAATTTAGTGTTACTGCTCAGATGTCCCTGCAACCACTGGAAGGGATCTCTGTCTAGCACATGCACATTCTCATTAGCTCCCTGCAGCTATGGAGTAACTACAATGCAACCTGAAAGTACTACTTAGGATATGAAGATTATATAAAATACATTATCAAAATTTGTTCTGTTTATTTGCATGGCATTCAAAAATGAAAGCTAATTAAATAATTCAAATAATTTATTATATTTGCATGGTGCTTGCTGTTCTAGAAGGAGGAAAAATAACTGGAAATTGGAAAGTGGAAGAAATGAAATATGAGCAGGCAAGGGACAGAAAGTCCTCCTGCATATGCTGTGGAGTTGGCTCAATATATAATGTGATTTCTATATGAGCAAGAGGAGTGGGGTTGAGGTCCTTGAAAGCTGCATTATCTTATCGTTCAGGTATGCATAGTAGTTTGGCTATAATTCCAACCTCAGAAGTGGGAGACAGGGAAATGGGTGTTTGAAATCTAGTGAGAATGGCTGATGAGAATATCCCTGAATTCAGAGTTTTATTGATCGATTGCCTCAAAAGATATGGTGGATATCAACACATGCATGGCAATAAAGTAGGGCAATAAAGAGGTTGTAAGGTTGAAGAATAAAAATCTTAATACTGTCTGAGGTTTTAGATAAAATTCTTAAGAAAGAAATTCATAGATATTAATCACAGGCATTTTTTTTGTAGAAAAAAATATCATTGGAATTTTCAGAATCAAGTACACCAAGCATCTCTCTGTGTTCCATTTCCATCTGTCCTGGAAAATAAATTCAATCCCAGAGATCATGTAGCTTATACACATTTTTCTATGAAATACTTGAAACTTACAAGTGGGTGCTACCTGCAGGCAAAAGTAACCTCCTTTGATGTTGTTCCCACACAGAGGCTTTAAATTTATTTTCAATCGTCTCGATTTTCACTTTGGAAAGCTACATAGAGAAAAAAGCAACCCAGGGCACCACTGACTGGTGCCCTGAACTGTTCCCTCAGGGCATGGAAACACAGAGGAGAGAGATGAAGTCTCCGGACATCCTCTCCTATTGAAAACGTTTGTTCTTGAGGACCGGACCAGAGGAAAATGAGGGCTATGACTCATGTGGGCTCAGGGAAAAAAATAGAACTCTTCTGTCCTGCTGCAGAAATTATATAGATAAAAGCATATGAATCCTTCATACTCCATCAGTAATGAGATCTTTCACTTGGTAGATATACTTGGTAGGGGCTCAGATGAGAAACCACACAGGGTATTGGGGCTATGGGGTAGGTAGCACTGGAGGTGATGACAGGGATGGAGCTAGACCTCGATGCTATTGCCACAGTGGAAAGGATGATGATTATGGTTCTTTCATAGCTGTAGAAACAAAGGGATGTTTATAATAAACTGGTAGTGGAGGCCCTGTTGGCAAGAGCCAACATGCACATGCATGCAAATTAACACACACACACACAGAGGGAGAGAGAGAGAGAGACAGAGACAGAGACAGAGACAGAGACAGAGACAGAGACAGAGACAGAAAGAGAAGAAATTCTGTAGATGATGAGCCAAGATGAGAGGGCACTGTTTTGGTGGAAGGGATAGTGATGATGTTGGTAGTTTGGTGGAGGCTAGGCAGGTGCAAAGATGATGGTGGTAGATTAGTAATAGGGGTTTGTTAAGCAGGAGTATTGGCAATATATATATATATATATATATATATATATATATATATATATATAAATGTGTCCTGAGATGAGATGAGGACACTGAATAAACTCTTTATCCCATGTTATACAATATTCTAAATATTTTATTGTGAAATGTTCTTCACTAAGTTGCATCATCTACAGAATTTCTTCTCTTTCTGTCTCTGTCTCTCTTTGTCTCTCTGTCTCTGTCTCTGTCTCTGTCTCTGTCTCTCTCTCTCTCTCTGTGTTAATTTGCATGCATGTGTGTGTAAAGTCTATAGTTTGACACTGGGTACCTTCCTCTGCTGTTTCTACCTTACAATTTTAAGCAAGGTCTCATATAGAAACTAGAGTTCATCAATTTAGCTACATTGGCTGGCCTGCAAATCACAGGGCTCTTCCTGTATCCTTCCTCTCAACATTAGTACTACATGCACATGCCAACATGTATAGCTTTGTAAGTGGCATCTTGTTACATTGAAGTTACATTTAATGTTAATTGAAGTTACATTCTTGTACTTATAGAGCAAGCACTTGGCATATTACTATTAGTCCTGATTATGACTTTCTGTTTTATTTTTTTATTTTTACATTTGCATATGTGGCATTAGTATGTATTTGTTGGTGTTGGAGACAAGCATCAGACAATCTATTCTTAGCTTTCTCCTACTCCAAGAGGTTTTAACAAAAGTAAAAGAATTCCTTGGATTAATTTTCTTCATACTACTTCTGCCTTAGAATAAATATAATGAGAGAAGAAATGCATACAACAAAAGATAAAAGGATAACAATGATGTGACCAGCAGTGACAATCATTTTGCCCAGAGAATATTATCTTTTCTGTTCTTAATATGCTGCCATTCTGCTGTGCCTCCATGTTGCCTGATGGATCTTCTGGGGAATACATCAGGGATGGTTTCCTTGACAAATAAAGATAAGATCAATTACAATAATAAACTTGTCTGGCAAGACTGAAGAATGCTAGCAGTAGAGTCTCAGAGGGGAATAGAAGGTGAGGACCCTTCTTAGAACCACATCATTATCCAAGCATTTTGCACACAGATTCTTAAAGTGGATATCATCAGGAAGTGAATAACATCCCAGCAGTACCTCAACATGAAACTAATGTCCATTTTCACACATACCAATGTTATGTTGAAAAAGGAAGTCATAAAATGTTGATCTTGCTGGGAAACATAACTTCTGATGTAAGTTCTTGAAGTGTAAGGAAAAGTAACCAGTAACCAGGATGTCTTTGTAATAGTCCTTTGTACCCACAGCAGAGAGAATATCGTGAAGAAGGGTTCTAAAACAAAAATGGTAAAGCCAGAGTCTGGATTACTTAGGACTGCTCTGAAATTTGTCTTCTGACTATATAGGGTCATTTTCATCTGTTCTCTTGAACTTGGAGCTGCTATAGTAGCCTGCACAGATCATGCAAATGGTCAAGCCAGACAATACAGCAGCACAGAAGAGCAGGACTTCTGGAAGCCTCAACCTTATCTAAAGCAGGACTTTAATCTAGCTGTCTAGACTAAGACTACTAGCATCATATTTTTTAATCAGGGGTTTGACCCCTAGCAGAACTGTCCATGCTTCAGTGGATGTCTCTAAACCTGTGTACACTTGGGTAGCTATAACTCTGTTTAATTCATAATTTTTAAAAAAGATGAGGAAGACCTAAAGTTGGTAGGGAGACACTGGGGAATCTGGGAGGGAGATGATGAGGAAGGATATGATCAAAGTATGTCAAAATATTTTTTTAATAAAAAGCCTTTTTTTCCTTTAAAATTTTAGCAAGTGGAATTAAAATATAACATCATTTATGCCAGTGGTTTGTAAAATTTGGCCCAAATCCTTAATCAAAGAGGTTAATTCTCAGGTAACATCTTCAGATATTCTGTCTTAAACATGGAGTAGAGCTAGGGATCCTTTGTTTTCATGACTTGATTTTTGTTTTATTTCTGAGATAGGATTTCACCACACAGTTCTTGCTAGATTGACATTCAGGTCATCATGCTTGTGCTACATGTACCTTACAAACCAAGCTATCTTTCCAATCCCCATTTCACCTTGAATTTTTCCAAGGGGACATTGTCTAGGCTTCCAAGACAAGTCAACATTTGTTCTGACCATCAGAATAGAGAAGGAATGATATAAGTATTTGCACAATTACAAATATATCTGTCACCATTAGCTGTCAGCCTAACTAGGAATCTCTATTCATAGAATGACAACCAAAGCTAACCAGATGTGACAGTAAGTGGAATTGAGTCTAGTGGAAATTCTGGAATGTAGTGATGGAGCTGGACCTCAGAGGTTCACCTAGGCTAAACTATCAAAATAGAAGCCAGACAAGTGTCTAAGATGAATATATTATTCATTATCATTATATAATATATATACATACACACACATATATATATAATGGATATATAATGGATATATAATGGATATATAATGGATATATATATACACATATATGGGAGATCAAAGAAACATGGATTAAGAGACTGGGGCTAACAGAATAGCATGGGCTGGGGCAGTGACACTGTGTATAAAATACTTGCTGTACAAGCTTGAACTTGAGTTCAATTCCCAAGAACCCATGAAAAAACATTCAGATGCAGCAGTGCGTGCCTATAAATCCAGTGTCGAGGGGAAAATAAACAGGTGAATTCCTAGTTCATTGGCCACCCAGTTTATCTGAAGCAGTAAACCCCACCCAGATTCAGTGAGAGACTCTATCAAAACAGAAGGTGGAGAGTGACTGAGGAGGACATTTTGAAGACATCCTCTTGTCAATGCACATACATATGTATTGAGCACATGGCACTCCATTAAAACGAGTTCATGTGAGTAGTAGTGGTACCATCATGATGGCCAATCACCCAAGTATTTTCTGAGCAAGAAGCTCAGCAATTGATACACAACATGTCTTAAGCTTAGGCCTCCCCACACTAAGTAAACACTTCCAAATGAGATTGGTCTGCCACCAATGAAATGAATTTATTTATCCTTCTCTAGGACAATTCAGGTTCTTCATACATAGCTTCTCAAGTGCTTCGATTTCAGACGTTTTCAGTTTATATAATAAGGTGATCTTTCCAAAGATTGTCAGGTAGAAAGGGACGATACACCACAGTCTTTTACACCACAATCTTCTTACTGCAAAACAAGGAGGCCTTCATTCCATTGAGAGCTACTGCAGAACTTGCTTCTTTGCTCTTGGCTGCAAATGTATGATTTCAATCTCTGTGTACCTTAATAGTCAACAGGAAGAGCACAAAGATGGCCTATGAAAGGAAAGGGGCAGACACTATCAAAAACTTAACAAACAAAAGGAATCAAGAACAACAACAGAATCGCCTGTATGCATTTTAAAATAGGTATGAATTTGACTAGTAACTTAGGTCCTAGTAATGATAGTTACTATCTATTAACATTACTAATGTTAATGAGGTCATCTTGACAGGATCTATAATCTCCTGAAAGACAAGCCTCTGAGAATGTCTGTGAGGGGGTCACAGACTGGATTAGTTGCAATAGGAAGAGCTTCACTAAGTGTAGGCATCACCACTCCATACTCTGGGCAACTGGACTAACTAACAAGGAGAAAGTATGCTGCTGCCTACCAGTGTTCATCCAGTGTTTCCTGGCTGTGGATGCAGAATGACCAGCAATTCCTGATACCATAATATTGCTATTCTGATGGACTATACCCTCAAACTGTGAGCCAGAAAAAGCACTTTCCTTCCTTAATTGTCTTTTGTTGGTTACTGTGTTACAGTATGAAGAAAAGGAACTAACACTCCGGTTTATCAATTTTACCAAAAATTTAGCCAGAGTACCCTGGGAGAATTTATTCCATTTTGATATTGTTGTTTAGTCAAGCAATTAACAAGTTATCCCCTTGTGCCAAGCTTCATGCCAGACACATAAATATATGAAAACTAAACAAACTATAGTTCCTCTCAGCAAACATTTGAATGAGTTTACTCAACTCATTAACATTTACATGCCTTTTACACATTTCATGTCAATCTGGGTTTTATGGGTTAAAGGCGCAACATAAAGAAAAAATACTTTAAAAAGGAAAGGGGATGAAGAGATGAAGAGATAACCCAATCTGAAGATGTTTATTATGTAAGCACGAGGATATGAGGTCATCACCCAGAACTCACTTTCAAGAAACATGGCAGTAAGTGCTTGTAATACCAGCCTAGGTAATCAGAGGTTTTCACATCCACTGGACTCACTGTGCAGCCAGTCCAGCTGTGCCCATGACTTTAAGGCCAGTAAGATACTCTTTCTCAAATAATAATAATAATAATAATAATAATAATAATAATAATAATAACAGCAACAACAACAAGGTAGATGATGGTATCAGAGGAAAAATACCCAAGGTTAATCTCTGCCCTGAATATGCACATACACAAATAAATGTGAGTGCATCCATACAGTCTGAAACACACATGATTGTTAAACAAGTATAAACACAAGATTTTTTAAAAAGCAGGAAGCTCATGAATTGATTCTGTGAGCTCTTGGCTAAAGAATAGAAAGAGAATAGCAGAAGAGGGAGGGACCAGGGGTGAGCAGTGGGATACAGTTCAGAGTCCTGATCAAAAACATATTCCCTTAGGAACAGATCTTTAACATGAGGGAAGCAAGCATTCCAAGCAGAAGAAACAGCAGGTGCAGTGGTTGTTGGAAAAGAATGAATTTGTCTTGTTTAAGAACTAGAAAGGAGGCCTGCGGGACTAGAGCTTTATAGCAAAGTGATCATAAGGCCGCAGAGAAGTGCAGGTACCGGGTCAGATAGGCATGGTAGGTTATGGGAAATGGTTTATTTTTATCTCAAGGGCTGATGGGAGCTCTGTAGGGCATTAAACAAAAAGATTGCATTTGAAAACAAGACCTCTATGTTGGCAAGGTTGTTCACAGTTTTATATTTCTTGGCAAGGCAGATCATTACATTCACTTTGATAAGCACATTGGTGGTTTAAAGAAAAGCTGGATACTTAGTCAATCTGCTTAAGTCCATGGAAGCTGGAATTACAGGTGGTTGTGAGCTATTGATGTGGTACTAAGGAACAAACACTAGTCCTCTTCAAGACTACCAAGTGTCTCCAGCCTCTCATGTTCATTTTGTACTGAAATGCATTGTGGCACATATTAGAGTGGACAATGGGGGGTGTTTATAGATGCATTGTTTATTATAGTCAAAGCAGGAAACAGACATCTCTAAGAAGGACGAGGAGCCAAGAAGTTGGCTTACCACACAATTGAAAAAAGCAGAGTTCCTTTACTCAAATATATATATATATATATATATATATATATATATATATATATATATATATATATATATATAGAGAGAGAGAGAGAGAGAGAGAGAGAGAGCGCAAAAGAGAGGAAGGAGAAGAGAAAAGGAGAGGAGAGGAGAGAAGGGGAGAGGAGGGGAGGGGAGGGGAGGGAAGAGGAGGCGGGGGAGGGGAGAGGAGAGGAGAAGAGAGGAGAAGAGGAGAGGAGAGGAGGGGAGGGGAGAGGAGAGAAAAGAGGAGAAGAGAGAAGAGAGAAAAGAAACCTCCAGGTGATCTTCATGCCAAACAATTGAGCCATTTTTTTTTTCATAAAGAACCTAGGTATCATGGGGCTGAGCCATGTCTCCAAACTATGATTGTTTGAATTTCTAACCAGGGAAGTTCATGATATAATGATGTAGTTCTTTATTTCATGCCCCTTTAAAGGCTCATCATGGGTGGTATGTTATACAGCAACAGGTTCCTTGAAGAACAGTGTTAACCAAGACTCAGATATACACAATAGTGTCTCTAAACCTATCCTAAAACTACTAAGTATAAACTATATGGTTGCAATAAATAAAATTAGAGGAGTTAATGATCACATTATCTCTGAATGAATGTAGAGTAAATCAAAACATGTATAAACACAAAATTCAGTGTAAAGAGTGTATCTGAAGGACAGAAAATTGTTTTTGATTGGGCATATATACCTCTGTACTCCATGTTATATATAATGTTCTAAAACTTTTCTAATTTTTAGTTATATGGGAAATTTGAATCAAACACAATGTCAAGTATTATATAGGAGCTTAAAATAATTAACTAGTCTATATCTGTTTCATGTAGATTTTTGTGTGTAAAATTTTTGTTTGCCAGAGGCTTCAGTGTTAAGGACAGAAAGGAGGCAATGGATAACCATTATTCAAAGTGTAAATACTGTGAGAAAGACAAAAAAAATGTACTGAGTTCTAATCTACCACAGGTGACCATAATCAATAATCATGCATATTAAAAGTAAGAAAGATTAATTTAAAATTTCTTGAAGACGTGATCTGGTGAAGTGGTACCTGAAAATAACTGTAGGCTTGGGAGTGTGGTGGCAAGAATGAAGAATGCTGACAATAGGATTTTTTCTTTCTTAAATCAAATAAATAGATTTATAATTTGACTGACACATGATAATTATGCATATTTAATAAGTAGACTGTGATGTTCTGATTCATGAATACACTGGGTAATGTTCTAGTCAGAGTAATTAGCATATGCATTGCTTGAAGCAATCATTTCTTTTTAAATGTTTTTACTTATTTAAAAGATGTTCATGTATGCATATAATATATTTTGATCATATTTAATCTCTCTCCTCCCTAAATCCTACCCGATTTAACCCACATCTGCATTTTGTGTCCTCTCTCTGTTTTCAAATAGTCTACTGATTGCAACTTATGCTGTCCATATACCCATGAGCATGAGGGTCTTCAGTTGGGCAAGATGGCAAGTATTTAATGGTACTCACTGAGACTGCACTTGAGTACCATTACAGAAAAAAGTTATGGCCAACACAGTTACCATTCCCCCCCCCCTTAGGACACATGGAATATATTACCTTTAGTACCTTCTTTCAAACCCTCCTACAGAGACATGTGCTAACCCTAGTCAAGTACTCCACAAAGGTGACATGTTTCCCTCCCAAGTCACACATTTTATCATCCATTAAACAGATTCTTTGGCATGAGAAACATCAGACTTTCAGAAAAGAGAGAATCTGCCTACTTTGTCCAGTGACTCAATAAACAGAGCCTCACATTCTTAGATATCCCTGGTGAACATTTGTTGGGAGATAAAATGTAACCCTTTCTGGTATAAACCACAGAAATTTTAGATACGATAACTTATTAAGTAAGAAATGGTCTGTGAGACAAGGTTAGAGGTACAAATGGAGCCCCTTCTTATGAGATTTCCTAAGTATCTATACAGGAGTGTGCTCCTGGGAATCAGCCACCAAACCCAACTAGATAAGAATGTTAGCAAAGTGCTCTCTACACTGGCATATGCTCCTGGTACATCTGTTGTTCCAGAGCCTCTCAGTAAAGAGCAACCCCGAAGAAACACTTGTTCTAGAGAACAGATGGATGTGACATGTTATAGCCCCAGAAGCAATGCTTTCGAGTGTCCAGAAGAGATAATATATTGAATAGACTTATTCATGACTCCTGGAAAAGTTAAACTCCTCCATGGCTAAGAGTTACCCTACCCTATATAGGTTCAGGAGGTACTCAGTAGAGAAAATGCTTGGTATTAAAGTAGATGTATATGAGCTCAGATCTCCATAAGCCAAATCAGAAGACCAATTTGGTAGTATTCTCCTGTCATCCTGTAACAGGGGAGGCAGAGCCATGAGGGACTTGAAGATCACTCATTGACAAGACTAATAAGACATGCAATAATTTCCAAGTTTAATGCTAGAACATATTGGGAAAATGATAGAAGTAAACACTGACATTGACTCTTGTCCCATAGGGGTGGGGGGCGAAGGAGGGGAAGGGAGGGAAAGAGAGCTATCATAATTTGAATATTGGGTTTAATATGATCATGTTTAAAATTAATGGGCAGGGATAGGGTAATTAGATTATGATATCATTATTATTTTTGATAACAGCATGTACCCAATCAGAATAAAAAATACTTAAGGTGTGAATAGCCATCCTTAATCTCTTGTTGAGAACACAACAACTTAATGTGCAGGGGAGAAAGGGAACTGAATTCCATGCTTGAGCTGCATGGTCTGCAGTGGCTGGCAGGAATTAGATATTTACATTTTTTGATTCAGAAAAAAAAAAAACCCAACAACCCACAGATCTGAGAATGTACACAGGTCAGAAATGAAGGCGGTGGAGAAGCTTCAGTGAGTAAAGCATGAGACGTGCAAGTGGGGGACCAGAGTTGAAGTCTCAGAGGGCTTGCAGCATATTCATTTGGGATATAAGAGGCATAGACATGAGAACCCTGGAAAGCTGAGGGCACACACACACACACACACACACACACACACATCTGAGCACACAAAAAAGCTGTCTCAAACAAGAAAAAAAAACAATAGTACAGAAGCTGGACTTTTTCTGTCATCGCCATTTCTGCACACACAAGCCACATTCTCAGTGCCTTGCCCCCAAAACACATACACAACCCGAAGCAACTTTCAAATTCATCACTTTTAAGATTTCTTCGTTTCATTTATTTCTTCTCAGAGCCCATCAATCCAAAATATAAGACTAGTCACATTTAATTTTGATCCACACCACTCCTGCCAGGGAGCCCAGCTGTAAGATTGCTATTCTGGCTATTAGATTTCTAAATGTTCTGTGGAATATTCTAGATCATGAAGAGAGCAGGTAAGAGTGAGGACACATTCCTACTAATGAGGTGATATTTATAGGTTTTATTTTTATTACAAGAGGCTAATTACCTACTTTGTAGATACAGCTCTGATCTAGCAGGGTGTAAGGCTATATTTAGTGACACAGATGACAGGCCAGAAAAGTTGCTTTGGGATGCAATCAAACCACATTTAAATATTTTAAAATTTTAAATACCCTCATTCCCTATTATTACCTATATTTATATGTGACCTCTCCTTTTAAATTATGCACAACTATGGAAATAACATTTTCTGTAACCTCATACTTGATTATATTCCCAACTTGTGTATTTGATGTATTGGTTACACAGTCATTTATAGTCTTTCTTTCTTTCTTGAATTTGCATAAAATATTTCTTTTCTTGGTTGACACCTTAAATGGGAAATGAGGAAGACTGGAGGCTAGAGAGATGGCTCGTGCTGGAAAGTGTTTACTGCTCTTCTACAGGGCCTGAGTTTGATTTCCAAAAATATATCTATTGGGTGCCTGTAACTGGCTCTTACTCTGTGGATCTGATGCCTTCTTCTGGCCTTTGAGGGTAACTGCACTCATGTGATAGACACACACATACACATAACTGAAAATGCAAAGGAATCTGAACCAATTATTGGGCATCTTTAGGTAGTTTTTCCCTCTAACACTGTCGCAGTGAACAGAATTAAAGACCCTAAGTGAGCTGGAGATCACTGAAGATGTTTCTTAAGGTCTCTGTTCACATAACAATGTAATTTGGAAGCTGGTGACCACAGAGCAAGAATTCCTGTTCAAGATAATTCAACCTTTGGTCCTTAAGCTGCAAGCCTCTACTACCCATGAGACAATGAAGATGTTAAGTAATTGGAATTCTGAGATTTTTTTTTATAGCAAGTAGAGCAAAGCACCCCAAACTTCCTTCATTCTACTGAAGACAAGGATTTGGGAAAGCTTATATCAGGAATATATTTGAGCCTTTCTCTAAATGTATCATCTTATTTGCATATCACAACCAACCTTGATATTACAGACTTTATCTATCCTATGTCATCCATTAACAACCAGAAACTTGAAGAGGTGGCAGGCAAAGTCTTTCAAATAATAAGATAGTTAGACCCCACACTCCAAATGAGAAGATTACTCTTATTAATGTTTCCCTGCACTCCACAGTGATACTATTGAAGAAGAGGTGAGTCTGCTGTAACCTCCTGTAGATCCCCCTCATTCATAAAAGTTGGGAAAAATTGAAAGGAGAAAAGGCCCAAGGGGTAAAGGTTTTACCTTGTGAGAATGAGGATCTGAGTTTGATCTTTAGCACCCATGCAACAAAAGCCAAGGATGGTGATGGACAGTTATAATCCCAGCACAGCAAAAGCAGAGATGGGAGGACACCTGGGACTTATTGAATGGAGAGCCTATCCTATGTTATAAGTTAAATCCAGTCTAGTGAGAGACACTGCCTCAAAAAGAAAGTCATAGAAAGGTAAATGGTAACTGGAGATTAGTACTTGGTCTTGTTTTCTGGTGTCCACATGCATTGTATTCTAACCCCTGCAACCCACAAAAAGAAATTGGAATAAGAGAAGATGCTTTTCTGGCTTCCCTGTATTTGGAGGGTAAAATGTGGAAAATAAATGCTCAAAGTCGATTCTTTCTAGAAACACAAGGATATGCACCTACTACTTCTCTCTTCAATTATTTGATAATAATGCATGTGCACAGTCTCTAGTACTGTGGGTCTTCATATGTCTGTTTCTCCTTTCCTGGTACACTCGTGTTCTCATCATTTAATGGCCATCTCCAAGCCTAATTTTGATATTCCTAGCATGTAAGTTACCTGTTTGATTTTTCTCTGAGGTGTGTCTGCATCCAGGATGCTGACTGAAACAGGCATGCAAAATTCAGTGTTCTCATGCAAGAAAATAATTTTCTCAGAGCACCCACAAATAATTTACATTGCTCTTGATAATTGAATTTTTTTCCTATATACTGTTACTAACTGTCCTTAACTACTCTCATGACTTTATTGTGAATGGCTATCTTCTGGGCTTAGTTTTCCATTTCCACATTAGTGATATTTCTCTCCCAGTTAATCACAAGTTTGAGGTTTTGTCCAGCTTTCTCATTTCAGCAATCCCATTGAAATGTTCATAGCCAGCTATCATCTGGCTAGAATCTTGTCTTCACACCATTTATGCATTGTGCTCTCCAGGAATAAACAAGGAAAACACCCAGAACTCATTTTCTTCAAAGTGTACTGGAGGAAAGTGTGTCAAATTGAGCTGTGCGGAATGACAGAGGCTCATATTCAAGGTTCCGCTTTCCCTCCTCGAAATGCGTGACTATCATCTGCCCCATTCAAATTATATTAAATGCAGAACGATTCAAATATTGCCAGCTGCCAATTTAAATTTCAAATGGAAACCTGCTCATTTGCTGACTCTTCACTCCTTCCTCTGCCTCCCCCTCCCACTTCATTTTCCAATTTATTTTAAAGCTACTTGATAGGTATTTCTCTTGAGAGAAACCACTCTAAGCAAGTAGTGCCTTTGAGTCAAAAACTGCTTTAAGATTTCTCCCTGGGCAACAACAATATCTTCTGTTTGCCTGCCACTGAATATAGACAAAACATAGATAACACCAAGATTTTATTATTAAAAATGACGGCCCAGTTCTCTAATGGAATTGCTCAGAGGGGGGTGATGGCTATGCTTTTATTTCTTTTAGGGAAAAAGAAAGAGGGTAAAGTTCTGGCTAAAGTTCAAAGGGCAATCTATATGGACCATGAAGAGGCTTAGCACAGAGTGATAGGAACCCTGTCTTACTGCCTGTGGGTATACTTGGTCTAACCTCTGCATTTTGCTATTTCCTTAAAGTGAGCAACATGAACCTTCAGAACCTGAATCTGGATGATGTGACTCTGAGCAAGGTCACCCCACTGTCTATTTCATTTTCTTTATGTGTGTCTGTGGGGGGATTTATGCACCCATGCATGGAGACATGAAGGTCAGAGGTTGATATTGGGTGTTGTACCCTGTCATTCGCTGGGTGATTTTTTGAAACAGGGTCTCTCACTGAACCTGAGACTCATCTATTCATTTAGAGTGGCTAGCCAGGAAACCTCAGACATCTGCCTATCTCTAGCCCTATGATGGAGATTACAGATGCACGCTACTCTGTTCAGCTTTTATGTGAATGGTAGGAACTCAGACTCAGGTCATCATGCCTGTATGGCAAGCATTTACCCACCAAGTCATTGTTCCAGCCTTCCCTGCCAATTCAGTTTTGTAGTAAGATTGGGACAGTAGTCTGTACATGATATGCTGATTACTTATACAGAGCCTGAGTAGAGGTTGATTTTTGAAGGAATTTGGTTTATATAGGTACAAGCTGACTTTCAGAGAAGATAGATGAGAGCCAGAATCCTGTCTTCTCAATTCCGTATGGCATTTATTCCTCAATACAAAATTTACCATGTCAAGTGTAGCATATAAGGAAGAACAGAAGCAAATACTAAGTTCTAGGGAGACAGATTTTCATGAAGAGAACACGCCCATGCAGCCAGCATCCAGAACAAGAGACCAGACTTAGTGAACATTTCAGCAGTCTTGTGCAAATTCTTCCTGGTGCTGTAAATACCTTAAGTGAAAGGCAGCCCAGCCCCCACCATCTAACATTACACTTAGCTTCATGCATTATTGACCTCAATGTCAATGCAATTACATTACATGTAGCATCTGGTAACTGACAGTCTTTATTCACAGTGTGGGTATAAAATGTGTATGGAAATGTTTCTTTCCTTATTTCATACAATAAATGACTCTGCTTTCTCTTTCTTTTTTGTCCTTCCCTCTCTCTCCTTATCCTCCCTCCTTCCCTCCTTTTCCCACGCTTTGCTCTTTCTTTCACTACTTGCTGAGTTTTAAAAAGTTGAATTTGTGAGGTCAGGAAGGTGGCTCAGTAGGAAAGAGCACTGACTTACTCTTCCAGAGAACTTGGTTTGATTCCCAGTACCCACATGGAGAAGGCTCACAACCATTTGTAACCCCAGTTCCAGGGCACTTGGCATCTTCTTCTGGATAGACATACACAGACATAAAGACAGAGAAAACATCCACATCAATCAAGCAATCAATCACCCAATCAATAAAAAAGGAAAATAAATAAGTATTTTTAAAATGTAAATTTTGTTTTGGACTTTAGCTTCTCAGATAGATGTACACTTTTTAGTTTTTCTTCTGTTTGGTAGGTCATGTTCTCATTTTTTAATTTAATTCCTTGTTGCATTCATTTATTTTTTAAGAAATAATGATTTCTTAAGAAATACATGATTTTTTTTTGCCAATTTTACTTGGGTTGTCTATGGTTTAGGCTTCTGTCTGAAACATTTTGACTATTCTAATATATTGAAACATGTCCCTATGTTTATTTTTTCTAGAAATGTACTATGTCTCACCTTAGATTCATGTCTTTTAATCAAGTTTGAGTTGATATTCAATACTGAAGGAGTGAGAAGTACTTGGGATCTTCTGCATTTGGATACTCATTCTCTCCAAGAAGTCTCACTGTTATCTCTATTGGTTTCTTTTCTCATCACTGAGACACAATACCTGACAAAGAGGAGTGTGAAGAAGGAAGGCCAAGAACTGACTCACAGTTATAGTGTATAGCCCTTCACAGTTAGGACGGTGTGGCAGCAGGAGGCTGGGGAAGCTGATCATGTCACACAGTCAGGCATCACAGAAATGGATGCCTGTATCTACCACTCTTTCTCTTTATGTAGTCCAAGATCCTGATAGGTGGAATGGTGCTGTCTATGTTTAGCGTTAACTTTTCTATCCCAATTAATCTGATCTAGAGCTTCCCTCAGAGCCCCAGGGGCTTGGGCTTTAAGCGAATCTAGATTCTGTCAGCCTGACAATATTATACCACACACTGTCTCTAATCTTTGTTCTCAGCACTTTAATAAATGCAGTGCCTGTGAATAACCAAATGACCTGTTTTGCTTAATGTTGTTGTTGTTGTTGTTGTTGTTTTCCCTCCCTTAGACTATTTGTCTTTTTTCATATGAATGCCATACAGGTTGGATGATTGTACTTTTGTATTTTAACTTCAAATCAATACAGTGCTTTTTTCTTTGTTGTTTTGGTTCAAGATCATTTTGATTGTTTGGGGCTTTTTTTTTTCTGAATCTACACAAAATTGATGATTTCTTTTTTCGAATTCTATGAAAAAAATTATTGATCTTTTGATGAAGATTGTGCTGAGATTGTCCATAGCTTTGGAGTAATACGGACATTTCAAAAGCAGTCACTCTTCTAGTCTGTGGTCATGCAAGGCCTTTCAGTTTCTTGTAGCCTTTGCACCTTTATTCCTACAGCTCTCATTGTAGTATGTCTTCCTCACCTCTATTTATGCCATCCCAATGCATGCTTTATAGATGTTGTCAATGGGCTTGGTTATGTTGATTCTGTTCTTTGGATTCCAATCTGCTCCTCTGTGGTTTTATTTGTGGCTTTGCCTATTTCTGATAACAATTTTTTGGCACGACTATATTTTTTAATGTTCTAATATTACTTAATATGGTTGGCTGGCATTAAAGAAAGCAAAGGAGTCTATGAGGTCATGATATTTCAGTAACTTATAAACAAGCACCCAGAAGTAAATCTGAAAGCCAATTGAACCAGACAAACCCCAAAGCACAAGTACAAACCCTAAATTATTGGCAATGCAGCAAGTCCCTCACAAAAATAATTAGGACTAATTGGAGTCTTACAGCTAAACATTGGAAAACAAATTCATATAGAGTTTGTTTGTGTGTACGTGTCCCTTAGAGCCTCTATTAAAGAAGCAGCAGAGTTTTGAAACCTTGGTCTTAACTAATGCAGAGACTCAAAATTACTTAAGAGACTCAAGAAGCCCTTGGATGTTTTAAACATAAAAGCCAATTTATTATTCTTTGGAAATGTTGAGCTTATAAACTGACCTTGACTTGCATTTGTTTCTCATTATTTTTAAAATCCAGATATGTGAAGTGTTTAGTTATGTAGCTCTTTAAATAGAGGTCTATGATACAGTTAGGTAAACCTCAGGGCATCTCTACCTCAGCAGCAGCTTCTAGCCAAGGGGAAGGGGGGCGCTAATTTTCAGAATGTAACTTTTGAGAGAAACTGGCTTATGGTTGAAACATGAAACTGGTATTGCTTTTAGCTGGCTAAGTGTCCTAACTCAATGTAGGTTCATCAAATGTCTGTGTTAAAATATTCACAGGGAAATCTTCTACACTAAACACAGTTATTCATGGTTATGTGCTGACGCAATTCTTGGTGCAAGGAGCAAGGTGCAATAATGGTTAACCTTGGCTGTCATCTTGACTGGACCTGGAGTTAGCCAAGAGACATCCCTGAATGTGTCTCAAAATGTTTCAGGGAAATATTAGCTGAGGGCGAAGACCCTCCCACCCCCTGACAAAGAAAATAACACTTTCCAGCAATGGTTCATTGGAAAGAAGTCCAAGGGGAAAATTTTTCCTTTTTGCCTGCCTGCCTTCCCTGCCTGTTTGTGAGTATATCTGCCATGCTACATCTGCCATCTATCACGGACATTAGAAGCCAGCATCTTCAGTCTTCCAATCTGGACCAAAGAGCACCTACCTGCTCTTTAGGAATATTCCAAGACTTCCTTGGCCAATTAGAATTGCTGAGACATCTTACCTCATGCCCTAAAGCAACCTCTTCAGAGGTTCTTAACCTGTGGGTCAAGTCTCTATAAAGAGTCACATATCCTGCATATCAGATATTTACAACATGACTTGTAACAGCAGTAAAACTAAAATCATGAAGTCACAACAATAACTTTATGGCTGGGCATTATCCCCACATGAGGAACTATATTAAAAGGTCATAGCATTAAGGAGGTTGAGAACCACTGACCTACTTGACCTCAACATGCAGATAGAGCCATTGGACTCTCCAACCTAAGTCACATAAACCAATCTAATAAATCTCCTTTGCAACCTATATTCATTCCAGCAGTTCTGTTTGGCTAGAGAGCACAGAGCAATTCAGCGTCTATACAAGATATCTATTGTGGGCCTGGAATGGAGCATTTACAAGTATAGAACATTGATTCCTACAGAGGGAAAAATTCTCAATTAAGAGTTCATGTAATATTTCATGCCACACAGGTGCACTGAGACTACTTGATACAGGCTTCCTTATTCAGGACTAGAAGAAGCTCTGCATTTTAGCAGCTTCACTTCTTTTATTAATATTATAAATACTGGGACAAGTTCTGCCAAATAAATGTAAAGTTTGGCAGTCTTGGACTTGCCATGTAAAATATAGGTAACCATGAGGTATACAATATGCTCTGGTAATACTAAAGGACCAAAGACAGACTAAAGCACAATTCCAGCTTATGTCTCCTGGATTCCAGACCATCTCAGGTAGAAACACTGATGTGCCAATGGACTGAAGAAAACTGCGAAAGTGCAGGTATGCATGAGACAGAGCTTGGAAGGAATGTCCTCTAGATCAAACTGAGGCACCAAGTCAAGGAAGTGGAAAAGGAAGGCTGTAAGGATAGAGGTAAAGATTAAGGTCACTCTCTGCCTCCAATGTAGCCTTTAGTCGTTAGTAGACAACATATAAGCAGCAGTAGGAAAAATATAAATGTTTCATTCCTGAAATGAGCCAGATCTCTGTGACTTGTCTACCATCTACCTCCTAACCTGGTCCCTGTGTTGCCCATGACTCCACTGGGCACTAGCAGTAGTGACAGGTGTCTGCAGTGAAAAATGAGAGTTGAGTACCATTCTTTGGCTTGTCATCAATCCTTCTTATCATTTCCAGGGCAAACGATGTTTAAATGGTGTCAGTACAAATGTAACTAAAAATTGTAACCTTGGGCTGGAGGGAGGGCTTATCTGTTAAGAGCACTTGCTGTTCTTGCTGAGGGCCAAAGGTTGGACCCCAGCACTTGTGTCTTGTGGTTGACAAACTGCCTGTAACCCTAGCTCCTGAGAATCAGACTCCCTTTCCTGGTGTGAATAAGCACTGTACTCGAGTGACAAAACACACACATAACAGTAATAAATATTTTTTTCATAAACATCTCTCATTTTGACAGAACCTAGCAAGTCATTATTTGGCCTGTGGATCCTCCTCTAACATACTCACCTGGTTTTTCCCTGCAGTGACATAGAATTATTAGGAAGAGGATGTAGTGCCCTGAATCATGAACTTTTGTTTGATAATGGTGAATACAGAAGAAAATAGAATACCCTCTGTTGACAAAGATTCTCTGGCCTTTTACTTGGGCTCCACACCTTTTTCAAATCATTTTCAGAAATATTTAAAAAGCTGAAGGTTTTTATTATTTTTTTGTACCTAAACTCCACAGATATCCCTTCTACTTACTGTCCTCCCTTGTCAAATCAAAAAATTATTTTTGGATCAAGGTGGAAATAAACAAGCATGAACAATGAAACATAATACTCTCACCTTTTCTGAAACTGAACTTCCTGTGAAATCTGTAGGAGAACAAGTGAACCTTCACCTCTTCTTTCATTAAAGCCAGATGTTGGTTGCTCATGTTCAAAGCCATGCCTGTGGCAGAAGCAATGAAAACTCAGGGCATTATGTACTGATGAAGGCTCAGGGGGACTAAAAGTTACTGACAAACAGAAGCTAGAATTATCAGTGATGTATAAGTTTGACAAAGCCTTGGATGAGAGTTTCATCCTCTGGCAAGAATGAAAAGTAGCATGCCACATGAAAGCTCAGAGTTAGAAAGATTGCAATGGTTTAAGGTCAATAGAAATATGTCTAAATACATCTTGATAGATAGGTAGATAGATAGATAGATAGATAGATAGATAGATAGATAGATAGACAGGGAGTATGAATTGGCTCAGTTTCTAAAAGTGCTTGTGAACAAGACTGGCAAACAGACTTCAGTCCCCAGACCTACATGGTAGAAAGAGCTGTCTGCTAGCACTGTACCATGCACTCATACTAACCCCAACAACCACATGAAACATAGCTTTTTTTAAAATAATCAAATGATTTTGAAATATGTTTTGTCTAGAGGATAGTAGAATGAACAGCATCAGAATAAAAAGAAATAATACATTATGTATATGCTCTCAACTTACTAGCAGGCTGAACATATCCCTGGGAAGCACTAAAAAGCAGTAACAAGTCTATCTACTCAGAGTCATAGACTCTTTCCTTAGTAAATGAGCACTAAGGAATGTAATATGGAATTGTTCACATTCTCTGGTTGTGTAAACCTATATCAATGCAATCTATTCCTTACATCAGTGAAAACTGTATTTTAGGATTTTTATAGTACAGTTGCCAATGTGATTTATAATCTATAAAGTTCCAAAGAACGCAATATGAGCCCAAGGCATTCAGCATAGTACTCAAAAAAATGTTTGTGATCCTTTGTTTTGGCTGAGAGGTTTTCTCTTTTGAATGTTTTATATATATATATATATATATATATATATATATATATATATATATATATGCAGTAGTCAGAACATTGTTAGAGACAAAATGGAGAATTGATCTGTAGCAGTTCCTTCAGTGAGTATACAAACACACACACATTATAGCTTTAGGGGTGGTTTACAATATGTCTCATGAGATCCAGCTTATGGTTGAACTTACGGATATGATTCTTTATGTGAGACTCTGAGAAGTGCAGTTATCTATTTTCACTACCATAATGAACTTCCCAGGTTTGTTTACTCTATGAAGAAAGGAGATATATTCATCTTGCAGTTTGGAGGTTGAAAATCTAAGATTTGAAGGCATGAGCCAGCTCACAGTAGACAACAATGAAAAGGGAGCACATTGTGAAAACTTAAAATTACTGACATCTGCTACAGGGGAATGGATGATAGACTTAAAAGAGATTACTAGAGTTAACATGGTGAAGTCAGGGCCAAGACAAGAGCCTTGCACTTGGGTATAAGACAGAAAACCAAACCTGATAAGAGAGAGACAAGTTCTGGGACACAAAGCTAACATCAACATCTTCCATGAGACTCCTAGAGAATGCATACCCCATTTCAAGAAAGAGTTCCAGGCCATCCCATAGGGCCTCTCCCAGATCAGTGATCCTGCCCAGTACTCAATGTTCTAAGGGCCTCATAATGCATCCAGAAGCATGATAACAGTGATCCAGGAACAGTCAACTTATTTCTACCTCTTAAAGGCTTCATGTTACCTTCTCACCACCATTCTGGGGATAAAGCTTCCAATAGATGATGGATTCTTGTGGGTCAAGCTAAAAGCCAAACCTGGTTTAAGATCCACCAGAATTAGGAATAAATTTCTCAAAGCCCTTCCTCTGCATGGTTAGTGAAGATGCATGTATTTCTTGTAACAGTTAGTTGTGAAAACCTGTATGAAATGATATGTCCCAAAGCACATCACAGACCAAGTACCCCAGTAGTCTTTGGGACAGTAGTTATGTGGATACTTTCTATCATCCCCAGATATCTTAACTTTCACCTAGGACGTTTCTAGACAAGCAGAAGGAAAATAAATGTTTATTTGGAAACACATTATATCTATTAGCTTTTGAGATAGATTAAGCTGATCATAGAGGAAATGGAAGAAACCTGCTGGTGCTATACATATCCAGATACTAGTCACAAGTCATGCTTGCAAGCAAGATCAGGGCAACCGACTAATGTTGGTTAGGCTAACTCTTTGTTGCATTTCTACCATTCTCTACTTTGGAGACTTCTGCTTTAAAGTATAAATGAGAAATCCTATAAAGAAATCTGGTAGAATTTTAATCAAACGAATCCTGCTTCTCTTCAAAGCAGGCATACTTCAGAAAGACAGATAATTAATGCAATAAAGTAATAATCACAACCTTCTCATGTTCTCCAATCATGGCCTAGCCTAGGCCTTTGTGTAGTTTCTAGTCAAAAGTGAAAATGGTACCCTTGTCCAGTACATTCATGCCCTGATGCAGCATTCTAAAGATCAGATCAAAGTGCGTTCACTTTTGACATTTTTTTGTTAATAATAGTTCCTCTTTCATAGTTTATGATCAAAACCATAGCCAAGAAGAAAGGCAAAGGGTCAAGGAAGTAAGTTATCTTAACTCAAAATTGTCTATTTCTGTTGCTTACATGGGTATCACATGACAACTTGAAATATCAGAATACTATCAAATGCTAGCTGAAACAGGAGATTTGAATTTAGTACCTAAACAGCTACTGTAGAATAACAAGAAGCTTAACATTTTATCATAGGAATGTCTTTGAAACTTTCAAGATAATATTTTTTATGTTTTATATTTTACCAGTAAATAAACTCACTATTACTATCTATACAAATGTTATGTAAATGTTATAAATTCTCCTCCACTAAAATATTCTCGGTCTATTTTTACTCACTACTGACTATATTTACTGGCATGCAACCTCATGTGTGGATGAAGAGATGGATCAGTGTGGAAAGTTCCTGCAAAGCATGTGTGAAGATCTAAGTTTGAATTTTTAAAAGCCAATTTTTAGTAAACCTAGATGCCACACTTGGTAGCACATGTCTATAATTACACTAAGCATAACAGACAGGGGAGTTCCTAGAAGTTTGCAGGCTGGCTAGTCTGGAGTACATAGTGAGAAAAAGAGAGACTGTGTTTCAGTCAAGATGGAAGAAGAGGACTGAAACTTACCCAAGTCCTCTGACCTCCACATGTACTCGGTGGCACAGACACAGGTGTCTGAAATTCTCTCCCACCTCTCTCTCTTTCTCTGTCTCTCCCTGTCCCTTTGTCTCTTTCTCCTTCTCTCTCTTTCTCACTGTATCTTTCTCCCTCTCTATCTCTCTCTTTCAACACACACACGCACATGCACACACACACACACACACACACACACACACACACACACACACACACTCATATACACCTCACACTAAACAATCTATTCCTAAATTTGTTTAATCTCCAGCCACCTACTTTTCCTTTAATATGAGTACTGAGAACATTCAGGAAAGGTGGAGATTTGGTTCTTCTATTTTCTTGGATCAAACAAGGAAAAGACTCTTCAAACATTTGCTTAGAAATTAAAATAAAAATAAAATAAAACCAAGAATGTTTGTATGCACCAAACAGTGCTCTCTTTCTCTTTGCTGGTTTTCCCAGAGCCCACCCCTCCTTAGTGACAAGAGCAGCATTTGGCAAATTAAGACTACCACAGTCCTTTATACACCCACTCATTTGGCCAGGCGTCTAGAAACTACTGCAACTAAACTGAAATTTCCTTTCCCATAGTGATCTCAGAAAAACTCACAAGTCTGTGGAAGCTCCTGAAAGTTACAGAATGCAGGAAGCTCTCCTTAAGTTTATATAAGCAGTAACAATTGTTGGGAGAGAAGGTCTTCTTGCCAGCACAGTGGCCTATGCATGCTGCTGGGAGCTCCAGGAATGCAGCTCTCATGGGCAGTCACTCATACTGGGAGGTCTTTTCAGTGATGCTGCTGCCTTCCTGTCAACCGCACTCCTGGAAGTGATCCCGTCAAACTGTTTCACTAAGCTGGGTTTGGGTGAAACCCTTCCTTTGGTCTACTATTGGTATCTTATCTAGGTTGAACAGTCAGTCATTTGTTCACCTCTTCCCATGAACTGTCAGACAATAAGAGTATGCAGCCAGTTAATTTGATTGAAGCCATAGGTAAAAGATGACCTGCCTCCACAGCCTGTGACCAGAACATAATATGATGCAGTGAATTGATGAATTTCTCCACTGTCTTTTAGATTTATTCCTGGACCTGCGTTCTTTATTCAAAGTTGGAGGAGTCCAAAAGAGTTGGGTCACAAGTACAAAATGGCTTTGGTGTTTAGCATGAGCCCACAAAGGAGCTCTGATTTTCCTTGATGTCAGGACTAGCTGCTCTGCTGTTCTGGAAATGGTATTTTAGTGTCTCTACTTTGCAAACTTCATCCTTCATTTAAAAATACCCTTTCCCCCTTTCTTATATTCTACATATATGCTTACATCTTTTGTCTGTAACTTTCAATCACTACTATTGTGAGAGGAGAATCAGCAAGTCCTTTGTGCTGTAGAAATTAATACGCATAAAGTGATATGAAGAGGAAAAGAGCCTCATCGGATCTATACTTTTGTCTGATAAATATATGTTACAGTAAATTACCTAATTAAACAAGCATAACATGAAAATTAGATGTTTGTTTCTAGGCATCTTTGAAGCAGTAACCACATTCCTTTCTGTGGTATTTATTATTCCTTCAATTTGCAAAAGCTGAATCATCAGGAATTCCACTCTGTGGCTTTAATTGCAAGCATATCCACTAACTGCTGATGTGGATATTCTATTGCTGAGCTTTTAAAAGGAGGCAACTTCTTCTTTTCATTTTTTTCATAATTATAGTGGCTTTATGTGGTCAGTGCCACACCCTAATCAGCACATCACTGTTCTCTGATGTGCAGTTTCTAATTTTTTAAATGAATCTAAACCTTTTTAATTTAAATGTATGCATGTGTATGTGCATTTCTGCTCATATGTACATGAGTGCAGAGGCCACAGAAGGTGTAAGTAAGATCTCCAAACAGATGGAGGAACACACAGTTCTGAGTCACCTAATGTGGGTGCTGGGACCTGAACTCAAGTCCTTTGGAAAAGCAGCCAGCATTCTTAACTATAGAGACATTTCTCGATCTTTTGTACAATTTATTGTATCATATAACTTGAAAAAAAAAGAGACAAGAATGACTATAGTCATATCAGTGTAAGTAATAGTTCAAGTAAATTGTTTAGGTAGCAAGGACTAGGCTCCATGTTTGCCACATGGCCTGTACCGTTCCATTTACTGATGTCAAGGGCATCCTATAGTGAGAGGGGTATGGCTCCATTGGTCAAGCACACATGCTGATCTGAGTTCCATTCCAAGCACTGCATAAATCAGTTATGATCAGTAGAGGCCATCATGTCCTCTGAAACTGGAATTAGGCAACTGTGTGAGCCACACAGCATTGATGCTGAGAAATAAAGTATGGTCGTCTGGAAGAGCAAGTGCTTTTATTTATTGAACCATCATTCTGGTCTCTAATCTAATGCATCTTAAACCTGCTGCCTAAAACCTATCTTGATGAGAAGATTCTGTTCTTAAGAAGGCCCTAGGAGCCTTCAGAGAAAGCCGGGAGATAGGCTGGTTGATCTCAGGCATGCTCCAATGGGTGCTGATTTTTCAAAGGTGAAATTGTGACTCTACTCTGACATCAGTGGCTTATCTAACTGTCTGCTGGGCCATCTTATTGACGTACTTTCTTAGCCTCAAGGACCATCTTGCTCAGAAGGCTTAGCTTATGGAACATGGTGCTTAAGCACATGGCCATCTCTGCAAAGGGACTGTGACGTGGAAAGGTATAGAGTAGGTCTGGCCCATATTATCATGGAAAGTACTTTGTCGTCTTAATTCATAAGTCAAAGCCATGCATGCATTTTTTCTATCTACAAGCACATTTAAAAACAAATAAATGATATGTAGAATTGATGAGGAACTAAGAAACCACGTATATAAGTAAAATATGGACATATATGTTCCATATGTTTGAGATATTCCAGCTGGAAACTGAGAGCTTGGCAATGTTTTTAAACTGCCTGCTGCCTAGGCATGATGCCTAGGCTTGATCCTAGAACAAACAAAAATTTCAGGTATGATACATGGTCATCATCTCAGTGCTAAGTATGAGGAAACCAGGATCTCTGGGGTTCATTCCTTGGCCATTAGTCTAGATAAACTCTAATTTCAGGAAGAGATACCTTCTTAAAAAATGAGGTAAAAAGTGACAAGAAAAGACCCAAATGCCAGATTCTGGCAAAATACACACACAATACACACACACACACACACACAAATACACATTCACATACACAGAAACACACACACTCACTAATACACACTCACACAGGCACACTCATACACACAAACACAAACACATACACATTTATAAGAGCCATGCAGGCTGTTTTCTTACCCCTGAGGATTTATCCTAAAAACAAAATCATTAGGTAACATTGATTCATGACATCTTGGTAAAAATTGTTAGATAAATGTGCAAATATATCTACTTTATATAAACATAAGGATGGATGGTGGAATTCCTGAATATATTGAGAGTTAAAAGCAAAAGAAATATTTGATGAAAATGTTACTACATTGAAATGTATTGGAGCAACAAAAGATTTTTATTGTACATGATTTAAAAAATAGTCACTTTTGTTTGTACGGTTCAATCTGATAATGATTGTACAAGGAAAGAATGGGGTCCGGTATAATATCAGCATACTGTTAAAATGTACTTTTATACATATTTATGAACATTAGAAACACACTAGGAAGACTTTTCACCTTATTTCTGTGTTAAAATTATATTTACTTTTCTTTTTCTAATTTAATAATTTTCCTTCAATAAACATGAGCAAATATGTCATTTAAAAATGAGTAAATACAAAGGAAAACTAACCAATGTACACTCTTAACAATTTCAAACTCACTCCCAGAAATCCAAAGTTAAGGTACAATGCAGTATTTTTTGCTGATCATGACCTGATAATACATGTTATTAGAAAAAGTCATTTCCAGTTATTGTATCAGAATTCAGTAATTACTTTTTCAATAAAGAAAATGAAACCTATTAAAAGCAAAAATGTGAAATAAATTAGCTTTATATCCTGCACTCAATTAAACTATCATAGAAAGAAGGTAATGAATTAAGATAATTTGAGTGTAGGAATAAAGCTTTACAAAGCAGATTTTCAACACTCCTTTGAAAATTCATTAAAATACTCCAAAAGATCACAGCAAAGCCACAGACAAGGTTGCAAAAGTGCAGCATGCATGTTAAGTTGTAGGGAGTGTTTGTTCTCTCAAAACCTTACAGGCACACATGCATAGTCACTTAAGTACGCAAAGAATGGGCTGATGACTGGCTAGACTGCTGTAAGAATAGCACGACAGAGCCATGTGAGGTGATACAAGCATTCAATCCCAGCCCCAGATAGGCTAAGACAGGAGTCCAAGTCAGCCTGGGCTATGTAATGTATTCCTTTGTCACAAAGATAAGTGTGCCAGGTTACCTACCATATACAGATTCTCATAGGGGAAAAGTCATAAAAGAAAAATGGAGTTTAGGTGTGGGAAGACAGCTCAGCAGGAAAAAGTGTGAAGTCTCAAACCTGACTACCTCAGTTCAATCCCTGGGACCTACACTGTGAAAGGAAAGAGTCAGTGCTCATGAATTGTCTCTGACCTCAAGACACACACACACACATACACACACACACACACATGACAAGTGCACATGTGTATATACACAAACACACTTAAAAATAAAATGTGATTATTAAAAAAATAATGAAAAACAAGACTACAAGAGATGTGGTCGGTCTAAGGAAAAATGAGAAATGGTAACAGAGGAGTGGCATCTACAAGCATATTATGAGCATGAAAAAGATGCAATAAAACCCCTCGTGTGTGTGTGTCCTCTGTCTTACTTTTTAAGCTAATTTACTGGAACCCTGATCGGAGTTAAAGAGTGAAGAGTGTCACTTTAAAAATGAACTTCTATCAAGCTATTCCCCTGCTTTAAAATAACCCCCCCTCTTTTACTTTTGTTCTTTTACAAATTCTCAATCACATTTTAAAATAATTCTGTGGGGAATCTGGAAGATATAAATCATGTATGTGCTGTGTATATTTGAACATGATGTCAGACAGTAGTCTTGAGGCTGGTCTTTACAGACGATGCCCTGGCTTGGTTTTAGCATGTTCCCTCATCTGGGTAGACAACTTCCTCCTGCCCTCCTGAAAGTCACTGGAGCAAAGCAGAGTTTCTGAATTAGTTATCCTCCTACCCTAGAAGGCATAGGATGTAATTTTAGGAGTCCTTGAAAACATGCTCCCTTCTAAGCCAGAATGCAGCTCCAAGCACAAGCTTGACAATTATTGGGCAAATATAAACAAAGAAGAACTTTCCAGATATTGTCACCTCCAGAAGAACATGTGTTCCTTTTCAAAAGATTCATTTTCTATGTAATCATGTGTATGCATGTGGGTTTGTGCACATGAGGGCAGGTGCATGTAGAGACCAAAACAGGACATCAGATCTCCTGGAGCTTGTGTTAAAGGTAAAGGTGAGCCATCTAACTGACACCATGTCCTCTGTAAGATAGAAAGCACTCTAAACTGCAGAGTCACCTCTCTAAGTCCCATAACAAGGATTTTATGAGCATATCTCCTCTTGACTATGTAAATTTCACTGTGTCTCTCTGAGGATATGTGTTATGGCAAAGAAAAGGAAAAGAGCAATTCTTATGGAGAATTATGGAGGTAAATGACACCCAAGGTGAGGAATCCATGGTTGCAAGAAACTATCATATTAAAAGCATGTTCACTATACTCCAGTCTAGGCAAAAGGGGGTGGGGGTGGGGGAGATATCTCCTTCCACTTTTTCATGGGTTCTGGAATGTAGAATTTATACTATTACCTAAAAATCATGATTTCTTTATAGTTTAAAGCATTAATTGTAGGCCTGTATGGAAAACTAGACTTTACACCTAATATTAGTAAAGTGAAATTCTTCTTGAATTTCAAGCAAGCTATGGACACTTTAGCTCTGCTTTGCACATTACCTGCCATGGGCTCATTCTTCCCATCACTGACTTCCGAGAGACCTATAAATCAAGTAAGCTATCAGAATATATATGTGTGTGTGTGTGTGTGTGGCTGCATGGTTGGTGGGCCTGTGAAACCTTGGGACCCTCCTATCTTTGCTAGTATTATAACCATTGTCACCATGCTTGGGTGTAGTGTTTTGTTTTGCTTTGATAGTATTGTTTTGTTTGTTTATTGTTTGTTTGTTTGTTTGTTTTAAACATGCTTTCTTGAAATCTAAACCACATTCTCAACACTTGCAAAGTACACACTGTACCCCAGTTCTGCAGTGAGCACTTTTGGGAACACAGGTTGGAATTTGGGAGCACCAAAACTCCTAAGTAGAGAGCTGTCATGATCACTCATCTCTGTGATCCACAGGACATAGGTGGTGTCTACAATTCCATCTTCACATGGTTGTCCTCTGACCCCCAGGAAAAAGGTCTTTTCTATGCTGGAACTGAGAAGCACAGAGACAGACAAGGACAGGACAGAGATGCTGGCACTGGCTTCTCTGAAGACAGAGGGATACGTACTACAATTAGAGCACGGGCTGAGAAGGCTTCACATCAGAAGTGAACAAAACAGACAAAGCTTGTTTTACTGCATAACCTCTGCTGGGATTCATTCTCTACTTGGATTAATCTTGTGAATTTCACAATATATGAATTTAATATCCACCTACCTGGTAGCTTCAGGCTTTCCCTTATCCAGCAGTGGCCTTGCGGAAGTGGATGAATACTTCACCTAAGATTCTTTTCTTATAAAGTAGGGCTCATGCCAAAGTCTGTCTCCTACCACGACTGTTAAGGACTAAATACAGCCATGTTTGCAATGTGCTCAAGATGTTACAAGCGACAAGGGTTATGCCATGTTGGTTAACGTAAGAACACAGTCAGCTGAATAGATGGCTCATTACTTAGGAGTACTTATTTTTTACAGTTGTCCCAAGTCCAGTTCCCAATACTCTTGTCTGGTGTCTCATAAAGCCTGTGTTAAGCAGCTGTAGGCAATCTGAAACCCTTATCAGACACATCAGACATGCAAACACACACACACACACACACACAAACACACTCTCTCACACACACACACACACACACAATCAAACAAAAATAAATCTTTAAAGAATATAAGCAGAGCAGCAGTGAATCTAACTCTACCTTCCTCTGATGCTGCCAGATGATCACAGCTGGAAAGGGCAGATACCAAGAAGCTGAATTCAAACTTCTACAAGGTTAATGACCATAAAGCAGGTTTTTTTTTGTTTTTTGGTTTTTTGTTGTTGTTGTTGTTGCTCACCCATATAAGGAGAACAGGGAGTATTAATAAGGATAACTCTTGCTGTTCACATCTCATTGGCATACCAATATAACTCCTGGCTCAGTAAGAAAATAACTGGAAACACTCCCTTTTGAAAAAAATCCTCTAAAATATTAGCGTTTTATGAGATGTTCTGTGATATTGCAGAATTTTCCCCCAATTAATTTAAATATTAATACAACAGGAAGTCTGTGATTGAACAGGGAAAAGGGAGGTGGAGCTAGGAGTTTCAGAGACAGACAGCGACAGGAAGAGTAGAGAAGGATGGAAGATGGAGGAAGATGATGATGATCCAGATTCCACATGGCTTTAAATAGCCACAGATAGCTACGGATATCATAAAAGGATAGAATAATTGGGATAACTTTTCTAATCTAGGTGGGCAGCTTGTATCATTATCAATTGGCTCTGAAATTATTCTGTGGCCATCTTGTGAATTGAGAATTTATTGATATATAAATCTGACTATTTATAAGCTTCTAGAATTTTGATTTACTTGGTTAAAGGGATTTGTGACAACTAGCCACAAATGGTAGATGTTTTCGAAGGAACATGGGGTTCTGAGGCAGGTGAACCAGAGCTGGGAAGACTGCCGCATGGGGCTAGCCTAGAGAGTAACTGGGTGTAGCAGGATACTGATGGTGACTTTTTAAATATTTCCTGCAACAGGGTGGGGATATTTTTAATTAATTAAGTTATTTATTTATTTGTTTGTTCACTTTATATCTCAAGTGCAGCCATCCTTCCTCCTCTCCTCTCAGTCCCATTTTCTCATGCCCTTCTCCCATCACAGTTTCCCTTCCCTCAGAGAAGGGAAGGTGCCTGTGGGAATATTTTTTTTTGGAAGCCAGTGCATGACGAGAAATTGCTCTTAGTAATTATTTCCAGGGATATTTTCTAACAACTATGTCTCTGTCTCTGAGTAGCCACCTATGTGATTATTGATTTGAAAAGTTCTGATCTATTTCATGAATAATGATGCCTAGAATTCTAGCATTAGAGATTAACTTCTTTGAATCATTACTACACACATGGGAATATCTTTCCTATGATATATACTATGACTATGATAGCAAATATCATTTAGTAGGGGAGGTCATAGAAGGGTCTTCGGCCATAGCATCACATGAAGAGAGGTGTGGATGTTTTGAAATCACTGGCCTGGAATGCAAATGTTAGAAGAGAAGGAAAAGGCTGGAGAGATGCCTCAGTGAGTAAAGTGTCTGCCTTGCAAGTGTAAGGACTTGAATTCACATCTCCAGTCCCCAGATACAAGCTGGCCATGATGGTGCACAAGTCCAAATTCAGTTCTTAGAGGTAGAGACAGGAGGATGCTTGGATAAGATGGACTAGCCCATCTAGGGAAATCAATGAGTGTCAGATTCAGTGAGCAACCCTGTCTCAAAAATTAAGATGGAGAGTGATAGAAAATGACACCAGATGTCAACCTCTGCCCCCACACCCATGCACACACACATGGGTTGTAGAGCGTGTACTCTACAAACACACACACACACATACACCTACAGGTACATGGGCATTCACAATACTTTGCACATACAGAGTGAAAGAGGGAGAGAGAAAGAGAATGAGAGAGAGAGAAGGGGAAGGTGAAAGAGAGAGAGAGAGAGAGAGAGAGGTAAGACTATGTTTTTAGTTTTCTTTGCCCTGACCAAGGACATTATAGTTAAGTGCTGTGCCCACGGGGTGACCTGTGTGAACTGCACATTCCCTGGAACTTAAATTTCATCCACAGAATAACAGAAACGCAGGAGAAAACCACAGTACTTCTACATTATCAAGTTAGTCATCACTGCAGGGGGCTTGTGTTCCCAGTGTGACTTCTGATAACCCCAGTGTAATGCATCTTAGACTCTCCATCAGCTACAGACTCCTACTGATATAGGAGTAATCAGAGCGTTACTCTCTGTACCCATAGGTGGTTCATGTGGAAGTGCAGGTCAGAGAAGGCGGTGGGGGGGACAAAAGTAAATTCTTAGAGGGCACATAGGAGAACGTAAGGAGCCACTACAATGTTGCACTTGAAGGTGACAGATAGAAGTCAGAAAAACTAATCACATCATCTGAGGCAAGAGAATAAATTAGGACAGGGAGATTTTAAGTACTATAAAAGAAAATGCCAAGTAGGGACTGGGGAGATGGCCCAGTGAGAAAGGCACTGCATGAGAGTAAAGACCTGAGTTTGAGTCCCCAGAATGGCATGTGTGTGGCAGATTATATCTCTAAACATAGAGCTCTTGAGGCAAGACAGGGAGCAGAAACTGGAGAATCTCTGGGTGGCCAAGGACCACTTAGCCTGGTGTATGCACCAGAGAACAGGAAAAATTAGAGACTTTGCTTCAGTAAGGCAGACGGTAGGGATGGATACCCGAGGTTATCTCTGACCTCCATACACATGGCATAGCACATGTGGGCCTGTGTGCGCGCGTGCACACACACACACAAACACACACACACACTCACAACACACACACACACACACACACACACACACACACACACAACCATGCCATAGACACCCATGCACATACCAAAGCAGAGAAAAGAAAAAAAGGACACTCACATACATATTGTTTACCCATGTGGTCATTTGGCATTTCCTATCTTATGAACTGAAAAACAACCAGAAAATTATACTTTGTTTATTTTTTAAGATTATAACTTAATTACATTTCTCCATTCCTTTCCTCTTTCCATATACTTCCTGCCTTCATTCAAACTGATGGCTCTTATTTTCAATTGTTAAGATGATGGCTCTTATTTCAATTTTCAATTGTTTTATATATATATATATATATATATATATATATATATATATATATATATGATTAAGTATACTATCTATCTATCTATCTATCTATCTATCTATCTATCTATCTATCTATCTATCTATCATCTATCTATCCTATTAAATCTACATAACACCATCTGCATGTGCGTTTTCAGGGATGGCCACTTTGGTACCACTCTATTCTCCATCTCAGCCTTTCTCAGTTGCCTACAATTCTTCGTGTGGGGCTAAGGCTTTGTGGTCTTTTCCCATTCTAGTTTTCTGAAGCAATGTGAGAAATAGGTACTTTTATTTCAACTAAATTTTAATATTTATTTATTCTTCTTTTACATATGAGTGTTTTTCTCTGCATGTATTTCTGTGCACCACATGCATGCAGTACTCAGAGAAACCAGAAGAGGGCAACAGATTCCTTGGAATTGGAGTTACTGATGGTTGTAGGTGGCCATGTATGTGCATGTTAGAAACCAAATATAGCCAGTTCAATTAACTGCTGAGTTACCATACATGCTCCTGTATTTAACTTAACAAACAAACAAACAATGCTGAAATGCTCATAATTTCTCATAAGCTATCATATTTTGTTACCCTTTTTAATATACTTTTTTTTATCCAGCTTCTCCCTGCTTTTCAATTAACTATGCTGTTATGACTCCTCCTGGATGCAATTTTATACTCTCAATAACAGAGGTAAGGCTCTTTCAAATATTGTTTATTTTAGGTGGTCGAATTTTATATTGTATCATTAGACTTGTTTAAATCCTTACTCAACTAGTTTTTAATTTTAATGATTTTAGCTTAGAGATTTTTGTTTATTTCCGTGATATATTTTAATGTCCTTGTAAAGAACTCAGTATATGAGTTTGGATCAGTGTGTACATGTAATCAATGCTTTCTCACTTGATTCCTGAATCAGCTCCAGGGATGGGAACTGCCTGGGGGATGGATGCTGGCTTCCTCCCTCCCTTTTCATCCTTAAGACTGATCTGTATTTTGAAGCTGAGGTCAGAGGGGCCTCACCCTGTGGTCTCCCCACTTACTCCAAAGTGAATTGCATTGTGTGAAATTACTGAAACAAGCTATTTTGAAAAGGCTGCAATTATTCCCTGGCAATGCTGGGATATGATAACATTTATTTTAAGGATGCTGTTAACATAAAATGCTACTATAGATGCTAGCCACTTAATTGCCTTCTTTTTTGTAATCTGTTTACCACAGCACTGAATGCTCTAAATCTGTAAATGCAACAATAAAACTGGAAGAGGAGTTAAGCTGGTCTTGATAACTACTCAATTGACCATTTGATTTGCTTGTTCTTCCGGATGCAGTTGATAAAACACTTATTTTTCTCCTCTGCTGAAGTGGGTCATTTTATGTTTTATAAACTCAATATGCTAACTCTACAGTTCTCTTTATCCTCTTCTCCCTCCCTTTCCTCTCATCTCCCATTACTCTTACTGGGTTTTTATATCAGCACTGAAAGGCTGGCTGATTGAGTATGCCTATGAATCTAGTCAGTGTATGGACAAGATTAACAATCTGGGACTGCTGGGTTTGGATAATCTCCCCTCCCCACCCACTAATGTACATAGCATCTTAGCTCCAGGTACTGTTGACATTCACCCCTCTCTGAAAAACGCACCTAGCAACCAGCAGACCCCATCTGCATCAGGCTGCATTTATGATCCTCCTGGACAATGTAGTGAGTTTCTCCTCCCCTAAGAATAATCAACGGTAGATAGTTTCTATTCTAGATTCTAAATCCATTCCCAACATGGCTGGCTATAAAGATTGAGAAAGTCAATACTATCTGGAGTGCACCATTTAGAGGTAAACTGTGTCCTCCAAGTACTCTTTTGCATCATCCCAAGTTTCCCCTTCCATGCCTATGCAGAATTGGGCATAGGTATGATTAAAATCCAATGCATATGGGAAGGGTCATGTACAGCAAGGAAAAATGATTGTAATTCCTAAACTTTCACACCGTTCTTACCTCTCTGTTTAGCAAACAAATACGGCTTTTCCTGAACTCCATAAAAGAAAATCTCAAACACCAATAGGGCCCTTAAGCACCTCCATTCACATTGGGCCCTTGAGCATTTCCACTCATGTTGGGCCCTTGAGCATCTTCATTCACATAGCCACTTCTCCTTTTAGTGTATTCTGATATTTTCCATTGCTTCCCTTTGAATAGATACCATGCTATTTTCATAAATAGCTGTGGGGTTTTACTCCAGTTCACACACATGCTCTCTCCCCAGTTCCCATCCAAAGTAAAGCTAAGGCATTCCCTGAATATGCACTTCTCCAGCATGCTAATTCTACTTTATGCTTCATCTTTTCTTTCACTTATAAAGTGAAAAGGAAAATGAAATACTACTATCATTATACAGAGGAGTAATTAAAGTGCCATAGAAAATGCACTTTGTACAATTATAATTTAGTAGGCTGAAATTCAGCCTCCTGAGCTGACCTTGGAGAACCGCATCATCCTGTGAAGAAAACCGTGTCTCAGAATTCTAGACTTCCCTTATTCATGTATCAGAGTAATATGTGTTCTTTGGTATTTTCAGTTCTTTTTAGGATAGAATAACCTGATTCCTTTGTGTAAGAGACTAAAAGAATACAAAGTTCCTTTTCTAAATCATAAAAGTTCTAAATCATAAAAGTTGTATGTTATTAATACGTGAAATACAACAGGCGGGAAACTCTAGAAGACGTGGAAAGTAAAGAGATGCAAATTAGTTCCTCCCTGACTATCCTCTCTCCTTCTCAGGATTTGAGCTCTTAGCTGGATCTGTGGTTTTAGGAAGACTTGGGGGAGGAAAAGGCAGGTGTCAGAGACTGAATTCAGGAGCGTTGGTCTTTCTAAAAGGATTGCATCAGTTGTCTATAGAAGCTTCTGACACTTTGGATATTGAATATGCCTTGAGCACAGATGTTCAAGGCTTAACTCCTCCTCAGTGCTGTTGAAAAGTGATGGAAGAATGGAGAAGTAGAGTACAGGGTGAGTTGTTTAAGTCATTGGTAATTAACCTTAAGTTGGATAATAGGGTTATGGCTTCTTTCTGTTCCCTTCTTCCACTCCCTGGCCAAGAAGGAATGGTTTTGCTGATCCAGTGTTCTTACAATGATTGATAGGCTCTCTGTTAGTATCCAGACCAGACTGCTACCCAGGCCATCCACTTACAAAGCCTGCTTCTTCTCTAAGTAAATGGCACATGCCCTATAGAAAGTCTGTCTATGACTGCCTAACCCAGGGGCTTGAATCCCAGGAGAATGGCATGCTCCATTCTCACTTTCCCAAGAAAGTATACAGATCTCAGGTTGCTAGGCTCCCAGAGACATCAGACGGCTACCATGGCAACATATCTCTCTCAATACACCAGCATTGGTCCCTGGAATTCCCTCTTACCACAGTGCAAAACATGAGTGAGTCAGCTGACTCATGCTGTGAAACACCTTCTTCCTCAGAGAACTATAAGAGGGGACCTGACTGCTCTGTCTCATGAGCAAAACTTCCTCAGAGCCCCTGTCTTGCTACTGTTTGTCTCTCTGTCCATTGCATCAATAACTCTTTCAATAACCTTCTTACCACAATGGACAGCCTGCCTCAGTGTCTTTTCTGAAGGTTATTCTATATTCCTTTGTGTTGCCATGATAAACCACTCTAGTCAAGAGCAATATGCACAAGAAAAATATTTATTTGGCTTATACTCCCAGATCATAATCCATCCATTGTGGCTTTTCCCCAGCCTATTGAAGGAAGTCAGACAAGGACATTTATGAAAGAGGAACCAAAGCAGAAGCCAAGGAAAGACAATGTTGACTGCCTTCGCCGGTTCCTGTCAGGTTCATGCTTAGCTAGACTCATATGGAACCCAGGCCTACTTAATCAAGATGGTATCATTCACCATAGGCTGGGTCCTCCCACATCAATTAGGACTAAAAGCGTTCAGTCACTCACAGACCAGTCTGCTGTGGGCAGTCTCACAACTGAAACACCTCCAGGCAATGCTAGGCTGGGTCAACCTGGTAGCTGAAGCTAACTAGGACAAACCCCAATCTCAAGACCTTTCTCTTGCCAGACTCCCAAGCAAGAGAAGAATGGTATTTCCAAAGAAATGAGACCAAACTAAACCTCATGTACAAACTAAGTATCCTAGCTATACATTATGACAATGTGGGGTTAACAAGCATAGCTTCTCAGAAGGAAAGAAACTCTATCTTCCATTGACCCTTCTGCAAGGCTGATTAACTGGTGAGGCACTCAATGATCATGGAAAGGTTGGGATGTTGCAGATCTACACAACCTACTAACAATTTATCTTGGAATTCTTTTTAATCCCCCTAAATATCCATTATTTTCTTTGTCATTCCAAGAGTAGTTGGGCACTAATAATTAAATTAACCATTGGCTAATTGTAAGAAAACACTACTTTTCCACCTGGGAAGATGGATCAAAGGGTAAGAGAGCCCTATTTCTCTTGAGGAGGACTCAAGGTCTCGTTCCAAACATCTACATCGGAAAGCTCACAGCTTCTTATATTTAAAGCTCTGAGGATCTGATGCCCTTTTCTGATGGCTTCAGGCACTGTACACACTTGGTACACATATAAAGAAGTAGACACATACATATACAGAGAAAATTTAAAATTAAATACAAACTTTTAAAAGACTAAAAAACTAAAATATTAAAATATTTATATAAATATTAAAAACTACATAAAGTGAATTTTAATATATCCTGAAACTAAATCTCTTCCACCACTCTAAGGTCACTACAAGATGATTCAAGTCTTGGAGTCCAAATCACTTGGTTGCCTATCACAAGTGAGACCTCTATATGCTTCCCAGCATAAAGCCAATACCTCTCAAAATTTAAGGTTATAGTAAATTTTTGACTGTTACTGAATTTAAGTCCTCAGATTCTTTAACACACACACACACACACACACACACACACAGAGAGAGAGAGAGAGAGAGAGAGAGAGAGAGAGAGAGAGACAGACAGACAGAGAGAGACAGAGAGAGACAGAGAGAGAGACAGAGAGAGAGACAGACAGAGAGACAGAGAGAGAGAGAGAGAGAGAGAGAGAGAGACAGAGAGAGAGAGAGAGAGAGAGAGAGAGAGAGAGAGAGAGAGAGAGAGAGAGAGAGAGAGAGAGGATAACATAATGTAATCCAAAAGGAAATGGATGAGAGTTTGGAATACGTGATGGACATGGTCACAGAGCAATAGGAACACTAGGAACACTTAAATAGTACTGGTATGATCAAGTGATGGAAATGACTGGATGAGTAGCCAAGTAATGCTGAGACAGGAAGGTAGCTGAAATGTGAGACTGTAACACAATTAGATGCCTTCAAACTTATGAATGAGTATGGAAGGCAGAGTCAAGAGCTAAAATGTGATACGAACTGAACAGGTTTTCTCCAAGACCAGAGAGGCCTCTGTAGCCCTAGAGCCAGCTTTAGGATCCTGCTCGTTTATTGGGATCTACTCTTGTTCCATGTAGGCTTGTTCATACAGCTGCGTGCATCTACGTCAGGTCACATCTTTAAAAATAGAGAAGTCTCAAGGAGATTTCTATTGCCAACTTTTTAAATCTTGTACTTAACTTATTCATTCATATAAAAAAAACATTTTATCTCCAAATTTGTATCCAAGAAAGAAAGAGCCAAGATTTTATCTTGTCATAGAGAGTCAAGGGTTTTCACTGAGAGACACCTAGCCATGCTACCTACAACAGAGAAGCTGTATAGTCTAGAAAGGTGGGAGATTTGAGCCAAAAAGGCCGCTGCTTTATTGCAACAATTAAAGATCCTGAGCTGAGAGACAATTTTTATCTAAGTAGCCTATAGTATTTGTCAATTATCATAGAATTAGCCAAAGTGCTCTTCATTTTTATTAACATACCTGTGGTGGTTTGAAGGAGACTGTCCTGCAGAGTCCAGGCCTTTGAATACAGGTGCCTGTTTGGAGGCTATCTGTGAATAATTAGGAGGTGTGTCCTGGCTGGAGGAAAACTATCACTGAGGGGTAGGATCCTAGGTTTCTAAAGACTCCAGCATCTCAAGCCCCCCTTCTCAGCTTCCTGTTTGCAGTTTTTAGGTGTGAGTCCTCAGCTCTTTGCTTCCAGCACTATTCACCATGACTACCTGCTCCCAAACTTCCTTCCCCCTGGTGCTGATGGTCTTGTATCCCTCTGGAAATACTTCTTAAAGGGACCCTGGCTTTTGCATGTGAGTTGCTTTTGTCATGGTGTTTTATCACTGCAATAGAAAAGTAATTAAGACAATATCTAAGAAAAAGGTAAATAAATTATGCATTATTTTTTGACAGGGAGCACAAGAGGTTGTGAGATTACTGAATTTTGCATTATTGAGCTGGGGAGAGCTCAGTTTGCATAATGATTGCCTTGCAAACACCAAGAGTTGTGTTTGATCTCCAGAACTAACATAAGAAACAGCAGGTGTTGTGGTACAGATTTGTAATACTAGAGTACAGTAAGGAGAGACAGATAGGGCCATACTGCTCGACATGTTAGATGAATCCCAGGCCAGTGAGAAAGACTACTTCAAATTCAACACACACACACCACCACCACCACCACCACCACCACCATCACCACCACCAAATAAACAAACAAAGAGAAAAACAAGATGGAAAGTGGATAAGGAATGACAGATGAAGTTGTTTTCTGACTTCTATATGCACATCCATACACATGCACTGGACCACACATATAGTCACTTTCACACACACACACACACACACACACACACACACACACACACAATCAGTTTGCATTTTCTGACATCAGCGAAACTGGGGATATACTTAATGCTAGATCTCTATGTCAGACGCTCAAAAATCATCTTAAAAACCTTTTGAAAAATTTATCCTTCACTTAAAGGAATTGGGATGCAGTCTCTCTGGAAGGAGTGGAATTGTGACCAACATAAAAACAATAGATTGGATTTGCATGAAAGACAGCATGAAGTTGTTCGAAGACTGGACCATCTTACTACTCCGTTCAATTTTCCATGATTTCTTTTCTTTGGCATTTTCCAGTTATTTCAAGGGACTCAATGAGATGTTCTAAGACCATATACTCTAGTTCATAAGCCTCTAGACAGAAGAAGCCTTGAACCCTAAATAACTGTACAAGACAGAAACTCTTTTCCAGGCTAGCCAAGGAAAATTTACTGTAGCAAGAATAAGCAATAAGCAACCAAACTCTGAGCTTGTGGCTATAAAGGCCACTCACTGTGACTAATGTTCCATGGCCCAATGGAGTTCTTAAAGATGTGAATTATATGAGCAACTCCTATTATACGCAAGTTCATGTCAAGACAAAGTCAACAGTACTGTGGGCTTAGTGAGACAAATTTTGTGTTTTCAGTGTGTTTTATCAGCTTCCATTTTATTTTAAAGGGAAGGTCTCATGTGGTCCTGGATGATATCAAACTCATGATGTACCCAAGAATAGCCTTGAGTTCTGCGCCACCTGCCTCCACCTCCCAAGTCCTGAGATTGCAAGTGCATACCACTTCTTCCATTATATGCACTACTGTGCGAGGGACCTATGGCTGCTCTCATGAGAGACAAGCACTACCAACTGAGCTACATCACTGGCTCACGCTGGCTTACATTTTAAATTGTCTTCATAATTCAGAAAACAAAGAACAAGTCAATTATTGCTAATTCATTTATCAATAGTACATGAAGATATGGCAATCAAAGCTGTTTACATATCTCCATAGGTAAAAGCACTTGCCACCAAGCCAGATTGGTTCCCAGCATCTATATGTGGAGGGAGAAAATCGACATCTACAATTTGTCTTCTGTATTCCATGTATGTGCCATAGCATGTACACAAACACACACACACACACACACACACGGACACACCCTGGCACACACAGACATACAGACACACATAGGGAAACACACATAGAGACATGAACATGCAATAAACAAAATGGTAGAAAATAAAACACACTTTTAAAATTATGCCAACTGCAATAATAGTGATAGATAAAGATAATAACTCCACCAATAAATCTTACTGGATTATTGTCTTCCTAATTAATTATTATTTTTAGCTTATTTAATCACCTCATTTCTTCTCAAATTTCCTCCTTTATGAAAGTTGTTTAAACTTAAACCCCAAATATATTAGGAAACTAATGAAAGACATAGGAAAAATTCATATTCAGCTTTTCAGATGTTTGACCCTGAAATTTGTGCATTAACATTACCCTACAATTATTTAAACAGAACCCGTCATGAGATTGTAGGTTGGCACAAATCTACTTAAGGGGAGCTTTTTACATATGTAATTTGATAGAAGATACCATAAAGCATCATGGCTCCGCAGCTCTGAGAATTCCTGTTTAATGATGCCATTTCCAAAGAGCCAAGACATTCTTCTGCATTTAAGACATGTAAAGTAGTCATTTAAATATTTACTGCTTTGGGCCTCATATTTATTACATATAGTGGCTTTGAAATGAGGACGTAACCATCATTTTATATTTACTCCTGAAGCTCTACTGTAAAGGATTTCAGCACAGGGCAGTAGGAATTTCTGGGATGACTACTTTATAAGCAATTCCACCTGGCCAAGTTCCTACCTTCTCTTGCAACTGACAGCTTGGCAAGTGCCTTAATACTCAGGAAGGAGGGAAACAGATTTCCTAGAAAACTTTTCCTAGAGAACTGTCTTATATACGACATACAGAAGACATTCCCAGTGATGGCTCTGAAAGCCACGTTCACGAGTGGTTTTCTGGGATCATGACTTGCCTGAAGACATGAAAAATACCAGAAAGCATGAACATCATTTAAACCTATGGCAGTGTGTCCGCCCATAAATAAAGGGGTAGGGGATGGAGGATGACTCAGTTGGGAAAATTTCTTTGCAATGCAAACATGAGAACTTGAGTTCAGATACCAACACTCACATAAAAATGTTGAGCATAGTGGTACATACTTGTAATGCCAACCCTGGGGAGATGGAGATAGGAGGATCCTGGTAGTTCAGTGGCCTGCCAATCAAGTCAAGTCAGTGAACCATGGGAGTGGGAGGTACTGTCTCAAAAATGAGGTGAAAAACAGCTGAGGATGATATCTGGATGCCCGATTTCACACTCTGGCCTCTATGTGCATGTATACCACAGAGGTATACATGTACCCATATCTCTCGCTCTCGCTCTCTCTATCTCTCTCTCTCTCTCTCTCTCTCTCTCTCTCTCTCTCTCTCTCTCTCTCTCTCTCTCTCTCTCTCTCTCTCTCCACACACATAAAAAGAGAGAATGAAAGACAGAGATAGACACACAGACAGATATACTGAGATAGACAGACAGACAGACAGACAGACAGACAGCTTGAGCCAGAGCTTCGTGGGCTCTGTTTTGTTTTAAATGATTATTTGAAAAAAATCCATTTCAAAGAGCTTATATATCCTTGGCTTCTGATGGAAAGGATATCTTAACAGATTCTCTAAGTCCTGCACTATAATCACTGCTTTTAATCCAGTAACAGTAGCAACACTTTATGTACTACACTGTGTGTGTGTGTGCGTATCACAGCTGGATAATATAGAGGTTATATAATATGTGGGGCATGAAATACTTTATAAATAGCAGTTGATATTTTCAAAAATCCATGTGGCAAGAGCTACCATGTGTTTTAACTTTATTTGTGAGAGAACTGAACCTGAGCAGGTCTGTTTGTCTACTTAGCATCACCACTCTGTCTCCTGCTGATAGTCTCAGCTTCTTGCCCGAAGCTCACACCATCTCAGCATCTTTTGATCTTCCTCACCTTCTCTGCATCTTCTTTTTCTCAAGTTTACACTGACGCTACGAGACTTAGTCAACTGAAACTTGACCACTACTTTGAAAGTTGCCTTAATGCTTCATCTTTCAAAGTTTTTCTTTCAAAAATGTATTTTCCCTTTAGTGTTTGTTAATACCATGGTACAGATATTACTACCTAAGATGGTTTTATGGTGAAAAAACGAATGGATCTCAATGTCTCTGTGTTTCACAGTAGTCCTCATGGATCTCAAAGTCTCTGTGTTTCACAGTAGTCCTCATGGATCTCAACGTCTCTGTGTTTCACAGTAGTCCTCATAAGTCTTCTTGAGCGAATTCCATCCCACACTGCTGGGGTTGGGTCAATCAGGTTCTGAGCCAGCTCCTGTGGAACACAGGCCTCCTAAGTGAAATAGATGTTCAGTCCAGGAAACTCTTAAAATATGAAGCAGTATTTTCTACAAAGAAATAATATCCTAGAAATAAAGGTGTCAAAGGGAAGAAGTGATCGATTACCTGGTGACTGAACCTTGGAGTTGTTTAGTTTAGCAAGGTCCATGAAGCTGTGGGGCCTTAAATTTGAATACTATCTGTTTGTACTTCTGCCCCTGCAGTTGATGGTAATGAAGCAAAGTGACAGAAGATGGCATTGGTCCTTCTCCATGTTCCACAGCAGCCATGGAAAGGTGCTCAATAACTTGAAATATTTAATGTTCTCTTTATTTTCTTCTTGTTCACAAGTTTACACAGCTGGCAAAACTTGGGTATCTCAGAGTCCTACTATCATTTCTGTTACTCTAGTAAAATAACCTGACCAAAGTATTATCCATGAGGAAAATGTTTACTTGGCTTAGAATTCCGACTTACAATGCATAATTTCTGGCAGTTAATGTCGAAGAATACAAGCGACTAATCACATTACCTTCCGTCAAGAACAAAGAGAAAATAAATGTACCGTTGCCTGCTTAATTGTGTGCTTTCCGCTGTCTTTCTCCTCACTGTTCAGTAGTCTTTGATTGGGGAATGGGAATGATGCTACCTAATATCCAAGGTGATAATTTTTGGATACATGACTGATTTTCAATGTTTATATTGCATGTTCCTAAAATAATACATAATACATGGACAATCCTCCACATATACTTATGAATTGAGTTGAAATAAAGAGATACCACTTGACTATAGTTAAAAAAGACAGATGATTTTCCAAAGTTTTCTAGTTGTTTAATTTGCTACTATTTAGAAAATGAAAACTTATCCAATTCCTTTCCTTCTGGAGCTTCACTTTTGGGGTGAGGTCCAACCAAGCAGAGCTCAAGGTGGTCAACAGAAGGATTTCCAAGGTGTACTGCAGTGTGAAGGAAAGGCTGGTCCTTGACTTTTGCACTGCTTCTGGGTTTCTATAAACTCAGGAGGCTAAGTGAATCTACCTGGTCAGTTATAAAAACTAGAAATTTCATTGTGAAATTAATGAATTTCAGGGATAAAATGTACTCTCTGAGTGTATCTATCTGTTTCTCTCTTTCATCCACTGGCAGTTACACACACACACACACACACACACACACACACACACACACACACTAGTTATTTTCATTTAGTTATTTTTCACTCATGTTGACCAATACCCATATATATATAATATATATATATAATGTATATTATATATAATTATATATATATAATCTTTCAAATATATAACTTCTTTTAAAAAATTTTTATTAGGTATTTTCCTCATTTACATTTCCAATGCTATTCCAAAAGTCCCCCATACACACCCCCCCACTCCCCTACCCCCCACTCCCTCTTTTTGGCCCTGGCATTCCCCTGTACTGGGGCATATAAAGTTTGCAAGTCCAATGGGCCTCTCTTTCCAGTGATGGCCGACTAGGACATCTTTTGATACATATGTAGCTAGAGACAAGAGCTCCAGGGTACTGGTTAGTTCATATTGTTGTTCCATGTATAGGGTTGCAGTTCCCTTTATCTCCTTGGGTACTTTCTCTAGCTCCTCCATTGGATGCCCTGTGATCCATCCAATACCTGACTGTGAGCATCCACTTCTGTGTTTGCTAGGCCCCGGCATAGTCTCACAAGGGACAGCTATACCTGGGTCCTTTCAGCAAAATCTTCCTGGTGTATGCAATGGTGTCAGCGTTTGGAAGCTGATTATGGGATGGACCCCTGGATATGGCAATCACTAGATGGTCCATCCTTTCATCACAGCTCCAAATTTTGTCTCTGTAACTCCTTCCATGGGTGTTTTTATAAATACATATACTGCATTTTAGTAATTTACACTCTCTCTTATTTCTCCTTCTGATGAATTCTTTATTTTTCTAAATAAGTTTTCTCACTCCTGCCCCTTTCTAATAGCCACCGAGTTTAATTAGGCTGCTTGCCTGAGTATGGTGTAAACATCTACTTTGCACAATGTATTTATTTGGATTTAAGAGGTCGATCTTCCTGAAATATGCCATTGTCTACTAATCTTGTCTTGGATTTATTAAACTATTTAGCTACTATCTCACAAAAAAAGCAAGAACAATGCTTATCATGCTTTAGATACTGGTTAAGATTAGGCCATATATTGCAAGGATAATGCTTGCCCTTTGGTTGGATCTCCACAAATGATTATATTAAATAATTGTGTTCTGTAAGTCACTCATGAAGGTGTGAGCCCAGATTCCCTGAAATTTAATTATATTACTAACACTTGCTAGTAGTTGTATTTAGATCAATTTATGAAGCCAGTCTTCAATTTATTTATTTATTTATTTATTTCTAAAATGGAAATAATAAAAACACTAAAGTTGTCTTTTGAGAGACTTAGATTATGCAGCATGAAAAGTTTAAAAGAGTCAGCTCTAGAGTGGCTAAGTGATAAAGTAGAAAATCAGGTCATTTCATCAAAGAAGTGATTGTATTTCAGTGTTTCCTGAAAACAGGGCAGATTGGGTCTGGAAAGGTGACTTAATGGAGAACTTGCTGCACACATATAAGGAACAAAGTTCAGATAGAGCAATCTATATAACAAGCTGGCATGACCACCTGCATGCCTATAAACCTAACAAAGAGTGCTACAGACACAGGAACATCACTGGTGATTGTTGGCTGCCAGAAGGTTTGAATGATCTAGCTCAGAGTAGAATCCTGTTTCAGAACAATAATAAAGAGAACAGAATAGGACACCCAGCTCCTTCCTATGGCCTGCACATGTGCATGGATTCTCTTTTACACACACAATACCACACAAGCACATATATACACAACATACTAATAAAAACTATTTAGCAGTATATACACTTTTTTTTCTATTTTTCTTCAAGGCTTTAGTGTTCTAATTTTAACCAGTCATTTCTTCAGCTTACCCATTAATAACCAATTCATAAACCTTCACTCTGCCCAAAGAGTGTATGTTGTGCATATATATATATACATATACATATATAATGAAATATATTATTATTGATGGTTAGTAGTTAACTTTGGAGTAATGATACACTCATAACTTTAAAGCTACATTCAATATTTTCTACAAAATATTTACATTTTAAAAGGAGTTTTAAGCAAGTACCAAGTTATACATTTGTTTTCCTTGAAAAGAGTGTATTAAATTGTAATAGTATTGTGAGAAGCCTCCTACATCTTTATCCTATTTTTTCACTAATCAGCAACTTGACTTAAGGTTAATGTTTCATAGGATGCTTAAGCCAGCTCTTCTGTTCCAATCAGAGTGACAAAAGTCAGTCCCTGAATAGCCTGCTCAGAGTTAGACAAGGTTTGTTATGCCTACAAATCGTTCAGATTCACAGTAGAGCACCAATTTCACTATTCTTGTCTGTTGATTACTCTAAAGAAAGAGCCCTGTGGGTACAAGAATTTTACTTACTCATTTCTGAATTATACCTCTGGGTACAGAGCATGACCGGTGGTGAATGTGTTGGATCACCTGATTTCATTTGATCTATCTATCTATCTATCTATCTATCTATCTATCTATCTATCTATCTATCTATCTATCTGTGTGTGTCCGTGTGTGTCTGTGTGTGCAGGGATGAGTAGGTATATACAAGTGTATATTCTCATGGAGACCAAAACAGTGCATCCCTTGGATGCTAGGGTTGTATGCCATTGTGTGCTGCCTGGTGTGGATAATGGGAACAGAACTCAGGCCATCTGTAAGAGAAGCAATTATTCTTAATTGCTGAGACATCACTCCTGTCTCAGGTATGTGCTGAATTAATGCACAGGAGCATTCATAGTTCTCAGACTTTAGATTACTGGTGTTTATGTCCTACTTGAGTTCAGTTTTTGTTTGTTACTGATAGAGGAGTATCTGAAAAACAGCTAACAAACAGCAGTTGACTGTATCAACAGAAATCACAAATGGGACTTGGTGTAGCCTGCACATATAAATGTCAGGCTATTTTAGAACAAGGTGTTTGTGGTGCCTCCCATTGGAATTTAATAAGTTTACATTCCTAAATTCAGGTCACAGGTCTATTTTGTTTTATATGGAAAGGCTGGCAAGATGGCTCAGTGGGTAAGAACACTGACTGCTCTTCCAAAGGTCCTGAGTTCAATTCCCAGCAACCACATGGTGGCTCACAACCACCCATAATGAGATGTAAAGTCATCTGAAGTCAGCTACAGTATACTTATGCAAGGCAATTGTGGCTCATGCCTTTAATCCAGCATTTGGGAGACAGAGACAGGCAGATTTCTGAGTTCAAGGCCAGCCTGGTGTACAGAGTGTGTGTTCTAGGACTCCCAGGGTTACACAAAGAAACCCTGTCTCAAAAACAAAAACAAAAACAAAAAACAACCCCCCCAAACAAAAACAAAAACAAAAAAAGAAAGAAAGATGAAGAAACAGGTGGAAATATTTGTTTTGTCTCTAGTTTTACAACCCAAAATCAAGGATATTAATTTAAATTTCAATTATGCTTACTGAAGGTGCTAGTTATTTTATATTGTGAACTTGCCACAAACTGGAATCAATCGGAAAGATAGTCTCTGAGAGATGGATTTGCTCAACTTAGCCTGTGGCCAGGTCTGTAAGGGATTGTACTGAATGTGAATTGACTCAGTTCAGTGTGAACATCACTAAACCTCAGTGCCTAAGCAAGGACATTGGCCTGTGCAAGCACAAGTCAAGCTAGCAGAGCAATAGTGAGCAGGCAGCTAGAGTGCTTTCCTCTCTCAGCTCTCGGTCATGAATGTGAAGATTCCAACTCCTGCCTTGACTTTCCTTTAATGATGGACTGAACCACAAACTAAATATAACTTTCCTTCCCACATATTGCTTTTTGGTCTGAATGTTTGTCACCAAAATATAAATGAAATTGTAACAGCTCTTTGGGGAAGAAGTGAGTGGGAACAAATTCTAATGGTTTTCCTTGATGGGTTATAGGAAGAACTTGCTGTGTAAATTCATTTTTAAATGTTTTGAGATATAATTGATAGGAAGCAGTAGTCTATGACTTCAAATGCATACAAAGAAAATAAATATAGCTATCTGTCCCTGTGTTCTTTTAGTCATTTTCTTGTACATTGACAGCACTAATTTGATTTGTGTCAACAGATACTCCTTTTTAGCCACATTATACAAAAGAAATGCTATAGTACCTACAAATTTAGCTAAAATTTCATTCATGCATTTCACTTAAATTATTAGTAGACAATATGAGTTTAAAAGTGTAACTAAAAGTCATGAAAAGATCCACAGTTTCATAGGCTAAATACTGTAATATTTTCATGAGAATACTAATCAAATAATATTGGAAAGGCTAAGGACCTGATGCTATGCAGCTAAGAGTAGATTGTAAGGGAAACAAAATTAACTGGGAAGAGAAAGTGTCCAGTGAGAACAGAAAGGGGACAGGGGAGTGTATGAATGAGAATATAATAATGATATTATATATGAATGAACATGACAGTGAAATGTATAGTAATACATAACTAAAATGTTCAAGTAAAATAGAAATATTTTAAATAGCACTATATTTTTTTACATTGGAAGAGATTTTTATATTTTGATACAGAATTGAGGTTATATTTTGTTACATTTGTACATAATTTTATACATTGATACAGGTTTAAAGTTTACATTGGTTTAAATCTCAGCATATTGATAAGATGAATTTGTTACAACCTTTTATGTGTGTGTGTGTGTGTGTTTGTGTGTTTAAAGTAGCCATTTCCTGATGCTAGACAGGGCTTCCAGCAGAGGGATAAGGACAACAACACACCCATAAAACTTCAGTGCAAATTATGCCCTACCTATAAGTTGTGCAGGGACAAAGATTGAGCAGAAATGGAGGGAATAGAACCAGTGTGTGACACTATTAGTGGTGCTCTGGTATGCTTGCAGACAGGATTCTATCATAACTGGCCTCTGAGAAGTTCTGCTTAACAGCTGACAAAAAACAGATGCAGAGATCCACATCCAAACATTAGCTGGAGCTCAGCCATCTTGTGGAAGAGTTGGGGAGCGGTTTAGGAACAAAGAGGGAGTCTACAAGAAGACCAACAGAGACAACTAACCTAGACCCCTGAAGGACCCCAGAGACTGAAACATCAACCAAAGAGAGGACATTGGCTCCTCACACATATATAGTGGGTGTGCAGTTCGTTCTTCTTGTGGGTCTTCCAACAACTAAAGCAGGGGTTGTCAGTGAATTTGTTGCCTGACTATAGATCCCATTCCCATAACTGAGCTGCCCGGTCTGGCTTCAGTGAGAGAAGTTGTCCCTAATCCTGCAATAATTGGATGTGCCAGGATAAGAGTGATACCCAGAGTAACTCTCTCCCTTCTCAAAAGAAAAGAGGAGGGAGGGATGGGGAAAGAACCTGTGCGAAGGGACACTGATATTGGGATGTAAAATGAATGAATGAATGATATATATGACTGACAAAATGGATGATAAACTAGAAGGACACCAATGGATGTCCCAAACTATATGGGGAAACGCCCAGAAACTCTCATTATATATGAAGAATTAGAGGCAACTGAGGAAAATGGGAGCAGGAAAGATGGAATTCCCCAGGGAAGAGAAATCCAATTGTAGCCCACTGCTGAATGGTGAGCCCTGAAAACATACATACAAGTAATAAGGTACAGACTGAGCAAGTTATATTTGGAAATGTATATGTATACACACACACACACACACACACACACACACACACACACACACACATACACACCTATGCAATAACAATTAGTGACAAAAGAGACAAAGAATTTGAAAATGAGCAGAGAGAGGAATAGAGGAGTTTGCAGGGGGTAGGAAAGAGAAGAGAGAAATGTAATTATATTCTAATCTCAAAAATAAAAAATACAAAAAGTCTTAAAATGAAGAAAAAACAAAGCCCTTCAGAATAGCTGACACTACATCGTTCCTATTGTGGTCACACTTGATTTTATAAACATGTATTTCCTGCTAAAAGCTTTGAGATGTGGCCAAATTCTGTTTTGTTTTGTTTTTCTTTTCCAAGAGTTTTGAATATGTGAGTAGTTCCTGGAAATCCTGATTACTCATGTATTCAAGTGACCTGAGAATGACAGCTAAGTTGCGAGCATCTCCAGAAGGACCTACTATTGTGGAAGAACCCTGCAGGGAAGTGGTGACACAGGACCGAGAGCAGAGATCTGGAAGATTTCTCTTGGTACACTGCTACTCCCTTCCCAGACACACATGCTTGCAAGTGCTTATAGTGTCACCAAGGCCAGGGCCAAGAAGCAGGAGTGGGCAGGTTGGTGAGCAGGGGGAGGGGGAAGGCAGAGGGGGTTTTCATAGGGGATACTAGGAAAGAGGATAATATTTGAAATTTAAATGAAGAATCTATCTAAAAAAAAGAAAAAAAAAGATCAGATCAAACTGTAAAAGGACCATTCTAGATTACTGGACATAATGAATTAAAAAAATGACTAGGGAGATTAAAACAAACAAACAAACAAAAACAAAAAGCCAAAGATTGGCAAACTGTTACATAACCTGAAAGAAAGATAATAGGAGAATTTCTAAATCAAGAAAATTAGATGAGTAAAGGCCATTATTACAATAGGTTTTCTTGAAATTCAGAATATTATTGGAGGAACTTATTAACTTATACTCTAAAAGCTGAAAAAAATTAGAAGAAATATTTGGGCTTCTATACACATGTGCCCTACTAAAATTAAAGCTAGAAGATATAAATAAGAAGCTTAAGCAAAGACATTACAAGGAATAACATCAAAAATGTAATTGCAAGTCTTCACACACACACACACACACACACACACACACACACACACACTCACACACAGTCAAGGACCAGATAGACTTAGTGATTTTATCAAACTTTAAAAATGTTTAAGTCTGTCTAGCTGTCTGTTCTATCTCTGTGTCTGTCTCTCTGTGTTTCTCTCCTTGTCTCTCTATGTGTTTGTCTCTCTGTCTCTGTCACTCTCTCTCCCTCCCTTCTGTGTATGTGTGTGCATGTGCGTGTGTGTGTGTGCAATATGAATGTCCTATTTTTTCTACTGCTGGGAGCCATGTGAAGTGGGGAGGTGCCCAGCATGAAAGCTCTGATAGCAACAGATTTCTTCCAGAAACCTGGAGTTCATTTTAAGTTTCTTGCACTCATGCCAGGTAGATCACAGATGCCTATGAAAACCTCTCTCTCTCTCTCTCTCTCTCTCTCTCTCTCTCTCTCTCTCTCTCTCTCTCTCTCTCTCTCTCTCTCTCTCAATTCCTGTCTCTCTCTCTCTGTCTCTCTCTGTTTCTCCCTGTCTTTGTTTCTCTCACTCTGCCTCCCACTCTCTTTTTTTATCTGAAAGATAAATGATAGCAAAGAATGGTGGTAAATCAAAGCACATACTCAGGAAACTCCCACTTCTTGCCAAGGCAGGGAGTCAGGATGACAAGAGATCCCAAGCCAGACTAGACAATTTAAAAGATCCTGCTATAATGCATGGCTGGTGTATTTTACGCCCATCCTACTCTGCACACTGGAGAAGGATTCACTCTTGTTGAGGAGGGCTGAAATGGTCCAGAACTGTAAAAAGTGAGATTGGGTGAGTTTCAGTGGCTTCAATGTGCCAGCCCCTTTGGTCAATGATCCAGAACCTCTTTCTCCAAACACTGTACCACAATGTCTAAGAATATCCCTCTTCTATCTCTTAGAACCTGGGTTGGATGTACACAAAAACAGTTCTATCAAGAAAATGGTCAAACAGAGGGACACACCACAGAACTCTTCCCTTTATCACTGAACAAGACTTTTGGTAGACTCTGGAAAAGGGGACGCCAGTATCTTTAGAACTATACCCACTTTGGAGCCTGCAAATCTCCAACAGATAGTGCCAAAGTACTTGTCACAGAGGGCCATGGTTCATCTCAGTGAGCCACAAAACAAGATGAGCAAAATTGATGGGAGAGAGATTTGTGAGAGGTAGGACAATGACAGCGGTGACAGGGAGGTAGACCATAAGAATCCTCATGGGCAAAAGTGTCTAAAAACAAATGTAGTTGATAATCTTCATATCTCCTTCCCATCCTTCATTTAAATTCCCAAAATACAAAGAGAAGATTCTTTGATGATTGGTGGGAACTATACTTATTTGCAGGCACACATACATGCACACACACATGCACACGCACTATCAAATATAATCAAATATAAAGAGGCTATCAAAATACGGGGTTACATAAGACTTCTGAGAAAGGGTAACTTGGAAAGACTAGAGGGTAGAAATTGAAACAAAGTGATGTAATTCTATTCCAATTAAAATATCTTAAAAATAAAATGAAATCAACTTCTCAAATGATTTCTAGTGCTATTCATAACCACCACCTTACCACTGATCAGGCTTAAGAGAGTGAAATTGATTTGATTATCAGAATCCAGACTATGTGATACCTCAGGGGATGTTGAGATGTACTGTGATCTTGCTCATTTTGAAGTTCTCTGAACAGTCATGATACTCACTTCCCTTTTAATGGAGTGTTGTGTCTCACTGTCCCTGTAATATTGGAATCATGGGATTCTACTTGGGAAAGACAAGGAAAACATTTGGGTCCTCTCATGGGAATTACTCTCAGAAGAGTTGATTTCAAGATGTCAGTTGTGTAGCCACTACCTCTCTCAGAGTTTCTAAATACTTAAGACTAACATGTGTCTACAGAACTGGTGATCCAAGCACACTTTTCAATTCTAAGTCATGGGCTTATTCTGCCACATTTCTCTGCCTTCTTAGATGTTGCTGTCTTTTATTTAATTTTGCTACACCTATAAATTCACTTTTTACTATACTCTCCTCTAGATTTACTCGCAGTGGAAAACAGTATTGGTCTTAATGTATGACTATGTGATGTGATGTGTGTGTGTATGTGTGTGTGTGTGTGTAAATGTGATAGTCTTTGTATATATGCATATTCATGAATGTGTGTACAGTGCAGAGAAGTTAACATAGGATATTTCTCTCAATCATTTTCAACCTCCTGTTTTTGATACAGTGTCTCTCCCTTGAACCCGAAACTCATCTACACTTGCAGGGCAGCAAGCTAAAGGAATCCTCCTGTCTCAACCTTTCCATGTCTGGTATTACAGGTAACAGGGCACCATGCCCCTCTCTCTGAAATGTGGATTCATGGGGATCAAACTCAAGTCTGTCAGCTTGTAAAGCAAGACCTTTATTGACTGAGACATCTCTCCATCTCTTTAATGTGTGTCTTACTCTTATTGCAAAAACAAAAACATTAGAGGGTCCTGACTTCCTCAGGAATACATTTAAATTTTCCAGATGATTTCTTATGCTACTCAAGACCTAGAATATGACCTTTCACTCCAATCCCCAAAGTTACTGGGAAGGTGGGTTGACAGAGGGAAATTTATTTGACCATTAAAAGGTAGACTTTTTGAGATTTTTATGTAAATTTGACATATATCACTTGTAAATTTTGGAGTTCTTCCCTTTGACAAACTTCATGTAAGCTTAAAATATTCTTTGTCCTTTAAGTTAGTGTTAATTGCAAGCTTGACAGGATCTGGAGTCACAAAAGAGACAAATCTCCAAGCATTCATCCAAGAGATTGCTCAGGCTCCAGGCATGCCTGTGGGATTTCTCTTGACTGCAGCTGTTGAGCTAGTGTCTTGCTTTCATTTCTGTTGTTTTGATAAAATATCTGGACAGAAGGTAATTTAGGGGAGAACAGATTTATTTTAGCTTGCAATTGTAGGTTATAGTTCATCACTGAAAGGGAAGTTACAGGGGCAGGAGCTAGAAGCAGGAAGTCACATTCAGTCATGGACAGAGAGAATTTGATTCATGCATACAGCTTGCTTGCTCCTGCTCAGTTTTCTTTCTCCACTTTTAGGCAGTTCAGAAGCCCCTGCCTAGGAAATATTACCAAATAGTGTAGACTGGGTCTTTCCATATGACTTAACTTAAGATAATCCCCCAAAGACATGCCCACAGGCCAACCCAACCTAACTAGTCTTTCCTTGAAATTCTCATCCCAGATGAGTCTACATGGATCAAGTTGAAATTAAAACTAATCTCCATAGATGGGAAAGAACACCCACTGTGAGGGGTACCATGTCTTGACTGTGATCCTGAACAATATAAAATAACTAGCAATTAAGCAAGTTAAACATCAGCATGTTTGGGTGACTCTCTGCTTCTGATGACTACTGTTGATCTGTGAGCCAACAGATTCCCTTTCCCTTTCAAGTTGATTTTTGTCATATTTTATCACAGCAATGGGAAACAAAATTATACCCAAATATGTTGCTTCCCAATAGCTGAAAAATTGTGAGTGATACTTTGTCCCGTGCATATCTTTCTTAAGATAGGGAAAGACTCTGGACTCTCTAGAAGGGTCTCATTTCATGACACTTTAAATTATGAGAACCAACCAGTACTTTCTGGTTAATGTTAACTGAAAAGAACTAAAGCTACTGGCTTCACTATTAGAAAAGGGGAACTAGGGATTATCTGATGGGGTAGCCTTACAAAAGAGAGGGAATATGTTAGTTTGCTGACAAGGAGATAATGGGAATTAAAACGACACCTGTGAGGAACCAAATTATTCCCCAAACTCTGATGAGCAGGAAATGAAGTTTTCCAGTGAGCCTTTAGAAAAGAACATAGGGCTCTCGATCGCTGAGCTGCAGCTCACATTGACTCAGGGGACCATGCAGAACTATAAGGATCACTTTTATGTTCTTTGAGCTGCTTAGTATGTGATGATTGCACTTAACAATATCAGAAAACAACCCTCAAGTCCCTTCACCACATGCTGGTGATCAGTTCTGCACAATCACATGACTCTTTCTGCATTTTCAGTTCATTCTTAAGCCTGGGGCCCCAACACCATCCTAAGAAATTATTTTTTTTTATGGTTTACATGTATCTTTATTAAATATGTGGATGGGTGTCTGTGTGTGTATATGTCACATGTGCATGGATGCCCTCTGAGGCCAAACAGTTATATCATCTCCCCCTGAACCTGGAATTATAAGCAATTAAGAGCCAACCCCTGGGAACCAAACTTGAATTCTTGGGAAGGACCAACAAGTGATCTTATTCCCTGAATTGTATCTCCACATCACTGGCTTCTTGGTGTCTTGAAGTACATTATAGCCTTTTAGGATGGAAATCATTTTATATTTATTTTGATTCCTTCAGTAGGAGTTGCAGGTGGGATATTTATGTTTGATCAGTCAATATTCATGTTAAGTAGCTGGTCTCCAATGCTGTGGTATGTAGAGCTGGGTTCTTGGGACGTAATTAGTGTTACTGAGGTCATGAGGGTTGGGACCTGCTTGATGCCCTAGTAAAAAGAGACACAGCTCTTAGGTGCTTGCTTATTTTCTCCCAGCATCTGTGCACTGAGTCCTAGGAGCATTCATGGAGATGCAGCCAACAAGACAGCCATCTAAGGCACACAGAGAGCTCTAGGGAGAGCATCACCATGCTTTTTCCCAGTTCTCAGATGACTTGTCTCTAGAACAAAAGAAAAACACTCCCCTATGGTTTCTTTCATGCCGACTCAGTTATTTTGTTATTGGGGTTTGAGTAAACTAGTATCGTAGGGGCTTGTCAATCAAACTTGCCTAGTCTACTGTTAGTCAGAATGTTTTTATCTCTAGCTTCAAAGAAACAAATGACTCATGCTCAAATTCAGAGAATTTAATAATATTGAGATATGCTAATGTTCATCAGTTCCTTCTAACACACAGGAAGTATTAATCAGCATGTATCTATCAATTTTATCTTCCTTTGATTTTTCTTATTTATCCATTTACAGTTTTATATATATATATATATATATATATATATATATACATATATATGTATATATATATGTGTGTGTGTATGTATATATATAGCTTAATACATGTTTATACAGGTTAATTTAATATATATACATATATATATGTATATATAATTTATACCCCCTCTTCCTCTCACTCCTTTGAATCTTTTCTTCCCAAAAACTTGAGTTTAAAGTTGCTTGTATGAGCAACATGGAGGAGGGTTACTGAACATTATACAGAGCTTATCATTTTTGGAGTCATTTATTTTTAAAGACAATATTTATTATATTTACTTGCATATTAAGTAATCTTTCTGCTCTCCATTCTTATGCAATTATCAACCTTTTTTGCAATCTTTTTACTCTGAAGAAAATAGCCTTCAGAAATCTCTTTGGTGCAACTCTTTTCTGTTAAAATGTCTTTTGTCTTCTTGCAAATGTCTTTGTTTCTATGTCATTTTTCTTGGTGATAATTCTGGATTGATTTTCTTTTTGCCCCCACCTCTAAGTATACTAATAAGGATATTCTTTTGGATTCTGACTTGCCTGTTATGATGAATGTTTTTCATTGTCAACTGAACATAATCTAAACTTACTTGATAAGAGAGTCTCTGAGAGGAATTATTTGGATAAGGTGGGCTGTGAGCATATCTGTGAGGAATTGGCTTGCGTACATTAGTTGCAGTGGAAAAAAACAGCCAATTGGGTGTCACCATTTTTCCGGACTTGATATGCATAGAGAAGAGGATGAACATCAGCTTAACTTATCTCAGACCATTTCCATTATCACTCAGGTGGTTTATATAATTTATTTCAGTTTTTGTTACTTTCTTTAAGACTTTTATAGTTTTTTCAGTTTGTATACACTGTCTTGGAGGCTAATTTTATTTCACTTAAAGAAAGTATGTCTGAATATCATTGTGATAATTTCTGATTTGAATTACAGCTTTTTCTCACATTTCTTTTATTAAAATATTAAATTAAAATACAATTACATCACTTCCTCCTTTCCTTTTTCTTCCTCCAAACTCTCCCATACCCCTCCACTTTCCCACTTACTCTCAAATTGTGGACACAAACACACACCTAAATGTATACACACAACCTTCTGTGTCTGTCTAGTGTGGTTTGTGTGTCTATAGTTTCAGAGCTAATACTTTGTACTGAATAACCAGTTATGGCCTTATCCCATAGGAAAGACCACTTCTCCCTTTCTAAGTAGTTGTTAGTTCCCTAAAGTTCTTTCTCTAGTGTTTGAGCCCCATGAGACTTCCTCTGTCCACACTGGCATGCCTTTCATTTCACATTGAAAGTTGTTTTGAAATAGCTTTAAATCCAAGGAAAGTTACAATCAAACTGTATATGAACTGTTCATAGATTTCCTACAGTAGCATCATCTTATATTGGTATATAATGTCAGAGCATATTCAAGAAACAGGTAATTGTATTCTGCTCAGTAGACTACTAACATTGTTAAGATCTTATTATTTTTAAAGGAATCCATGTCTGTTCATGTGCATATGCATGTGATATCATGAAATGTTGATAGATTCTACTGTCTTCTCAACCAAGACACCAGAATCCTGCATCAACAGGAAGAATATTTCTTTACAACCAATCCTTCCATGATTTCCACACTTTGCTCCCTGTCTCTATATTTTTAATGTTTTTTTCAAAGATGTTATATAATTGGAACTACCTCATGTACAAGTAGAACTACAACATCTTTGGTGATTGGTATTCTAATGGAAGTAATTGACTTTTCAATCCATCTATGTGTTTGTTTACATTATTACGCTGTTCTCTAGTTTATTCATCATTTGTACTTTATATTTTGAGAGCTCTCTGCTTACTTCACTATCCTGTTTCTTGCCAATGTTGTTTGAATTGTTACCTAGTTTTTGAGTTCTGTATTCATTCTAGATATTAAAGCCCTGTAAGATGTATAACTAGCAATCATAGATATCTATCATCAAAAGATAGATAAAGAAAATATGGCACATATACACACTGGGGATTTTTTCAGACATCAGAATGAAATTATGTTTTGTGCAGAAAAATGGTATACTCGAGATTGTCACATTAATTGAATTGAGTTAGTCTCAAAGAAATACATAAGTTTTCTCTAACTTGTAGATGCCCCAGGGAAGGGAGATTCTGGGGGTGGTGCTGGGGGAGCATTCTCTCTGAGGCACAGGCAAGGAAGGATGAGGAGAGGAGACCAGGAAGGGCAGCAACATTGGAATATAAATAAATAAAATAATATAATAAAAAAGATACAGATTGTCACAGAAATACAAATGATATGAAAGTAGAACTATCCAGAAAACAGTAAGTCTGGATGGAAGAAAGGGGTCAAGAAAAGAGAGGCAGCAAGGTATGAATGAACTCTGATGGAGGTAGCTTATCATTTTGTGTGAAAATGATCTATGTGTCCCTGTCTCATACAGATTTTATAACGCATCTTTCTCTTTATTGCAAAGTATTATTCCATCATGTAGATGTAATAGAACCAGGTCAATCATGTATGCTCTGCAGAATATTTGACTTGCAGCCAGTGAATTTGCCATCTGTGCCTGCATAGAGAATTGTGTGAATTTTAGCTTGGATAGATTTCCAATATTGTGATAGCTTGGTCAAATAGTAATTGTGTTTTCAATTTCACTAGAAGATAATGAAAATTTTTCTTCAGTGGCCTCACTGCTTTATTTTGCTTTTGGTTTTGTGTGAATCAGGAACTCAGTGTGAGGCTCAGGTTTATCTCCAGGTCGTGGCTCTTCTGTTTTCTCTGCTCCAGACTGGTGCTCCATGTGTTCAACTCCCTGCCCAGCTTAATTTCCTCATTTTAAATAAAAATATTCTTCCCATAAGAAATCTTCAAAATTGTGAAGAAAATAAAATCATGTTTACAGCCCTTCTGTCTCAACAGATTATTCCAGACACTAATTCCGAAGCCATTCCATAGTGAAGCCACAGCTGAGAGAGTGTGAGTGGAGTCTATTGATCTGCTGAGGACTCTGACCCTCAGACCTGGAGTGGGTGCTCCCTGCCATGGTCTTCACCACTTGTTCCTTTCTATATAAAATTCAAGCTGCCCCATGTTGAAAATTATCTATCTATCTAACTATCTATCTATCTATCTATCTATCTATCTATCTATCTATCCTACAAGCCAAAGCAACATTGATCAAATTAAACCCAAAATTTCTCGCCCCTGCTCAGACAGGTCATACTATGTGCCCTCTCTAGACTTGAACTCATGATTGTTTTCCATCCTCAGTGCTGGAGAACCACTCTGGACCCTCAACTGACTTGGCATTAAGATTATTCAAAATTTCCATGAGAAATATATACAAACTCACCTACTTTCTCTGTGTCCTTACAAGCATTTTGTATACCTATTTCTCTTCTAATTTGATTGAGGGCTAAGAACCTTCAGGATTTTTATTGCAATGACAATGGTTCTAAAATTCCCATGAAATTTCTTCAACTATGTTTAATTAGTCATAACAAATTGCTATTTTACATTTGTTCTTGTGCCTGTTTTATGAAGTCACATTTAGGTTGAATTTAATCTTCATGTTCTTTGGGAGAGCAAACTTGTAGGAATTTCTTCTAGTCAGTATTTTTTAAAGAATTGTTGAAAATTTTATTTCAAAACAGACCTTATCCTTCTTCTCTGAGACCTAAACCCATTCCCTCAATCTACTCCTCAGCATAACAGCAGATCACCAGCTACAGCCTCCCTTCAGCCATGTCTACATGCTGTGGATTCCACAAACCACCCCCTCCCAACCTCCTCCTAGCCAGAAACTGGAAACCCCCTAACTGTTCCTCAAAACATGTCCATTTACAATGGAGTATTATTCAGCTGATAAAAACAATAACATCAAATTTTCAAGCAAATAGATGGAATTAGAAAAAAAAATTATCTTAAGGTAAATGAGACCCAGAAAAGCAAATATGGTATGTATTCACTTATAAGTGGATGTTATCAATAATGTAATTGACACCCAAGCTACAATCCACAGCCCATAGTATGCAGGCTATTGACAGAGAAAAATGGACACCAACTCAGCCACAAAACCTTGACCTGCAATCTGTCCTGCCTACAAATTATGATAGAATAATGGTACAGGATATATGAGAATAGCCAACCAATATTTTATTTGAACTAAGAACTATGTCATGAAAAGCAACTCATGCCTACCATTGCTTGGGTAACCAAGCACCATAGACTAGATAGCCTAGAGACCTAGGGTAAAACCAAACACTACTGCTCAAAAGAAAACATCAATAAAATGATTCCTAATGATATTCTGCTATACCAACAGATCAATGTCTTAGCCAGTCATCATCAGAGAGATTTCCTCAGGCAGCAGATAGGAGGAGATGCAGAGACCTACAGCTTGAATTTATGTGGAAAGAGAGATTCCAAATAGCACATCTCTATTAAGCTCCCCCAACCACTAAGCTCAGGGAATCCTGTGAAAGATGAGGAGGAAAGATTATAAAAGCCAGAGGGAATCATAGACACTAGCATAAAAAGTCCCTCTGAGTCAACTAAGCAAGGCACATATAAGATCATGGAGACAGAAATGGCAAACATAGAGCCCACAGGGTCAGCACCAAGTCCTCTACATATATAGCTATTATCTTAATAGGTTTATGGGATTCCCGATTAAGAGAGCAAGTGGGTCTCTGACTGTTTTGCCTGCTCTTGGGACTCTTTTCCTCCTATTGCACTGCCATATCCACCTTCAATATGAACGTTTTGCTGTATTTCATATTTTGTCTTTGTGGGTGTTATCTCTTAGAAGCTTGTAATTTTCTATTCAGAAACAAAAGGAGCGTGGATTTGAAGAGGAGTAGAAATAGGGAGGGAAAACTATAATCATAATATATTGTGTAAGAACAGAATCTATTTTCAAAAAAAAAGAGAAATATAATATTTAGGATATTCATGTCCTGTTTCTATATATGTATGTGTGTAAGTGAATGTATAAGTGTAGCTATATCTGTAGGTGTATGTATAGGTTGATGTGTAGGTGTATGTAAGGTGTAGCTGTAGATATATGTAGGTGTAGTATATGTTAGGATAGTGACTGGGAAGGCCAGCAGAGGACTTCAGATTCTTTGGAGGTATAGTTTTTGCAGGCAAGCTACCTGATGTAAGTACTGTGATCTGAACTCAAGTCTTCTGCCAGAACAGTAAACACGTTTTACTGTTCTCTCCAGCCCTCAGTATTTTAGATTCACTCATGCTGAAACCTGAAGGGAAGTCATTATCCAGCTGCCACAATGTTAGTGCTTGTTGAAGGCCTGAGACAAATGCAAAAGTTCTATCTGCACTTCTAACCTGTGAAGGGAGACTGACAGCTTGTTTTTTTTTTGTTTTGTTTTGTTTTTTTTTTTTTTTTCCAGTTTCTGCACTGATGGCAGTAAGTGCCCCAATGTAAGCTCAAGTGTCCAGGTTTATAAACAGTACTTTTATGTTTAGATTTTGTGAGATATCATTGAGTGTTAAGTACATTGGAAAATTCCACTTAGATGATAATGTTAAGGACATTGGGAAAAGTAGCAAAATATGTGTTTATTATTTGTTTTAAGATTTATTATGTGTTTAATCACAGTTATTGTGTGTCTGTGTATGGGATATGTTCATATGGCTGTAGTTACTATGGAGGATAGAAGACGGTGTCACATTCCCTGGGATTGGATTTACAGGCAATGGTGATCCATACAACCAGGCTCTAGACAATAAACTCCAGTATTTTCAAATAGCATTAAGTGCCTTTAATTGTTAAACTATCTTTGCATTTTTTTCTTGTGTTCATTGTTATCCTTTAAAGGTCATATGTACTGAAATGCATTTTCTTTTTAACAGTTTTCCATTGTATATAATCATTAACATGGCATTCTGTTACCTAAGGATATTTTCACCCATGCATTCATTACACATAGGGCCTATCCCATATTCCTCTGACCCATCCTTCATTACCTCTCTATTGCTCTGTTCCCTAAGACCATTTCACTTCTGAAGAAGCTAGTTACAGGGTTTATTCTCCCAAACATTTTGAGGTGTCCATGTTTGAAAGTATAGTCCTAATCTATTTTAAGAGATATGTAGAAAAATATAATTTTCAAATGTATTTATTTGTTGAAGTAGTTGTTTCATGGAGCAGCCCAGAGTAACTTAAAACTAGTGGTGCTCTTTCCTAAGCCAAATGCACAGTTACAATTGTGCGTCCCCATTCTCAACTCTGAGAACTTTTGGTTTTTCACTACATGGAAATGTACTCCTTAGCCACTATGTCCCAAAGTATGACTGATCTGGTCCTTGTTTCAAAATCTTAGTTCTTGAAACTGTTTTCCATGTGTTTTAGTGTTTTGCCTGATTTATGTCTGTGTATCATGGTCATGCCTGCTCCTGGTTTCTGCGTAAGCCAGAAGATGACACTGAATCCCATGAAACTACAGATGAAGGTATAGATGGTTTTGACCAACCAAACAGTTTTTCAGAACTAAACTCTGCTCCTCTGCAAGAACAGCAAGCATTCCTATCCGCTAAGAAATCCCTGCATCCCACCAAACTTTAGTTCTTACTTCCTATCATCCTCAATGAATGAATGATCAGTACAACGAATGTGTTAATTAAAATTAGTAAAAATTATAAAGTTGCTGATTGTATCAGGGAAGTATCTGGAAGACCTGGACTAAGAATGTTTCAGTTCAAAAGACTGAATGAAACTGTGGTATTTTTATCTACTTTTCCTAACACAGAGATACACAATTTACCACGGTGACAACATGATGACTACAGATCAAAAGTGTAAAACACAATCTTTAGATGTTGATGATGGTCAGAGGTTGGCTTATTTCTGAAATCATAACAATCAGACAAAGGACAATAAAAATGTGCAATGCCACACGTCACTAACCTCTTGAGTAGACGGAGTTGGTAGCTCCTGATTGAAATGACTTTCGCAACACAGAGAAATCAGAGACACCATGTTCACTTCAAACCTGGAGTCTGAGCTCTCCTATATGTATTCTAAAATTCAATCTTTTGAGGTCACACTCCATAGTATTTTAAAAATACTTATTATTGTCCTTCAAATGAAATCTTTTCTTTCCTTAAGTTAAATCCATAAATCGCAAATTTAACTAAAAGAATCACATTGCCAGGGGCAGAAATGTCCAAGAAACATTGAAGAAATGGAAGAAATTATCAGAAAGTATTAATACAATACTTCCCCAATACTGGGTTAACTGCTAAATGCCTTTTACATGATTACAAAATGAATTTTTTCCTCTTTTATCATATTGGTGGTTTGCTAATATTTTCTTTTGTAACTCAGAAAAATGTTATTTGCATGAGATGACACTTGTTATGTCAAAGTAAGTGAATTAACTTTCTGTAGATTCACGCAGGAATATATGCAACTGTGTCGTTGTGTGTATGGGGGACTCTCTCTCTCTCTTCCTCTCTCTCTCTCTCTCTCTCTCTCTCTCTCTCTCTCTCTCTCTCTCTCTCTGTCTCTCTCTGTCTCTCTCTGTCTCTCTGTCTCTGTCTCTGTCTCTGTCTCTGTCTCTGTCTCTCTCTCTCTCTCTCTCTCTCTCTCTCTCTCTCTCTGTGTGTGTGATGTCAGAGATTGACATCAAGCATCATCCTCAATTTCTCTCTCACTGATCCCACAGCCCATTGCTTTGGCCATACTGCATTGCTAGTAAGCCTCAGTCTTGTCTGTGGACACCTCCTCAATACTGGGTTAACTAGTAAATGCCTTCTTGCCTGGATTTACAAATTTTATTGAGTGTTTTTTTAATAACAATATAAGGAATTTTAGTCATATCACCCCAATTCTGCTATTTTGCCCCCCTTCATCTCCCACTGGAGGCCTTCTTCTGAGAAAGTCCCTTCCTACTTCCCTGCCTTCATTTTATATGCAGTCTTCTAAGTTTCATCAGACTTTCTGCAGTAGGGGTTGAGAAGTTATTTGGGCACAGGCAATTTCTCAGTGGGATGATGAAGAAGTCCTTTTTTTTACCTTTATGTGGGTTTTGGGCTGTCAAACTAACCTCAATACAAACATGCATACAACCACACATACACATACACACACAAACACACACACTCACACAATCCTGTTGAGCTCACCTAGGAGCTGCTGACATATGTAAATCATGGTCAACACAGAAGAAATTTGTTGCCTAAGTAAAGTCTGAAAGGATTCTCAACTCTCTGCAAATATATGTTTGATGGTCACAGTTTTACTCACATGAAGGTTTGTGGGATAAGCAAGCATGCACACAGAAGTCCATGGGTGACAGAATACAGCACTGGCTTCCCAGGAGCTGCAGTCAATGTGAGAGTTGCAAAACAAACATGGTTGCTCTGCAAGAGCAGTATGGTTCTTAACCACAAAGTCATCTCTCCAAACTCCGCATTTTGTGATTTTTAATTGAGACAATGAACTTAACACTAGTAAAACTCAGATCAAACCTGTTTTCTGGCCTTTTTCATCCTTTCAGAATATCTATGCTAAAAAGAAGCCTGAAAGTAATAGAAACATGATTTTTAAAATAGTAATTTAAAAGAGCAGCATTTGCCAGAAAATGAAAAACAGAGAGAGATCTGTCAGAGTACCTCAGCATAAATAATACAGAAATATGCAGTTTTTCTGACTAAATGAATGATTTTTCCTGTTTTTGATGTCACTGCAATACCATTTAGGCATACAGCCAAAGGTAGCAAAAAAAAAAAAAAACTATTTAAGAAATATTTATCACATGTAGTTGCATAAAGGAGTAAGTAAGTCTTTGATCCTAGAAACCTAGTTTTCAATATTTGATATGGTCTTTTGAGATATCTCAAATTAAATGAAAATTTTTTAGCAAAGAGCCAGATCTATGAAGACGACATAAAGAATACTTAGGAGACAAATTGTAGACAGAAATCATCAGCAAAGCAGACACAATGGGATGCTTGAAAGACAGACCTCTTGCAGGAGGAACAGGAAGGGGAGCAAGGACAGACAGCACAGGGGCCAAACTTTAATGGGACTGACTTCCTGTTCCCACTGCCACAGGGCCTTGTTATATTATGAATGGGATACGTAAGCACAAGCTTTGTCTTTGACAACTTAAGATTTTCCAGGGCTGAGTTCAAACCTGAGGTTTCACCAACGGTGGAGAAGTGCTCTACCGAGTTGTAAAGAATCTTTATTAAGAATACTGAGTTTCCTAGCCAGAGCAATTCGACAACAAAAGGAGATCAAAGGGATACAAATTGGAAAAGATGAAGTCAAAATATCACTTTTTGCAGATGATATGATAGTATATATAAGTGACCCTAAAAATTCCACCAGAGAACTCCTAAACCTGATAAACAGCTTCAGTAAAGTAGCTGGATATAAAATTAACTCAAACAAATCAATGGCCTTTCTCTACACCAAGAATAAACAGGCTGAAAAAGAAATTAGGGAAACAACACCCTTCTCAATAGTCACAAATAATATAAAATATCTTGGCGTGACTCTAACTAAGGAAGTGAAAGATCTGTATAATAAAAACTTCAATTCTCTGAAGAAAGAAATTATAGAAGATCTCAGAAGATGGAAAGATCTCCCATGCTCATGGATTGGCAGGATCAACATTGTAAAAATGGCTATCTTGCCAAAAGCAATCTACAGATTCAATGAAATCCCCATCAAAATTCCAACTCAATTCTTCAACGAATTAGAAAGTGCAATCTGCAAATTCATCTGGAATAACAAAAAACCTAGGATAGCAAAAACTCTTCTCAAGGATAAAAGAACCTCTGGTGGAATCACCATGCCTGACCTAAAGCTTTACTACAGAGCAAATGTGATTAAAAACTGCGTGGTACTGGTATAGTGACAGACAAGTAGACCAATGGAATAGAATTGAAGACCCAGAAATGAACCCACACACCTATGGTCACTTGATCTTCCACAAGGGAGCTAAAACCATCCAGTGGAAGAAAGACAGCATTTTCAACAAATGGTGCTGGCACAACTGGTTGTTATCATGTAGAAGAATGCGAATCGATCCATTCCTATCTCCTTGTACTAAGGTCAAGTCTAAGTGGATCAAGGAACTTCACATAAAACCAGAGACACTGAAACTTATAGAGGAGAAAGTGGGGAAAAGCCTTGAAGATATGGGCACAAGGGAAAAATTCTTGAATAGAACAGCAATTGCTTGTGCTGTAAGATCGAGAATTGACAAGTGGGACCTCATGAAACTGCAAAGCTTCTGCAAGGCAAAAGACACCATCAATAAGACAAAAAAACCACCAACAGATTGGGAAAGGATCTTTACCTATCCTAAATCAGATAAGGAATTAATATCCAATATATATAAAGAATTCAAGAAGGTGGACTCCAGAAAATCAAATAACCCCATTAAAAATGGGGCTCAGAACTGAACAAAGAATTCTCACCTGAGGAATACCGAATGGCAGAGAAGCACCTGAAAAAATGTTCAACATCCTTAATCATCAGGGAAATGCAAATCAAAACAACCCTGAGATTCCACCTCACACCAGTCAGAATGGCTAAGATCAAAAATTCAGGTGACAGCAGATGCTGGCGAGGATGTGGAGAAAGAGGAACACTCCTTCATTGTTGGTGGGATTGCAAGCTGGTACAACCACTCTGGAAATCAGTTTGGCGGTTCCTCAGAAAATTGGACATAATACTACCAGAGGATCTAGCAATACCTCTCCTGGGCATATATCCAGAAGATGTTCCAATCGGTAAGTAGGACACATGCTCCACTATGTTCATAGCCGCCTTATTTATAATATCCAGAAGCTGGAAAGAACCCAGATGCCCCTCAACAGAGGAATGGATACAGAACTTATGGTACATTTACACAATGGAGTACTACTCAGCTATTAAAAAGAATGAATTTATGAAATTCCTAGCCAAATGGATGGACCTGGAGGGCATCATCTTGAGTGAGGTAACACAATCACAAAGGAACTCACACAATATGTATTCACTGATAAGTGGATATTAGCCCAAAACTTAGGATACCCAAGATATAAAATACAATTTGCTAAACGCATGAATCTCAAGAAGAATGAAAACCAAAGTGTGGACATTATGCCCCTTCTTAGAATTGGGAACAAAACACCCATGGAAGGAGTTACAGAGACAAAGTTTGGAGCTGTGATGAAAGGATAGACCATCTAGAGACTGCCATATCCAGGGATCCATCCCATAATCAGCTTCCAAATGCTGATACCATTGCATACACTAGCAAGATTTTGCTGAAAGGACCCAGATATAGCTGTCTCTTGTGAGACTATCCCGGGGCCTAGCAAACACAGAAGTGGATGCTCACAGTCAGCTATTGGATGGATCACAGGGCTCCCAATGGAGAAGCTAGAGAAAGTACCCAAGGAGTTAAAGGGATCTGCAACCCTATAGGGGGAACAACATGATGAACTAACTAGTACCCCGGAGCTCTTGTCTGTAGCTGCATATGTATCGAAAGATGGCCTAGTTGGCCATCACTGGAAAGAGAGGCCCATTGGACTTGCAAACTTTAAATGCCCCAATGCAGGGGTATGTAAGGGCCAAAAGAATGGGAATGGGTGGGCAGTGAAGTGGGGGGTGTATGGGGGACTTTTGGGATAGCATTGGAAATGTAATTGAGGAAAATACGTAATAAAAAATATTAAAAATTAAAAAAATATAAAAAATAAAAAAAATTAAAAAAAAAAGAATACTGAGTTTTCCTGGCTGGGATATACATACATACATACATACATACATACATGCATACATACATACACACACACACACACACACACACACACACACACACACACACACGGGCGTGTGCATATGTGTATGTGTGTGTGTATGTGTGAGTGTGTGATTACTGACTTAAAACATCTTTGTAAGATAAGAAAACCTATTATTCATTTCTATAAACACAATATAAAGCAGTAGACAAAATGAAATCATGATGATATATAAAAGTGGACTAAGTGCTAGAGAGATGTCTTGATATGAGAGTATATAATGGTCTTGCAGATGACTTGAGTTCAGTTTCCAGGACTCGTGTGAGGCAACTTACAAACCCATTGTAACTTTTGCTCCAATGGACCCAGCACTGCCCTCTTCACACCGCCACAAACATGGCATATCATACATGTATACATACATGAAAATAAACAATTTTTAAAATTAAATACAATTGCAACCATTGAATTGAAGGTACAAAGTAGATACCACAAATTTGTCTTACAGTTAACTGGTCTCACTATTGATTAAAGACGATAAAGAGCAAGAAGGGAAATGAAGAATGAAACCTACCTGTAAACCATGTCCATGGCTCCATCTTAGCTCTCAGGATGATGACCAAGTCTCTTAGCATAACACAAAAAGCCTTTAAATATCTGTCCCTCCTCACCAGCTCAGGAATATTTCTTCCTGACCCCCTGTTTTGAGCATTTCAGCCAGACTGGCCTTCATTATTTCCAAATAAATACAGCCCTTTCATTCCAAGATGCTTTCAAACAACTGCTTTTGTTTCAAGCTTGGAAGTTTCAACTTATTTCCTCAGACCCCCAGGACCCAGCCTCCCCAGCACTCTTTTAGTAGAAAAGTGTTGCCCAGCTAGGGCTCCCCATGGCATAGGTATATCAAATTTAGAATTCTTTCCCAAGAGTACTATGCTGGCCATTTTACACAGTTGTTTCTCCTTTATATTTTGGGAAAAGCTATGCCTCTCATCTTGGCATCCTTGGAGCACATCAAACCACCAGACACATCATAGATGCTCAGGCTAAGAAGTACCTTTTACAGGGTCTTACTGCTCTGCTGTCTAGGGCAGGCATAATCTTTTCTGTCTACATCATTTAATTCAGACAATGGTTAGGTCTCCACTCAGAATACCATGTTATAGATCTATTCGAATCCTGCCTCATAGCATCTAATTGTTCGATTTGTCTGTCTAGCTATTGACAGCCTGCTGGGTGTTGGGAGAGAAACTCGCAGCTATTTTAAGAGGCCCTTATTGAATCAACCTTGAAAGTTTTGTTTATGGTTTTCTGTATTCTGCTTCCTTTTCTGTTCCTTGGGACCCACTCAAAAACATTTAGGGCCATCTTCCAATTTATTTCTCCAATGTATATTTCCAGCTGAGTTTTGTTTTATTACTGAGAAGTTCCTCCTGGAGAATTCTCAGACCAACACTGAGAAGACTTCATACCAAATTATTCCAGTTTCTCGGCTGAGCTGTTTATGCCATTATTCTGTGTAATGTGGTGGAGGAAAGAGAAAAGACAGACTCTTTTCAAGGTTCGCTAATACTGCGTAGCAATTAGAACAAGCAGGATTTGGGCACAAAATCTGAAGAGACAGGCAAGCCAGACTCTTGATCTAATGTTTAAGGTTTCCTCCAGAGCAGTTGTTTAAGGAAAGAAAGATCTCTTTTGTGAAGAGAGATTTATCTTTGCTTCAAGGATGTGAAAAGCTGTGTAATTAAAGCCAGGAAGGTGGTTGATACAGGGAAACAAAAGCAGAGATTTGCAGGAAGCATAGCATCTACTTCATAAATGTTTTCTCCTGGAGCTTGAAAGAGGAGAATCAGCACTTAAATGAGGCTGGACAAAGCTGTAGCCAGCACAGGGTTGTTCCAGTGACTCCGTCTTCAGCAGCACAGTCTGCTGTCTGCATTTCCTCTTTGTTCTGTGTTCCAGTTGGTGATCAAGAGGAGAAAAAATGTATTCTATTAGAAAAAGAAAACAAATGTGTTTCCTTGCATGAATACTTGTTAGAACCTGTACTTTGAATTTGGCATTCCTAGGAATGGACAATCACATGCCCAAGATATTAGTAGCTTGGGGAGAAGCCATCAGATTGACTTTAAGGCTTGGAATGTGGCTTGGTTGGTAGAGTACTCACCAAGCATGCCTTATATCCTGAGTCATAGCCAAACACTGCATAAACTGAGCTTGGTGGTACACTTTTGTGATTTGAGCACGGGCAACTAGAGGGAAGAAGATCAAAAGTTCCATGTCATATTAAGCAATTCTTATACTTTGTATATTAGTAAATAATTACAAATTATTGGCTGATAAGGAGCCAATAAGCTCAAGTGCTCTTAGAGAGTCACCCTTATTTTTCACTGTAGGTCACATTTCCTTTTGCCTCCTGAGTACCATAGGGGTGACAATCAAAAGACAGGAAGACAGGAACCTAGTTTAAGAAATCACAATTTTATGCATAGTCTGTTATGATTTGTAAGCAAAACTATCCTCCATGGACTAGTGGATTTAAACAGTAAGTCCCCCACTGTTCTTGTTGCTTTGGGAGACCACAGGTTCCTTAAGGAGGAAAGGGCAAAGGAAATGAATCATTGGCAGGTCAGTATGAGTTTTCATAACCTGCAAAGACATAAGCCAGCACTGCTGCTTACCACAGTGCCTTTGCTCTCACGATGAACTGAATCTCCTCAAACCTTGAGCCAAAATCAAGCCTCCCTGCCTCTTCCTTTCAGTTGCTTCTTGTCAGCTACTGAGTCATAGCAATGAGAAAGAAACGAACATGTATGCAGTAGCCAAACTCTCCTGTGTGTCCCCACAGACAGAAAGATTGTCTGGCCAATATTACCTAGAAAGGTAAGCCAAGGTTCTTTCCAAGGGGAGAGCAAAACACCAGGCTTTATTACATTCAGATGTCTTCCTGTACAAACATCTTAACCTTGACTACATGTGCTTTTTCTCAGATCAGACTGTATAAGAATACAAGGAACCTGGGGAGGATTATGTTCTGAAAGAAAAAGTATATATCAATTTTCCAAATCCTCTTAGATTACAAAGACATCTTATTTTTCTTTGTATCTGACATTTTGCCCACTTAGAACCCCTTGGAAATCCTTCAGAAATATACCAATGTCATGGCCTAGTAAAAAGGTGTGGGATCAGATAATTTGGCTAAAACCAGCTGATTAACCAGTTGTGTTAGCATAATCAATTGCTCAGACCCTTGAGCTCCTGCTGTTTTCTTTTGCAATGGGGAAAAAAAAAAGACCTGAATTTGACTGAAGAATCAGAAATGCTCCACATGGTCAAAAGACATGCTAGTTTCCATGATATAGTCCTTGCCCCCAAATAAAATCATTTTGTTTGTTTGTGCCCTACTTATATAACTGTTGCTGTGATAGAGTGCCCTGAAAAAACAACTTCAAAAGGTCAGGGATTATTTGGGTTCACAGTTGACACTAACAACCCATCGAGTAGGAAGCTAGTGTAGCACTGAGTCAGATTAAATGTATGGGCAAGAGAGAAGAAAGTGAATACTGTCATAGTATGCTCAGTTTACTTTCCCCTTTTATGTATGGTACAAGTCAAACTCAGATAATCTCACTTCTCTGGTTTTAGCCTCCATTAACATCATCAATACAGTCTCCCATAGACATGCCCACAGGCCAACATGATGTAGACAACCCTTCTTGAGACTCTTTCCACATGACTCTAGACTGAAGTCACAATGATAAATGGCGATCACTGTTTCTAAGTACTTTAATTTCCTCAGAGTCATTTGGAATAAGTTCATTTTCAGGGTCTTCCAAACATTTTCCTCAGATGAACTTATGAAAAAAATCATCACAAGAGGCAATTCTTAAAACATTTCAAACTGAGGCGCACATATCCTCTCGTTGATACTCATTTCATTTGTTAAGATGATGTGAAATTTCTTCATTCTAGGATGAAATTAAAAATGCAACTTTGGGAAAGCATGTGTCATTTTCCAAAGTTAAATGACTATATTCACTTGGGCTTCAGAGCAGCAAATGAAGTTAGACTATCTTACTGTGCATAGCAAAAGAAAACAATGAGAGAGAGAAGCTAGAGAATGTGGGAAAGGGCTCAGGGAAAAGGGTGTAGTGAGAGGGAAAAGGGATAGAAATGAAGGAGAAAAGAGAAAAGAAAGGGTAGAGTAAGAATAAGAAAAGGAGAGGAAGAAAGGGCAGAAAGTGGGGATGAAGGGGAGAAGAAAGGACCAGCAAGCTCTCTTAAGGCTTAGGAAAGTGGAATCCTTACAGGCAAAGTGTTAGTAAAGACATGGCTTAGCTGACAGCTACCCTCACTGTGTTGACTTGCTACCTAATGCTGAGATAAACACATTGACCAAATCCAACTTGGCAAGAAAAGGTGTCATTCACCTATACACCCCATCACAGTCTGTCACTCAATGAAACCAGACAGAAACTCAAGCAGGGCAGGAACAAAGAGATAGAAACTGAAGCAGAAGCTATGGAGGAGTGTTGCTTATTGGCTTGTTCTGTATGGCTTGCTTAGCCTGATTTAAAAAAAATTTTTTTTCCATTTATATGAGTACACTGTAGCTGTCTTCAGACACACCAGAAGAGGGGATCAGATCCCATTACAGATGGTGGTGGGTTGCCATATTGAACTCAGGACCTCTGGAAATAGTGCTCCTAACAACTGAGCCACATCTCCAGTCACCTAGCCAGATTGTATTTTTTAATATACTATCCAGGGCCACATGTCCAGGAGTGACACAGAAACAGAAGCCTGCACCCTCACAAATCAATTGTTAATTGAGAAAATCACCCTGAGACTTGGTTTCAGGCCAATCTGATGCACATATACTAAAATTGGAACAATACAGAGAAGATTAGCATGGCCCCTGTACAAGGATGACACACAAATTCGTGAAGTGTTCCATGTTTTTAAAGAAAAAAAAAATGTTTTTCAAGAAATAGTCTGAATTGACCTGCACAAGTGTGCTAGATGACTCTAGCTTATGTCAAGTTGACAAAAACCTTAGAGTACGTTCTCTTATCTTATACCTACCACAAATTCTGTTGTATGCAATAAAAAGATTTCTCTCACTTTGATGGTTTTCCACATGATCATTCTACATTGATAAAATACTGGGTGTGATATATTCAAGGACTGATCCTATGATCTCAGGTACCTCTGAACACACTCAGAACAATTTGAAGGAGCTATGGCCCACCCTATGCAACACACTGTTTTAAACTACTAAGGGAGTAGTGGATTCATTGCCTTGGGAGGGGTATCTGGTAGACCAAAAATGGCATATTCCTACATATGTAGACTAATTACAATAAGTTTCAGTCAATTCTGATTTATGGAAGTGGCATGGTAAGTCAGATTAGGAATAAGCACACATACAGATGGCCAGAAAATTTGCAAATGTGAAATCTGAAGTATCAATAGCCTTTCTTTCTGTTGGTATTCCCCATGATCTAATTCCAATCACTCTCTCTCTGTTTTCAAATTCTCCCATCTGCTTCAGTTTCCAGAAAGGTTTTGAGTTGCTAGCTACTTCATCCAGGTTCACACTCACCTGGCAGTTCTTTGCAGGTTCTTGTCTGGGGCTTTAGACCTTGAAGCTTGCATTTCAAGCTCTTCCTCTCAATCCCTTCCCTGTGCCCCTGCCCTACTGCTGCCTAAACACTTGTAAATCTTTTGCAATCTGCCTCTTTGGAGCAAAGTACTGACCTTGTCCCCTCAAGATTTTGGCTATGAAGTACATCAGGTAGAGCTCCTTTCAAACTTGGACACAAGTAATTTGATATCAAATCTTGATACAGGTCAGATTCTCAGAAAGAGGTAGTCAGATGGAAAGATAAAATCTACAAAGTTTTTTAGATTTTTTGGGGGAAGACTTACAACCTTTTCTCTGAGACTATTTAGTGCTCAAACAAAAACATACTGAGTTCTCATGTCAGAAAGATAAGAATGCTTTACAGCCTGGTTGCTGCTGTGGCCACCCTGCTTAGATGATTGATTATATCCAATAACACCACTGGAGACATCTAACCACACACTTGGTCCAATGTTTAAAGAGATTAGAATTAGCTGAACCACAATAAAATAGTTCATATCTATATATTTTGATGCATACTATGCAAGTTATCAATATCAGGAATTTTTCCTTTCTGTTAAGTATGATATTATGTGCCATTGCTAGAATTGAGGTTTGATTATATAGAATCCTTGGAAATTAATTGACTTGATCACTTCAAAATTAACTCAGTTTGTCTTCATACTCCATATGTTTGGGAAGGTACATTGGACATACATTAATGCATTTCTTTTACTGTCAGTAGATACTTTAAAGATTATTTAGTTTTTGTTTATAGCCAAAAATTTAATAAGACCGCAAGATGATCTGAACATCTATTTTTTCCCTTAAGTAGACAACAGAAATAAACGGCAGAAGAGGTGCTTTAAATGTGGGCTTTGCATTATTTGTTTTTTGAATTTTGTTTTTCGGTTTTATGATGAGTCTATGAATGCCAATCCTTCATGTGATTTTCTAACAAGCTAAGTGCAGACAGTGTACAGTTCACTGTGGTTTCTGCAGCTTCCCTATGCTATTAATCAAATTTTGCTGTAAAATAATTCATTTTTCATGCACAGAGACATCTCTAATTTAGCCTTGTTTAAGAGGGTTAGGCGGAGAATTTAAGCCCATACATTTATTTGAAATACAATTAGAATAATGGAAACATCTATATCTTCGTAGCATTAAATGCTGTAGAATGGACAATTAAAAGCTATCCCAGATTAATACTATTAAAATGTCATGAGCAATATAGGCCTGGCCATCTGATTTATCATTCATCATGTCTATATAACGTACTCAGAAGCTGTATAATGAGGAGGGATACTAAATTAACACGGCTATGAATTCTTAAGTAGAGAAGAAGAAGGAAAGCTTCCTCAGAGTAGACTGCTTTTGAGATAAAGATTCCAATTATCTAAACTATGATTAGTTGACTGAAAGCCTATGGAACCGCTCCTTACGTGCAATGCTGATATCACCTGAAATTCTGATGCCTTTGGAATAGGGTAGAAAAGTGAAACTCTTAGGATGTCACTGTTCAGTAGATCATATATAATGGTGAACTATGCAAATGACTACGTTGCCAAACCAGCCATTGTGGGAACTCATTTTTTCAGACACAAGGTATGACAATCTTTAAACATGAAGTTGAAAAAAATCTGTTAAAGTGAAATAAAATGAATAAATCCTAATAATGACTTAAAAATGCTTTTGTGAGGGCATGAGAGATGATTGCATTGGTAAAGTGTTTGCTTTGAAGGCCATAAGGACCTGGGTTTGAACAAAAACCAGGCTAGAGGGGCATTCTTGTAATCCTGATTCTGGGAAGTAAGAGATAGGCAGAATCCTGGGACACCCTGTCCAGTCAACTGAACTGAAAGAGTTTGCCCAGGTTCAGTGACAGATTCTGTCTCAAAAAAAAAATGGAGAGCAACTACACAGAGAGAGAGAGAGAGAGAGAGAGAGAGAGAGAGAGAGAGAGAGAGAGAGAGAGAGAGAGAGAGAGAGAGAAAGAGAGAGAGAGAGTGCATTGGAGGGGAGCCACAGAATTTCCTTTGTGTGCACCTAAGATGAAAATCTGTGGCTGTTAGTTACTGACCAGCCATATTCTCATCATAGTAACTTCATGTTTGTCCATATCATTGTTTCTCAAAATCAGAAATTGTTTGTAATGAGGATCTGAGGCACTGTGAGAACTTGGATTTGCCCAAAAATTATTAAGATGCTGTTGTATAAACAAGGACACATTGAGAGATACTGAATGCACTTTTGCACGTGTGTGCATAGTTTGGAGTGTGAACTGGTGTACACATTGAAAGGACTGGTACCCACACAGCCCAAAACACACAAGACCAACTTCTCAGCACAAAGGAGAATTGTCTTCCCCTGAGGGACAAGGGACAGGGAGTAATAAATAAAGACAGGAGATGGGGGACAAAGGAGAAGGAAAGGGAATAAGGGGAAAGGGGAAGGAGAAGAGATATTGGTTCCCCAGGGACAAAGGCCTGCCTCTGGATAGAGAGGGGACAGACATGATCCGTAGGTAAATGGCAATTTATAAAGGTAAATGATGAAAGAAACTTTGTGTTAGGATGAGTTGGTTTGTTTTGATTGGGTCTGTTAAATTATGGCAGCCAAAAGGAGTATTTTGATTGCTCTACTGATGCAATACTTTGATAACTGGAACTTGGTAGTCAGCGTCAAGGGGAGGGAGTAACCAAATAAGTGAATAGATGTCAGTGGCCAGCTTTAGGGCTGTAATCTAATGGCTTTTCACAAGGGATAGGGAGTAGGAAAAGGTCAAGGCCTTTCAGGGCCATGTTTTTCATGATTGGGCCAGTTAGAGTGCCTTCTTCACATATGAGCATGTATGTACATGTATGTGAGTGCCACAAACCAACCCAGTAGGCCAGCAAGCCAGAAAAAACCCTGCTTTTTCTACCTCCTAAGATTCCATGTGTGTCCCACATGCTCAGATTTTGATATGGATGTTAAATATCAAACTTGGATGTTCACCCTCATATGCTAAGCATTTTCCTGGTTGAGTTATTTCCGTAGCCCCATAGTTTGAACCACAAAACAGAATATATCTATCTGAAGCATTCAAAATCCAGAACGTTCAATGGATAAGTAAGTATTAGATTCTCAGTTATGCAAGTTTCTGTCATGTGTTTCTTTCTGGTTTTGCTTACTTTATTTGAGATTCTTGGGATGTGAACACTCCAGCTCTCAAATGCACCCCTCCCCCACTATACAAGCAAATATCTTCATTTTCCTTCACCCATCTCTCTCTTTCTTCCCTTGATGCCCCACGTATTTAGTGTTTTATATGCTTTAGGCACCAAGCCAAGTACTTCATGTCAATGCAAATGAGCTCTTGAAGAACTTAACCTCATGTATAAAATAAATACCTGAAGATCAGTGCAGGAGGGACAGCAGCAAAGCTTTCCTCAAAGTCTGGTAAGGAATAAGCAATTCCTTCTGGTATCATGAACCCATCACTCACTTAGAGATATTCAAACCGGACTAGGAAGATGGCTCAGTTGGTAAGGCACTTGCTTCACATGTATAAGGATCTCACCATGCCTGTAACTTTAAGAAGGGGCAAGGGTGAAAGAAGCAGACAGATAGCCACAAACCTCTCTGGCCAGTCAGCACAGCTCATTCAATCAGCTTCAGGTTTAGTGAGTGAGACACTTTCGGAAACTGTAGTACAGAGTGTAGAGATTTCTAATGTCTAGCATTGGATTGCAAACTCACTACTCATATGTGCATCCAGTCCTACAGACACATGCGTATACACCTATACTGAGAAGAGCATATACCGAGTACACACACACACACACACACACACACACACATGAAGAAATATCTAAACTGTTTCTTAAGTAAAATCACATTCAGGAAGAGAAGACACTGTGATCTTGTCATATCACATTGATGGTAAAACACCCGTGAGAGAGAAGGATTGGCTCACTTTCCCTCAAGTTCACTCACAAAACCAAAATCCATTTGCTGTCCACATCCCACCCTGATTCTTACTGACTCTTCAAAGTGACACATCAGCCTTTGTGGACTTTAAAACTCACTGGGTCACTCTATCTAGCACATTTGTATTCTTTGATTTACAAAATAACTTATCAAATTTCATAACATGACAAAAATTTAACCACTAACTTAAAAAGCTGCCACTGTCTTTGCTAGAGTACTTTGCAAGCAAACCCACATGGCCATCATTTTAGAGAGCTGCATTTTCTCTCATCATCTTGTTTCCTAGCTCCTTGCAGGTCTGGCATTTAGCCACTGGTTACTCAGCCTCTGCTTCATTGTTGTTAATTGCTTCATAATCATTTGTGAAGAAAATCAATGAGAGAAATGTCATTTTCATTCATGGGAACAGATACCTTGGCCTCAAATAGACCTTCCTGACCCAAGCTGTGCATTAGAACCATCACGGGAGATTTTTAAAACAAACCTGGTGCCAGGCATCACCTTCAGAAATTTACATTTTATTGATTTTAGGGAGATCCATGGCTTGACCACTGTATTTAATGTCCCCAGGTGATCGTAATGTGGATAGCCAAGGTTGAGAACCATTGACCAAAGGAAGTGCAAACAACTGTGCTCTGTTAGAGCCAGGTTCACTTGCTGTCCTGGCTTGCAGGTTGGCCCTAGCTTTCAGATCAGCTGAGTCACTGACCCTGAAAGGCTGAGAATTAGCTCCTGTGGTGTTTGGCACAGCCACCTGAAGGAGCAGTAGACATGAAAGTCTGACATTTGAACAACTATTAAGTCTTCTGTGTTGGCTAAAGACTGATTGATACAAAGCAGATGACTGCTCCAGCCATGGCCCCTTGTCTGACTCACTGACTCTCAGAACCCAGTACTGAGCCCCTGCCCTTCATCTGTTCACCATCTGTGAACAACTCTTCCCTGTTATCTCCGAAAATCTCCACTTTGTCTTTCTTCTGAGCCATGCAAAGGCATGGGACTTGGATGGGGTCACAGTTGTACAGCAATTCCCCATTTTTCAATTCCAACTATATGTGATTTTTATGTGTCTGTGTCGTGTATGTGTATGTGTGCAGTACTAGTCCAGAGCTGGAACTAGTCATATGTAGAGCCAAATTTGTTTTTTTTTTTTTGTTTTTTTTGTAAAAGTAGTCAGACCTGAACTCAGGCCCTCACCTTATGAAGAGAGAGGTCCTACTCCTGAGTTATTTCTATATCCTCCCTTCACATATAAGATTTAATCTTAAATTGATTGTCCATACCAGTTATTTATTAGGTATTTTTACATATCACCCCTTTTAGGTCTCCATATTTATGTCTTTTCATCATTTTGAAAAATCACTTACATCTTATATACTATTTTCATCTTAGTTTGCCTAAGATTTCAAATTTTTCAGGAGAAGACATGAAGTATTTCACTCTACTAAGTTGCATAAAGTTGCAAGGCTATAGGATGAAGTAGCATGGCAGGGAGAAAGGATTGCTAAGCAGAGTGCTCCTGGACATAATGAGTCAATGCCCACACAACCATTGAAGGTTTGACTTCTTGGCACTGGACAGAAGTAAATTTGAGGGGCAAAATTAGCAGCTTAAGTGAGAGATAATTCATATCCAATTTGTATTTACACTTATTTGCACTTCTTACATTATTTACACTAGAGGTGATAGCTGGACCGGCCTTTGCAGTGAGTTGGGTAGGCAAGCTTGAGCCTTGGGTCTCAGTGTTGAGAGATAGTACAGCTACAGATCAAAGCGGGGCATTTGTCCTTGCATACTAAGCTGTTGGCCCACAAAGAGAATGAAGGAAGAAGTGCATGAGGCATCAGCTGGCAGGAGCATAGGTTCCATGATAGCTTTCCTGACCTTTATCTTCAATTGGAGAGGCACCCACAAGAAAATGCTTGTAAGGTTAAGAACTGCCTGGAAACCAATGTACACATGAACCAATTCTAGGGGTGACTGCTGAAGAATGAATGCTACTGTTGGGCTGGTGAGATGGCTCAGTAATTAAAAGTAAATTTCTGTTTTGCAGATGACAAGAGCACCGACTTCCAGGACTTAGACAGACACTCAACCACATATAACTCCAGCTCCAGGGGATCTGATACCTTTTCTGACCTCTCTGGCCATTAGCACATATATGTATACATATATGCAGACATATATATGAATAACAATAAAGTAAATTTCAAAAATAATGCTTTCTTAAAGCTACTATTAATTTTCATATATGTCATATTTTCCAAATTTGTTTTATCCGTGTACGTGCTGCCTTGGTACTGGGTACTTACTGCTGAATTGAGCTGGATTAATATCCATTGTTTTCTGGCCATAGAACCCAGAAATGTCAATCATATAAGTGTTTGGTAGCTCTGACATTGGCTGCCATTTTAGAAACAACCAGAGTTATTCTCCCCATCTGGTAAAATCTCAGTCATGTCATTGGGCATGTGTTTAAATTTCCAACTTTACACCCCACACCAAACTGAATTATTCACTTCCCCTTTGTATTTCAACAAAATCCTTAGTACAGTCGTTAAAGTTTTTTTTTTAAATTTGTGTTCTGACAAGTCCATATACCTGTACAATGTATTATTAATATGTTATTCATTACTCTCTTTTATACCCTTCACTCCTATAGACCATTTTTAATTCCCAGTTAGTTGGCTTCCCAGTTCCCTGATATGAAGCTAAATGCATATGTAGCAAATATGCTTCCTACATATTTATATTTATACCCTTAGACACACCCTGCTACCTGCCTTGGCTATAGAAGCTTTATTTATTTATTTGATAATTTGTTTATATATTTTGCAGTGGGCAATGAATAATATGAAGACTCACAACTGGTTGAAAGACCAAGAAGAAATAACTCTTACTGCTCAGTTCTCAATGGGAAATCAATATCAGTGTCCCCACCCAAATCCAAGACAAGGGGACATCCTGGAAAGAGTGCAAAAACAGAACCAGCAGATGGAGAGGAATCCTATGAAATGTCATTGCTATCTGCACAGGACCTAAACAGGAAAAAAAAAAAAAAGAATACATCAAAGATACTAAAGTGCTGGTTTAGAGACAGCAATGCAAAAGTCAAATCCTAGGGCAGGGAGAAGCCAGCAAGCTTTTAACAAGCTTTGCAGCCTAAGCAACACATGCCTGGGGAGTGGAGCTGCAGTGAGGACAGATACTGAACCGTGGAGAGAGAGGGGTTGTTCTATGGAAATCTCTAGGAACCAGAATCACCTGCTTCTACCCACTCTGCTCTCATTAATCTCACACCAGGTTACCAGTTAACTCTGTTCCATTCTGGCACTGGTTGGATCCAGACATACACCTGGGGCGCATTGTATCTCATTCTATCATGCGTGGTTTTCATTGACAACTGCGATCTACATGAAATCCTGTAAACCCAACTCCTTTTGAAATGCTTCTCACAGCAGGGCAGGCCTCCCTAGATGGCCATAGAGGGTCATTTCTCAGTCCAAACATGTAGGATACTAGGATCAATAAGGGCCAGTGCAATGCTGAGCATTTAAACATGTGGCAGGGTGTGAATAAGTAACTGGGGAATTTGCTAAAAGGCCAGGCGGCAATGGCTAGCTCTGTAACCAGCCAGGTATCTTTGTATATATTTGGCGTTTCACAGAACCTTCGGGCTTAGTTTGATTAGTTGCAAAAATTGTGGTGGGCCGGTGGGGAGAATCCTGGTAATTGGTTTAGGTCATAGATAATCAGAAATGTCTCTCCCAGTGGGATAAAATCTATTAAAATTCCTTACTTAAATATCTCTGTCATTCTGCATTCTGCTCATATGCAGAGTAGCGTGTCCCATTCTTGGTCTCTGAGGAAGATAGCAGACATATTTCATTGTTCTGCATTTAGAGCTAATTAACATTTTCAAAAGGGGTGACTTACATATGGTTCTATATACCCCTAAAGCAGTTTTTCCAGATCCTAGTTTTAGCCCATTCAAGAATTCACATCTTGGGCTTAAAGAGATGTTGCAATACATAAGAGAGCATGCTATGCAAGCATGAAGACCTGAATTCAAATATCTAACATCCACATAGAAAGTCAGGCATGGCAGCATCTACCTGTAATTCTAACATTGTGGAACTTGTGAGCTTGTTGACAAGTCAACCTAGCAGAAATGCCAAGCTTCTAGTTCATCTGTCTTAGGAGAATAAGGTGGAGGGTGATAGAAGATACCAAAATATTCTTTTCAGCTCTTCACATACACACAAATGGACATGCCAGGCCACATTCCTACAAGCAACACATGAATGCACACCTTAAAATCGCAAAATTTTTAGTGTCTTCTACACTTGGAATTATACACAAACAGTTTCTAGTCTAATGCCTAAAACCCTAAGGGGAGGAAATGACTTTATGAGCAGTGATAGCTGATCCTTTGCCCTCCATTGAGAATACAGTTGTGCCCATTAACAACAACAACAAAAAAGTCTCACAGTTCCCAATACATGCCTAGAATGTGACTAAACTCTAGGTATACAGTTCCTTTCCTGTGGAGGCATATCTGTGGTAAGGTTAAATCTACAAATCTGACACCAAAAGGAGATTTACAAGATGTATTAAACTAGAATAATTATAATAAAGGATTGTAAAAAAAAGTCATGAAAGTGCCCTCCCTCTTTAACCTTTCATCTTTTTTATTTAAAGCCAGAATGCAGAGAGAACAATGTTCTATGGGATCCTGTTAATGTGGATAATTAACATGTGTTAATCAAGACTGAACGAGCTGTAGAGTTTCTCCTCTGTATCTATGAACAACATCCACCTTATTCCTATGATTTGGGGCCATGATCAAATGAAACAAAGATTCTTTGACACTAAAAACATTCATAAAGATGAATTAGTTGCTAATTGCCAACACTCAAGCAGTGTGTCCACAACATGCAAATTGCAGGACACAGAGCATCCAGGGTAGAACAGACAGAACAGTTATGAGGTTTTAACATGCTGCTCAGAGACATGTATAACTGGAAACTTACACAATGCTTATTTTAGGATCCCCTCCCCAAATAATCCTTGAAGTCTCCTTTGATCTCTAGTTAACTGAAGCCATAGAAAGTGAAACTGTGGATAAAAAGTCAGCCATACAGGGATCAATTTGACAGTGTATATGGGTTTGCACCCATCTTTAGTACCCTGAGGGCTGGAGGGGAATGGATGTAACCAGCTAAGGTGCCGGCAATACTGATTGCCCTCTTCTCCCCTACAGACTTGGTAATCTGGTTTGAGGTTAATAACTTCTAAAACCCTGTTACCAGTGTCTGGGTCAATGTTCTGTCTCCTTCTAGTCCTCTGTGCTGGTTCTCCTCGTCTGTCTTTCTTCAGTTCCCTACCTTTCATAGGGACCCATGTGTTCTTTGTGACAGCTTCTGATGTAGATGCCAATGCCCAGAACTCAAGTCCTAATGCTTACAGGCAGTTTTCGAACCTCAAGGTATTTTTCATTTTATTAAAAATAGATTATTTTCTCTCATATTTTTCTTCTTTACTCATCCTAGTTCTTCCCCACCTCCTCTAGCACCTGAACCCACTCACTTTCTGTCTTTTAATATTAAAAAAAAACAGGTTTCTGGGAGATTATCATAAAATGTAATAAAATAAAATATATGATTAAACAAAAGTTATTACATTGAATTGGGAGAAGACATACCACCAGAAAGAAAAGAGTCCCAGATAAGGAGCAAGAATCAGAGAGCCACTTGGTCACATACTCTGGAATCTCATAGAAACACTCAACCAGAAGCCATAATTTATACACACAGCCTCTTGTGCTTGCTGTTTCAGTCCCTATGAGTTCATAAAAGCTTACATCATGCAGATTTAGAGAACCTTGTTTTCTTGATGTCTCTAGCTCTCATACTCATTTTGTCTCCTTTATTGCAGGGTTTCCTGGGCTCTAAGGCAAGGGATTTGATGAAGACACACCACTTGGGGTGAGCCCTCCAAGGTCTCTCACTCTTTGTGTAATGTCTAGCTGTGGATTTCTGATGAATTTTTTCATCTACTGCAGGAGGAAGCTTCTCTGATGATGGCTGAACAAGTCAATGATCTAGGATTATAGCAGCATATTATTAGTAGTCACTTTATCATTATCTTTTTGCTATTGTTGCTTTGTTTTTGTTTGTTTGTTTCTTGGTCATCTGGTCAGCATCATCAGGTATAGGTTCAGTCTCTTGTAGTGAGCCTTAAAGTCTAACCAGAGATTGGTTCATTACTCCCACACACTTTGCACATCTTGCAGGCAGAACATAATTGTAGATCAAAGTATTTGTGGCTGGCTTGGTGTTTTATGTTTCTCTTTTGGTAGTGGCTTGCAGGCATTTTTTAAAATGTACTGAGCCATTTCTCTGTCTCCAAAGAAGCTAATTCTTGAATGATATAAAGTTGGAATCTAGAAGTTGACTTTCTTAATAAGCATCCTTATCTTTCAAATTTATTTCAAACACTTTAGACTAAAATTAGAAAAGCATCGTGAACTGGATACAAAACACAAAAAATCATGCAGGAACAAAACTGAAAAACTGCAAATAATCTTAGCACATAAGAATAATTCCAGAGAATATTTCATGTCTCTTCCTATACATACAAATACACATATATTTTTTTTCTCCCCAAATGCATTTTGCCGAGAATATTCTTTTGCAGCCAAAATGTTTACCTTAGGGCACTGGCCTGTAAAATACAGCAAATTATGATTGTTTCGTGACTTTCTCTGTGTTTTTATACATGTATGTTTGTGCGTGGGCATGCATGTGTATACACACACACAAGAAGGCAAGTGGCCAGCACTGCATGTTCTCCGCTGTCACTCTTCACACTGTTATTGGATTTTAAACATGTATTTTTGTATGTGTATGTGTGATAATATGTGAGTTTATTCATACCATATGAATGCATGCAGTGCTCAGGACAACCAAAAGTGGAACTAGATTTATAGGAAGTTGTGGGAACTGGGAACTGAACCTCAGTTCACTGTAAAAGCAGAAACTGCTCTTAAACTGCTGAACCATCTCTTGAGAACCTCCACCTTACTTTTTGAGACAGTGTCTTTCCCTTAACCTCAAGCTCACTGGTTTAGAGAAAATGGCTATCTAGTAATATCACTCCACTCCTGACTGTCCCACAATCCTTTTGTGTCCTCCTCTCCCACACTGGGATTACAGATCTTCACTGTCTTACTCTGTCCTTGTTTAGAACCCAGCTCCAAGGATTCAAAGTTATGTCCGAATGCCTATAGAGTAGTCACTTGTCTTGACAAAGCCTCATCCTGCCTTAGGTGATAATTCCTTACAACCATATTGGGAGTGAATAGAGCATACCTGAAGGCCCGTACTGTAGCATTAATTTATTATTGTCTGTTGGGGTAAGGGTTTGGTTTTCTTTTTAAAAAAATAAGCAGAGACCAATGCCCATGCTTTTATGTCATTTTAAGTCTAGTGCCTTTCCATTAATGTTTATAAGCAAGACAAGAGGTCTACAGTACTAGGCTGGTGGTCATAGAGTGTAGAAGGTGCTGGAAATAATACAAATAAATCTGCCAGTCAGGTTTTAAAGAAGCATGATGTTTCTTAAAGGTGTGTGTGTGTGTGTGTGTGTGTGTGAGAGAGAGAGAGAGAGAGAGAGAGAGAGAGAGAGAGACAGAGGCAGAGACAGAGACATACAGAGACAGAGATACAGACAGAGACATAGACAGAGATGGGAGAGATCTGTAATGTATGTGATCTGTGATGTGTTTGGTGTGCAAATGCGTGCATGAGACATGTATATGTGTGGGATGTGTGTGTGTGTGTGTGTGTGTGTGTGTGTGTGAGTGTATGTGAGGTGAATATGTGTACAATGGTGATACGCTGTATTTTATGTGTATATCATATGTGGTATGTATATGATGTATGCATAATATTTATGTCACTATGTGTGCCTGCATATTTTGGTATATATTATGTGTATGATGTGTGCATGTAGTATTTATATGGTATGTATGCTATGTGTTTGTGCAGGTGTGAGGTGTTTGTATGGTGCCTACATGTATGATGTCTGTAGATATATGCGCTGTTAATGTGATATGTGAGTGTGATATATATATATGTGTGTATGTGATATACACGTGATCTCTCTGTGTGTGGTGTGAGATTGTGTAGTGTATACATGTTATCATTGTGTTTTTTATGTATGTGTGTACATGGTCTGTTTATGTATAAAACATAGGAGAGACATGCAGGCCAGCGCCCATGTAATAATCAGAGGGCAACTCTATGAGCCAGTTCTCTCCTTTCACCTTCATTCAGGTCTCAGGGATCAGACTAGGTCACTTTTACCCATTGAGTTATCTTGACACTCCCAAGACTGTAATGTTCAAAATGGAGTTCAACGGGTTTATTTCTCTGAGGAACCAGTAACTATGATACAGTCCACAGAAGTTGCTCTTCCTATATAGCAATATTTCTCATACTATCTTGGCCAGCGACCAGATTTTTGCTTGTTTTATTTTGACGTCCTTCCAATTTTTCATGGATATATACTTTTGTAAAATAGTATAAAATGAATGCATAGAAAAAATAAAATAAAAATGATATACAGTATACAAGCCAGTGTTTTTTATTACTAGATTCAAGAGTCATAAAATTTCTTTGACAAATTGCTATAAATATTTTAAGAGTGTACTCTCAATCTCTCCACTCAATTTTTCATGATGGGCCAGTAACTAACACTTTACAGCTTAGCGCTGGTGGACTATAATCTGAACAGTGCTGCTTTAGGACGTATTTTCAAATAAATGGAGCGGCTATAGAAGATGGTAGTGTTTGGGTGGAAACAAAGCTCCTAGCAAAGCTATTATATGAGTGAAAAGTCAGGGGACCAGGAAGATGGCTCAGTAGAGGAGGAACTTGCTGGAGAAGTAGTAAGAACAACCTTGGCTGTCATCACTCAAGTCAACCTGGTTGAGAATGGGAACCCTCCTGTAATCCCAATGTTGAGTATGCAGAGCCAGAGAATCTGGTTCAAGCTAGCCATCTACATTAGGTGAGTCAACAAGCTCGGGGATCAGTGGGAACTCCAGTGACATTACGTAAAAAGAGAGTAACCCATCATTAATGACACCTGATGTCAATCTCAGGCCTCCGCACACATACTCATGAACACCTACAAATGGTTGCTCACACACATGTGACTATCACATACACACAAAATGTCAAATGTGTATTTTTGGAAATTGGCTGAAATAACCAACTAAGTCCATGGTAAACAATAATTTAGAGACACAAGAATATGGGAAGGAGCCAGGTGGTGGTGGTGCACGCTTTTAATCCCAGCACTTGGGAGGCAGAGGCAGACGAATTTCTGAGTTCGAGGCCAGCCTGGTCTACAGAGTGAGTTCCAGGACAGCCAGGGCTACACAGAGAAATCCTATCTCGAAAAACCAAACCAAACCAAACCAAACCAAACCAAACCAAACCAAACCAAAACAAAACAAAACAAAACAAAACAAAACAAAACAAAAGATGGGAAGGACATAACATAGTATTGGAGAGACCCAAAAAAAAAGTAGTACAAACTGCATAAGAACTACATAAATAGCCAGGGATGTAGCTCAATTGGTTCAGTGCCAAACATGCACAAAGCCCTGAATGCCAGGCTCTCCATCACAGAAAATTGGGTGCAGTGTTTCATGCCCGTATCCCTCCCCAGCAATGGGGAGGTGGAGAAGAAGGATAAGGAAATACAAAAAAAAAAAAAAATCAAGGCAGTCCTGGGATATCTGAGTCAAGGAGGGGGAGTAGAGAAGGAAGTGGACACTCATGAAGCCATTACAATTCTTGAAAAGTTATAATTTTTGGTTTAAAGGGGGTCTTCTCTTTACAATCATTTATTAAAATGTACTCATCCAAGTAAAAATTGTCCACCCAGGAAGACAGTCAGAGTCTAGCAGGGCACACAGCACGCAAATTCTAAAACCTGGGCATTGGAATCTGGAGCCTCAAGGAGACTTTTGTTGCTCGTAGATTTAGTCTAAAATTAAGTTTTATTTGTTTTAGCTTTTGCAGTGGGTAAATCGTTAATTAAGAAACTCATCCTGCTCGAAGTGACAATCATATATAACTCAGAGAGCTTAGCTATGCATGGACCATCTACATTAACCTCCTACCATCCTGGGCTCAAGAAAGCTCACACCTGAGGGACTAGAAAGAGTGTAGGAGCTGGCATATAGAAAGGAGATCTGTGAAATAAAGACTTCTGGCCATGGCCTGGCTGTTCCAAGTGTCAACTCACAGCAGGCGTGGCTGCCTGCACAAAATAAAGCCAATAACATTTCAACTCAGATGTGCAGGCACCTCTGAGGCAGCACCCCTATAGAGAGAGCTGCTAAGAAGGAAACATCACTCTCCTCTGTCTGCTAGTAGGTTTCCCATGCACCAGTGCTTGGCCACACAGCTGCATGTATATGTGCAGCATTCTTTGAACTCAGGAGTATTAACGCCAAAAATAAACAAATAAAAGGACATGAAGCTCGAGGGTGGATGACTAGGACTACTTGAGTGGTTTGATAGGAAGCTAGGGGTGGATCGATACGTTTAATGTGCATTTTATCAATGTCTGGAACTTTTAGAGTATAAAACATACCAGTTTGTTTAAGAACATAAAATAGATACATAAAATATTCTCATAAGTTTTATATATTTCCACAAACTCCAGAACTTTGAGACACCACTCTTCTGGGTGTTGACCCTTTCAAAGGCTTTGACAGGTGTATCTCTCTCAACACAGCTGGACTGAGGGGAGAGAAGGGAGATCTATACTGGAGGTGACTTTGCCATATTCATGTTAGAAAGTACAGTATTTCTGTCCAAAATCTCTTCAGCAGCCCTTTAAAAAAAAAGAAAAAAAAGACTTTCATACTTATCGCCTTTACAGAGGGTAAAAGACTGATAAAAAAATGAAGACAGACTGAAGTCTTATTCTTACTGGTGAAGGACACAATTTGTTATTCTTAAGGGAGAGTTGTCAGGTGGCTGGCACCCTAAAGGACTAATGCTGTGTGATTAACATCTAAATGCCAAGAAGCAGGGGTGGGAAAGGGAGATCCTCCCACCAGCACCATTTCTCACCTACTTATCCATTGTCCCTTAATGAAAGCAGGAGAGAATACTCTGTCACTCCTTCCCTTAACCTTTATGACGGAAAAGCAGGCCACTCAGAACTGATTAAATGACAGAGTTCGTTCTCACTAGAATAGATGCACAACCGAGTGTGTACCAAGGAAACTCACAGTGCCGCCTGAATCTCACTGCAAGTTTTGGTTCTTAACATTTTTAAAACATTTATTTTAATTCTGTGTGTGCATATGTGTACATTTGTTTGTATTTGTGTGCATATGTACATGTGTGTGTGTGTGTCTGGTTGCACTCATGCATACTCATGTCTATGAAGACCAGAAGAGTGCATCAGATCCTCCTCAGCTAGGGAAACAGGTATTTGTAACCTACTCTTCTTTCTTCCCTTCTTCTTCTTCTTCTTCTTCTTCTTCTTCTTCTTCTTCTTCTTCTTCTTCTTCTTCTTCTTCTTCTTCTTCTTCTTCTTCTTCTTCTTCTTCTTCTTCTTCTTCTCCTTCTCCTTTTTCTCCTTTCTCCTTCTTCTCCTTCTCCTTCTCTTCCGTCTTCTTCATTTTAATTATTCACTTTACATCCTGCTCACTGCCCTCTTCCCATTCACTCCCTGCTACAATACTTCCCTTATCTTTTTCCCCTTCTTCTCTGAGCATTGGGATACCCCTGAGTATCATCCCACTCTGGGACATCAAATGTCCTCTTCCACAGAGACCAAACAATTCAGCCCAGCTAGAAGAACATATCCCACAGACAGGCAATAGCTTTGTGGATAGTCTCCCCTCCAGTTGCTCAGGACCCACATGAAGACCAAGCTGCATATCTATTACATATGTGCAGGGAGGCCTAGGTCCAGCCTGTGTATGCCATTTATTTGGTGTTTCAGACTCTGAGAGTCCCAGTGGTCTTGTGTATGCCCTTTGGCTGATGTTTCAGTCTCTGAGAGTCCCAATGATCCAGGTTAGTCTCAATGTTGATCTTCCTGTGGAGTTTCTATCCACTTTAAGGCCTACAATCCTTCCTCCTATTCTTCCATAAGAGAGTTTCCAACCTCCACTCACTGTTTGATTGTGGATGTCTGCATCTGTCTGAATCAGCTGATGATGGGTGAAGTTTCTCAGAAAACAACCATGCTAGACTCCTATGTGCAAGCATAAAAGAGTATTATTAGTAGTGTCAGGGATTGGTACTTGCCCATAGAATAGGGCCCAAGTTGGATCTAATATTGCTTGGCCATTTTCTAAGTCTCTGTTCCATCCCACATCCCTGTATTACTTGTAGACAGGATAAATTTGGGGGTGAAAAGTCTGTGGGTGGGTTGGTGTCTCTGTAGCTTCACTGGCATTCCTGCCTGGCTAGAGGAAGTACCCTCTTCAAGTTTCATATCCTCAATGCTGTGAGTCACAGCTAAGATCACCCCCATTGATTCTTGGGCATTTCCCTTAGCCCAGGTCTCTGTATAGTCCTAGAGGTGTCTCCTACCTCCCCAGCCCTGTTAGTTGCAGATTTCCATTCATTCTGGAGGCCATCTGGCAACCTCTCCTGTCCCTCCCCAGTGTGCCTTCTTATCTGCTCATCCAAGTCTCCAGCCCAATGCTTTGCTTTCCGTGCCTAAATGAGATGGTGTGAGACTGCTGTAGACACATAAAGGCCCCTTGTTTGGGGGATTGTTTGGTTCCATTTCTATTTCTGTTCATGTCTAGATGGTACCTAAAGGAGTTGGCTTCATTTCTTTAATTAGAGTTCTAAATAGTTTCTCAGTGGGTTCCTTTGGAGTTGGCTCATCAAATGCATGGAAGGAAAATGATCCGGTGTTTTCTCTAAGATGATTCTCAGATCTATTCTCCAATGTCTTCTGGAAGTCTTTTCTCCCCTCTGGAAATCAAATGATCCAGAGACAACACTTTCAAGCCTCCCAGCAGCCATTATGCCTGGAAGGATTCTGCACTCTGAGCAGATCGCATAGCCAGTAAGGAGTGGGTAGTGGTGGGGTTTATCTGATTGCCATTTCTCTGATGATTATTAAATCCCTTTTTCTTTTAATTGATTTGAAACAATTGATTTTTCTGCCCTGAGATCAGAGGAAGGCAAGAAAAATTAAGACTGATAATGGGGTCAGAGCAAATGAATGAGTTAATTAAATGTACTTGGCTCAGCAGAAAAGGACCTTGCTGTGGGGAGGGGGCAAAGACAGCTCTGCACTTTGAACCACTGGACATCTATTGAGCTCAGTGTCACTACTCTCATGCTTTATTGGCATTTTGTATTTGGGAAATAGTTGAAATAAAGGGAATTAGTATGAGAGAAACAGAAAGTGGAAGGAGCTGGTGAAATGGACTGATCCACCTAATGGAAATTTCCCAGTTAGTAAAAAACAATGGGTATAAAAAAGTGTATCTGTGTATGGTAGCATGAAACTGTATTCTCAGCTCTAGGGAGGAAGAGACACATGGATCCCTGGGACTAGCTGGACAGCCAGCTTATCGAAATTAGGTAGAGTAGATTCAGGCCAGTGAGAGACCTCTTTCCAAAAACAAGGTGGATGGTGTCCTGAGGATCAGCACTTGAGCTAACGCTCTGGCCTCCACACATATGCGCACATACATTCATGTGCAACTGTATGCCCACAGACATGAACATTTCTACATCACTAAACAAAAGCTCTCACAAATCATAGAAATGTCATTTTAAAGCAGGTCAGTTTCTTTAAAAGAATGGGGGGGGGGGGAGGCAGGGTAGCCGGACCAGATCTTCTGATATTAAAAAACAAAAAAACAAAAAAACAAAAAAAAAAAACCTAATTCTCATTTAAAGTATCCCAAGTGTCAAAATGGACTACAGTGGTTTAATCTTTGTCCTTAACTCTAAGAAAATGTGAAAGGAGAAAGAAAAGTCAACTCTTTTCATTTAATCGCTTTCAGGCAGACTTAATTTTGCCTTATAGTGTCTTTTTGTTTGTAATTCCTTGGACCTTTGTTTATGGGAAATTAAAATTTTTTGAAGATCAGATAGTCAGCTGCATATTTGTTCATGTGCCTCTTACACTCATTGGCATACACTAGAAAGAGCGTTTGAAAAAAAAAAAAACTTGTGTACTTGAGTAAGAAATTATTTGGTGATGTATTCTCTTCACTAACCAATTCCAAATGCAGTAGAACAAAACCTCCCATCACATGTGATTATGTAGCATGTTACCATAACAATGTGAAAAATGCATCCTCCAGATAGGCCTTATTAGAAGATATCTACCTCCAACACTACCACCAGCTTTGAAGTTTCACACACTGTTTGCAATTTACTTTGAAAGGAAGTAGCAAATTGGGTACAGTAGCTAATTCCATTTCTGAACCTGACTATAATTATTAGGGCATTACTACTACGACTACAACTATGACTACAACTATGACTACGACTGCGACGACGACTACTACTACTACTACTACTACTACTATGACTATTATATGTATGTGTCCTTGCATGTGTGTGTGTGTGCATGCCTAATTGTAGAGAGCAAAGAATGACCTTTAGTGTAGTTCATCATGCACTACCCACCTTCTTTTTAAGTTAGAATCTTTCACTGACTTAAAACTCACCAAGTAGTCTAATCTGATTGCACAGCAAGCCCCAGAGATATGCCTATATCTACCAGCACAGCCCCGGGATTATGTGCACATTCTCCTGGCCAAGCACTTGGATTTTAACTTAGGTTTTTGTGATTGAATTCAGGTCTTCATTCCTCCAAGTTAAGTACTTTATTGACTGAGCTATTACCCCAGTACATAAATGTATTTTAAATTAGGAGTCAACAAGTCATCACTGCAAATGGCCAGGTAGGTTCAAAGCACCAATGTCATATGATCAATTGTCACGGGAATAGTTTTGTTCTTGCTGTCTTCAAGAAACCACAAACAAATGAATCAGTGTGTCAAAAAAAAAAAAAATCCAAAGACAGACATTGGGCAACAAAGGGCCAGAAGATAATAGCTGTCTATCCCTCTTACTGTCACACACTATTCTCAGCCTGTATAGATGTCTAAGTTTCAAGATATTTTTCCACTGTACACAGCTCATTTTCCTTACTCAAAATTGTCCCATACCCATCTTGATGTCTCCATGTTAGTACAAGATACTCCTACTTCTATGACTCATTATTTCTTCTAATATCAAATTCAATGACTATTCATCCTAAATTTAGACTGTTTTTTAAGAAGAGACTTTTAGAAAGCAACCTAACAATATTTTTGGCAAGGGTTCTAATTTATTTACAGAAGAACCACTGCCACATTTCATTACTACCCCTAACATTTCACCTTCAAAAATATGCTCTCTTTCTTGATGTCTTTATTTATGCTATTTGATTTAAGAATATAAAGTGAAGTCTCGCTTAGACTAAGAATTTTGCCAGAAGGGAAGAGGTTGTTTAAGAATGAGAAAAACTGCTGGATGACAGGCATTTAGGAATAAGACTTCTCTAAATACTTATGGATTGAGGACAGGTGGATTTTTAAAGCTTTGTGACAAATGGATGACCTGATACTGTTTTGTGCCATTTGGCTGAAAACAAGTATTTAAGAAGAGACGGCATGATTGAGTTAGGTTGCATGACTTTTCACCCTTTGTCTTGAAATGATAAGTCTTGAATTTGACAGTCTCAATAGGGCTAAGTTCCCTGAAAGGACAATCAAAGACTGCCACTGGCAGAATACAAATGAATGGCAGCCAGGTAAAATTGACAGATGTTGACTGTGTTGTCATTGTAAGAGCATATATTCTATATTAGCAATTTCCCTGGGCTTTCTGCTGTTCATACAATTAATCAATTGTACCAGATGAGTGAATGATGATCTGTCTTGTTCAGACAAGGTGGAAAAGGTGTGCTATGTGGGACCTTGAAAGGTAGCTTGGTCCCCAGTTGAGCTAAGGCTTAAAGCCCCGGAAACCCTGAGGGGAGAATAGGTGTTTTGCCTGTTCCCAGGTACCAAACCCCTGTCACTAACTGCAGCTCCCCATAGATTGGTGGCCACTAGTCACTTAAAGACAAGGCCCCAAGCTCCTCCACTTGCAGAGGACATGACCAGTGGTCACATAGGCTCCAGACAGATCTCCATTTTAATGAGGTACCTAAAGGCCTGGAGGGTTTAGCCAATAAGTTTTCCTCCCCAGATATTTCTCCCTGCAAAAGGTACTTATCCTCAGGCCCATCTTGAGAAGTGGAGTATGGTTCTACTCATCCACTCTCCACCATGACAAAAGTGCCTTAGAACCATGGACTACCTCCTTTCATTAGGATCCACCATGAGGAGCCACGGAGAAGGCCTTCACTTACAAAGCTGCCTTCTTCTAATCTCCCATAGAAGGCACAATGAAGTCAAGGTTCAAAATATTAACTTGATCTGAAAATGTGCAAGACCTGTGAAATAATTGGACAGAGATTCAAGCACAGACATCTGGCCCCAGAATCTCCAGTTAGTCACTCTACTGGCCAGCTATTGTTTCCAGTTTTGACCTTTTTCCTCACTAGAGGTAGTGATCCTATAAAAAGAGTTAGAGATTTTTGTGAAGTCCCATAGGGACCAGGCAAAGTGCTCCCAGCTTCTCTGCAAGCCAAGCTTTCTCCTGATTGGATGGATGTCCAGCTCCAGCCTTTCTTTCAGTTGTAATGTGTGCTGGTGCTAGATGGTTTTCCTCTTATATATTTTCCTAAAATTCTAGAAGAAGAAAAAAGAGGAGTAAACTAATATGCATTTTATAGCCCAAGAAACATGCTTATGTGCATTGTTTAAGATCACCCCCAATCCTGGACATGACTGAGACTAGAAGCTGTGTGACATGAGATCACTGTCCTCTGAGGTTTGGTATCTGCCCATCAGCATATGATCTACTTCAATTTTAACCTTCTGAAATAACCAAATACTGACCTCGGGATGGTCCAAGACAGGAATACAGATGCCTCCTATTGATTCTATCTCTCCACTGTGTCTCCTTGAAGTCTTATAGATTCTGTCTTCCATCAAGCTCTCTGTATAAGCAGTGCTTGGGAAAGGCTGGAGGGATGTTTTGCTGTCAGGCAGATTTTTGTCTTCTAGAGAAATGTTAGCCTTTTCACAGACCACTGCCTCCTCTTCAAAATGTATAGTAAATCTGAAATTGTCTAGACAACAGCAATAAATGTATAGGTCCCTACATTCTCTGATGCATTCAAAATGCCTTCTTCAATCAGATACAAGTTCAGGCCATAGTTCCATAATTCTTTGACAGTGGAAAGGAAGATGAATCATGCTAAGGACTTTTCTAACAGACTGATTAAATTTCCCAAAGTTGATGCAGTAATGCTGGCAACAGCTAGTATTTAATATAGTTTAAGCACAAATCCTAGTTATAACTATGAAGAGATGTCAACAATGGTTTTGCTTTATTTCTTGTTTATGACAATTCTCATACATATTAACCATGGCTATGAGATGGCTCAGTGGGTAAAGTGCGTGCAAACAGTAAGGAAATGGGTTCAAATCTCTAGAATCTGCATACAAGTTGGGCAGGGTAATATGTGTTTATAATCATATTGCTCGATAGCAAGGTGTGAAATAGAGATAGGATGGCCCTTGGAAGCTTGCGAGATATCTACCCTGGCATGCATAGTCATAAACAGGAAGGGGAGACCTTGTTGCCACAAGATGAAGGCAAGTATAGATGTCAAAATTTATCCAGTGACGATGATACCCAGATGAATGAACACACACACACACACACACACATGAATATACAGGTTTCATTTTCTTACTCTGCACTGCAGTTCCCACTCCCTGCCTCTCTGCTTTCTCTCCCCTCCCTACTTGTTTCTTTCCGACTTCACTGGGGTAGAACATTATAATTACCATCTTCTCATTGTCTTCTTTGGTACCCCTCTTCTGTTGTGCAAGAGCAATGCACTGAACCTATTATTTAATGTATTTTGTGAACTGCATCTTTTAAATCCCATCTGAGAGATACATTTTGTTTTTACCTATTTGAGTAAAAGCTCTTCTGGAGATTAAAACTGTCTTGGTAGGTAGGAATGATAAAGGTGAGACAGTATCCACAGGGCATTGACCAGAATAAGCAAGTTGACTGTAAGATGGACACTTGCCCATGGGTTAGACACTGGACTTTATGCTCTCAACCAAGGGGGGAAATCCTGGAAAAAGCATAAATGATTTTTAGTGAAGAAACATCTACGTAAATATCAACTGGAACTCCAGAAGGGCAGAGCTAGAGATCAAAGCTTTTGTCTGGGCTTCAAGAGTAGAACAAAAAAAACACCACACTTGGGAAGAGTGACAGAGAAGTTATATTACTAAATGACAAGAAAGATAAAATGTTTTCAAGCAACAAATCAATTTTTGAGTATTTGAATAATGAATGGTATTAGCATTTTTTTTTAAAAAGGAAAGAGTCAGGGACTCAAGAGGTGTCTCAGAGGTTAAGGATAGTTGATGCTCTTTCAGAAGATCAGTGCTTACTTCCCACCACTCAAGTGGTAGCCCACAACTGTTTGTAACTCAATATTCAGGAGACTTGGCACTTTCTTGTGGCCTTCTCTCATAGTTGTGAGCATGTATACACACACATGATAGTCTTAGGAATAAATTAATATACGTTAAAAAACTGTCACCTGACAGAGGAAGTTTAATTCACAGCAATAATAAAATATTCAGAAAGCAGAGAACATTCTATGTAAGAGTACAAGTGCCCAAACTTATAAAACTCAAAGAGCATTATTGGCCGAGCCTTGCCCATGATGAAGTTGGGTAAGTTAGAATATTGAAATCTGACCTGGGTAATGTTTTCTGATGTTAGATGTTCATCCAACACATTTCAAATTTGATTTGACTCTTTGTTTAGATCTGCAAAGAAGTCAATCTTTGCAGCAAATTTAACAAAATAATCTATAAAGTTACATGGTACAGATATAAGGTTTTTGTTGGTTTGCTTAATAGAAGGATGATGATGTTGATGTTGATGATGATGGTGGTGGTGATGATTCTGTTACAGGAGGATGATCATTTCAGGATGCCAAGGCAAAATGAATACCATAGATGTGCCAAACTAAGACAATACATTAGCACTGTGAGAGCACACCAAGGGAATGAATCTCCCTAAAGTCATCTGAGAATATCTAGTTGCCTTTTGGTGTGTTGTCTATGACATTGTCTCTGTTATCCTTGTTCTTTTATTTAATGGGCATAATGGTCCCATTATCCACTGTGTATAGTGTAACTTCATAATTAATAGTACACGAATAATTTTTCTACACTAAACTTTAGTCAAAGCCTTCTACAATGGTAAAATTACTTCTTTCAAAACTCTTCATGGTTTTTGAGTGCAATTGGCTTTTTCACCTCCCTCATTTCTTTTGATTCTGTTTGGACAATTAGCTTGACTTTTATTTTTATTATACAATTATTTAAAAAACAATTAGAAAAATTTGCGAAGTCTTTTTTTAATAGGAATGATGTAGAAACATTTCTGACCAAAAGTACTTCAAACTGAAGCTATTGTTTCCTAAAGATCTATGTGCAGTTGAAAGAAACTACAAATTAAACAATTTGGTGGTTGAAGTTCTGATGTTATTGGTTATGGCTCTGGTCCGTTTTTAAGGTATTTCTTTCTGGAAGATTACTTTTTTGTTCTTACACTTGCTTTTCAAGATGCTTGGGTCTATAAATAAAACAATATAGTGGGTAAAGCCTACAGCAAGATACAATTTGGGTGCCCAACCCACATTTTGAAATGGCAATCACAGCAATGCATGCAATAACTGTCTAGGAGCTAGTGGTTGCAGAGCTGAACCATCATTGGAGAAAAACAGAAAGCAAAATCCTGGGCTCAACCTATAGATTTCCTGATACAGTGGTTTTGAAGTAGACCTAGAAAACTGGTGTTTTCTCTCTTTTCTTTTTCTAGTACTTATGAAATTTAATGATTTTTATCAGCTGTCTAATACAAAAGTTGTAAATATGAATGTGGCAGTAAAGATATTTTGAAATTTAACTTCTTTTGTAAATTTTAAATGACTTTTGACACTTCAGTTTTTGTACAAGTACAAAAGTCTTTAAGACTTGTACTTATCATTTCTTATGGAAAGAAAGTTTGTAAAGGGACAGACACTGAAAAGATCCTCATTTCATTCTAATAAGTTTACAGATTAACTGAACTGTTGCTAGGACCCTACCCCATGCCTCAGTGAATACAAGGTAACCCATTCCATCCTATGCCACTCCACCTGTCCAAATGCACACTATCTCATTCCATGGTCTCTCATCCATACCATACCATCTCATGGTAACCATTCAAAATCATCCCATCTCTTCTACTTTCTTCCCCATTGCTCTGGCAAAACACATTTACCAAACTCAATTTTGGAGAGTAAATAATTTTTTCCATCTTATACATCTAGGTCGTCATCCATCCTCAACTAAAGTCATTTCAGAAATGGAAGGCAGTGGCCTGAAAGCAGAAGCCATGAAAGAATGGTGTCCTGCCTCCAGCTCTGGTTTCTTCACTCTCACAGGCTCATCCTTAGCTGGTTTTGTTCTATAGTTCAGAACCACCTGCCAAAGGAATGATGTGAATCACAGTGGGCTGAGCCCTTCTGTACCAATTCACAACTAAAACAACCTCCCACTGAGAGGCTCTTAGGTTAATCTCATCTAGAAGATAATCCAATTGTACCATCAAATGATTCTAGGTTGTGTCAACTTGACAAGTAAAGCTAGCCAAGATAGCAGAAGATCCTATCCAATCTCATCCATCATTTCCACCCATCCAAACCCATCCACTCTTATAAACCTTCCCCACTCATTCTATTTCATACTATGGGCAACACACAGGACCTTTTTCATGTGCAACAAAAATCCACAGATGCCCACAATCTCTCCTGTAAATAGATTAAAATTGGCATATAACTTATGCTTATTCTGTTATAAACTTAAAGTAATTTTTAGATGATTCATGGTAGCTAATACAACATAAGTACCCTGCATATGTTGTTATAATTTATTGTTTGTGGGTTACTGGAGAAATATTTGTGTGGATCTTTGGCCCAGATTTTTTCTCAAATTGCTTTTTATTACAGTTGTTGCATTCACAGGGGCAAAAACCTTGAACAATGAGTGCACACTAAGCCCCCAAAGATGCTCAGAGGCTGCAGGAATGCCTTTTATCAATGGTGTTTTAAATTTTTAACTACAAATTCCAGGCTGCTGCTTCCTACCTACAAAATGGCTTATCATACTTTGCAGCTTTCCTTGGCTTCTCTGCCTGATTCTATTCAGTAACTGGTGCTGCCACCTTCTGACTCCAGATTGAAAATGTGTGTTTAAGCCTTTGCTTTGGGTAGAATGTATTATGTACTTTTAAGTATTTATTTTAGCATTCTTTTCTCCCTTGGGCCTCTCCTTCAAATGTCCCCTATTGTTTCCTGTTTGCACATTTCTATACAGAGCTCTTGTGCACTAATCACAGCCCAAGGCATTTTATATGCTCCGTCCCAGTTAAACCGCCCTCTCGTCATGGGTCTAGAGTCATGAGCCAAAGAAAAATGCTTAAGATTGCAGTGTTTTCTGGTGAGTGGGTTGGTTCTCAAAGACTAGTTCAAAAGGAGTTCCTAAAACCTAGTGCTCCAAGTCTTTGTGTAAAACTCATTTAGAAAGTTTCTTTGTCTTAGCTATCCACTGTGTCTCCGAAACTCCTCCTGTGTCTGTTACTTTACAGAACCCAGTAATACTGAACGAAATAATGCACATTCATTGTCCTTTGCAGGGAACAATACAGTGTTAGAGCCTGATAGATGTAGCTAGAAGGTAATCAAATGTGTTCCTACTGTTTTACCCCATGGAGGAAAGCTGAAAGCCTTTTCAAGATCTTACCTATTCAAGTGAAACAGTTGGAGCCCTCTTGAAGCTCAGGCTGCATCTCTGGACAGCTATGGCCTGCAGCAGTCTAAAGTCCACCTCTCCATCACTTCTGTAGCCATTGGGATGGAACTCTGTGATTATCCAAGTCTGGTTTAAGTGCCAATTTCTTTGACTAGGGTCAAGATGTCTGCCCAGGTCTGGAAAAGTCAAGTCTTTAAAGCTAATAAAAGTGTTTTAGCTACTTTTCTCCTTGCTGTGACAAAACACCTGACAAGAAGCAACCTAAAGAGAACGTGTGTATTTTTTTCAATTTTTTTATTAGATATTTTCTTCATTTACATTTCAAATGCTATCCCGAAAGTCCCCTATGTCCTCAACCCCTCCCTGCTCCCTTACTCACCCACTCCCACTTCTTGGCCCTGGAATTCCCCTGTACTGGGGCATATAAAGTTTGCAAAACCAAGGGGCCTCTCTTCCCAATGATGGCCAACTATTCCATCTTCTGCTATATATGCAGCTAGAGACACAAGCTCCTGGGGTACTGATTAGTTCATATTGTTGTTCCAACTATAGGGTTGCAGACCTCTTCAGCTCCTTGGGTACTTCTCTAGCTCCTTCATTGGGGGCCCTGTGTTCCATCCAATATATGACTGTAAGCATCCACTTTTGTATTTGCCAGGCACTGGCATAGCCTCACAAGTGTGTATTTTCAAGGAAATGTAGCCCATCATGGTGGGGAGAGCATGGTGGCACATGTGTGACAGGAAACAGAGAGTAGGATATTGATGCTTTCTTCCCTTTTTATTCAGCTCTGGACCTTAGCCTATGCAATGGTGCTACTCATATTTAAGGTAAGTCATTGTGCCCCAATTTACCCATCCAGAAACACTCTTACATGTTCTCTTAGTAATTCTAAGTCTTATCAAGTTACAACGAAAACTCATCACCATCTTTTTCACATTACAAACTGTTAGCCAAGATTTCATTGAGGAACTTTTGTTGAAATCAAGACTTTTTCACTATGTTGTCTCAGACTTTCAAAAGGCAGGTTCAGAAGGAGGTAGAGACCAGACAGGAGACACTAAATCCTAGGTTCATACCCACTACTTCTTTGATAGCATCAAGTAGATCGTGTTCCTGGGCAGGTTAAGCTCTGTGTCTTCATTTTACCATATGTAATAGAAGACTGTGTTTGCCCTTTTATGATTAGGTAAATAGTGGGCTTTAAGTGATGCACCGATCACAGTGACAAACCTATAATAGGCACTTGATCAATAGTCTCTCATAGTGATCAATATATCATTGACATCGTAACCTCCATGATGGTTCTGAGGCTTACAGAACTTACCACTATGACCCTCTTAACACAATCTCTGCTCTGTATTTGTTTGACTTTTTCAAAAGTACACAAACCCTGAAACCCTTGCACTACAAAAGCTGATAGAATTTCTAAAGCCATGAGATAACTATATGTTGATTTTCTTAAGAGCGACTACTAGTTTTAAAGCATCTATTAAGAAAACGTATCTTAAAACTTGTTCAGATACATCTGCAAAGCCAACGGTTGCTGGTGGTTGATCCAAACCATGTTGGCACTGGAAGTGTACCTGCCACTCAGCTCATCCCAAGGCTCTTTTTATTTTTACCCATCTAAAAAAAGCCTTCTGGATCATATATGACATCCAATCCTGCCTTATTAACTAGAAACTAAATGAGCATTCCAGAAATTTAATTGAAAGTGATACTCTGAATGTTAATAAGGCCCTGGTCAGGAGGGAGATTGATGTTCCCAGCTGCAGACCCAGCCTTGAGGAAGAGTCTCTCAAGGCCTCATCACCAGAGCCCGACTAATGCTTCTGTTTATTGCTGCTACTTTCCTTGCAGGCTTGCTTCTAGAAGATCTCCCAGACACCCACCTGCTCCCCAATCCCTGCTAAATCAACGTTCCCCCTAGAGGCCTCCACCCCATGGCGTCATATCAAATCAGACATCAGGCCAATAGCACACTGTTGCTGAAAACCAAAAACCTCTGAATGAGTTTTCTAAACACTAAAAAGGATGATGGGAGTGGGATTTATGGGATTCACAATTTTTACATTTTTTTGCATATAGAAAACATAGAAAGATCCACACACATCTTTTGATTTGAGGAATAATGTCACTGTGAAAACCAACAAAACACCAAACAAACAGGCAAAAGGCATGCAAACAGATCCAGGGTAAGCTCAGTCAGTGAACTGCCTGCCATGCATGTACCAGGAACTCACTCTGGATGCTCATTCACCTATGTAAAAACACTAAGGGAAGAGTGGCCCTTGTCTCTAAAACTAGTCCTTGGGAAGAGAGTCCTGGAACTTCCTGGCAAACCTTGTCAAACAAATGAGCATCGTTTTCAATGATAATCCTTATCGCCCCCCCCCCAAAAAGAAAAAGAAAACAAGAAAAGAAAAGAAAAGAAAAGAAAAGAAAAGAAAAGAAAAGAAAAGAAAAGAAAAAAGTATGTAGAGACCAATTAAGAAAGACACCTGAATTTGGCCTCTGGTCTCCACATGAATGCATGCATACACCCATATGAACATGCACAAACATCACACAACACACATGCACACACAAAGAATAAAAGCACATGCAAAGACAAATTCAGAGAGACTGCATTAGTCAAACTGTATTTGAATTTATGAAAGTAAAGTTTCCTTTACCAGAGCTTAGTATTGAAGAACACCCAGTCATATTTTGATTTTGAGTATACCTTTTTCATAAAATGTTTATAGGACTCCAAATATTCTTGAATTTTCTTTTGCCATTGCAAGTAAGAATACCGGCGAATGAACTAAATCAAAATGGTACACATAGGAACTGGACAGACAGCTCAATGCTTAAGGCATTTTCCATGAAAGCATGAGGACCTGAGTTCAGATTCCCCATCATTCTCATAAAGGTAGCACCAGCAGTTCATACACCTTTAACTTCAGTACTTTGTGGCTAGATGCAAGGAGACACAGGAGTTCCTGGTAACTCAGGAGCCAGCAAGCCTGGATCTTGTAAAAGCAAACAACAGAGAGATTGTGTCTCAAATAAGATAGACAATGAGGACCCACACCTGAGATGTCCTGCTGTGCAGGACATATTCACACATATGAACAAGCACACACACACACACACACACACAGAGAGAGAGAGAGAGAGAGAGAGAGAGAGAGAGAGAGAGAGAGAGAGAGAAACAAAACAAAGAAAGAGCACAAAAATGGGGAGCTAGAAAGATGACTCTGGTTAAGAGTACTTGCTGCTCTTCTATGTGACCAAGGTTCAATTTCTAGCACTGGCATGGTGGCTCACAATTGTCCATATCTCAGTGGTTGATCTAGAACTCTCTGTGAACACCAGGAATGAACTTGGAGCACACACATACATGCAGACAAAATATTAATACACATTTAATAATTAAATAAATAAGCAAATATTTATATATTAGCATGTTTTTTATTGCTTTATATTTTGAGATTATAATAGAACTACCTCACTTTCTCCTTCCCATTGAAATGAAAATAAAATCGCATTGAAATGAAAAAAAAGTCCTATGAACCTAAATAATTTTAAAAGAAAAGCAATTCATGTCATATCAGTTTAGAAAAAGGTTGGAAATAAAAGATAAATGGCCAGCTGTGCACACATGAACTCCCAACCCCTGATCCCAGAAGCAGCTGATTAAAACCCAACATGATGATAATGAGCTCCTATATTCTGATTATTAGAAGGCAGGGACAGGGGGAGCCTCCTCTGGCTCTCTGTGTAGCCGACCAAGGCAAACCAGTGAGTCCCAGGTTTGGTGAGAGATCCTGCCTCAAAAAAATTAAGATAAAGAAGGAATTGTGGAATATTCCTAATGCCAACCTTTGGACCCACATATGCCCATAAACACACACACACACACACACACACACACACACACACACGATGGAAAGTATGATGCAGTTTAAAGTGCACACTTGGGAGAATGATTGAATCATGTCTCTTCTCTAACACTTATTACCAACCCCACACAGATTAAGCTATTTTCTCATACCAAAGAATAATAGAAATGTCCATTCTGGAGTGCTGTTGAAAGGGATTGTTTCAGGAAACTTAGAGGCTTATTGCAGTACATCTGATAGATGAGGATGCTCAGGGAATATCAGCCATCTTCTTCATAATCCCATTATCAAACCCTTTGGAACCAATAAAGAAGGTAAACATCTCGATTAGGTAAAATGTGGAGCCACTGAGGAGATGCTTCATGATGGCACGTGGGGAGGGAGGATAGAACTCAGGGTCAGAGAGCAAGAGGAGGAGGATCATGGGAGTACCCTTCCACTCATTTGAACACCAATGAGCTAGGTGGAAACCAGAAGAACCAGAAGGAGGACAGCGAGATAAATACAAAAGGTACTTCAGAATAAAAATAAAATGAAATTGATAAAAGTCTGAGCTTAGATAGTATGGGAGGCATGCATAGCATGGCTTCCCACCAGAAATGATGTAATAGAAGAGTACAGCCATTCATTCACACATAAAAAATTCACCCTATTTCCACATGTATTATGCCAATATTCTGATATAGTGCCAAGAGTCACTATGTTGTTGGAGCTATGCCTTTATATAACTACAGCTGGAGTCATTAGCTACAGTCTCATTTGAAAGATTGATCTGATAAAATTGGCCTAACCATCATTGCTAGGCAGGTAGATTTAGACAATATGAGAAAGCTAGCTAAACATGGGTCTGTGAAAGAACTTTTGAGCAACATTATCCTATGGATCCTGCTTCAAGTTCTTCCCCCAAATCAAATAACTCAGAATAGGAGAAAACAAACAGAAGAAAAAGAACCAAAGAAAAATGCTAGAAATTTATATAGGTTCAGAAACATACACATTCTCTCTCCTTTCCCCCCCTCTCAAACACACACACACACACACACACACACACACACACACACACAGAGAGAGAGAGAGAGAGAGAGAGAGAGAGAGAGAGAGAGAGAGAGAGAGAGAAGAATCTCATAAACACATTTTAATAAATATATATGTTATATATAAAATGCTCCAACAAATTAGGAGTCAAGGAAGCTCAAGGGACACCATTGTGTGCATTTTTTCTGTTTTATTGTTGTTGGCCATCTGCTGCTAAGAATGGGGCCCGCCCATAAGAGTGGTTTGCATCCCCACTGAGACTTTATTGGATAAAACTAATTTTACATTTGCTAATGCTTATCAATTGCAGATCAGTTCTGGTTTAGGAGTGGTTTCTTATATCCACTTTACTCAGTACTGGGACGCTACCTGAAACATATGTGTGCAGACCCTGTCGGGACTGCCACAGCCTCTGTGAGTTTCCATTTGTGCTTATCCTTGATCCTTTAGTGTCCTACATAGAATTTGGCCCTTACACATTTTATGTGTCCTCTTCTGTAGCATTCCCTGAGTTTTAAGTGGAAGAATTTGATGGAGGCAATCCATTTAAAACTATGTATTCCTTTCTGCAAGTATAACAGGGTATCATTAATAGTGTCAGGGATTGGTGTTTGTTGCCCATGGTATGGGGTCTCAAGTAGGGTATGTTATTGTTTAGTCATTCCCTCAGTCTCTGCTCCATCTCTCATGCCTGAATTTCTTTTAGACAAGGCCAATAAAATCTCACCAACGTGGCTGCATAAACATAAGCTGGGCAAAGAAAACAACAGTACACATGCTAATATGAAAGGGGGAAAGAAAATTCATAAGGCCTCAAACTTAGACAAAGAACTACAGGCATCTAAGGAATGCCTACAACAGGAGAAAATAGTCTTCTCTAGGGATGAGCACACCAACTGGTTATCAAATACCAAATGGAGAGCCAGGAAAATATATACATACAAGTATGCACCAAGCAGGTTACAACCCTGTATGCGTGTATGTGTGTGTGTGTGTGTGTATGTGTGTGTGATAGCAATTTTAGAAGAAAACCATATATTTGCATATAAGCAAGAAGAGTATACATTGGAAGTATTGGAGAGAGGAAAGGGAAAGGGAAAATAATGTAATTATATTATAATTTCAAAAATATATAACCCACCTTATTTAAAAACAGATTCCATGCAGGCATGACCCCTTAAACCTGCTTTGCAGGTCGTAACAGTGACTTTTAGGTGATTTGGTGAAGGTTGGTCAATAGACTCAGATCCTTAGCCAAAGACATTAGACGTGAGATTCACGATTGAATGACGCAGAATAACAGGCCAAGAAGAGCAATTGCATAGCTCACAGATTTTTCTCATTCAGCTATGGTTCTGTGCACTCTCAGAATTGTGCTTTCAAATACTGGCAGAACAAGGGAAAAGTCTATTCAAACATTCCCAATAAAAAGGATAAAAGCTTGAACAAAGCCAAATTAGAAATTAAAATTGACCTCATTCCAAATGCTTAATTCAGAAATAGCAAGATCTCTTTCAGAAGTTGTCAGCACTGACAGTGACATCTTTTGTTTATGTGAATGCACTGGGAGGGCCGCTGTGGCATTCTAAAGTATCCTATCCTTATATCTGCCAGATAAGTAGGGAAGGCATAGAGGGAACTATAGAATAATATACTTTCTATTTAAATCATTGGAAGTGATGGAGTACAACTTCTTTGTTTATATGTGCAAGAAAGTTGTGCATCAAAAGTTTTATAAAATGACATTGTTGGGATCAAACTGGTGGTATTCAATAATACATACACTGTGGCACTGCTTGGTTTAGGCACTTAGTGTTTCTGTTGTAGGTGAAGAAATTTCCAGGCCAAGTGACTTCTCCAACAAGGTTTTGTAGACTTTCATAGTTTCCATCTGGTGACTTTAATGCCTTAAATGTGCCTTTTAAGTTAATATGCTGTTATGGAAGTCTGTTGATAAATTAGCAGGGATCATAATGGCTGCCACTCAAATAATGACATCTGGTAATTATTCTTATGTCATAGCAGAAATAGTGGTATATTGTAGGCAAGGATCTTAGTCAGTTGGTATTTCATATAAGACAGAGGAAGGCAAATGTGAGTGAACAGCTGAACAGAGATCACTGCCACAGAAGTGATGGTTTTGAATATGAATTGTCCTCCACAGGCTCATGTCTCTGAAAACTTGCTCTCTAGCTGGTAGCACTGTTTTGCAATGGTTCTAGAATGACTAGGATCTAAAGCCTTAATAAAGGGGAGCAAGCCTTGGGATCTTATAGTCAGGCCCAACTTCTCATCTGTTTGCTGTGTCCTTTTCTGCAGATATGCATGAATAAAGACTTCTAGGAGGGTACTTATGACTCTGTGGGGCCGCCCACAATTATATTTTCCCTGCTATGATGGACTATATCTCCTCAAACTGAAATCTGAATAAACTTCTTCCTATGTTGGTTTTTAACTCTCAATTTAATACAATCTAGAATCCATTGGAAGGAGAATCTTCATGAGGAAATATCTAGATCAGGTTGGTATATAGGCATCTCTTTGGGGAATTGCCTTGATTACTGATTGATATTAAATCATTCAGACCATTGTGGGTGGCACCATGCCTTAGGCAGAGGGTCCTGAACAGTATAAGTGAAGAGAAAGCTAGCTGAGAACAACCAAACAAGTAAAGAACCATTTTTCTTGAGTGTGGATGTGATGTGACCAGATGCTTGTGTTCCTATCATGACTTTTCTAACAAGATAGACTGTACCATAGTTCTGGCCAGATGTTTGTTTTCAACAGTAAAAGGGACTAACATACAACTGTTGAGCCACAGTGCTGTCCAGTAGTTTGACACTTTGCACACTGGTGGTACTAAATGCTAGAAATTGGAGAAAACCAGTCAACTCAGAAGATTTCATAAAATGTATGTGTTCACTTCACCGTAAGCTTTTCTTTTCATTAATTTGAGGAAAATAAGAAACCTCATTCTTTCTCAGTACAATTGATTATTAGTGCTGTGACCACTCTAACTTCTTTTTTTTCAATTTTTTAAATATTTTTATTACGTGTTTTCCTCAATTACATTTCCAATGCTATCCCAAAATTCCCCCATACCCTCCCCCCTACTCCCCTACCTACCCATTCCCACTTTTTGGCCCTGGCGTTCCCCTGTACTGGGGCATATAAAGTTTGCATGTCCAATGGGCCTCTCTTTCCAGTGATGGCCAACTAGGCCATCTTTTGATACATATGCAGCTAGAGACAAGAGCTCTGGGGTACTGGTTAGTTCATAATGTTGTTGCACCTACAGGGTTGCAGATCTCTTTAGCTCCTTGGATACTTTCTCTAGCTCCTCCATTGAGGGCCCTGTGATCCATCCAATAGCTGACTGTGAGCAGCCACTTATGTGTTTGCTTGTCCCCGGCCTAGTCTCACAAGAGACAGCTATATCAGGGTCCTTTCAGCAAACGCTTGCTAGTGTATGCAATGGTATCATCATTTGGAAGCTAATTATGGGATGGATCCCTGGATATGGCAGTCTCTAGATGGTCCATCCTTTTGTCTCAGCTCCAAACTTTGTCTCTGTAACTCCTTCCATGGGTGATTGTTTCCAATTCTAAGAAGGGGCAAAGTGTCCACACTTTGATCTTCGTTCTTCTTCAGTTTCATGTGTTTTACAAATTGTCTCTTATATCTTGATTCACATATTAACTCCTATTTCCATGTTTTTTTAGATATTAATTGTTAAAAGTAATGAATTATCTCAAATATTTTTTAAAGTTATAAAGAAGAAATTATATTAAAGACACATAAATCCCAATGGAAATCAAGTAGAATTAACAAATTACAAATTGACAAATTAGGGTTGGTCTTATTCAGGGTTCACTACTTCTCATTCAACGTAGCTTGTCTCTCTTTAGCATCTTCTTGCTTTTCAGACACTCATTGCTATATGTTCTGTGTCTGTCTCTGCATGCCTGACCCAAGTCAATCTCTATGTTTTCAGTTTCAAAGCTTCATAATTTTTATGTGTATATGTGCCTTTACACACATATTCAAATCCATGTACATAAGCATGCATCCGTGTGTGTGTGTGTGAGAGAGTGCCTGGTGCATGTGTACTGTGTGCATGTGACTGTGGAGGTCTGAAGTCTACACTGGCTGTCTCCCTCAATCATTCCCCCACTTGATGCTTTTGAGATGAGTACTCTTATTGAATTGGAAGCTTACCAACTTGGTTAGAGTGTCTGGTGATCCTCCCATCTCCATCTTCCTAGTACACAGATTACAACACATAATTGTACTACACTTTTCACATGAGTGTTGGTTATCCAAATTTAGGACCACATGCATATACAATATACTGTACTGACTGAGTCATAAGCCCAGCCCTAATGCTTCAAATTTCTACCATTTTTTAACAACACCTTTCACCAATTCTGTCTACAGCAAGCCTCAACTAACTCCATATCTCTGTGCATGCTAGTTATGAATTTCAAAGCACCCTTTACTTATGAAGCCAATGCTATGAACCTGGCCATATAGGTAGTATAACATGGCCCACTGATGAGTTAAGTGATCCACATCTCTGAGGAAACTATGTTGGTCCTGGTGGGAGAAAACAAAAATCACACAAAGACACTAATTCTTCAATGGGCATAAAAAACAAACAAACAAACAAGCAACAACAACAACAACAAAACCCAGTATAATTGTCAACAAAAATGAAACAGAAAGGCAGTAGCATATATATTTCTGACCCCTCTCATACAAGGCTATTATGTACTAATGTCAAGCGGGGCATGAATATGAAACTGCCTGATGCTTCAATACTAAGCTAATAAGAATAATGCCCAAAGAATACTTAGGCAGAAAATCTAGCTGTGTCTTGATGTACTTACTGCCTTTGCCTCTGTAGACTCTCAGCCAACAATCAGTCGGAAATCTATCCAACAGACACCTCAAGATATTAAAATGTTTTCTTAAAGCTGGCTTCAGTTTTTAATGGACTCTTTAGAGAATATTCTTAATTGAATCAGCAACACAAAGGAACAGTAGTGAAGAGTAACTAAAGGAAAACACTACATTGATGGCTCTCAGACTACAAATTTGTGTTTGGTCTTTGGGGAGACATAAGCCAGGTTGGATGTGTTCTAGTGGGAACTCTGTCTAGAGTTAGTGCAATAATTAATTTTATATCCTTTATTTTAAAATTTGTGAATGTCTATCACTGGCAATCCCTATGATAAAACTTTGTCATGAAATCCTTGGTGACATTATGTAGAACATTTAGCCTTTTAGACCTCAGTTTCCACAGCAATAAAATAAGTAAAGCTGAATTAAATTACCATGGAGGGTTTTTCAGCTATAAGATTCTATGACTAGCTCACATTTTAAATTTACCATGTGAGCATCTCCGTCTCCTGATTACAACCTGAGGCAAAATCATTTTCTTCAACGTTTATTTTAAATAGCATCCAAGAATCCTTCACCAGATATTGTTTTTAACTAGACTGCTACATTGCCCAGTAGAAAATTCCTGGATAATATAGAAAGTCTATATCTGTCTCAAGCAATAGCCTCTAGCCACCTATAACAATTGAACACTTAAAATGCATTTATTAGTACAACCAAGAAACTCAGCTTTTACTTTTAGTAATACCATGTAAATAGACATATGTGGCTAGTGACTCACATAAAGTAGGGGTGCAGAATTATACTATCTGAATGGAAAGGAGTGGATAATACAAGATCAAACAGGAATATTTGGAAATCACTCATTTCTATATTCTTGTGGAACTGCATGGTTCCTTTTCAGATTTTAGAGTTCATTCTGGGACAATACAGAATTCTTCAGAAAAAATAGAGTGGAAAAAAGGTTTGTATGCTGGATCTGTTTGGCAGAACAGTCATAAGCACAACTAAACAAATATACAAATCTTTTGAAAAAATAATCATGATTTCTGTGTGGTTAACATGGAGTTGAATTTAACAGGGTTCAAAGTCAACTAGAAGACAAATTTCTGGCAGTAACCCTGAGGGGGTTACTAATATTGGGTTAATGGAAGTAGGAAGGTCTCACAAGATAAGGTCTGGAGCTGAATAAAAAGGATGGGGTATACTGATCACCAGCATTCACCTCTTTCTCTTTCTTGATAGCAGCTACAGTGTGACCAGCTACCTCCCATTCCTTGTGCCATGCTTTCTCTATGATGCCTCCAATAGTGAGCCAAAAAGAAAAATTATGAACAAAACAAAAGAAAAGCAACACAAAAAACACAAAACACAAAAAACAAAATAAAAAACAAAAACAAAAAAAAAAAAACCACAAAAAAACAAAACTAAACAAAAACCACAGTTCCTTCCTTATGTTTAATTTGTCATGTTCCTTATGTTTAATTTTTGTCCCAGCACGGAGTCAGCAACTAATAAAGTCTTATTCTATACTTTATAAATAGTAAGAATATTCATCTAAGAGTCTTTGCAAAGGCCAATGAAGTCAAATGAGAAGATTTTTAAAAATCTTTAGAAGTTTACTGAATTCAAAATTGGACCTATTATTTCTAGTCCTAGTTTGTCACTGATGACATTTTCTATTCTGAATTTCCATTTTGTTTAAAACTCACTATGCACTTAACAATAGCTGTAGGAGAGCAAAGTGTTTGTTGGTAGCAGCAAGACTTCCTAGCTCACATATTGCCCATTGTCTAGAATTGGCTGGAATTTCACACAGTGGGCTGTCTAGTCCAAAACAATGGCACTTTATTAAAAACTAGTCTCCTAATAAAATAATTTCAGAGAAATCTTAATAAAAATTAGCATTTAAAAATATATAACTTAAGCTAGAATTGTTTGTAGGTACCTTTATGATATTAGTAACAAATGAACATTAAAATCTCAGTTTACTAAGATGGGAATGGTTCTTTGATGGCTGTCATAGTCATCTGCCAGTTTTCAATCATCAATGATTTGTTTTTAAATCTATGCATGTTTTACATTTGAAGAAGTACACAGTTGTGTTATTTTAGATCTTATCGTTCAAACAGGGAAGATAAATTAGACACATAATCAGTGTCTTAGTTATTTTCTATTGCTGTTTTATATCATCATAACCAAGGCAGAATTTACTTGGGGCTCACAGTTTTAGAGGGTTTGAATCCATGACTATCACTGCAGAGAGCATAGCAGCAAGCAGACAGGCATATTGCTGGGGCAGGAACTAAGAGCTCAACTGTTAAGATACAACTATGAGGCAGAGAGAGGAAGACCCAAAATGGCCTGACTATTTTTTTAACTAATTAATTATTTACTTATTTAGGTACATCCCAAGTTGCCCCCTCCCAGTCCCCCTCACATAGTTCCTTCTCCAAAATCCCCTCTTCTTCTACTCTGAGAGGGCAACCTCCCCAGAGCCTTTGTATGCCCCTACCCTGGTGCATCAAGTCTGCAGGATTAGGTGCATCCTCTCCCACGGAGGCCAGATGTGCAAGTCCTCTGTACTGGGGTGCTTGCACCATCCAATCTTTGGTTTGTTGGCCTGAGTTTTAATACCTCAAAGCTGGCCCTCCAGTGATATGCTTTCTTCAACAAGACTATACCACCAATAGTTTCACAAACTTGTGATCAGGTATTCAAACTTTCAATCAGTGTATGGGGGGGGTTATTCTCATTCAACCTACCCCAATTAGGCTTATAGTGAGTTGAGATGATTATGAAAATGAAGTCCTCTGCCATGTTCTGATGCAACAGGAAGGTTCTCAGAAGATGCAGCTTCATGTTCTCTGAATTCTTATCTTCACAAGTTTGAACTACATAAGGGACCGTTCTTTATAAATTATAAAGACTCAGGTTATTTTGAGAAACAATAACAAAATGCTTATGTATTTTAAGTCCTTCTGTTGAAAAGCCAGTTCATAATGGACTGGAAAGATTGCTTGGTGGATAGGAGTGTTTATTAAACTTTCAGAAGATGTGGGTTCAATTCCAAGCATCTACGTGGTGCTTTGTAACTACTTCCAATGCTCTCTTCTAGTTTCCTTGAGCTCCTGAATGCACGTAGTACCACAAATCATGACGGCACATAGATGTACACTACCAATAGTAAACAAATATTTAAAAAATAATCTTGCAAATATTAACACACAATTTTATTATGCTATCTAAATCCAGAATGAAGTTACACAATTTCTTTGATAGCCTCTTAATATCTTGAGTTGTTTTCTCTGATTTTATTCATAATTATCATCTCCTTGAAGATGCTTTACAATACAACAGTCAATCAAATTCAACCAGCATTTGGATACTTAATAATATGTGTGTATCAGGCCCTTTTCTATTGCTTAATACCATAGCAACGAACAAGTTTTAAGAGAAGGAATTGATTTTGACTTAGAGTTCCAAAGGAGATATTGTCCATCATGCACTGAAAGTATGACAACAAGACCGTGAAACTAGCCAATCACATTTTGCAAGTGAATAGGAAGCAGAGATGGAGAACTGGACATGGGGGTCAAGCTATCCAACAACAAAGTAATGAATTTCCTTTAGTGTTACCTCCTCCAGGTTCCAGAACCTTCCTAAACAGCATTAGTTCTAGCTAGAAACCATGAGTTCAAACTCATGCACATATATGAAGCATTTCACATTCAAACCACAACAAGGTGTGCATATTTAACTATGTTTAAATCATAATTTAATTTAAAAAAATGTCCTGTTTCTCTCTGTGTGTGCAGGGTATAGGGAAAGATGCTCTGGGTGACCATAATTTGCTTCTAAGTACTAGACTGAAGCAATTTACTAAACTAACTAAAAATGATCATTAGGTACATCATATTGATTTTAATTTTAATATTTTAATAATATATTTTAATAATCAATTAAATTTATTCATAGAATAAATATTCTTATTACTGGGAAATTTATTATTAGACAATGTTATATAATTTTTCTCATTTTTTAGATTACTTGTAGTTCATGATTTTAAAAACTCTTGTTGGCAGAATAAAATATCTGTCGTTCATAATGCATTCTAAGTTATTTCAAAGAAAAATGAAAAGGGATCTTCGACACAACAATATTGAATTTTTTTCATTTTTCAGCTTAGAAAGGTGATGACCCTTTCTATTGAGCATCTTCAAGGAATAAAACATTAATTTTCTTTCTACTGACAACATGGCCATTATGTGATTATGCATCATTCAAAACAAAGTTGGAAAACATTATTTATATCAATATAAAGTGAATTAGTGATAATTTTCCATAAGAGGACATTTTTATTTTAGCTGTTACCTTTATTTTGGTCTGAAATTATGGTCTTAATTTCAAGTGGTCTCAGTGTCTCTGGGAAAACAGACTCTTTCATACTCATGGATGACAGAAGATTTATCACCATATAATTTTTCTTCAGTCAAGTCTGTATATGTTTTCTGTAGCTAAGATAGGCAAGGGTTGGATTAATTACTATATATTAACATTTATTATTATTAAAAGGAAAGGATTAGTTGAGGTTTATATTTCTGGAAGCTGGGGCAATTTACCACTATGTAAAAAGACAAAAACCTGATGTCTCTCTCTTCATTGTTAGCTTCTGGTACTCTTTCTATGCTATGTTTCTTCCTTGCTGCTCTCTCTTTTGTCCTTCCCTCCTCTTGTCTTCTTCCTTTCTTGCATCTTTCATTCTTTTAATTTCTTCTTCCTTCTCTCTATCTCTCTTTTTCTCTCCCAATGATTAATGACATGATAACATATTTAAAACTTTGATATTTTAAAACCCTCAAAGGTTATTCTCTTGGTAGACTATTTTTGCAACAAGAGGTACAGTCAAATTCAGGTTGCATTGAGTAATAGAGTTTTGCATAGAGTAAGCTGAAAGAAACATTATAAATGACTTGAGGTAAGGTCTCAAATCCCAAAGGTACATGAGCTTTTCAGAAAACACAGCTCAAGAACTGCTATAGGCCAACAAGTCTCAATATCCTTTCTGTCTTAAGGATATTAAGACTTCTCAAAGCATCATCCGAATGACTTGGCAACTCTTTCATCTCCATTCTGTCTGTGCTTGTGACTGCTCTTGCTGTCCATAAGCTGCAGACCCATCTTCCATCTCATGAGCTCTGGCAATCAATTCCAGGCTATGTGGTATAAAATTGGTTAGACAATTCCTGAGTATGTATTAATCTTATCAAGGGTAAAATTGTGAAATGTTATTCACTATTTTACAAAGTAGACTTTTTTTTCTCTTGAAGTCTATCACATTTTTTATTGTCTATCACATTATTGAAAGTACACACTAATTTGTCATACTCATACATCCTATACTAAAAATTTTGTAGACACATTCTGCATCAACATACCACTTTACACACACACATATGTACTCACAGTATTATGCAGGACTCAAATTTGTGAGGTATTTGTTGTGCTTATTTTAGTGTTATGGTGTGCATGTGAGTCTGTAAATATATATGGACTCAAAGGAGGACAATGAGTGTCTCACTTAGGTTAGATGGCAAGTGAGTTTCAAAGATCCATCCATCTCTGCTTCCTCTATGCTTGAGTTACAGACACGAACCACTGTTCTCGGCTAGATTTTAACTTGGTATGAGGAATCCAAACCTGGAAACTTACATTTGAACAGAAAACAGTTTTTCAACTCAGTCATCTCAGTACTACCAGTTCCTAATTTTTTTTCAACACACGTACTTATCACCTTATTTCTGTAAGTAGTGGCCCTTCACGTATATTTGTTGAGTGAAAGAATGACAGGTTGAATGGCTCTATCTTGAATTATATATCAACAGAAGCTGTGAGGTTGGGAGCAAGCTGACCTAGATATTTTTGTATTGTTCAGTCTGTGTCAAGTATAACAAAAAAAGTAATGAGCTACCTGATAATAAAGTGCAAAAACTATATGAAATCTTCTACTTGTAAAAGAGACATTAAAAATATTCTTTACATGTTTGTTTGCTATCTACTAGACAATTTGTCAGCACATATCACTAGTATTAAAATAATTTTATCATTGATATAGCCATTTACTTATAAGAATCTAGTCTAAGGAAATAATTAGAAATTCTAGATATTTAAAGCATTCAACAGATTAAATTAAATGTAATTATTTTCTAGTCACACCAGTACACCATACAGATTTTGAATAACATCTTTTAAAATAAATTACATAATCCTTTCATTAAAATTTTCAATCAAAAGTCTTAATTAGTACACTATAGAATAAGATACTATTTATAAGTGTATATATAAAAGAAAAGTAGATTCCAATTATGAGAGCTTACTGCTATAACCCTTGCTTCCCCAGAAATAAAGACAGAAGAACTGCTACAAATCGTAGTTCAATTTGAGTTGTATAATATGTTCCAGGTCATTTGGTCTACTGAATGAGACCCTGTATCAAAACTACAAAATCTACCCATCAGTCAAATTATGATAACATATAAACTATATTATTATGAATGTTTTAAATATAGAGCTATATCTAACACATGTCTGAAATGCTTCAAAACTTGTACAATAAGCAAGGACACAAGGATTTCTACAATTGATAAATTGATATGCAAAGTACTGTTTTTCAAACAGTCTGTTACTGTAATGAGATATGGCTAAGGTTCAGTTTTTCTCTTTCAATCCACGTGTCCTTAAAAATATATTTCTTACTCTGGAGGAACTATCATAGACTTTGGGATCAAATTCATAATCGAAAACTGGATCCACATGTTCTTAATAATATACCTCTTATCCTGGAGGAAAAATCACAAGCTTAAGAATCTAATCAATAATCCTTAACTGGTCCTTCCTCTGTCTGCTCACACCTCATGAGAGACCTTGGAATATCAACTTATCCATTTGCCAGCGTGAGTGTTCTTATATGAGATATAGAAGTAAAATATCAACTTTATAGATATTTCAAAATGAGTTAAAAACCAATAGATATGACCAGTATAAAGTTATCATGAAATATATATTAAGAAATGATAAATATAATTTGTTTTACTGTTTTTTTTATTTTTGAGTAGGAAGTTCCATTTTTAAAAGAAAATACACCAGGCGTGATGGCACACGCCTTTAATCCCAGTACTCGGTAGACAGAGGCAGGTGGATTTCTGAGTTTGAGGCCAGCCTGGTCTACAAAGTGTTTCAGGACAACCAGGGCTATATAGAGAAACCCTGTCTTGAAAAACCACAAAAAAAAGAAAAAGAAAAGAAGAGAAAAGGCAAGGCAAGGCAAGGCAAGGCAAGGCAAGGCAAGGCAAGGCAAGGCAAGGCAAGGCAAGGCAAGGCAAGGCAAGGCAAGGCAAGGCAAGGCAAGGCAAGGCAAGGCAAGAAGAGAAGAGAAGAGAAGAGAAGAGAAGAGAAGAGAAGAGAAGAGAAGAGGAGAGGAGAGGAGAGGAGAGGAGAGGAGAGGAGAAGAGAAGAGAAGAGAAGAGAAGAGAAGAGAAGAGAAGAGAAGAGAAGAGAAGAGAAGAGAAGAGAAGAGAAGAGAAGAGAAGAGAAGAGAAGAGAAGAGAAGAGAAAGAAAAGAAAAGAAAAGAAAAAAGAAAATACTATGGATCTTTGAAGGCCTTTCCACATGAAGCTCAGAATACATTCTTTGTTAATTACATATTTCCATTATTCTTTGGTATGTTCTGAGATTCAGGTTTAGAGCAAAGCACATATTTCTTCTCATTTTTACTCAAATCTATCCTATTAGAAACACTACTTTAAAAATGTATTTATATCTAGGAAGATAGCAATTCACACCACTCACCCTGATGTGGTTCATATAGTCTTCATGCATCATCTTCTAAGCTGACACTGTGCCATGGATAGTGGTTATAGATATGGATGCTTCTATGATCTACACAAGATCAGCTAGTTAAGATGTCAGCATGAATGGAATAGATACTCCAAAGGAGATATTGAAAGGTGATGGATGCTGATGGAGTCATTTTTTTGAGGTGTGGCTACTGGTAGCTTTCTTAGGCCCCTGTGGATGGCCTTATCCCTATGTACCTGGTCAACATTAATTTGGCTCAGAACGACCATTTTGGAGGGAGAGGCATCAGAGATTCTTGAAATGAGTTGGGGGTAGACAGTTGAGATAAATATGATAGAAATTCACAGTATATATGTATATATACATACAAATATGCATTTACAAATAATAAATGAAGTATTATTTTGAAATAATGTCTGTATTTCTGTGTTTATGAGCTGAAATGTAAACAATTTCATATCAAAATGAATGTCAGTACTTTTTAAGATTTATTTTTAGTTAGGTGTATGAATTGTGTCTCTGTGAAAGCCAGAGGAGAATATTAGATCCTTTAAACTGAAAATACACTCAGCTAGGGCACTAGAAACAGCTTGGGTGCTGCAAACAGAAGTCAGGTCTTCTGCAAAAGTGGTCTTTTAGTTACTTTTGACTAAGGCATTTAATTTTGGGGGGAGTTTCAAAATATTAAAGTCAATGATGGCAGAGAGAGAAGGAAGAGCTGAAGAGCTGAGAGCTCACATCCTGGTCTATAATCACTAGTCAAAGGGAACCTTGTGAATCCTCAAAGTCCACTTTCAGTGAAATGCCTCCCCCAACGAGATCACACCCAGTCCTCCTTCCTAAGCAATTCCATCAACTCAGTACAAAGAAGGCAAACAAAGGAGCCTCTGAGAGGCCTTCTCACTCAATTCCCCACAAGCAACAAGCACTCTTAACAATGAACTATCTCTCCAGGTAACCATTGTATAGTTCTTGCTTCTTACAATCCTGAGCAATTTTGGATTTGGTGGAATTTAGTCCTCAACAATAGAGGTAGGTGTCAGGCTGTATTATGATCTGTTACAAGGAAAAGACCGGAAGACACAGAGGTATTCATCAACTTTACAAGGCCAATGCTTAATAAAGCAGAAAGGTGAAGCAACCAGTTAGGTGAATCTTGAAGCTGTAGTCTCAATTCTCAGCTATCCTGAATCTTCAGTAGTATTTTTGCATCTTTGGGGGTCTTGCTAAAGCAGATATCTACCTGATTCATAAAGAAATATTTGCAAGGAGCTGGGCAAAGGCTTCTTTCATAAAGTGTTTACCTAGAATGCCTGAGGACCTGAGTCCTAGGAAATAAAGTTAAGTCTGAAAATATGCACTTGTACTGCCAGAACTGGGAATGGAGAGTCAGGAAAACTATGGAGGTCACTGAACAGCCAACCTAGCCTACATGGTGAGTTCAAGGACCATAAGAGACCCTGCATCACAAAAATAAGGTCAAGGATGGATGAACAGCCCCGTGGTTAGGTGCATCCCATGCAAATTGAAGACAGGTATTCAGATCTCAAGAACTCAAATAAATTCCCAGTGTATGTGTGGCAGTCCACCTGAAGTATACCATCCTCAGAGATAGGAGATTCTGGAGTAGGTTAGCTAGTGAGATAAGGCATGTGAATAAGCTTTAGAGTTGATTGAAAGGCACTGACTCCAGGAGAGAGATAACCTCAGGGTTCTCTAAATTTAGGTATACACATGTGAATATGTACCTACACATCTACAAACATGTGTGTACATGCATATAAAGACACACACACACACACACACACACACACACACACACACACACGAAATTGGAAAACCACTACCACCACCATCACCACCACCATCAACAAAAATTTGACAGTGCCTGAAAAACTACACTGGATGTTGATGTCTGGATTATAAATTTTCAGACCCATACTCAGTATACCTTCACATACACACACACACACACACACACACACACACACACACACACATACAGAGAGAGAGAGAGAGAGAGAGAGAGGCTCACAAATAAATAAACCCTTTAAACCCTTACTGACAAGCTCCCTGAGGACAAGATGCTAGCTGCCAGCCTTCCTATCTATCCTCAGCATATCACAAGGGCCCAGTGGAGAAGGAATTCAAATACTGATGAGAAGATAAAGTGAAAGAGTTGCCTTTCTTTGACTGTAGTCTCTTTAAACTTGTCTTTCCTGGGAGGTAAATTTCATCAAGCCAAGAGGAGAAACTTGAAACCTAATTAACCATTCAACCCTTTGTTATGTCTGTTTGCATTAGCTAGTAGAAATAGTTGTTGCTGTTGTTACTATTTTTTTGTTTGTCTGAGATTTTTATTTGTTTGTTTGTTTTGCTTTGTTTTGTTTTTACTTGCTTAGACAAAAAGTAAAACACTGGCCATTCCATTGGAGTCTCTTTAGCCAGAGTCCATTCTCATGAAGAAACTCTGAGCTATAATTCCTATCTCTGTTTTTGTTGTGTATAGCACCTAGCATTGTGCTGGTCACATTATAGAGATTTTAGAAGGATCTCTTTGAAGTATGAAAGGTGTTTCTTCTATGAATAAGCAAATCATTCTCTTACAGGGCTCAGCAAACATTTTCATAATGAGCCACATGGAAAACATTTGGATGTGATCTTGATGAACTTTGACTATCTTCTTGTCAAGGCCTGAGGTCACCCGAGTCTTACTGAGGGATGTCCCAGCTGTGATAAAGCACCATGGCGAAAAGCAACTTGGCAAGGAAAGGCTTTAGTTATTTCACAAATTCTCATCACAGTCTGTAGTGAGGTGAAGTCAGGTCAGGAACTCAAGGCATGAAACTGAGGCAAAGGGCATGGAGGAGTGCTCTTACTAGTTTGCTCCATTGGCTTACTCAGCCTACATTTTTATATCACCCAGAACTACCTGCTCAGGGATGGCACTGCCCATAGTGATCTGGATCTTCCCACCTCAGTCATTAATCAAGAAAAAGCCACACAAACTTGCTTACAGGTGATTCTGTCAGAGTTATTTCTCAGCTGAAGTTCCCTCTTTCCAGATAACTCTAGATTGTGTGAAGTTGAAAAACTAAATAGGACAAGGGATAAGTTAGATTTGATTGGCCTATACGCATGCCTGTGGGGAAATGTTTTTATTATTAATTGATAAAAGTGCAAGCCTACATGGACTATACCCTTCCACATACAGTTGGACCTCAGCTGCATAAGAAGGGTCTAAACCACCAACCAAGGAGTACACATGGAGAGACCCATGGCTCCAGCCATGTAGGTAGCAGAGGACGGCCTTGTTGGGCATCAATGGGAGAAGAAACCCTTGGTCCCATGAAGGTTCAATGCTCCAGTGTAGAGGAATGCAAGGGTGGGTGGGGGCACACCCTCATAGAAGCAGAAGGAGGGAAGATGGGATATGGGATTTCTGGGGGGGAGGGTGAGAAATCAGGAAAAGGGGATAACATTTGAAATGTAAATAAATAAAATACTAGTTAACTAGAAAACAGCATTTCTGCAAGGCTTCTGGTTCAAGCTCTTGCTTAAGTTCCTGTCCCTACTGCTCTCTGTGATAGACTTGAGCCAGAAGCACAAGACAAATAAATACCTTCCACCCCTAATTTGCTTTTGGTCATCGTGCCTCATCACAGCAACAGATTATAAATAGAAGAAACATACATTGTCACTGCTATGACTAGTCAAATTTTATAATGAGTATGTGGTTGGTGATAGGAAATAAATGAAAGAGTGAACACAGGCACATGCTAATAAACCTATATTTTCAAAGAAGAACATTATAGCATACTGTATTTGTTTCCCACACCTACTTGCTTGCCAACTTTGTCATATGTCTTGTTTCATGATACCCTGATAATTCTAAGTATGAAACAAAGCGAGAAGGGAGCGAGAAAGAGAGAGAAGGATTGAGACAGACAGGCAGGCAGACACAAAGATGGGGTAGAGGGAGGTAAGAAGAAAAGGGAGAGGGAGAACGAGAGGGAGAGAGAACGGAAGAAGAAAACTTTCTCTATCGCTTGGAAAACCAGGGTAGCCTCCTGGGAGCAGGTCAGAAGTTTTATTTGCATATGCAAATTTGATATTATAGTTTGTTTTGCATCTCATTCTGGCTTCATGAAATCCTTTCCTACTACGTGAGAATCTTAATTTCCCATTAAAGCTCTCATCTTCGCAAACTTTTAAAGATAATAATAAGCAAGATTTCCTGATTAAAGGTAATGGGATTCTAGGGATCCATTTGCAGAGATAAAACAAGACAAAATAATCTTATTAGGACCTCTCCCCATCATCTAGATTGATCTGCAATCCACCAATTATGAAATTTGAATTTTTTGCCTTATCAATCAACCGTATCTCATTTCTTATAATATCTTCTTAGACTAGAAATGAAATTAGTTGCAGGCACTTTCTTAAGGCAAAAAGTAAATAAGTGTCCAGAGAATACCTTGGCTAAAAAAAAAAAAATACCTTAGGCAGATGAAAAAAAAAAAAACACGATGCAATTAATGTGTGATGTGTATTTAAATCACCACCTACTTCTGCATCTAGGGGTGTTTATGTTGAACCAGAAAAACAGAAATCAGTACTTGAGTTTTAACAGAGAAAATTTAAGGTCAACACTTTTGCATAGGTTATTGGCATGTCCAAAATGACACAGGTATGTTCACTACACATCATTCATGTGTTATTAGCATTAACCTTAAATTTGTATGACATTTATTTGGGCATCAAGTGTACATGTGGAGGTTAGAAGATAACATGTGGAAGTCAGTTCTCTTCTTCCCCAGAAGGGAAGAACTCGGGTAGTACGCCTTAGGAGAAATCAACCTTACCCACTAAACCATTTTGCTACCCCAGTGCAAATTTTGATTAGAAGCAACATTTGCCACCATCTGCTTGTGTTCTCAGTTAATGCTACATAACATTGACAATGCCACTCAGTGGGATTCAAGGGAACAACAACAGTGACTGAAACATAGAGAAAGGAAGTGATCCCAGGAAGGCTTGACACTCACTCAGCCCCTTGTCAGTGTGTAGGCCCCTTTGGATGCAGAATAACTCCCCAAACCCAGAGACCCATGGGAGGCATTCCATCTATCTAAATCCCTCCCTTGTGTAGGAAAATTTCATTGCTTTCTCATTTGCATTTATAAAAGAAGCTCCAACATATTCTCACATCTCACAATTTGGAGGATCACTGACTTAAAATATAGCTCCCTCCTGACCAGAATTATGCTGTGTCTATAGATGCATCTCTTGTATGTCCTGAAGATTCATACTAGTGGCAATTTGCAGGCCTGCGGTAGGGAGATAGTCACAACTCACTAAATCCTGCTGATTGCAACATGAGCTGGCTCATAAGTAATATCTTTCCAGGCATAATTATTAATATTAGGATAATACTTTTGTGAGCAAAAAATGGATCTTGGAATCCAGTACATAATGTCCATGTTACAGGCAGAAAGGAATGACATGAATAGCCAGAAAGGAGGCTGTGTGATGAGGAGTTAGGGGTCTGATTCATGTGGCTATATGTAAAGCATTCTAAAGCTTCCACTAACTAGAAGTCACCATAGGTGATATGTTACTCTATCTCCTTCAGAGTCTCCAGAGAATGGAATCTACCAATGGCATGGCTTTAAAAAAAATCCCGTTCTGTAACAGGAGGAATATGCATTTACATTACTGCAAATAACCAAACTGATGGTAGTTTACTTCAGTAGCATTCAGAACTCATATAAGATCTGGGTGTCTCTTTTCCTCCATCCAATACAAATATTGCAGCAAACAGGCTTGTGTAACTAAAACTCAAATGGTGAACTCTATGCAGATCCTTTCCCATACTATACCGGGATCAAAGCACATGCCCAAATATGTCAGTGACTTAAACTTGAGGTCACAGGACCTCAAGATGCTCCCAGAACATTTGAGGTTCTTTAGGAAGCTGAAGAACACTCAGTAACAACTTATGGTTGTGACATGAACAACTATGCAAGCCTCTAGTTCAGAGATGTTCCCTCTCTCACACATACTGTTTAGGGTGGAATTCTCACATGAAGCCTTGAAGATGATGCAGGTTCTGTGATGTTTAAAGAGAAGCAAGAGCCTGCAAATGGATGGAGTTGACATCCAGACTGATCAAAAGCTGTTCTAGTAAAGAACAAAATCTACCTTTAGGTGGAGGCAAAGCTTCTTTTAGCCTTAGGAAATAGTTTAATACCACCAATTGGGTAGCTTAAACAACAGATATGAATTTTTTACAAGGTGATGGTGAGTTGAAATTCTGGGGGACTCTCTTGGTTGTAACTGACTATATTCTCACAGGCTGTTCATTCACTCCTCCTCCTATGTAGGCTTGCACGCTAATGTTCCTTCACATGCTCTGAAAGATGGGGCTAGAAAGATGGCTGAGTGCTTAAGAGCACTTGTTGTGCTTGAAGAGAACCTGAGTTTAGGTTCCACTATCCACATCAGATGACTGCCAACCACCTGTGACTTCAATTCCAGCAGATGCAACACTCACTTCTGGCCCCATGGACACCTGTGTGTGAGCGCACATGCACAGACACACACACACACACACACACACACACACACACACACAAGCAAACATCTTTAAACAGATACTAGTCCAATTCTATCAGAGCATCACCATTATGACCTTATCTATCCTTAGTTAACTTAGTAGTGACCTTGTCTCCAAATGCAGTAATGCTGGACACTAGAGACATAAGACATAACTCCTAATTGGTTTATGGTCCCTTTAGTGTGGGCTTTCTTTGTTTACCTTGTAGTGTGTATTGTGCACTTGAAATCCACAACATGCACACATACACCATTGCCTAACATGGAAGGGGAACTCATTAATGTATAGTTGCAGATGTGTACAATTAGCATTGACAGAGTGGTATCCATACTAATTCCTTATGGTCTGGGTTGTCTTGATCTGGCAGATCATTAAAAATCCATCAAGATCTAATTTTGGCATAGTCAGTCATTATCTGGTTTATGTTCTCTGGTGCACTCACCTTTGCTAGTGAAATATGTGGACATGCATATTGACCACAGTGACACAAGCTCCTGCCTGCACAGTTCCATGACAGTACCCCACACCCATTGCTTTAGTCAGATTCATATTCTCCAAGAGCCAAAATGGCAGGTCTTATTCCATTTCCAGCTTAGGGTCAGAGCTGAATTCACCCATAGGATTATTGTACCCCAGGCCTCACAGACTCTCCTCTCTTGGATTCTCTTCACCAACACTAACTAACCCTGTCACCAGCATATCCTTCACTACCACTGTAACAGCTCTCACTGAATCTGGTCTTTATCTGATTCATGATAATAGGAATGGATTCCTTTCTCAAATACTCCATTCTGACTGTCAAAATCTTCCTCATCCCCATCACATCATCAGAAAGGCTAGCTGTGCCCTGGGCCTGAATGGGATCCAGAACAATGTAGAGAAATAAACTAAGGGGAAGGGTATGGTATAGCTCTTCTCTGTGGATAGCTTCAGAAAAACAAACAAACAAACAAACAAACACAACAAACATACAAACAAAATCCTGCAAACAAAAATGAAGCTCTTTTGGCATGTGTATGGCCCCACCCACGTCTTTTATTGAAAGGATCTTCCTCAGCCATCATGCCACTATTTGGATCTACAGCACATACCATGTATTCAAGTCAGTTTTGCCTCTTGACATTCAGAACAATGAAGATTGAGAATTGAAAATGCTTTTATTAACCCAGCATCTAAGCAAGCAACTTTTCTCATTTAAACATTTCTAACTTATGGAAGCAGACAAATAGGTTTTATTAACCCTATTGTCTGGAGGACTTTAGACTCAGGTATATTTATTGTGCCTGTAACACCAGTCAACATTTCCATCTCTCATGGATATCAGGCTCAACTTCGGGTGAACCTTAACAATGAATGGAAATTGATTAAAGTCACACATGCTAAATTATTTTTCTTCCCAAAGATAGCTAACAATTTTCTGAATAAACTTGACCTTTTCACTTCCTTTCAGTTTTAATATAAAGGTAAGAAGGAAATCACATTCAAACAAGTCTGTCAATTCACTTGGGAGCGTCTACAAACCAATTTATGTTGGTGAAAATAAGAAGTAATTTACAACCTTTATTAAGATGCTTTGTTAAATCTCAGCAGGCTTAGCAGCACCAATAGTCTATTTACTGTTTTCTAGGGTTTTAAAATCTTTCTGAAATCGTTTTTTTTTTTTTTTTTTTTTTTTTTTTTTTTTTTTTGACAGAACGCAGATCATAGTTCTTAAGGAGAATAGATTAGGTTGAGATATGTCATCTTGGGTCCCGGATCCCTCAGTGACTAGTCTGCACAGGTGAGTGTGCAGACTACAGAAGCTACACAGCTTCTGAAACAGGCACAAGTGACACAGCTTCTGGGACAGACCCTGATTCGGGCTCCAGACATTCGGGCACCTTTCCCACCAGAGGAGAGGTGTCTGCCCAGCCAGGGAGGTCTCTGCTGAGGAGCACCTGGGGGAGCCATCTTGGGTCCCTGGTCCCTCAGTGACTAGTCTGTGTGGTTGAAAGAGTGGACTACAGAAGCTACAGCTTCTGGGACAGGCAGAAGTGACACAGCTTCTGGGAAATGCCCTGTTTTGAGCCTTCATCTTCAGGCAGGAGGCATGTCCGAACACCAGATATCTGTGCACCTTCTCTGCAAAAGGAGAACTTGCCTGCAGAGAGTAATCTGATTACTGAAACTCAGGAGAGAGCTACACTCCCAGGTCTGCTGACAGAGGCTAACAGAATCACAGGAGGAACAAGCTCCAACCAGAGACAACTATAACAACTAACTCCAGAGATTACCAGATGGAGAAAGGCAAACATAAGAATCTTACTAACAGAAACCAAGACCACTCACCATCATCAGAACCCAGCACTCCCACCTCAGCCAGTCCTGGATACCCCAACACACTCAAAATGCAAGACTCAGATTCAAAATCACATCTCATGATGCTGGTAGAGGACATCAAGAAAGACTTTAATAACTCACTTAAAGAAATACAGGAGAACACTGCTAAAGAGGTAGAAGTCCTTAAAGAAAAACAGGAAAACATAACCAAACCGGTGATGGAATTGAACAAGAACATACAAGACCTAAAAAAGGAAGTAGACACAATAAAGAAAACCCAACATGAGACAAAGCTGCAAATAGAAACCCTGGGAAAGAAACCACGAAACATAGATGTGAGTATCAGCAACAGAATACAAGAGATGGAAGAGAGAATCTGAGGTGCAGGAGATTCCATAGAGAACATGGGCACAACAATCCAAGAAAATGCAAAATGCAAAAAGATCCTAACTCAAAACATCCAGGAAATCCAGGACACAATGAGAAGACCAAGCCTACAGATAATAGTAGATGAGAATGAAGATTTTCAACTTAAAGGGCCAGCAAATATCTTCAACAACAATATGAACTAACCAGTACCCTATCCCAGAGCTTGTGTCTTTAGCTGCATATGTATCAGAAGATGGCCTGGTCATCCATCAATGGAAAGAGGCCCATTGGTCGTGCAGACTTTATATGTCTCAGTACAGGGGAATGCCAGGGCCAAGAGGTGGGAGTTGGTGAGTGGGGAAGTGGGTATGGAAGGGTGTGGGGGACTTTTGGGATAGCATTGGAAATGTAAATGAAATAAATAGCCAATAATAAAAATAAATAAATAAATAAGAAATAGAAGCAGTCTCCCAATTAAAAAAAAAAAAGCCCAGGACCAGATGGGTTTAGTGCACAGTTCTATTAGACCTTCAAAGAAGACCTAATTCAAACTCTTCTCAAACTATTCCACAAAATAGAAACAGAAGGTGCCCTACCCAATTCATTCTATGAAGCTACAATTACTGATACCTAAACCACACAAAGATCCAACAAAGAAAGAGAACTTCAGACCAATTTCTCTTATGAATATCGATGCAAAAATACTCAATAAAATCCTCACAAACCAAATCCAAGAATACATCAAAAAGATCATCCATCATGACCAAGTAGGCTTTATCCCAGGGATGCAGGGATGATTTAATCTACCGAAAATCATCAACGTAATCCACTATATAAACAAACTCAAAGAGAAAAACCACATGATCATCTCGTTAGATGCTGAGAAAGCATTTGATGAAATCCAACACCCTTCATGATAAAAGTTTTGGAAAGATCAGGAATTCAAGGCCCATACCTAAACATAATAAAAGCAATCTACAGCAAACCAGTAGACAACATCAAACTAAATGGAGAGAAACTGGAAGCAATCCCACTAAAATCAGGGACGAAACAAGGGTGCCCACTTTATCCCTGCCTATTCAATAATGTACTTGAAATTCTAGCCAGAGCAATTCGACAACAAAAGGAGATCAAGGGAATACAAATTGGAAAGGAAGAAATCAAAATATCACTATTTCCAGATGATATGTTAGTATATATAAGTGACCCCAAAAATTCCACCAGAGAACTCCTAAATTTGATAAACAGCTACAGTGCAGTAGCTGGATATAAAATTAACTCAAATAAATCAATGTCCTTTCTCTACACAAAGGATAAATGGACTGAGAAAGAAATTAGGGAAACAACACCCTTCACAATAGTCACAAATAATATAAAATACCTTGGTGTGACTCTAACTAAGGAAGTGAAATATCTGTATAATAACTTCTAGTCTCTGAAGAAAGAAATTGAAGAAGATCTCAGAAGATGGAAAGATCTCCCATGCTCATGGATCAGCAGGATTAATATAGTAAAAATTGCTATCCTGCCAAAAGCAATCTATAGATTCAATGCAATCCCCATCAAAATTCCAACTCAATTCTTCATTGAGATATAAAGGGCAATTTGCAAATTCATCTGGAAAAATAAAAAACATAGGATAGCAAAAACTATTCTCAACAATAAAACAATCTCTGGTGGAATCATCATGACTGACATTAAGCTGTACTACAGAGCAATTGTGATAAAATTCGTACTGGTATAGTGACAGACAGGTAGATCAAGGGAATAGAATTGAAGACCCAGAAATGAATCCACACAGCTATGGTCACTTGATCTCTGAAAATGGAGCTAAAACCATCCAGTGGAAAAAAAGACAGCATTTTCAACAAATGGTGCTGGCACAACTGGCAGTTATCATGAAGAAGGCGAATTGATCCATTCTTATCTCCTTGTACAAAGCACAAATCTCAGTGGATCAAAGACCTCCACATAAGACCAGAGATAGTGAAACTTATAGAGGAGAAAGTGGGGAAAGCCTCGAAGATATGGGCACAGGGGAAAAATTCCTAAACAGATCAGCAATGGCTTGCACTGTAAGATCAAGAATTGACAAATGGGACCTCATAAAATTGCAAAGCTTCTGTAAGGCAAAAAAGATTGTCAATAAGACAAAAAGACCACCAACAGATTGGGAAAGAATTTTTACCAATCCTAAATCTGATAGGGGACTAATATCCAATATATACAAAGAGCTCAAGAAGCTGGACTCCAGAAATTCAAATAACCTCATTAAAAAAAATGGGGTTTAGAGCTAAACAAAGAATTCTCAACTGAGGAATACAGAATGGCTGAGAAGCACATGAAAAAATGTTCAACATCTTTAATCATCAGGGAAATGCAAATCAAAACAACCCTGAGATTCCACTACATACCAGTCAGAATGACTAAGATCAAAAATTCAGGTGACAGCAGATGCTGGCGAGGATGTGCAGAAAGAGGAACAGTCCTCCACTGCTGGCGGGATTGCAAGCTTGTACAACCACTCTGGAAGTCAGTCTGGCAGTTCCTCAGAAAATTGGACCTAATACTACTGTAAGATCCAGCAATTCCTCTCATGGGCATATACCCAGAAGATGTTACAACTGGTAATAAGGACACATGCTGCACTATGTTCATAGCAGCCCTATTTATAATAGCCAGAAGTGGAAAAGAACACAGATGTCCCTCAACAGAGGAATGGATACAGAAAATGTGGTACATTTGCACAATGAAGTACTACTACTCATCAATTAAAAACAATGGACTTATGAAATTCTTGGACAAATGGATGTATCTGGAAGAAATCATCCTTAGTGAGGTAACCCCATCACAAAAAAGTCATTAGATATGCACTCACTATTAAGTGGATATTAGCCCAGAAACATAGAACACCCAAGATACAATTTGCAAAACACAAGAAAATCAAGAAGAGGGAAGCCCAACTGGTGGATACTTCATTCCTCCTTAGAATATGGAACAAAATACCCATGAGAGGAGTTACAGAGACAAAATTTGGAGCTAAGAAGATAGGATGGACAATCCAGAGACTACCCCACCTGGGGATCCATCCCATAATCAGCCACCAAACCCAGACACTATTGCACAATGCCAGAAAGATTTTGCTGAAGGCACCCTGTTATAGCTGTCTCATATAAGGCTATTCCAGTGCCTGGCAAATACAGAAGTGGATGCTCACAGTCTTCTATAAGATGGAACACAGGGCCCCCAAGCTAGAGAAAGCACCCAAGGAGCTGAAGGGGTTTGCAGCCCTATAGGTGGATCAACAATATGAACTAACCAGTACCCCAGAGCTCGTATCTCTAGCTGCATATGGAGCAGAAGATGGCCTAGATGGCCATCACTGGGAAGGGAGGCCCCTTGGTATTGCAAACTTTATATGCCCCAATACAGGGGAATGCCAGGGCCAAGAAGCAGGAGTGGGTGGGTAGGGGAGCAGGGCTGAGGGAGGGTATAGGGAAATTTCGAGATAGCATTTGAAATGTATATAAAGAAAATATCTAATAAAAATAAATTGAAAAAGATATATCTGTATAGGGGGAGAGCAAACACACATTTCTGAAAAGGAATATGAACTGATGAAGTTGAGTTGCTATTATGACTGTTGTTAATTTTATTGTTATTGTTGTTGTTGTTGTTGTTGCTGCTGCTGTTGCTGTTGTTGTTTTACTTTGGAGATAGTGTCTTATGTATTCTAGTCTAGTCTTGAACTCTCCCCATGTAGAAGATATCAATTTTTATTCTCTTGCATTCTTCTTCCAAATGATGGGACCCAGTATGAGTGGTGCTAGGGATGGAACTCAGGGTTTTAGGCTGGTTAGGCAAGCATTCCACTAGCTGAGCCACATCACCTGCCTCATTATTTCATATCATGAAAATGTCCATGATTATATTAATTATGACTTAACAAAGGGGCCCTGGAGCTTAATTCTCCCTGCAGGTCAACAATTTACAATTTACAAAGTGCAATGATATTTGCACCAAAAATTCTCCCTATTAAATTTAGCATGGAGTGCAGATATCACTGCCTAGAAAGGTTATATATTTTATAAATCTTTGAAATCCTGCAGAACATAAAATTCACACTGCATGGAATCAGTTCCTTAAGTAGCAAATCCAAAGACAGCAAAACCCTAACCCTGGAAGGCAGAACTGCAGCTGGTCACATTGCACCCACAGTCTGAGAGCAGATAGAGATGATGAATATTGATGTTCAGCCTGATTCCTCTTTATTCTTTCGTTCAGAACCCCAGATGATGGGATAGTGTTGCTGCCACAGCTAGGATGGGTATAATCATCTGGAGAAACCCAACCTAATTCTGCTAACCCTCCTATGTTCAGAGGCTTGTTTCCATGGTGATTCAATATCCCATCAATTTCACAGTCTAACAATCAAATGTAACCATCCAAATATGAAGAAACACTAAAATACTATAATTCAAATCCATGTGTGACACCCCCACATCCATTCCCCTCCTTAACACTATGGTATTTTTGCATGGATTTTTCCTCTTCCTCTGCACACATGTATTGCTGACCTTTTCCACTTGAATTGTATCATACAAACACACACACACACATTCACACACACATACACACACACACACACACACACACACACACAGCTTAAGTTAGTTGGACATTATTTCCTTTTAGAACCTTTTATTTCATTTTTAGCCAAGCAATCACCAAAGAAGTTGACTAAATGTTTTGATATTACATCTACTTTTCTAAATGATAAGGGATAGGTAACAATATAATAGCATCCCAGGGGACATTTTCATGTCTTACTTGCTGTTTCTTCTTTAAAATTTCCGTCGTTAAAACCTCGAAATGGCCACAGGCTATGGATATAATAGCTTCAGCAGCAAATAAAAGAACTATCTTTATAGATGGAAGGTGTGAAAAGGAATATTACATCAGTCTTTTAGCTTTCCTCCCCTAGAACACCGTAGTGTGTTCAGACAAATAAGACCTGGAGATTGGTCCTTGAAACTTGTGTGAGAATGTTTCATACCAGAATTTGTGAAATTTTTGAAGGCAAATCTTAATCGAGTCTGTCTTTTTTACCTAATTTTTCATTTGGAAATATTTAGGCACAGAGGAGATAATGAACTTGGCAGAGAGTCAGAATAAGACATTGATGAAGATGCGCATGCTCTATACGATGGACACTTAAGTGCTTCTGGCTTGCATTTTCTCATACAAAAATAAAACTATACTATTCCAGTTGTGTTTCAGGGTTCACTGAGCAGTTGTAATAACACATTTTAAATACCTATCCAATGTCATAAAATGTCATTTAATGTTGTCCTCGATATGTAAATGGAAAATGAAAACTGATAAAGTTCATGTATATTTTGTGCTGGTTCAATACCCTAAATATAGCAATTTGAGTCATTCAACACACATACAGTCAATTGTAGTAATGTGGTCATATTAAATAAGATCATGCTACATTGTGTCAAGAGAAAGTGGTCATATTAAAAAGGGGTTCTTTTAATGAGGCTCTAAACAATTTCTTTGGCTGCATCACAGCCTAGGTGGATAATAAAAATTGCCTTTGAACAGAGTACTCTAAATTTTTACAAGACTCCAATTCTCCTGTGCAATTATAGAATTTGAAATGTAATTCTCCCTGGAACCATAAAAGAATTAGACCAGAGAAACGCTGTTAAGAATAAAGCAAGATAAAAAGTAACTGCTTCAAAGACCCTTTTTATTTTTCTATTTCTTGGTGTCATGTTGTATTCCCAGTTATCAAGTTGTTATGAAAAAGACAATGAAAATATCCACTCAGACACTGGAGTGCTGCTGGAATGTTGACTCTGGAATATTTGTTCTCTTAATAATAATGTATTGATGCACTGCCATCCATTATCCATAAAATGTACAAATTATACAAAATATATGATTCCCAGATAAATAGAGAACCAGCCAAGAAGCAATGGTCAGGAGAGTATTTACTGTGGATTCATCACTGTATTTGTCCCAGAGAAAACAATAGACAGTGTGGACACAAAACCCAACCCTGTTCCAGGATTGACTCTCATATGAACAGAGATATGCTAATTACAGTGTAAGATGCTACCTCTGTTTGGCATTCCTCAATTCATCTGGTCCTAGGGACCATTTCTTAAGCCCAGCCATCCTTTCACATCCACAAGCATCTGCTGCTAGATTTATAAAGATGATGGTAACAGTCAACACATTGTTTAGATGTTGGTACAACAAAGAATCTGGTGCAAGATAGTATGGTACCACAAACAAATATCTGATGGGAAACACATGAACATATTCTAATGGTGAGCAGATGCGTGAATCCTGTCCTAATTTATGAGTCTAATGCTTTCCCTGCTACAAAATGCTTCCAGTGAGAAATTGGGTATCTGTTTCTATTTCTGTCTTTTGATTTTTTTTATTGTTTCTAAGATTTTTTTAAGTTCTATGTTTTAAGTTTAAAATTTATTTTTTAATTATCTGTATGTGTGTGTCTCTGTTTGTGAGTAAATGCAGGTTAATGCAGTTCTCCCAGAGAATAGAAGACAGCATTGAAACTTCTGGATCTGGAATTACACTGGGATTTAAGGGACTGAACATGGATATTGAGAAGCAGACTCCAGTCCTCTGGAAGAGCAAAAAAAGGCTCAACAATTGAGCCACTCTCTAGCCCTCTGTGTTCCAATTATTAATCGTATATGTAAAGAAGAATGTTTGCTTCAGTAATTCTAGACAAATTTTAAGTTCCCATGAACTATAATCCATGCCTTCTGCACAAAAATGTTAAAATACAAGGATATGTGAGGTCTATCAGCAATGAAATAAAATTATTTGAGGACTTAGACTATGCTTGGCCTTAAGCTGTAGTTTATATTCACTAATTCTTTTAATTCTCACTAAAGTCCTATGATGGGGTACTTCTGTTATTCTCATTTTAAAAATTAATAAACCAAATTCAAATAAAGCAAGTAACTTTGACAAAGTCAGGTCAGACTGTGGAAGGGGATGCTAGGATTCAGAACTTTGTCTTACTCCACTGTCTGAAATATTCATGGCACTCCTCACTGGGCTCAGCACTGAGAGAAAATCAGAAAAGAAATATGCTTCAGTCTCCATTTCAGAATATGATTCCTTGGCTCCTCCACAGACAGAAATGAATACAAACAAATAAGTATGGTATTTTAAAATTGTGATGTGGATGCTTTTAAAGATACTGATTAAGCATTTTAATAATTATTGTTCGTGTAAATCATAAAACACCTTCTAGAAAACAAGATAGTGACACTTCAAAGACTTCAACAAAAGTGAAGGGTGAGCTCAGCTGACCACTTGGTACAAACTGGAACTGTTAAGGATGCTTTGGAAGGAGGCAGGTTGGCCTTATTTAAGAGAGGGCAAATGCCTGCCACATGCCAGCCTAATATATGCAAGAAGAAAATAAGCCTATCTAACTACTGAGAGATAAATAATACTAACATTCCAGATTACAAGATGTTGTGAGGAAATTGAATGAAGGGAAATGTTGAAATCATCACACCAAGTGTAATAGAAAACTGAATTTACTTTCCCTGCTTAATCATACTATGTGGCAATAAGATCTGACCTCTGACACTGGGAAAAGCAAATTATTTGTATCTTTATAAATGGATAAATGTGCTTCATTCATTTGTAAACACACATATACTTACATATATACAAGCATACACACATATACAAAAATATGTATACATACAACAGTATACAGACATGTACACATGTATATAAGCACATACACCTACAAATTTGTACATGGGCATATATATACAGATATAAAAATGCATATAAAAATCATATGTAAACACATGGATGTATGTGTTTATATATATATATGTGTGTGTGTGTGTGTGTGTGTGTGTGTGTGTGTATAAACTCCTTCTCAGGGAAGATAACTCGGGCACAATTCCATTAAATCCACTCTGGGCAATCAATCAACTTATTGGGAATCCTTGTAAGGTATAGATCAAGAATTACTTATAGCAGTGTGGGTACTCCCCCAAGAGGCAAACTTGAAAGCCTTTATCCTGCAAAGATGGGGGCTTCCCTATAGTCATATAGATGAAGATTTCCACCCTGGTCAATATACTCCAGCCTCTCTCCAAGGCTGTGTAGATAGAGTTTCATACAGCAGGTGTTATGTGATGATCCAATGACCCTCTCCTCCCTTCCATGAAGGTGTTTAAATAGTCAACAAAATGAGATGTGATGATATTTTTGCAAGTATTTATAGCTGAACAACCCACGCTGATGGTTGCTTGGCTCAGTCCCTCAGAATATATATAATCAAATGCATACCTGCATACAAACATATACACATATGTACATATGCACACAAAATGCATGCACCCAAATGTAAACATACACACATGCAGGAACATTCATATATGTGTACACACACACACACACACACACACATACACACATACACACACACTTCCCTCTTCAAATGAACTGTTTGTTATCCATGCCTTAGCATCCATCCTCTGGAAAAACAGATTAAGTCAAGTTCATTTCCTATCCCATGCATTCTCTATGCCACTACACCATTCTGAGATGAGGGATTCCTTGACCTGCACTATCCTCTAAAGATAGCCTTGTTCCCATCAGTGTGACGCATTTGATTATCTCAAAGTCCATTCTTTCACAAGTGGGCTAGATATAATTAAATTACATAAATAAAACAAAAGCACTTATGGACTACAAAAATTTGATAAACTATTCCTTTAAGTTATTTTGATCAAGGACAATAATAAGAAAACATTGCTTTGTATATTTCAACATTTTCACTTTTGCTCATAATAGAAAAATATTAAGCATCCTGAGATGGCTAATTTGTCTGTTAACTCAATAGTATCTAAAATTGCCAGGAAAATGAACCTCTAGGTCTTTCTATGAGGGAGTTTTGAGACTGGGCTAACCGATGTGGGGAGATGCACTGCAATTATGAGTGGCACCACACCATGGGCTTGGCCCTAGACTGAAGAAAATGAGACACGAGCTGAACACCACAATCCATTTTTTCTGCTTCCTAACTGTGAATTGAAGTATGATCTGCAACTAACACGACTGCTGCTGTGCCTTCACACCTTCCTTAAATTGCTTGAGTATTTGGTCACTGTAGTGAGAACAATAGCCAATCCACACAATTTATTAAATTCACTTCACATACAACCTACTTTAAGCATATCAACCTAAAACCTGCTTTAAGCAGATCTACCTAATTCCTCTTCGTAATACACAAGCGTAAGGTTATGGGGTGTCCCGCGTCTGTTCAGGGCTCTGGACACTCGGGAGGAGGAGTGTGGGATGGGAGAAATTTTGATTGTGCTTGCCCCACACAGCGCCAGACTGGTGTTGGGCTATGGGAAGCTGTGAGACACTACTTCAGAGGTAGGCAAGGGCTATCTCTGGTCCTCAGGGACTGCTGAGCTGGCTTGGGGGTCACTGAGCCTGCAGGGAGGCCAGGGCCATCTGGTTCTCAGGCTCTTGTGCACCCAGGTACCTCTGGATGCTGCAGAAGAGCTGAGAATGGAGTTGGGGTCCACGGGCTGTATCTAATCCTGGCCCGAAGGGGAAAGGAGGAGAGCTCTGGCTGGGTTCCTCTGAGATGAAAGTGTCCTTGGACTGTTCGGAGGGTGGCTTGGCTTGGTGAAGGCTTGGTGTGAGCGCTGAAAGGCCTTCGGAGGGGGATTAGATAGCCAACTCTTTAGATGAAGGCCTGTTCCATTGCTCCCCACTTTGAATCCTGATGAAAAGAGGCAGTGCATGATTTTATTTATTGTCATGGTGGAGAGTGGCAATGAGTAAAACCGTACCCCCTTTTCTCAGGACGGGCCTGAGATTAAATACCTTTTGCAGGGAGGAGTGTCTGGGAAGGGGAGTTTATTGGCTAAGCCTCCAGGCCTATAGGTACTTCATTAAAATGGAGATCTGTCGTGAGGCTATGTGACCTGTGGTCACATCCTCTACCTGTAGAGGGACTTGGGGCCTGGCCCTTACATGACTGATGACCACAAATCTATGAAGGGCTGAGGTCCCATGTCAGGATCCTACTGTCCAGGAGTGTGGCAAAATGGCTACTGTCCCTGCAGGGTCATCGGGATTTCAAGCCTGTGTTCATCCAGGGACCAGGCTGCCTTTCAAGGTCCTACACACAACATTCTTTATCTACTTCTACCTGGGTTTTACCACCCATGAAAGACATGAGCTATTGATCCTTCACCTACAGATTCTAGGCCTTACTTATTTGTATACTACTAGAACACAGGTCACCAGGCCTCTGAATCTCCACACAGATTCATTCATTCATTTAAATTAGAGGTTCTCAAATAGAAGGGCAAGGTATAGTTTCCTGTACCCATCTGGTATCAGTAACCTCACAGGGCTACTTCAGCATGCACAGAATCGGGGGTTTGTATTCTCTGCAACATAATTTTGTTTTCTCCATATCTCTTGGATTTATTCCTTGCTGCCTAAGCCATTGCACAAGGCAAGAAAACAGAAAACCTATTGTAGTCCTAAGGCCTAACTTGGTAGAAAATTGTTGTATAGAATCATAGAACTAAATCTGCAGAAATGCATGTGGATCTCTTAAAGCAGCCTGCCTGCCTAACTGCCTGAGCACTGACCCTATCTGCCCCATCACTGGGTCCATCCCTATTAGATTTCACCTCCTAATTTAAATGCCATTTTTCTGCTGAGGAAATCCCAGATCCTCTTCCTAACTGAAGCTTCTTGAGATTTTTCCAAATTACCTGACACATGACAAGCTACTCAGACTGCTGTGCATTTAGTTTGTCTAATATCTGTCCCTCATACTTAGCTGTAAGACCCTTGAATCCAAAACCTGTGTTCTTGTGTGATATCACTGCGACCTTAGATCACTAATAGGGTGAGTGAAAGAACATTCAGCCTGAAACTAGTTGCTATAGCAAACAAAGTAGAAACACACAGTATACCTCTGCCCTTCAATTGCTTGACAGTAATATGAAAAATTTGGGAACAGAGTAGCTTCTGATACTGTATAAGTGCTACATAGAGCGCTAGAGAAAAACTCTGTCTTAGAATTAGAAAATAAACTTTAGGTTAATGAAATAAGGAAAGGTTTATTTAGAGTATCTCCATGACAGATGGGAATTGAAGAGAGCAGAACATTCCAGGAGGTTGGGAAATTGTGCATTCCATGTGAGGCTATAGGGATGCTCTCTAAGGACCATAGGGAGAATATAGTAGAATCCTGACACATGGAAGCATCCAGAGAAATAAGGAAAAGTGCTCCCCTAGGCTCCCTGTTATCACTGCCTGGCACATGCCCCATCTGAAAGAGATTAAAGTTCCTTCAACTGTAAAGCTCCCGGATCCCAGCCGGGTCCAGGCCAGTTGCTAATCCTTTCTCAGTATCACATTTAGGATTTTGAGACACAGGTTTGGTTGAAACTTTTTAAGCAATCTTATATAAATGGATCAAATGTACAGATTATTATTAAATACCAATCAAATTCCAAGATGGCAAATATGGCTCAGCCATTAAAAAAAAAATCCTCACTGCTCATTCACTGGGAGGTGAGTTTAGTTCCCAGCCCTCACAAAGCTTGACTCAAAGCCACCTGCCAGCTCCATGGGATTAGATGCCCTCTTCCAGTTGCCAGAGATGCCTGCACTTAAATACACTTACCCACAAATGTAAGCACATACATGAAAGAGAACTTACTGGAACTAGATCCAGATGTAAAGATTACAATGGAGTACAATGGTCACATTGTATTTTTAAGCAAGGAAGACCATCCCAAACTGAAATTCATCTGACTCGGCTATCAGCTTGAATCTGAAGTCATTGAATTATGGAAAAGTATGTAACATATTTCAAAGAAACAACTGTTAAAATTAATTGAGTAAAAGATAAATTCAGTCAAACACCCCCTCTCTCTCTCCCTCCCTCTTTCTGCCTCTCTCTCTCTCATATGTGTTTGTGTATATGTGTATGTATGTGGTGTGTGTATTTTAGAGTGTGTGAGTGTGTCTGTGTGTTGTGTTGTGTGTGTGCCTGTGTGTGTGCATGTGCATGTACCACACTTTGGAAGACTAGAGGTCAACCTCAGATGCTGTTCTTCCAGTTCTTTATACTTTGTTGGCTTGGGGCTTTTTATTATTTATATTAGATTCTAGGTCTTCTGTTGCATTTTGTACAGCTACTAAGCCATGAGTTCACAGGGAAGGGCTCCAGCGGCTTAGCCTCCCTCCAGTTACTTTTCACAATGTGAGTTCCTCTGAGGGAGGCAGGCTGCTATTTCCACTGATCCCAGTGCCTCTCTCTTTGGCTTCCTTTGCTTCCGATAATTTTCCTTTCACCCATTTCAGGAATCTATGTTGGCTCTTAGTGTTCATATGATATGCTTAGTACGCACATTCATTCTCTTGGGAGAAGCTTGCTGTGAACTTGCTTATTTACAGCAATGTCATCAGCATGCTGAGTGACACTGTAGAGCTTTTACATTCTACCATGGTAACATTTACAGGGCATTCTTTTTATAATAGTGCCCATTCCCTTGATGATGGCATCAACCATCTTATAGATCCATACATTTGTGGTCAAAGGGACAACTCCGTGGTCTAAAAGGCCTAGAAAACATATGGCAGGTGCCTCTCCTCTCCCCTTTGTGCTTGTTATTTTGGTGAATTACTGGAAGATGCCTAAGAGATGGGGGTCCCTTACTAACCTGGAACTTATCAAGTATGGTAAGCTGTCTAGCTACTAAGACCCAGAAACTTATCTGCTTTGCTTCCTCCGTGCTAGGGCTACAAGCTAGTGCCACCATACCTGTCCTTGTCTGTTTATCTCCTTGACTGTTTATCTCCTTGTCTGTTTTTAATGTGATTTTAGGGAACCAAGTTCCATGGACTCTTATGGACATCAATAGCATTATGCTACTTAGGAGATGCTTGTGTAAGAGTTAAGAATTTGGTAACAGCCACAACTTTAGTAGCTCTCCGTGGGCTCCTTTAAGGAGAGACCTCTGAGTTATTCAAAGACTGGACCAACTACTATAAGAATGTAATAGGGTTTAGTCAAACATAGACCAACATCCATGAATCAAATATGCCTGCATGGACATCTCATTATGGGTGAGAGGACAAGCCCTGTGCCATCACTAGCTGAAATGGGTGGCTGCTTTCAGTGTACAAACCTTGTTCCCTTGTGAAAAGAGTGACTAAGTGTCTGAGGAAAGCCAGACTTCTTCGGCAAAATGTGGTAAAAAGAACAGAAGCACAGTTGGAGCCCGAGTTAGACCAAAGGCTTGCTAGATGTTTGATGTCTCCCGGTACTGTCAAGATCCTTGGCATTCATAGACCCTTAGCAAAGTATTAAAGACCTCAGCTGCCCTGGAGCTTCCAGTGTGGAAAAGGCACAGAGGAGAGAGAAAAACACTTTCATGCTAAACTCATCTTGGTTTTCCCCTTTTGTCTTTCCCTTTGACTCTTCAATTTTGCATTTCTCGCTTTAGTGAAAGGCTCAGACTTTAGTGAAAGGCACATGGTACAAGGAGAACTGTATGATGTGACAGTCAGGGAACCGAGTTCTCTAACTGCTCTTGGCCAGAAAATGGTCAGATAGCATAACAGAAAGTTTCTCAGAGATATTTCTACATGAAGGTCAGACAGGTGCTCCTGAATTCTGGCTCCCAGGGCCCTGACTTGGGATTACCCTAAGAATAAAACATACAAAATTCAGTCCAAACTGCAAACAGCTCCTTCCCCCAAAATAGGGGGAATGGTTTCATGAGGCAGAGTCTTTACAAAAATAATGAAAGATATGCTTTGATATTCTTTTTTTTAAATTTTTAATATTTTTATTACATATTTTCCTCAATTACATTTCCAATGCTATCCCAAAAGTCCCCCATAGCGCCCCCCCACTTCCCTACACACCCATTCCCATTCTTTTGGCCCTGGCATTCCCCTATATTGGGGCATATAAAGTTTGCAAGTCCAATGGGCCTCTCTTTCCATTGATGGCCGACTAGGTCATCTTTCGATACATATGCAGCTAGAGACAAGAGCTCCGGGGTTCTGGTTAGTACATCATGTTGTTCCAACAATAGGGTTGCAGATCCCTTTAGCTCCTTGGGTACTTTCTCTAGCTTCTCCATTGGGAGCCCTGTGATACATCCAATAGCTGACTGTGAACATCCACTCCTGTGTTTGCTAGGCCCCGGCATAGTCTCACAAGAGACAGCTATATTTGGGTCCTTTCAGCAAAATCTTGCTAGTGTATGCAATGGTGTCAGCGTTTAGAAGCTGATTATGGGATGGATCCCTGGATACGGCAGTCTCTAAATGGTCCATCCTTTCATCACAGCTACGAACTTTGTCTCTGTAACTCCTTCCCTGGGTGTTTTGTTCCCAATTCTAAGAAGGTGCACAGTGTCCACACTTTGGTCTTCATTCTTCTTGAGTTTCATGCGTTTAGCAAATTGTATCTTATATCTTGGGTATCCTAAGTTTTGGGCTAATATCCACTTATCAGTGAATACATATTGTGTGAGTTCTTTTGTGATTGTGTTACTTCACTCAAGATGATGCCCTCCAGGTCCATCCATTTGGCTAGGAATTTCATAAATTCATTCTTTTTAATAGCTGAGTAGTACTCCATTGTGTAAATGTACCATAATTTCTGTATCCATTCCTCTGTTGAGGGACATCTTGGTTCTTTCCAGCTTCTGGCTATTATAAATAGGGCTGCTATGAACATAGTGGAGCATGTGTCCTTTTTACCGGTTGGGACATCTTCTGGATATATGCCCAGGAGAGGTATTGCTGGATCCTCCGGTAGTACTATGTCCAATTTTCTGAGGAACCGCCAGACTGATTTCCAGAGTGGTTGTACAAGCTTGCAATCCCACCAACAATGGAGGAGTGTTCCTCTTTCTCCACATCCTCGCCAGCATCTGCTGTCACCTGAATTTTTGATCTTAGCCATTCTGACTGGTGTGAGGTGGAATCTCAGGGTTGTTTTGATTTGCATTTCCCTGATGATTAAGGATGTTGAACATTTTTTCAGGTGCTTCTCTGCCATTCGGTATTCCTCAGGTGAGAATTCTTTGTTCAGTTCTGAGCCCCATTTTTTAATGGGGTTATTTGACTTTCTGGAGTCCACCTTCTTGAGTTCTTTATATATATTGGATATTAGTCCCTTATCTGATTTAGGATAGGTGAAGATCCTTTCCCAATCTGTTGGTGGTTTTTTTGTCTTATTGATGGTGTCTTTAGCCTTGCAGAAGCTTTGTAGTTTCATGAGGTCCCACTTGTCAATTCTCGATCTTACAGCACAAGCCATTACTGTTCTATTCAGGAATTTTTCCCCTGTGCCCATATCTTCAAGGCTTTTCCCCACTTTCTCCTCTATAAGTTTCAGTGTCTCTGGTTTTATGTGAAGTTCCTTGATCCACTTAGACTTGACCTTAGTACAAGGAGATAGGAATGGATCGATTCGCATTCTTCTACATGTTAACAACCAGTTGTGCCAGCACCATTTGTTGAAAATGCTGTCTTTCTTCCACTGGATGTTTTTAGCTCCCTTGTCGAAGATCAAGTGACTGTAGGTGTGTGGGTTCATTTCTGGGTCTTTAATTCTATTCCATTGGTCTATTTGTCTGTCACTATACCAGTACCATGCAGTTTTTATCACAATTGCTCTGTAGTAGAGCTTTAGGTCCGGCATGGTGATTCCACCTGCTTTGATATTCTTAAGTTTATTTTTATTTTGAATTACATGTACATTTAAGTGTCTATGTGTATGAATGAGGGTGTAGTTGACTATAGAAACCAGAAGAGGGCATCATATCTCTTTGAACTGGAGTTATAAGCACATAGGAGCTGTCTGATTTGAATGTTTGCAATCAAATCCAGATTCTCTGAAAAAGTAGTGTGCACTCTTAACTACTGAGGTACCTTTCTAGCACCCATATTAATATTTTAATATTAAGATATTTATTAAAATTTCATATTCTTCTGTCTCATGAAAAAGAGATTTACAAGGATAAGAGGATTGCATATGTTGGCAAGTTTGATATCTACTAACACTTTTACTGTTTTAAAATGGGAGCATCCTGGAAAAGCAGCTCAGTGGATAAAGTACTGACTAGGAGGACCTAAATTTGAATATCCAAAACTTTCATAGAAGAAGAATAATAGAGCACAAGAAATTCCAGCACTCCAATAGCAACCTGGAGGCAGATAGGGGAATGCCCAAAAATGTGTGGGTCAGATAGCCTTGGATATACAGCTGATAAACAAAGAGGAAGGCAAGGACTGAACAAAGGTTCTCTCCACACACGCACCGTGATACACTCATGTCTGCAAACACATGTACACATGAACGTGCACCCACACAGACATACACACAAACACAAGAGCACACACACACACACACTAATAAAAAGGAGAAATTTTCTGATGTGGGGGATAGATATATCCAGTGCTACCCAGAGTCTTAGGACTGAGCATGAATAAAATCATGTCACATTCCATGAAAACCTCTGGAAGAACACCTCTAGTTGTGGGCTTCTGTATATAGCTTGAAATTAAATCACTGTCTGTGCTTATTGTAAAGCAAAAATGTTACTGAATTTAAAGTTAAAGGTTAAAATATATTGTAAGCTAGAATACTGTAAAATCACAGAATCTCATTTGAATGACTTTCTAAAATGGCTCAGTTTTAGCTGGAATTTGAAATGATGTTTCTTGGCCTTCATTCTCATGCTGGTATATGTGTGTAAACCAGTAGTCCACTCTCCTTAACTGTTAATCTTTAGTGATATCTGCTTTGGTTTATGATAAAGCATCTTCAATTATCCTAGATCTTTCTTAATAAGATAGAAAAGATGAGAAGAAATCCCCTTCTGTTTCCACATCTCTAGGGTTGAGATTCCAAGTAAAGGCCACCATGCTCAGATCTCTGGGCTCCAGAGTCAGGTAGCCTTGGATACACCACCTAGAGCCATCCTCCCCATCCTCAGTCTGCAGTCTTTAAGAATGACTTGGATCTGACTAGCCAGCACTGCTGCTAAGGAGTCTTAGTCCTTACGAGAGTGCAAAAACAAAATAAGAGGAGGTCACAAGATGGCTCAACTGCTCAAGGAGTTTTTTCCAAGCCTGACAACATGAGTTTAATCACTTAGGACCTAGGAACAGAGTCCACACTCTTGCTGCTTGACTTTACAGATTTATCTCAAATAGAAATATAGTTCTTTTATTTTTTTTTCTGAAATTTAAAAACAACAGCAATTAAAAAAAATAACAAAATAGGGGCACCTAGCCTAGATCTAAAAATTATGTCAAGTGGTGAAGGATATAAGAACAAAGGGCCTAAACATTTTCAGCCATACTCCCTGAAAGCCTGGACCAGGTCAAGTCACATAGCTTTCTATCTCTTTCAGCATACCCTACTTGCCAACACCTAGGCTAGCCAGTTGCCAGATTCAAAGACTATCTATAAGTGAAAGTAATAGACTTCCATCACAAGGTGGTGTTTCCTTCCTCTTATCATTGCAATCAGATGCCAAGGTGTGATTCACAGCCAGACGTTAGTGAAAACATAAGATACAACAAACACATTGAGGCTGGAGAGATGGCAAAGAGGTTAAGGGAACTTGCTGTTCTTGCAAAGGACTAGCACCTATGTCAGATGGCTCACAACTGTCTGTAGGTCCAGCTGCAGGTGATATGTCTGCCTTTTTGGTCAGAGATCAGAACCTTTACCTTCACCCCCAGCATGTACATAAATAATAAAAAATGGAACAATAATTTTTACTGATAATAGCAATGTTAGATGCAAAGAAATGAGGACAGGATTTCCCCACCTAAAGCAATCTTAAACCTAGTATAGAGCCATACTTAGTTTATTCTGGTCCACTTTGTGATCTGTAAAATATATCTAAAGTTTTTGCTCTAATGCACAGCTCTTCCCTACTATTGAATAATGGAGTCGCCCTACATGAAGCATCCATTTGTCACAATGGCATTTCTTTTAAGAGAACTTCTGCTGATCAGAAGTACAATTATAACAAGTACCTGTAAAAGGTGTTCAACTTGGAAATATAGGCCGATAAACTTATTTTACTCTTCATTAACACTTATGAGTCTGTCTGATCCCCATAATATAATTAATATTACTTTTCAATGAGATACCCCTTATTGTCTTCATTTATTTATTCCTTTCCCATTTCTTAACAATGAAAGAAAGGCTTGGGGCATATTTCAGTTGGGACAGTTGGCCTGGAGCTGTGGATTCCATTGCCACCACATAACCTGGTTATGGTGGTGCATGCCAGTCTTCTCAGCACAGAGTGGGTAGAGACAGGATGATCTGGAATTCAAGGGTATTGTCAGCTACACAGTGAGTTTGGTGCCAAAATGTACTATGTAAGACCCTGTCTTAAAAACAGAAAGGAATTCAAAAGAAAGGAGCCAAAAACAAAAGAAAAAGTAAAAAAGGGGTCATAACATAAAACTATGATCTGAGACAGAATATATGATATGAAAATAGAATGCAGAGTCAATAGACAGGCTAACATGGGAAAAGGGAAACAGATACATGCATAAAGAACTATAGGCAACTAACAAATGCTGAGACTTTAAGAAGAAATACTTCTCCCAATGAATAAGCCTCCTAACTTATTATATATACCAATTAGTAGGCTCTTAAGTCAAATACGCATAATAACTAAATAGATTGATAAAGCTATATTTATAGATGTATACATATTATGCACATGCGCGCATGCGTGCACGTACACACACACACACACATACACACACACACACACACACACACACACACACACACACACACACACCTTAGTTCAACAAGGAATAAAAGGAGTTGTAGGAGGGTTAGAGAGAGGAAAGGGAGGGGAAATGATGTAATTATATATTGACTTCAAAAAATAAAAGAATGAAAATTTAAAAGTGTTAGAACTCATTATTATAATCTATTCTGGAAGCTTTTAGAATACAGGACCCACACTTGTCAAAGCTGTGCTAATGTGGTTTTGACAATAAACACACAGGCAATCAGGAAAGTGAGAAAATAAGTCTGAGGGTTGTAAAGATGATAACAATGATGGCAGGCTACAGGAGTTTCCCAGAGGGGACATTAGCTGTGGAAACATCCATTTTTATTAAAACCTGTGCATTAGCAATCTCCCTCATTTGAAATTGAGATTCAATCCATAACATTTTCAGCCTGAATACTGTTACAGAACATAGAAATTTTCTTCCAATAGATAAACCCCAAGAGACAAGTTCTGTGTGAATATCAAATACTTGCTTGCCCACAGGTGTGTTCTAGATATGTTTTTGCAAACTAACTCCCATCAACTACAATGTCCTTCAGGACATACTTAGTTTTTAAAAAGTCTTTGGGGACCATGTCACTAATGGCAGTTTTTTTTTCTGCATCTTGAACTTAGCAACATATTTGAATACATTGACTTATTTTGCTAGAGTTTGCCTAAAGAGTCTTCTCTCCATACGAAATGCTATAATAGAAAAATTGTTGCTATATTAATTCTTAAGAATCATAGGATGGGGAATGGAGAGATGGCAGTTAAGTAGCACTTACTGCTCTTGGAGGGGACCCACATTGTCTTCCTAGTAAACATATTGGGCTGCTCACAACTGCTTATACCTCTAATGCCAGGGAATCCCACATCTTCTTTTGCCTTTCATGGGTTCCTGCATGAATGATGGCCACATTCATTCACACATAGACACATGAATACAAATAGACAAATAAGAATCAAATATTTAAATATGTATTGCCAGAATCACTGTAGATGAATTTCATGGGCCACTGATCTACAGTCTAGGTGTTCTGAGGCATCTTCAATCCCTGCTCTCTTATTTTCTATAGGGCTAAACTTAGTGGATGTTATTTACATAAATAGACATGTTTATAATTTTAATTTTAAGCTAATTTTGGCACCAAGTTTTATTACATACCCTTAATATTCGATCACCACTCATTACATTTGGCCATTGTAGAGAAAGTCCTGTCTATCAGGATTCTTCAATGTGCCAGTCATAGACAGACTATTTGAAAGGATATGGTTTCTTTTAATCTTCACAGATAGTTAGTGAACTATTGTCATTTCCAACTTAAAGATTAGAAAACAGAAGCCCAAATGGTTGGTAAAAATCACCTAAGGATGGATGTACCACTAGTAGGCAGTTAGGTATTTGATTCTAATGCCTTATTCTTCAGTGTCTAATTTCTTTCTAAAACACAGTAGAAAATTCATTTTAGCTTTGAAAGAATGTAACTAGGTGAAACCTGCAGGGTTGCTCTTACTCTGGGCTGCTTCCTTAGCAATATTTTCTAATATTTAAGTCTAAATAAATACACCAACATAAGTGGGAAAAGCCCAACAAAGACATTTTCAAAGGGTTACAATGCAAGCAAAGCTACTTAGAAACCAATTACTCTCCTATCATATAGGGGCCAAAAGAATAATTATATACAGTATCTTGATTCTCTCTGGAAGTGATTTGTGCATTCAAAGCCAAGACTCACTTTAGCATTACAACCCTCTCTCTCTCTCTGTGTGTGTGTGTGTGTGTGTTGTGTTGTGTGTCACACATTCTTCACTATGCAAATAAAATTTCAAAATCTCATTCAAGTCATTCTCTGACAAAATGTTTTGAGGCAACCACCATGCATTTAGATTTCAGGGACAATACGGGCATCATCAGACCTTGTCTGAGATGCTTGTTCCCAGCTCTGAGTCCACCACTGGGATGGCCACTTCTATTCAGAAGCTCTATATTTTGAAGCAATGATGATTTCTCATTCATAAAGGACACAAATGGCTTCCTTCTAGTCAGAAACAGCATACTGACAAAGGGAAAGTATACTAAGAAAGATGCATCCAAGCAGCTGTTACAAATGAAGATGGGAGAATAGCACTTTAAGTAACTGCTTTACCAAGTGAGGACAATTTCCTTAGAAACCATGTCATCATGATGTCAAATCTAAGAGCAACAAGAGTGGAAATGGATGGAGAGAATGGAACCCTTTTGCCTGACAGTTTTGGGAAGAACGGAATTTGTATCCTGTACTGTATAGTTCTATGTCAATTTGAAACAAGCTAGAGTCATCAGAGAGAAAAGAGACTGAACTGAAAAAATAAGAACCAGCTGCAAGTCATTTTTTTAGTCATTAATAGGAGAGGGCCCAGCACATTATATGGTGGTGCCATCCTTGACCTCGTGGTGATTGGTTGTATAAGGAAGTAGGCTGGGCAAGCCAGGGAAAGAAAGCCATTAAGCAGCACTCCTGCACAGCCTCTGCATCAGCTGTTGCCTACAGGATCCTGCCCTGCTTCAGTTCCTTCCCTGACTTCCTTTGGTAATGAACAGTATTGTAGAAGTATAAACTGCATAAATCCATTCATCCTCTATTGCTTTTTGTTCATGGTGTTTTGTTGCAGCAATAGAAACTCTAAGACAGATCCTGAAGACCCATGTAAAGATATGGGTGTGGAGATACACGCTCACCATCTCAACAATGGCAAAATTGAAAGCAGAGATAGGTGGATCCCTTAAGGTTGATTTACTAGACACATTGCCTACTTCACGAGTTACAGTGCTTGATTCAAACAAAAGTAAGATACCTGGGTAGTATGTTAAGGTTTTCCTCTGATCTCCAAAGAAAACCAACAGACACACACACACACACACACACACACACACACACATCACTAAATAGGAAAGAAGATGGAACTGGAAAGATTGTTCAGTGTTAAAGATCATATACTATTTCTGCAGAGGATCATGGTTCTATTCACAGAATCCATGCCTACCACCACCTATCACTTCAGTGTTAGGGGACACAACAGCCTCTTATAGCCTATGAATACACCCTCACTTACATATAGACACACATACACGCAATGCAAAATGCACACATAAAATAAAAATAATAAAATGTTCTTTAAAGTGGTGATGGAAAGGAATTTGGAATTTTTCTATTATCTAGAGCAAAGTATAAAATGTTTATTAGTGATATTTAATCAAATATTATTCTGTACCTATACCTCACAGCTATTTATTCTGTGCTTATTAAATACTGAATATTGTTACAACTGGAATGTCAGTGTTTATTTTGATTTTAAAAGGTATTGCTCTGAGAGCATGCAGTTATTAGAAAATTCTGTAAGAAGTAAGTGTGATATACCATGAGAATTAAAATACAGAAGAGGACAATAAGAAAGGCCATTTACAAGACTATATGTTAGGAATTAGTCTGGCTTCACATATATTGCAGGGTAAAATAGTCTAAGAAAAAGAAACAGGGAATGGGTAGTTTGAATGAGAATGTCCCTCATAGGCTCATATATTTGAGTGGCATTACTTGAAAGAGATTAGGTGTAACCTTGTTGGTCTAGGTATAACCTTGTTGAAGCAGGTATGTCATTGTTGCAGGGATTCTGTTACTGGAGGTGGGCTTTGGGGTTTAAAAATATCCCAGAGTGCTTATCACTCTCTTCCTGCTGCTTGTGGTTCTGCACATAGAACTCAAAACTACTTCTCCAGCACCATGTCTACCTGCATGCCACCATGCTTCCCACCACCATGAAAATGTACTAAATCTCTTTCTTTAGATTAGGGAAGTTATCTTCTGTAATTTTGTTGACGATGTATGCTGGCCCTTTGAGTTGGGAATCTTCACTTTCTTATATACCTATTGTTCTTAGGTTTGGTCTTTTCATTGTGTCCTGAATTTCCTGGACGTTTTGGGTTAGGAGCTTTTTGCATTTGCTTTTTCTTTGAACTGTTGTGTCAATGTTTTCTATAGTATCTTGTACACCTGGGATTCTCTATTCTATCTCTTGTATTCTATTGGTGATGCTTGCATCTATGATTCATGATCTCTTTTGTAGGATTTCCATTTCCAGGGTTGTCTCTTTTGTGATTTCTTTATTGTTTCTCTTTCCACTTTTAGATCCTGGGCTCACACTGCATAAGTAGCAGAGGATTGCTTTAGCTGATATTAGTGGGAGGGGAGACCCTTGATCCTGTGGAGGCTCAATGCCCCAGTGTAGGAGGATGCTAGTGTGGTGAGGCAGGAGTCAAGTGGGTGGATAGGTGAGGTAGCACCCTCATAGGGGCAGGGAAGGGGGGATGGGACAGGGAGTTGGTGGAGGGGAAACTTGGATGAGGGACATTTGAAATATAAATAAATAAAATAACCATTTAAAAGAAAAAGAAAGAAAATTTACTAAATCTCTGAAACTGTAAGCCAGAACCAGTTTGTGGTGACTTTCACAGCAAAAGAACAGTGTCAAACCCCCCCCCCCTATGTAAGGGGGGTGTTTCAGCTCAATTTTCCAGATTGCAGTGCATCATAGCAGATAAGTCACAAAGGCCTGAGTCTTATAGTCACTAGGCACATCATACCCTTACTTAAGAGCAGAGAGAAACAAATGCATACATGCTGCCATTTGAAGTACGCTGGGTCTTCCCACATCAATTAACTTAATTAAGACAGTTCATTATGAACAGGACATGGTCACAGTCCAACATAACACAATTTTTTCTCAGTGCTGTCTTCTTAGATGATTCTAGAACCTCTTGTTAACAATCAGTGATAACCACTCGCTTAGCTCAATCATTTTTTCATGGTGACCAAAAGAATTAAGAAAATTGATAACTTTCCCTACAGTTGGGATAAACACTTTTAAAATATATTTAATATATATTAAAATATTGAGAATGTCATTTAATGTATTTTCATCATATTCATCCCATGCCTAACTCTTGGATGTTAATCCAATATTAGGGTTTTTGTTTTTATTTTATTTTTTTTTAATTTTTAATATTTTTTATTACATATTTTCCTCAATTACATTTGCAATGCTATCCCAAAAGTCCCCCATACCCCCCCCCACTTCCCTACCCACCCATTCCCATTCTTTTGGCCCTGGCATTCCCCTATATTGGGGCATATAAAGTTTGCATGTCCAATGGGCCTCTCTTTCCAGTGATGGCCGACTAGGCCATCTTTCGATACATATGCAGCTAGAGACAAGAGCTCCGGGGTACTGGTTAGTTCATAATGTTGTTCCAACTATAGGGTTGCAGATCCCTTTAGCTCCTTGGGTACTTTCTCTAGCTCCTCCATTGGGGGCCCTGTGATCCATCCAATAGCTGACTGTGATCATCCACTTCTGTGTTTGCTAGGCCCCGGCATAGTCTCACAAGAGATAGCTATATTTGGGTCCTTTCAGGGTTTTTGTTTTTATAACACACCAAATGTAATTGACACTGGCCACAGATTCCTGTGTGTGGAACCATCCGTTGGAGAGTGGGTGATGTCACAGGGTCACACTCTTAAAAGAAAACTGACTCATCCTCCTCTAGAAGCCAACAACTCCATAGCTCCTAAGGTAGGTGTGCTCATCCACAAATGAGAAATCTATGTCACACCACCACCACCATGTCCAAGACTCGGGGACCATTGAGAAAGAGGCAGCTCAAAGGTTGCAAGAGCCAGAAGCTGGTGAAGCCCTGAGGTAAACGATATCTTCTGGATGTACTGGGACTGTTGCACTCAGGAATTTACAGCAGCTTAAAGTTGCCTACACAAAATGTATATAAAAAAACCAAGTCAGAAAAGAGAAGATACTTGGGATCTCCTACCCTTAAAAAACCCATTTTTATAAATGAAGGAATAAGGGAAATGATGTTAATGTAATCAAAGCAACAGTAATAACTAAACAAGTGTCTACTGAAGTTTTTTGCACAAGTGACCAAATCTAGAAACAGCAAGACAAATGCAAGCTCTCTATGAATACATGCCTGTATCATCAATTAGAAGCGAGACACCAGTGAAATATTTCTGCTTTTATCTTCATAGCTACTACTTGAAACTAAAAAAGACATTTCCTCTCATTGTAATTAAGCCATTTGTTTAATGCCTGCTCCCAGGCACAAGTGATTAGAAACCAAAATGATTACCGAGTGCAGCAAAAACCTAATCAATATAACCTGATTCATTTATCATGCTGTGCTATATTACAAATGTTAAAACACAAGTAATGAAACACTCCACATCTTTTCCTTTACGAAGCATTCACTTTATAAATCACATGTGAAAAATATTGGTGGTTGGGTGGCCCTTCCCAAAATGCTGCTTTATCTTCCTTGCATAAATAACAGTGTCCTCATGAATCTCAATCAGGAAAGAGTTATGGCAGTGATCATCAGATTAAATGTGCTTTCATTTGTTCTAAAATAAAAACAGATCCATTTCCACAGGATAGATCACAAATGCATCAAGTGCATTCCAAACTGCTATCTCTGCTTGGTACAGGAGTAAGCTTTAAATGTATTGATTCTCTAAGAAGACAGTCATTGCCCTCATCACTTAGCAGCTGTTCGTGGGTGACAGGTAAGTTTTAAGTTTCTTCACTTGCAAAAAAAAATGCATGACAATAATTCTATAGGGTGGCTGAGGAGATGGCTCAGTGGGTAAAAGCATTTGCGGTACAACCATGAGGACCAGAAGTTTAAAACAGAGCACTTATGTAAAAAGCTATGCAGGGTTACTCATATTCCTGTACCTCCAGTGCTTAAAAAGAAAGCAGAGTCCAAATGATAGCAGACAATCTAGTTCCAGGCAGAGCGAACGACCCTGCCTCAAAGGAGTAGGTGGAGAGTTATGGATCAGAATACCTGATAGCCTCCTCATGTCTACATGTATGCAATACATACAAAGAATTCAGTAATTCTTTTCAGTAATTCAGTGTTTGCAGAATGAGTAAGCCACCCACCGTAAACCAAACACAGAGTAGGGAATCAATAAGTTAGAGATTATTTTTCTTTAAAGAAGACATGTAACATCCATTTCAACCTCAGTTAATGGGTCTTGTGCTTTCTCTATTTGCACACAAAAAATGGAGGCTTCAGTCCTCATTTTCCTCTTAGAAACTCCAGACTTGGGGCTTGAGAGATAGATCAGCAAGTTATTGTACATGCAGGAGGACTGAGCTTACTCCCTATCATGCATACAAAAAGAGCAGGTATGATCACAGATCTATAATCCCAGCAGTCTGAGGGCAAAGGGAGGGGGATCACCAACACTTGCTGGCTGCTAGCGTAGCTCCAGGTTCATAGAGACACCCTGTGCCAAGGGGGTAAGATGGAGTCACAGAACCTGATGTCCAACATCTTCTTGCAGTACACACGTGCACACATACAGATGTTTATACACGCACACAGTCCACACAGTCTAAATTCTTTATGATAAAGACTCCAGTATTCAGGACAAGTGTTACTAACATTTAGAAAACTTTAAAGTAAAAGGGGTAGAAGCCAGAGAAACAGAAAATCTGTGATGACATTGTCTCTCCTAAAAATGACAGGAAATCTCCTCTCAAGAAACTACATCACTATGTGGTAGCTTAAAGGAGGAACAAGGACAATGGACATGCTAATGTGGAAGGGTAAATCTTAAGGGGCCCCATTCCTAGTTAAAGAAATAGGGAGAGATTAATGACTGATGGGAGGGAGAGAGAGAGTAGTCATCCCCAGGAACCTGGTGACTCTGTAGCCAATATTAAATGGTAAACCCTGAAACCATGTACATATAAACAGCACCAAACAGACAAAGCTGATTGTATCCATATGTGTGTGTGTGTGTGTCTGAAGCAGCAACAATTAAAGGTAAAAGAGGCCATGGGTTAAAGAGGAAATAAGGGGTTAGAGGCAGGAAAGGTAAAGGGGATAATATGTAATTACATTTCAATTTTAAATACAGTTCTGTGTTTGAATCCTCAAGTCCCACATAAAAATCTGGGTATGGTGAGCTTGCTTATAAGTCTTGTACAGGAAGGAGAGAAAGGACTTGAAGCTACCTGGCTAGCCAGCCTAGTTGAATGGGTAGGATCCAAATTCTGTGACCTCTGTGTCAAAATCTAAGACTGAGTATAATAGAGGAAAACATTTGATCTCTATATTTGGCCTCCATATTTAGAAAATACACCCATGCACACAGATTGCACATTCAAACACATAGAAAGCTTCAATATTGAGAAATGTAATTTTGTGTCTATGGTGTGTCTATGTGTGATTATGCATACCTGAGTATGAATTCTATGCAGAGGCCAGAATAAAGTGTGAGATAGAGTTATGGATACGTGTGAACCACTTGACATGGGTGCTGGGACCTGAACTTTAGTCCTCTGCAAGATCCACAATCACTCTTAACTACTGAGCCATCTCTTCCTCTCCCCATCCCAATATTTAAACAGACACAACAACTTACAAGATGTCATATGTCAAGAAAATTAAGGAGCACACTGAGAACAAGGATGTTGAACATCTATCTATTACCCCTGCACTCATGAGATACAACAGTCAAATTTCAGTACTGTGCTAGAAGCAGATGGCTAAGAATCCACTAAACAGCAGGTAGTAAAACTAGAAGATGTGATGGGTGCCAAAGGACTTAGAAACTTGGAGGAGGCCCCACACCACCCTTCTTGACATAACTATTAGGAGCAGCCTAGTATCCGAATTAAATGTCATCAGGACAGAATTGCATGTGGAGAAAGGTACTCAATATTCTTCAAGGGGCATAACTGGTATTTCTTTTATAGGACATTAAACAACAGCACTGATAAATTATTTGCAGAAAGCTGCTATAAATTGCACTGTGTAACATATGCAGTTCCAAGAATCAGACAGTCTCCCACGAACTTTCATGATAATTTCTTCGCTAGCAGAAAAAAAAATACAGGAAATGTAACAAGAAAGGTCATCTGGGAAAGATATGGGTTCCCTCTAGCTTACAAATTGAGTCTTCCAGAAAGCAATCAGTACCACAGCCTCCCCATTCCTTGCTTCATATTTCATCTGTTATCTCCTGTAGCTGGGATTGAGTTTGTGATTTCAAATTTCACAGATGGAACATAATCAGAAAATTTTGACATAAATATGTAACCACTGATTACCAGTGTACACAATTCACTCATACAGAGAAGGCTCACCTAATTTATTGACCAAATATTTCTATGCATGGAGAGTTGGAAGAAAACGGGAGAGAGGGAAGAAGAGAGGAAAGAGAAGAGAGAGGAGTTTGCAAAACTCACGATAATTAGATTTTTGCGAGAGCCACAGTAAACTTCTTACTGCACAAACATGAGGACCTGAGTTTAAATCTTCTAGACTACAGTAAAAATTGGGCATAACTGTACAACTTTAATACCAGTGCTGCATGTTAGGAAAAAGAAGTAGGCAGATCTCTTGAACTAATGGCCAGCCACTTCCACTCGAACAGGAGTCTCAGGTTCAGTGAAATAACCTGTATTTAACAAACAAGGTAGAGATATCTAATAAGCAAGACATCTAACAGTGACCTTTAGCCTCTGCATGAATACACAGGTGATTGCTCTGATACATGCACACTAATGAATGCATATGTATTCAAGACACACACACACACACACACACACACACACACACACACACACACCCCAGTGTGATAATTAGACTCTCATCACATTTGTTTTTGCTTACAAGGGCTCTGCTGTGCTGTATCGTATTTGACAAGGTAACAAAGAAAAACTGTGAGACTGTATGAAGTCAATTTGAAAGTACCCTACACTCATAAAATTGATCTAGTGTAGGGCCTCAACATTAGCAATTTTTATAAGTTCCTAGCCAGGCTTAGGAGCCATAGATAGAGACTAAATAATAATTCTTCCCAATTGTTCATTTTGTATAATTTTAAATTTAATCTGTGAGAGTTTTATGCATGGACACAATGTGCTCTGACCATATCCTTTCCTCTTCTAACGCTCCATGAACCCCCAGCACAGCCCTCCTACCTTCTCCTCTTTCTCCTTTTTAGTACTCTATGGCATGCAGTTAGTGCTGTCTATGCATGCATTGCTGAGTCCAGTCTGTGGGACATGGACAAACTGCCATTGGCTGCGCTCTCTATGAAAAATTACTCTCCCTTCCCCAGTGGTTTTCAACTGCCAATCACTTATGAGTTAGAGGCTGAGCCTCATGAGCCCCTTCCTCTATGCTGGAACTGGAACTGGCTTGATTTTTATTTATTTATTTAGTTAGTTAGTTGGATATTTTATTGGATATTTTATTTATTTACATTTCAAATGTTATCCCCATTCTAAGTTTCCCCACGGGAAACCTCTGATCCCCTACTCCCTACCCCTGCTTCTAAGAGGGTGCTTACCCACCCACCCACCCACCCACCCACCCACTCCAGCCTCCCTGCCCTGGCATTCCCCTACACTGGGCATCGAGTCTTCCCAGGACCAAGGGCCTATCCTCCCATTGATGTTCAACAAGGCCATCCTCTGTTACATATACGGCTGGAGCCATGGGTCCCTCCATGTGTAGATCTTATGTAGGTAACAGAAGATACTGAGTGTTCATGAGTTTAACAGTCACATCATATCCTAAATATGCTTGGGGACTTTTATAGCACCCACCTCTTTCCCTGGCTCTTATACTCTTTCATCCTAAATCTCAGGAGATATTGCTAATAATTTGTAACAAAATGATGACAGTATTGCTAGAAAAATTAAATTGTAAGGCTATAAAAGAAACTTACAGGGGCCGGGCGTGGTGGCGCACGCCTTTAATCCCAGCACTCGGGAGGCAGAGGCAGGTGGATTTCTGAGTTCGAGGCCAGCCTGGTCTACAAAGTGAGTTCCAGGACAGCCAGGGCTATACAGAGAAACCCTGTCTCGAAAAAACCAAAAAAAAAAAAAAAAAAAAAGAAACTTACAAATATGCTCTACTTATAACTATCTTGTAAATACTCCAAATACATCACTCTCACATCAATTCTATTAGCAGATCCGAACAGTAGTAGACTGCTAGAGACTTTGCTAATTTCTGCTGTACTAGAACAGGGTGTTTCTGTGGAGAAAAGGAGTACATGAAAAATCTTAATCGTTGCTTAGTAGCTGCTCTTATAACAAGAGCAGGAAACAAGCAGCGGATCAGTTCCACACCAGGAACAGATACAGCTTAACCAAGAGAACATAGAGGATAAAACCCAAGCACTTGAGTGTGTAGTGTGAAATAATATTGTGTAGTTATTCCCTCTCGGTTGAAACACTCCTTCCTGGAGGGTGGTTGCTTAAGACCGAGGAGGTACATAACTCCCAATTTCTAAGAGGCTTCTGAAATTTACAAGACCCACAAAAATCATCCCCAAGTTTATATGAATAGTCCTCTCTCTAGCTCCTCCATTGGGGACCCTGTGCTCAGTCCAGTTCACATCTGTGAGTATCCACTTTTGTAATTTTCAGGCACTGGCAGAGCCTCTCAAAAAACAGCTATATCAGGCTCCTGTCAGCAAGTACTTGTTGGTATCCACAATAGTGTCTGTGTTTGGTAACTGTATATGGGATGGATCTCCAGGTGGGACAGTTACTAGATGGCCTTTCCTTCAGTTCCTGCACCAAACTTTGTCTCTGTATCTCATCCTATAGGTATTTTGATCCCCCTTTGAAGAAGGACCGAAGGGGTTTGCAGCCCCATAGGAAGAACCACAATATGAACCAACCAGTATCCCCAGAGCTCCCAGAAACTAAACCACCAACCAAAGATTACACATGGAGGGACTCAAGGCAGCTGCATATGTAGCAGAGGATGGACTTGTGGGACATCAATGAGAGGAGAGGCTCTTGGTCTTGTGAAGGTTCGATGCCCCAGTGTAGGGGAATGTCAGGACAGGGAAGCAGAAGTGGATGGGTTAGTAAGTAGGGAGAGGGAGGATGGGATACGGTAGTTTTGGGAGGGGAAATGAGTAAAGGGCATAAAATTTTAAATGTAAATAAAATATATAATAAAAAAATAATAATAAAGATTATATGAATAGTAACAATTGCCAGAGAAAATTGTAGGAGAATCTTCAACAACTGAGCCTCCCATAAGTCATACAGTTTGATGAAGGTTGGTTCCCATCCTGGTTGTGGTTTTGATGATGGAGCTAACTTCAGGTCAAACATATTCTTGCAAGTATCTTTGATGCTCTTATGATCTCACTAAGCTATATTTGTGTTGAGGCATCTCTTTGGCTTGTCATTAGTTCCCTAGCTGGAAAGAAGAAACATTTTGTTCAAATCTCTATAGAAAAAGTGATATAACAAACTCTGAAAGTTTTGATAGCAAAAGAAAAGTCACGACACAGAAGCCTAGATGCTTCTCCACTTAGAATGATTAAATTTTTTGCCAACATGATGCCAGAGGACTGGAGAAAGACTGAAAATAGTTAATGCAGAATAACAAGAAAACAAAAAGCAAAGATGAAAAACAATCCAACCATGAGCTCAGTAAGAAAGACACTATAAGTGTTAAAGAATTTCAAAATATTGATAAAGTTTAAAATAATTATGCACAGTGTTTTCCATTATGGAAATAATACCAAGGTAAGGCTGTAATTCAAAAAAAAATATACTCACAATAACAATACCAAAAGTTACTTTGAAAGTAACTTGACTAAAAATATGCAGGACTCTTATGTATGAAGCTACAAAACTCTACCAAAGCAAGGACTTTAAAAAGGACTTTAAATAAATAGGAATATCTGAGCAGTGGCAGCAAATACCTTTAATCCCAAAACTTGAGGAGTGGGATGAGAGGCAAAAGCAGGTGGATATCTATGAGTTTGAGGCCAGTATATACAGTGAGTTCCAGTACAGTCAAGTCTACACAGAGAGACCTGGGTTTGAAAAATAAATAAATAAATAAATAAACCGGAATTTTAAAACTTTAAAATAAATAGAAAGGTACTTTGATTTGCAATGAATAAATGTAATTTTGCATCTTGTTAGTTCCCTTAACAAATTTAGTTTATGCCTAATAATTCTAATTTATGTTCCTTTCTGGCACTTTACTTGTATTTATTTATTTTTATTTTATGTGTTTGGGAGTTCTGCCTGCATGTATATACTGATATTATGTGTGCAGTTCCTGCATAGACTGCAAGCGCAGGTCATATCCACTGGTTCTTTACTTCTAGAGAATTGGGAAATACCAGTTGGTGCTGGGAAACAAATCCCCATTCTCTGGAAAAGAAGGAAGTCCTCCTACCCACTGAGTCATCTCTCAAGGGGCTTTGTATTTAACTTAAAAAAATTAATTTTATTTTTTTAAAAAATTGAGACTACTCAAATAAATTATACAAAAAATAATAACACAGAATTCACCCTAAATAGGTTTTAAAATATAAAGAGAAAACTTAGGATATGTTTGCAACTGCAACTACTAACTGGAAATATTTTTAAAGATTAAATAAAATGTGAGATATATGCACCACTGGTAATTAGAATGTGGAATAGCAAATACTTTGAATGGAAGGGGAATTTGATAGGGTGACTCAGTACGCACTGCACTGGTGATTTAGAGAAATATGTTGAAAACCAATGGATGGAGATGATCAGTATCATTAACAGTCAATACAAAATGTTAAGGGATCAGTTGCATACTATACAGGCAAATATTTCAGAGATGATTTATAAGGTGTTTTTGAAAATATGGATCGAAGATACTCTTAAACTTTTGGAGACTGTTTTTGGAGAACAATTTCATCACACCTGTTCAGATTTTAAATAAAAAAGTCTCATTTGTCTGACAATTCCAACTCTAAGATTTTATCATATAAAAGTATTTATTTATCCCTATTTTTACAACAATCTATGTCTTTACATGTAATTTTATAACTATAAAAATTTTCTCAGCTCTAATCATATATGTACATAAATATGATATATACATATATATATATTTATTACAAATTGTTTATGAATATCAAAATAAACATATTTTATAGTGTGTGTGTGCGTGTGTGTGTGTGTGTGTGTGTGTGTGTGTTGGATGAATATGTGATTCTTAGCCATATGGGTGTATGTGGAAATCAAATGATGTTACAAGTCTCATTCAATCATCCCTCCACCTTATTTACTGTGTATTTTTGTTGACACAGGATCTTTTGTAGAACTTGAGACTCCATTTCAGCTGAACTGGATGACCTGGGAGCCTGGCCAATTTCTATACTTCCAGTGTGAGGTTTATAGGCATGCTCTGCCAGGTGTGTACTTCTACGTGGACACATGGACACTCAGAGCTTCATGCTTTTGTTACAAGCATTTCTACATCTCAAAGGACTCAGCCCCTCTGTTGAGTCATCTACACAATAGGACAGAGTAATCTACTCAGATAGATGTTGGAGCATTTTGGATCACTTGAAGAGCAGACTGCTAAACAAAATGGGTCAGATTGCCGGGCGTGGTGGCGCACGCCTTTAATCCCAGAACTCGGGAGGCAGAGGCAGGCGGATTTCTGAGTTCGAGGCCAGCCTGGTCTACAAAGTGAGTTCCAGGACAGCCAGGGCTATACAGAGAAACCCTGTCTCGAAAAACCAAAAAAAAAAAAAAAAAAAAAAAAATGGGTCAGATGGTCTATTTTGTGTTCTAACTGATACCAATATGTTCTCTCCTCAGCATACATGTATATTAAACTTTGCTATTGCTCTTTTTTTCTTTTACAAAAGACATGAACTACTTTTAAAAATAATCTCAACTAGCTAGATGCCTTAAAAAATTAGTGTTTAATAGCTTGGCCTCAAACATGCAACCAAACTGAGTTATGATTTTTTTTTTTTAAGAATTCAATGTAGCAGAGCACAGTGACCAGTTAAGTCATGGTGAGCTCAGTTCTCAGAGTTCAGAAGGCTGCTCTGCAGGCATCCAAGCATCCAGACTAAGTGAAGAAATCTGAGTGTCTATTCTTATAGTGAACTCAAAGACCAGGCAGGAAGTCTCTGAGCTTTAGATCATGGAATAAACCCTACTCTCTTCTATAGCCTTTCTCAAATGCTCTAGTTCTTTCCTCCTTTTCTCATGCAAACGTTGCTTCTAAAGCTAAGGAAGAGTCAGGTGAAGTGGACGATTCTGCTTTTGAGGTACAACGATAATGGGTTCCCCAATGATTCATCTAACACATTTCAGCAATTAATATATTTACTTTACATAAAGTTTAATATGATGCCTCATTATTACCAGTGTGTGCGTGTCTGTGTTCAAGTGTACAAGTGTGCATATATATACATGTATGTTTTGTGGAGGCTCCAGTCAACCTCAGCTTTTAGTCTTCAAAAACCATCTACCTTATTTATTGAAATAGCAGGGTGTGTCACTGGCCAGGAACTTGCCTAGAAGGTCAGGCTGATTGGCTGGTGACCCCTAGGGACCCAACTGCCTCCTTTCCAGGACTAGAATGACAAGACCACACCACCACCATCCATGTGGTTGGTTTTTATTTGAATACAAAAGCTGAAAAGAAGGTCTTCATATTTTCAAGGTAAGCACTTTACCAGCCAAGACATCTTCCCAGGCCTGTTATCACCATTTTTCAACACCAATATTTGATCAAGTTATTTTCATATAAAAGAATGTAAATATTTTGCATTAACTGTGTCTAGCTAACTGGTGGTGGAACCAAAGTTTGTACTAAAGCATGGTAATACTTTACACATATTTAACTTTATTTGGCTCCATGGAGGTGACTGATTGATTTGTATTATTTAAAGTTTCCAATGTGCACCATTTAATACTGATAATTTTTCCCCTGGCATTGAATTTATCATAGTTGTTTGATGGTAAATGTCTAATAACTTGCTTCTTGGTGAAAAACCATTTTCATGCCAGTTTAATGGCATAAAATGCTAGCACCATGCCAAAGTTACCAATGGTGCTGCCAAAGAGCTTGTGCATTTCCTGAAATTTTCATAGTCAACTCAGCAAGCAAGATTCAATAAGATCCATTCCTTTCTGTACATTAAACTCTCTAGTGGACATTAAAGAAGAAATGAAACTAACATGATTCCTACTTTTTAAACATGCAAGTGTAGGCTGGGCAACATGGCTCAGCATATACAGGCATTAGCAGCTAATTCTAATGACCTGAGTTCAATCTCTGATACCCACACGGTGGAAGAAGAGAACTCACTCTCCCAAGTTGTCCTCTCTGGATATCACTGTTGCACACACCTACATTCAAACATGCAAAAATAAATATGTGTAATAAAAATTTAAACAAATATAAGGGTAAATAAAATAAAAGTATAATCACTTCCAAGGATGTGAGCTTAGTGGTTGAGTGCTTATACACAAAAGACTCTGAGTTCAATGACTAGCACTGAAAATGTAATCATCAGCCAAATGATTGAGAAATCTCTGAGAATAGAATATCTCAAAAGTCTGCCTTAAAGAACTCCATATGAACACATCATATGTCCACTTTCATATCAATGTCTACTGAAGCATCATTCACAATTGCTATGCTATAGAACTAAGCTAGGTCACAAGAAGAGAGGAATGGATAAAGAACAAGTGACATACATACACTAGAGAATTTTTCTCATTTGCAAAATAAAAAGAAGAAGCTGTGTCATTTGTAGGAAATTGACTGCCACTGAAGATGCTTATATTAGGAAACTTGTCTCAGACAGACAGATACCATGTTTAATCTTATGTGTGGTTGCTAGTTTTTTATACAGACACATAGAAATCATGTCCATACTTATGGCATGAAAGTAGAAATAAAACTGTCAAGGGAACAAAGGAGATGAATGAAAGGAGCCAGGAAAGGGATAATGTGGGACACAGGGGGATATGCTCATATGCCAAGAGAAAAAAATTAAAGTTGCCTTTTATATTTCATATTTTATGAGATCATTTATAATCCTCTTTCTACTCAAAATCCACAGTTATAATTTGTCCCCCCCCCCCAGGTTCATCCAGAATAGAACTGTCAATCAAATCTGTTTTGAAGCCCCTCCTTCTGCCTATGTCCAGTGGAAAATATGTCTTCTGGGTTGTTCATCTTGGATCTTCTCCACCATGTGACTTAGCGATGACTCAGAAAAGAATTCAATGGTAAGACCTCTCTAGGCTCCCTCTGATAATTACTATAATCATGCTGTCATGTTTCTCCAAGCTGATGTGTTTTTCTACAACACATCAAGAAAATTATTTACTTCTGGCATGATGAATGACTCCCAAGCACAATTCCGACAGATAGTACGATAGCAGTTCATGGCAGACACATAATTTTCCACTAGAATGTATACACAACCTGCTCCTTGTGTTCTGTATGTTGGCATGTGCAGATTTTATGCTTAAAAGAAAAACAGTTTTCAAGTTCTGCTAGACATCAAGTGGGAGGGGAGGTTCTGATTTGGGAAATCCCAGTGTTAATGAAGAAGATGACTAAAGTATATTTTCTTCTCTAGATATACTGCATTCAAAGTTGTATAAAGTAGTCATTTTAACAGAGAAAGCCAATGTTGGCAGTTTGAAGGGAACCTAAAAGATAAATTACTAAATAAATTTAAATATGTCACTTTAAGTACTAGAATTGACATGTTATCTTGTCCACGTGGGAGGCAGGAAAGGAGAAGGCATTGTAGAAAGTTGTTTTATGTGAAAAATCACTGTTCCTGATTAGATTGTCTTCAGCCCAGTTTTTGTCGCTCTGAGATAAAGAAGAAAGCTTCTGAAGAGCTGTGGGACTTGACATTGCACAAAGCCCTCTCACTCTCCCAATACCCAAGCCCCTCATAGGAGCCATCGCTTTACCCCTAGTCCATTAGGAAAACGTATTTAGGCTATTGTGGTGAGCTGGCCAGTCTTACTCATGCATGCCATAGTTGATTATGAAAATTAGGCAAACACAGTTTATGGGGCTGATGAGATGACTCAGGGGATGAGTCAATTTCTGTCAAGTCCGAGGAACTAAGTACAGTCCTCAGAACCTACATGACAAAAGGAGAGAACTGACTCCCACCTAGTTTTCATCTGACAAAGGCGGGTGTACCCACACTCACACATAAATATAAAATAAATAAAGTACAATGTTTCCAAATTGACAAAGTAAAGAAAAACAATATGCAGATGAGCTGACTAATAAAATACAGATATATCAGAGGCATGATGTCTGTGAGATAAGCCACAGGCAGCAGTATGCCAAGTGTTGCAAGAATCAGTATAAAACCTCTGGTATTATGAAATGATCAGCATTTTGAATCAATCCTCATTAAGAAAGGAACAAATGGAGACTGAGCAACAGACATGGAGAATAAGAGCATGTGCAGCTCTATCGAAGCACTAGACTTCAATTTAGAACACATGGAGGTTAAGAGCATGCGCAGTTATATGGCCCCATTGGACTTCAATTCACAGCCCCCATGCCAGGTGTTTTACAACTGATTCCAGCTGATCTGATACCTGGCCTCAGTGGGTTCCTGCACTCAAATGTTACACAGCTCTACATAGTTACATATAATTTAAAATAATTCTCTTTTAAGTGAATCAAAGGGCAGAATACTAGTGAGAAGAGGAAATAATATAGGGCTTGGGAGATGATGATTCAGTTACTTCGCAAGCATGTGAAAAGCTAAGAATAGGAGTGTGTACACCACCTGTAATCCCAGCAGTGTTGAGATGGGAAGTGGAGATGGACAGATCCCTATAAGCTTATTGGCTCCCTGGCTTAGCCTACTTGGCAACGTTCCAGGCCAGTGAGAAACCTTATCTCAAACAAAAAGTGAGGTTCCTGAGGAACAAATAAAACATGAGGTTGTCTTCTGATCTCATGCACTTACATAAACATTCACCAGTGTATCAAAACATTCATTATCAGTCACATATATACACCAAAAAAAAGAGAAAGAACAAAAGAAAGAGCGAAAGAAAGAAAGGAAGAAAGGAAGGAAGAAAGAAGAAAAGGATATAATCTTGATATAAATGAGCTAATTACAAACTTAAAATAAAACTATGTATATTTCAAAAATGACACCTATTTAATATGTGATCTGTGCTCTTGGTGGCCTTATGGAAGAAAAGCTCATACATCCTCATCTAGAGAACATGACAGATAAAGGAGCCTTCAGGTGCATACGCTGAGATGAAAATGGAGAAAATTATATGTAGCATAATCTTCATATTCCCTTCTCTTCCTCCTGGGACCTGGAAAACCCAACATTTTCTCTTGGCCAATGATTAGCTTCTGCCATCATTATTGACCTAATCAAGAAACAATTAGGGAATCAGATTTTAGTTATCAGCTCCTCGCTCTACAGATTTTTATTATATGTTGGTTCAATTTATGCATCAATTTGAATATGCTAAAGAATGCTAGGACTGCAAGTCAAACATCATTCTTGGTTGTGCCTGAGAGATGTTATTCAGAAGAGATATGAGCATTACAGTCAGTTCATAGAGCAAAGAAGGCTCACTAGCAAAGAGTGACATCACCCAACCTTCTGATCCTCTAAGGGGCAAAGAAGCAACAGGGTGGTGGTGGGTGAATTCTCCCTCTCTTTCTAAGGTGGATACCCAGCTTTTATAGGTTATAGTTGTTAAAACTTTGGTTCCTGAGACCTTACACTGAAAGACTCCAAAACTCCCAAAGGGGGGCACTTACTCAAGCCTCGGGTCAGCCGCGCACCCAAGAAGACACTGAGACCGGTACTTAAGATGTATAGAGAGTAAGATTTAATACAGCAACGACAAGAAAGCACATAAAAGCACATATACCAGATATCTGGGGTCGAAACTCATGCAGCAGGTGCAGAGGAGATTCGGCCCCTAGCCCAAATTTTCACAGGCTTTTATAGGAAGGAGGCAAGGGGGGAGCAGGGCAGGGAAAATACAGGTTTTACGTCACTAAGAGATTCAGCCAAGGGTTTTTTTCAAAGTGCTTTTCGCAACGCGTCCCACACTTTGGCCATGTACTTGATTCATTGGAACTGAGGTTTTTACTCACACCCTTATCTCAAAAATGTCCCTGGCACAGTCCTTAGTTGGGAGGGGTTGGACTGGGTTCGTTCCAGGAGACCCTTATCTCAGAAATGTCCCTGGAACAGTTTTCATTTGAGAGGGGGTCTGACTCTGGTGTGAGAGTTCAGAATGTACTCTGGGGTGAGAAGTTCAGGAGGGTTCCGGGAACAATCTCCAGATGGGAGGGGTAGGACTCTGGGGTGAGAGTTCTGGTGGTCAGTAATTTTCCTCTTTCATTCCCCACTCCTTCTAGTGAGTAATTCTAATCTTAGAATTTCAGAAGTCTATATTTTTATGCGGAGAATACTGCATTTACTCTATTTTAACATGGGAACAAAAACAGAATAAGAAGCATTAGTAAACAGAACTAGGCAGGGGCCCTTTTAGCGAGGCTTGAGGGTCTGGGCACGATGTAGGTGCACGTAGATCAGATCTCTGGCTGGAACTGGTGAGATGTCCTTGGGGTACCCAGCTCGTTCACTGTCTCAGCTGTTGGGATCCCTGGAGCAATGTCGTCCGTGTACTCAGTCCAATTTTTCCCAGTTGTGACCAGACCACCTGCAAGCCTTTTAACTTAGCATACAGATCATTATTATAACATCATAGGTTTAAACACATCATTTAAGACTATAATGGGCATAGGAGTCTCATAAAGAATAAAACTGAATCAAGAGGAAGTATTTCTAGTACGTTTAAGTAGGGCATAGGGAAGGAACACCAAGTCTGTGCCAGTCTGTACGATTAATTTAGTCAAGGTCTGTCATAGAGTTTTAAACTAATTTTTATCTATCCTGAGCTCTGAGGTCTATACACACAATGTAATTTTTGACCTCTGAATACTTGGCCACACCCTGACTTACCTGGGCAACATTATCTGACACTATTGCTTTTGGCACTCTGAACCTTGGAAAAATTTTCTTCAATAATCTTCTTGATGACTATGTGAGCAGTCTCATTTATCCATTTTGAGAACGTCTTTTTCTGCAGATGTCAACAGCTTTCTTTGTCTGTATATTTTCCATACAGTGGCAAAAGCATACCTGCTGTCAGTGTAGACTTTTCTTTTGTCATTTATAAAGCTTGTATCAAAACCACAAATTCAGCTTTCTGGGCTGAAGTCTCTTTAGGGAGGCTGCTGGCCTAGATCACCTGCTTTTTGTCCACTGGTGCACTGCTGTCCCCGCCTTCCGCTTACCTTTAACCATGAGGCTACTGCCATCCGTCAACATATAGGGTAAAAGGCTTAGTCAGATCTGGCAAAGCCAGAGCGGGGGCTGCAAGCAGGGCTGCCTTTATGCTGTCAAAGGCTTTTTGGTGTTCCTCAGTCCAGGTGAATGGGACTTTTTCTTTAGTCCAGAGTCTGCAAAGCCCACCGTTCCCAGAAACTCACGTACTTGGCGCGGGGTGGTGGGGGTTGGGATCAGCATCACAGTCTTTTTCTTGGCTTCGGTGAGCCACCGCTTTCCTTCCCGGAGGGTGTACCCTAGGTAGGTCACCTCGGTGCGACATAGCTGAGCTTTCTTAGCCGATACCCGGTACCCCAACTCACCCAGTTCATTCAGGAGCTTCTAGGAGGGCCAGAATTTTTTCTTTGCCCCCAGCCAACCGCAGGGCTTGGGTTAGTGCCAAGAGTTCAGCCTTCTGAGCCGAAGTTCCTTCTGCCAGAATGTCAGTGATGAGTAGGTTAGCAGGGGAAGCAAAGTCACTTGTTCTGTCAACAAAAAAGCTCTGATAATATGTCCATTAGTCAGGGGAACAATTGGATCATGTTTTCCAGAGCATTAGTCAGCCATCGGTCAGGGGGCTGAACCACACTTTTAGGGCATGTGCCAAGTTTTGTCTCAGAGTCAGTTTATCTGCGTCCTTGACCAGAAGCCACTATATGCAGACAAGCAGGTCATCTTACAGTCACCAGGTCTACTTTTCACAAGTATGCCACCGGTCTTTTTCAGGGTCCCAATCTCTGAGTAAGAACCTCTTTGGCAATACTTTTGTTCTCAGTCACATCTAGGAGTCCCAAAGTTAGGGACAACATTAGGGCAGTCTCAATAGCATCTAAGGCCATCCAAGGTTGTTCTTTTATTTTTTATACGAAGGGCTGTTTATCTTTTTAATGCAGCAAAACCTGGAATCCACAGTTTGCAAAGACCTGTAGTGTCCAGGGACCTTTTAAACTTGCTTTGCACTGGTCAGTGGAGGAATATGAAAACACAGTCTCTTTTTAGCTGCTTCAACAGGTAGACTACCAGTCTCTTTTAAGGACTCAGCCTCTGTGTTAGCACCCCTTCTGCTATCTTTTTCATGAGGGGGGTTCCTCTTCTTTTTGTTAGGACAGTCTCTCATCCAGTGCTCTTCTTTTTCAACAGCAAACACTCTGATCTTTTAGCCAAAAGCTTTCCTTTTTTTTTGTTGCCAGGTACTAAGTTTTCTAGTCTCCCTGACTTTTGTGACCAGCATTTCATTTCTCTTTGCTCCTATTTCTTAACTGCAATGGAGATCTCATATAATGTCTCTCTTTCTATCTATATATATCTCTTTCTTGTCTTTGCTTACTTTGAATGTTATCTAATTATTACATCTATATTCTGTCACTTAACTTTTTTTCATAGTTTACCTGTTAGGTTAGATTGTCGGGGCACTTCCTAGTCCCACAGAGACGAGACCTCATCAGAGCCTGGCAATTAGACCCATAGGTGCTCCTTACCTTGTATGTCTCCCTCACCGGAGCCCAGAACAGACTTACTGCCAGCAACTCAGGGCAGTGCCTGAGAAGAGAAAACACATGGGGCAGAGAAGGGAGTGCAGTTTTCACATCTAGCTACACCAGACCACTGATATTTCAAAATGAACACAATTTTTTCTGTTAACAGTTAACAAGAGACAGGATACAGGGGACAGGGAAATGAGCCCTTCTCCCACCCAAGAGGCAGGCAAAGGCTGAAAACAAATCCTTTGATGTGAAGAGCCCAGCGCCGAGTCTCCGCTGCGCACCGGAACGCGGTGTAAACTCCTGGGAGTGGCAAACAAACGCTGGCAGGCAGAGGCAGCAATTTAACTATTTAACTACCTGATAGACACCCGGTGTTCTCTGCACTGTCTTTAGGGAGGGAGCACGCAGCCGGCCGGCACAAGGGAGTGCGGGTAGACTCTGGGGGGGGCCAAAAGAGGGACGCTGTAGTCGGCCCCTCCCCAGCTGTGGCAAGCTTCACGGCCACTCCAGGACTGGCAGGCGGGGGCTGGCAGGCCGCTGCACTCACTATCAGCATCTCACAACTCGGGGCACAGACAGCCTCTGCTTCTGCCTTGCCTGCAGAAGCCAGAACCTCAGCGCCACTGCTGCTATCAAAGCCCCACCCGCGCTGCCAAAGCCGGAAATTCTTAGCCCAGCTCTGCAATCTCAGAGCTCTTTTGAGCAGTCTGGGACTCACCAGCACTGAGTTTTTTTTCCCTTTTAAAACCATTGCTGACAAATTCTGTCCTGACGTCAGTCCAAGTCTACAGTCGACAAAGGGTTAACAAACACACACACACACACACACACACACAAGTCTGTCACGTGACCACAAACAAGCACACTCGTCCACGCCTGGACTTACACAACCAGCCAAACACTATTTTCTGACGGGGTCGGATTCCACATTGACTCTTTTTCCTGATAGGGGTGGGATTCCACATCCACTCCCGCCCTGGCAGAGAGAACACTCTCTCTCTCTCCTTCACTCTGCCAGGCAACAGCCAGGTCTTTTTGACTGTTCTGTACCCTGGGCACTCCTTCCAGGGTCTCCCTTGGAACATCTTTTTTTGGGGTGCAGACTGTGAGGCCATAGACAGTCTTCTTCTCACAGCCACTGCCAGAATAAACCCACAATCTCAGAATACACAAATGCAGCAGTTCCACACCTACACACCCAGCAGATTGTCCCATTTCTAGAATAATAGCAAACACAACAAGAGTGGACACGACAAAAGCAGACACGAGACTGAGACAAAAAGAAAAAACCAAAGCACGAGGTGGGACTCGAACCCACAATCTCGCAACCCGAAGCACGAGGTGGGACTCGAACCCACGATCTCGCACCCTGAAGCACGAGGTGGGACTCGAACCCACGATCTCGCAACCAGAAGCACGAGGTGGGACTCGAACCCACGATCTCGCACCCTGAAGCACGAGGTGGGACTCGAACCCACGATCTCGCACAGAGGGGTCCACTAAGCGTCCTTAGTCCTCCCCTTGTCCTCCTGGGACGTCTCCCAGGGCGCACAGACGGTGGACACCTGGACACGTCTGTCCTCTCCACACCCTACGCTCCTACCCGGAGCGCGGTCTCACTGTGCACATTGCACACTGAGCGTCTGCAAACCCGAAACTGCGATCGCACCAGATACAGAATGGCCTTCCTGGCCTCTCAGAAATTAACAGAACACAGACACCAGACCAAAGCAGAACAGTAAATCTTACTTCTGAGCGGGTCCAGGACTTCTGGGTGGACGCGCTGATTCCCGGCCAACGCACCAAATGAAAGACTCCAAAACTCCCAAAGGGAGGCACTTACTCAAGCCTCGGGACAGCCGCGCACCCAAGAAGACACTGAGACCGAACTTAAGATGTATAGAGAGTAAGATTTAATACAGCAACGACAAGAAAGCACATAAAAGCACATATACCAGATATCTGGGGTCGAAACTCATGCAGCAGGTGCAGAGGAGATTCGGCCCCTAGCCCAAATTTTCACAGGCTTTTATAGGAAGGAGGCAAGGGGGGAGCAGGGCAGGGAAAATACAGGTTTTACGTCACTAAGAGATTCAGCCAAGGGTTTTTTTCAAAGTGCTTTTCGCAACGCGTCCCACACTTTGGCCATGTACTTGATTCATTGGAACTGAGGTTTTTACTCACACCCTTATCTCAAAAATGTCCCTGGCACAGTCCTTAGTTGGGAGGGGTTGGACTGGGTTCGTTCCAGGAGACCCTTATCTCAGAAATGTCCCTGGAACAGTTTTCATTTGAGAGGGGGTCTGACTCTGGTGTGAGAGTTCAGAATGTACTCTGGGGTGAGAAGTTCAGGAGGGTTCCGGGAACAATCTCCAGATGGGAGGGGTAGGACTCTGGGGTGAGAGTTCTGGTGGTCAGTAATTTTCCTCTTTCAACACCCTGCATCTGTGACTGTGAAGAAACACCATGGCTAAGACAACTTTTGGAATGAAAAGTATATTTGGGTCCCAAAGTCCAGAGAAATAAAAGCTCAAAATGGCAAGGTAGTGTGGTAGCAAGCAGCAGACTTGAGGCTGAAGCAGGAAGCTGAGAGCTTACAACTTCAGTCACAGAGTGGCTTGGACATGGCTCAGACTCTTTACATATTGTAGTGACATGTTTCAGTCAACATGGCATACCTCTTCAGCCTCCGCAAACAGCACCTCTAGTTGGGAACAAAGTATTCAAACATAGGAACCCAAGAGGGGACATTCTCATTTAAATGACTGCATACCAGTCCTCTTATGTGTCTTCCATGATGGTTGGCATTAATTGGTATCCTGACAGAACATAGTTACTTGGAACAGGGGCTCCTGGACATGCCTGTGAGAGATTACCTTGACAACATTAATTGGAATGAGAAGACCCACCTTAATTGAATGTGGGACCATACTGTTGGAGTTCCTGGACTGTTCCAAATGGAAAAATATCAAGCTGAGAATTCATTAATCAATCCGTGCTTTCTATTTTTAATAGATATGGGACCAGCTGCTTCAATCCCTTACTGCCTTGACTTCTTTACTGTGATAAACTATACCATTCCCTTTTAAGTTTCTTTTTTTTTAATTTTTTATTTTATTTTATTTTATTTTTTGATATTTTTATTAGGTATTTTCCTCATTTACATTTCCAATGCTATCACAAAAGTCCCCCATAACCTGCCCCCACTCCCCTACCCACCCACTCTCACTTTTTGGCCCTGGCATTCCCCTGCACTGGGGCATATAAAGTTTGCAAGTCCAATGGGCCTCTCTTTCCAGTGATGGCCAACTAGGCCATCTTTTGATACATATGCAGCTAGAGTCAAGAGCTCCAGGGTACTGGTTAGTTCATATTGTTGTTCCACCTATAGGATTGCAGATCCCTTTAGCTCCTTGGGTACTTTCTCTAGCTCCTCCATTGGGGGCCCTGTGATCCATCCAATACCTGACTGTGTTTGTAAGAGTAGTTTATCATAGCAATAGGAAAAGGCACTAAGAAACCCTCCAAACTTCATTCTTAGCTTTTGGCTTCACCTTGACTCCCCTGTTTTCCCATATATTCATAGTAGACTATTTGACTTCTCAACATCCATTATCATGAGATTCCGTTATTATAACAACTGTCCTTTTATATTTACATGTAAATTACTGGTTCCTTTTTTCTAAAGAACTCAGGCAATATTTTAGGAGCCAGACTGCTAATTTCTCATGCTGCCATCATCTCAAGTACAGTGCATGTTTTCTGTCTCATGAGAATACTGACTTAAACACACAAAAACATAAGTAGTAGGGGTCAGGACTGTAGTTCAGTTAGTAGAGTGTTTGCCTAGAATGCATAAAGCCCTCAGTTCAATATTCAGAACTGTATAATTCAAGCATAGTAGTATAAGCCTCTGTCTCCATCACTCAGCAAGGGGGGAAGGTGGATCTGACTTTCAAGTTTACCTTTGGCTAGACATCATATTAGAGGCCAGCTTTTAATACATGTATAGCTGTGTCTTAACAACAAAAGAGCAACTACTTGAACATGTTTAACGCTTCATAATACGGTCTGAGTTCAAGAGAATTTTGCTTGAGTTCTTCCATGTTGAGCATTCTTTCTATGAGCCAGGAGAATGCTGCAGGCTTGGGCTCACCCTGCACTTCAAGGCGCTCCTTATTAAACTTAGATTGCATTCTGAACAGCAGTGCTGAAATTTAGTTCTTTGTAAAAGCATACATTTCTGTTTGTGCTCTTCCTTTCTGAGATCTTATCTCCTCTGTAGCTGCAGTTTCTCAGTATTCCCTGAGCTACATTTAGTATGGAATTAGGGTTCACCAAGCAAGAATGTTCCATAAGGGGCCCTGAGCACTCTCAGTTCACTGACTGAATTGTCTTTGAAGAGAAGTGCAATATCCACACTAGGTTTTCTCCTTTCTTTGAAGAGCCAAGCCCTGTGCACTGAGGGTGAGTAAGTCACAAATTCAAAGCTTGCTTTATTCATTCTGTCTCCTGCCTTCATTCATTCCTAGGACAAGTTGAAGAAGTAGCTGATCTGCCAGTAGAAAGGTGTCAAAAATATACAAGGAAAATGATTCACAGATAATGTTCAAAATGCTGTGTTCTAATATTCTTCCTGTTTCTCTAATAAAACACCCTAACCATAAGCAATGTAAGGAGCAAAGGGTTTATTCTGCTTACAGTTCTAAGTTACAGTCCATCATAGTGGGGAAGTCAAAGCAGGATCTCAAGCAGCTAGTCCCATCACATACATACCCAGGAGGAGAGAGAAATATGCACTTATGCTAACTATTTGCTTGCCCATCATCTATCCTACTCTAGTCTTTTGTTGTTGTTGTTTTTGTTGTTGTTGTTCTGTTTGCTCTTTTTTGTTAGATATTTTCTTCATTTACATTTCAAATGCTATTGTCAAAGCCCCCTATACCCTCCCCCTGCCCTGCTCCCTAACCCAACCACTCCTGCTTCCTGGCCCTGCCATTCCCCTGTACTGGAGCATATGATCTTCTCAAGACCAAGGGCCTCTCCTCCCATTGATGGATGACTATGCCATCCTCTGCTACATATGCAACTAGAGACACAGCTCTGGGAGGTACTGGTTAGTTTATATTGTTGTTCGTCCTATAGGGTTGCAGACACCTTTAGCTCCTTGGGTACTTTCTCTAGCTCCTTCATTAGGGACCCTTTGGTTCCATCCAATAGATGACTGTGAGCATCCACTTCTGTATTACTCTAGTCTTATGAAAGGCATAGCTCATGAAATGGTGCCATCACATTTCAAAATAGACCTTACATCTTGTGCAAGCAACAATCAAGACAACTTCCCACATACTTTCCCACAGCTTCAACTCATCTAAACAACTCTTCATTAAGATATTTTTCCATGTGCTTCTAAGTTGTGTCAATAAAACTAACCATGACAGGGAGTAACTATATTTTGAACCATGACCTAATGGAACATAAAGAGTAGACTTTGGGGAATTTTTTTTAAAAAAACTGTATAGAGATCAAACTTATGTCCTAATGCATATTAGACAAATATTTTTCTACTCAGCCATACCCTCATTCCCTTCCGAATTTACTGAGAGGATGAGCAGAGCTGTTGTCTTGCTTTCCTTGCTAGTGTGTGTGGCTTCTCTGGGGCCTCAGAGGTAGGGTATATAGTCTCCTAGCATACAAAAGTTTATGCAATAAGTAGCATAAAATCTATACAATATATATGCATACTTTAGAGAAATAATTGTTTTCTACATGAGTATATTTTTTCTGTAGTTCCAAGGGAAAATATGCAAATTTTGAATGAATCTTTGCTTGCCTGTTGTGCAGGGAATGAGACTGAGGGCCTTTCACATATGGGGACATCATCCCAAGCTCTGAGTTCCACTGACTATATCACACTCCCTTTTGCCTCAGGGGAGCAGGGATTCTTTGTTCTTTGACAGCTATCACTGTATTGTTTTTGAGTGGACTCCATGCTATGAGTATCTCTCAGAGTCTCAGTTTACAATTTGGAGTATGACAAGGGCATCAGCATTAATCCTAACTGCTTTGTTTTTCAGTCAATGGAAACTTTTTTTTCCTTCACTACAACTGCAGATTCTGTTGTAGAATTTTACTAACATCCTCTATAACTATAATCCTCTGTACTGGTGTAGAATTTACTGATGCCAATAAATGGTTGACTCAACTCTAGGAGCGTTAAGTCAAACAAGCCATTTCTTTCTTAAGTTATTTCAATTAGAATGTTTCCTCATAGTAACAGGAAAGCAAATTAGCTTGTACCCCCATCACATAACTGTCTCTCTAAGCTATCCTCCTGCAAGGTCTCATTAATAATAAAAGCTATGGTTTATCAGGAGACTCTTTTGTTAAAGGGCTCTATTCTCTGATTTGCAAGCATTATTAGCCCAGTCCACTGAGAAGTTAGCAAGTATGAGACCTGAGAGTTTAATCCAAGTGGGAAGTCAAGTTCTTTGTGATTAAGCTCCCATTATTACTCTTGAGCTCATTAGATGTCAATTCTCTTTGACTGTGAGTTGTTTTGTTGAGTTAAACTGTGTTTACTTAGTACTACTGGATAAGTAAAACCTTTTCATGGTGTGCCTTCATGTAAAGTGCCAAGAGTCCTCCCTCGTTGCTCAAGATTGATTTGTTCATGCACCTGTAGTTATATCCTACTTTTAAAATAAAGATTTAATTTATTATTTTTAATTGTGTGATGGGCAGGGTATGTGTATATGTGTGTAGGTGCCTGTCAAGGCCAAAAGAGGCCATCGGATGCCCTAGAGCTGGAGTTACAGGCAGTGTCAGCTACTTAATGTATATTCTGGGAAACAAATGCAGGTTTTCTGCAAGTATAGTATCCACTTGATCACTGAACTGTCTTTCCAGCCTTTGTCTCCTACTTTCATTACATCATCGAAGATTGATTGACGCCACTTTGGGGAAGAAGGAATGAAATATGCATATCAAGGAAACAGGGCTCTCTGAGTTACTTAGCTACTCTTTGTCAGTGATGAGCTGAAGAGCAATGAGTGAATTCACAACCTCTGTTTTGACTTCTATTGTCTGAGTCCTCACTCACACCTTGCCCCATTCGATTTCCTATCTACTATAAATTACATGATGAGTGTGCCATGGCAATCTATTGCACTACAAAATTTTGTGTTTTTACATAGATGCTGCTGTGGCATTGACACATATGTCAATGTAGAACAACTACCATATATATTATGTACCTGCAATAAGGCATCTCAAGCAAAAGAAAATTCAATAAAAGGAGCATACCTGTATTTCTCTTCTTTCTTCACACAGTACTCAACAACTCTTGTGACCTGAAGAGAGCAAAACTAAGCAGCCTGGAGTTTCCAGAGTCCCTGGTAGTTAATCATATGCTGAGTGGATACATTTCATATGCCAAGCCAAGCTTTGCCAATGGTCAGAGATTATACACCTTTGGGGGAATCGACATGGATGGTAAAGAGCCACCCACACCATAAAATCACTGCAGAGCAGTCATTGGACTTACACATTTAGCTGCTGGGTTTTCAAAGGAATGAAGAATTGGTATAGATCATTTAGATGGAAAGTTTCAGAAACAGTAATGTACAACCACAACCTTATCTGGAACTCTGTCTTTTATCTTAAAGGTCAAGTCTCTATAATTCTGATTTTAATAAGCAGAAGTAGTTTTCAAAAGTGTAACTTATTCTTATTGTTCATCTTTAAATATTCATTACCTATGTGATAGGGTAGAAATTTAAAATTCAAATGACTTCCTTTCTCTTAATTCTTAGACTATCATCTAGTCATAAAAGTTACAGGTCATTTATCACAAAATACAAATAGAATAAACTTCATAATTAAAATTATTTGCAACTTGGTACTTGCAAGTGAATAAAGCACAAATGCCAGTTGCATAACTCAGGGTCCTTACACTCTGTTTTAAGGAAATTATTCATCTGCTGAGTCACTAGCCCACAGCACTAAGAGGAGCAATAAAGCTCAAGCTCACTACCTACAAAACCCTTGTTGCCTACCAGAAAAACAGAAGTTCCCTTGCAAATACAGGTAATTTTCTAGGAAGGCTCATTGTTGTGAATCAAGTTCAAGTCTAACAGTTCTAAACCCCTGCAATAATAAACTTGGCCAATCCATGGCAGATATTGAACCAACCTTTCCATGTTTGTGATCCAGATAGGGTTCCTTGTCTAAAGCCTCAAACCAAGGTTGTAGGGGATATTAGACCACCACTGCCAGTAAGTTAGATTTTTCCACATATTTCTTTCCATGTGATAGAGCATTCAACAATGGCAGAACATAATATTTCTAGGAAATAATTCATAGCTGTCCCCAATTTGAACATGCAATTTGTAAATACTAAACACATACGAGAAAAATGCTCTTAATACAAATACTACATATTTACTGGTGATGGATACACAGAGAGCATCACACAGGGCCTCATGCATTTCCTTCCTTATGTGTGACTTCCTTTAGCTGCCTCTTCCACTGCTCTACTAAAGGGCAATAGACTGTCCAGCTTAGAATTCCAGTAGCTCATTCATGGTTCCAAAGGCTGAAAGTCAGAACACATAATGGCTATAGAGCCATGCTCTAATGACCGTTCTATTCTCGATCATATTTGCTGTTCTGACACCTGTTGGAGACATAGCTTAGATGATATTTGACACTATTAGGCTTCATGAGTCAACATCTTCACATTTTTGTCTTCACAAACTATCTATCTATCTATCTATCTATCTATCTATCTATCTATCTATCTATCTACTATTTTCAATTTTTCTTTTCTTTACAAAGAAACCAGTCATTGACATTCAATGTAACATCATATTTGTTCTAAAAAAAATTATACAATGCCTACAATGTATATTTGGCCAACTCAGATTAAATAAATAAACAATAATCAGTCCAATTACACACCCTATTATTTGGTATTAGTATGAAGGATATTTTTAAAAGCTTGTGACAGACTCTGCCTTCAATATACCAGACGACAATCCACAGAAGAATCAAGCAGCTGCCCCAATCAGTTGTTTCTTATGGAATCTGAACTTATAGTTTTAATTCTTATTTCCATGTGAATTTTCAAAATTTTTATGTGGCCTCTTCTCTATGTATTTTGTAAGAAGTATTTTGAAACTTTATGACATATTTTTCTGTGCAGAGGAATTCTAATTCCTGACTGCCATTAGTATGTTGACAAATTCTAAAAGGGATGGTAGGTAATTCTACTCAATTATAGAATTTATGGTACAACCTATGAGATATATACAGTAAGTGATGCTTGATTTATCCATTTTCTGGTACGAAATTTTGTATTTCATCTTCACTTTTTATAACTACCTATGTGCAGGGCCCATTACTTCTTTACACAGTAAAGAAAATACTGAATAAAAATTTAAAAATCAGCATGTATTACAGTCCCTATGCATCCAACTGGATCATTCTCTTAGCTAAGTTGTTTTAGCTTAAATAGTTCTTTCTTCCTCTTCCTTGTCGAGCTCCACTCTCTGTGAAATGTAGTTCCAAATACTATGAAAAAAAATCTTATTTTTCCACTTCCTTTCTTCATGGACCCTATTGAATAACTAAACATATTCTTTATGCCAATAGGCTGTTAGTTTGCTAGCCTATCTCATGGATGTATGGTAGTTCTATATCCATGAATTATATTTACATGGTCCAAGAGCCTTTCTTTTGCAAATAATTTTCATTCATTCTGTGAAATCCTTATATATTTATATAGTATATTTTGATTATTCACATCCTCCAGTGCTCCTGAGAGTCCTCAGCACCCTACACACACACACACACACACACACACACACACACACACAGAGAGAGAGAGAGAGAGAGAGAGAGAGAGAGAGAGAGAGAGAGATTTTGATCAGCTGTCCCCAAAGGTTCAGCCTGTAGAATTACTGTGAACTAATGGAAGGTTCATGGAGTAATGCTAGTGCGAGGTCTTTAGCCATTGAAGCATGCCCTAGAAGAGGACAATGGAACCTTAACCCTCTCCTCTTGCTCACATCCAGTCCTCAGCCATAAAGAGAGTACATTCCCTTTGCCATATACCATCCCCACCTCCTGCTGCCCTGTGGCAGATCCCCAAAGCAGTGCAGTCAACCATGCATGAAAGGTATGCCAAATAATACTTGTATCTTTTAAAGTTGATTGTTTCTGGCATTTCAGAGAGAAAGTTGGAGTACATACACTCATTTTTTTTCATGGTTCATACTTGTATATGGCACACATGTATAAAATGTACTTGATATACATACAACAAGCATACATTTATATTACATATATTGTACATACATTAAAATGCATCACTTGGAAATTATTTAAATACTGGTGGCAGTTTACATATATGCATGTATATCACATACAACTTATGGTATAAATTGTTTAAGGTAACAAGTTGAAATCATCACAGAATAGGGGGTAGTAGTAACATAAGAAGCAGAAAATGGTGAGGAGACCTGTGAAATGCTGGTCTCTGAACAGGACATGAGAACTTACAGATGATATGGTTGTCTGCACAAGCACATTGCTGTCCAAACAAGACATTAACAAGGACAACATCAATAGATGCTAACATGAAAGGGGGAAATCCAAGGGACCCCATCACTAGACAAATAACTACAGGCATCTAAGGAATGATCAAAGCTGGAGAAATAATGTTCACCAGGGAAGAGTTCCAAAATTAGTAATGAAATATCAAATGATCAGCCCTAAAAGCACATACATACCTGTAACATTATAAGGACTGAGTAGGTTGTGTTTAGTAAGAACACATAAAAACACACATATACAGACCTCACACCACACACACACACACATACCACATACACACACACAACACACACACAACAACAACACACACAACAACAATACACACAACAACAACAACACACACACACACACACCCACACACACACACACACACACACACACACCAATTAAGGAAAAAAGAGAGAAGAGGCAATGAATTTGAGATAGAGCAAGAGACTGTACATGGGAGGGGTTAGGGGAAGAAATGTGAAGTCATGAAATATTGTAATTGTATTTCAATTTCAAATTTTCTAAAAGTAATTTGAAGTTCCAGCATGTTGTTTCTTGGTTGCTTGGTGAGAGTAACTTTTGCTTGGGAGTATGACTACTGATAGATTGCCATGTCCCAATGGATGACCCCCATCTCCATATACTGACTAGCTTCAGTAGGCAAGGAAGAAACAAACAGACAATCAACAACAAAAAGAACATGACTTAGGGAGCTAGATGCTTTGGGAGTACTAAGTGGGAATTTGAGGGAGGGAGTGGGGCCAGATATACACAAGACATGTTGTATACATAGATGAAAAATTTTAAATAAGAAACTTTTAAAATGACAAATATTTGAAATGCTGCCCATAGTTATAAACCTTGTAGAAGTGAGTGTATTGTTTTGAAATTAGCAGATATTTAAAGAATATTCACAGAGCAAATTAATGGGTGAGCTCTTTAGCCAAAATTCATTCCACATGAATAAATCTGTGCTTGGATGTCATAAAGCCTCAAGAAGCTTAGCCACTTGGTCCATGCTGGCATGTCTGAGCTAGGCATTGTTCAATCTGTTGATCTCACAGACAACACAAAGAGAAGCTTTATCAGATTTAGAAACATGTTATTTGGCAAAAGCAATAAGTCCTAATTACACCTTGCCTTGTAACATTTGGTTACTCGCAAACCACGCATAAAGAACTAAATTATTCTTTACTTTATGACTTTAAATTATAGAGAAGAGGAAAAACACTGAAAATAATTAGTATATAGAGTTGACAGCTTGGATTTATTTAAGCAATTTAAAAGTTGAAATAATAGCAACTAATGACCAACATATTAATATTTTAAACAGCAAAGCTGAATTATAACTCATTAGATGTAGTGAAATGGAAAGTACTGATTTAACATATAACTAAGAAAAATGCCCATTTTGTGTTATTTGGGTTTAAATTTTTAAAAGCTGATGAAAATTTGAATCTATTTAAGTATCTGTTAATGGCCATAGGACAAGATGGAAACATAAATTACATTAGCTGCAATCTTTTTCTAAGAAACGTTTTATCATCATCTTCACCTTAATAGATGCAGTCCCAGAGCAGAAGAACTATTTAGCACATAAGAGTGTTTACTGCTTGTGCAGAGTAGTGGACTTAATTTCCCAGCACTTATTTTTGGAGGCTCACAACATCTGTGACTCCAACTCTAGGGGATCTGGCTTCCCATTCTTCCTCCATGGATCTATGCACTCAAGAAAACATACCCCCACCCATAAACATGCCATACACATGTAAAGAAAAATAAAATAGATTTTCAAAAAATACACAAGTTTAAATACATAAAGAATCTCCACTAATCCCCTACCTATTAATATTGTACCTATTAATCTGTTGTATCTATTAATCGGTATCTATCTTCTACCTATTAATCTGTTGTGCACTTCTGATTCCTAGAAGGCCTTGATGTATTACCTGCCTACATGAAAAGAAATCCTGTTTTCCAACATTTTCCCCAAAGTTGTAAGACAAAAATTATGCCTAACAGACATCTTGTGCACACCTGTGACTCTAGGGGAGCAGAGAGAAGATGACATCTGGGACTTGCTGACTTCCAGCATAGCTGAGAAAATGTGAGTCCTAGGTTCAGGGAGAGGAGCCTTCCCTTAAAGTAAAAACTCAAAGATGGAGAGCAATAGAGAATACCCAGTACTCTACTCTGGCGTCTGTGTGCATGCACATGTTCACACAATCACACAAAAATACTTATGTGTGTGAACAAGCACACACACACACACATACTCCACAATTTTATAGCTAGATAGATATGTAGATAAGTGATAGATAGATAGATAGATATATTGCCCGCGCTTTTGTGTGTCCCCCTGGTAAGAACACGCTCAGGGCAACCGGAATCTTCTGCAGTACAAACTTTATTGCTTACCCCATCAGGAGCCAGTGGAGAAAGGAGCCAGAGAGAGAGAGATATGGCGGAGCCCCCTCCCTTTTATGGAGGACTGTCCTCCGCCTCGGACGTGTCACTCCCTGATTGGCTGCAGCCCATCAGCCAGAGTTGTCGTCACGGGAAAGGCAGAGCACATGCCGTGGAAAGCTACCCCGGCACATGCGCAGCTTGCTTGTTTACTACTTAGAACACGGGTGTCAGTGCCATCAGCGCCATCTTGTAATGGCAAATGTGAAGGCGGCTCCTTACATAGATAGATAATAGGTAGATAGATAGATAGATAGATAGATAGATAGATAGATAGATAGATAGATGACAGATAACATATACAAAGATAGACAAACAGATATAGATGATAGATAAGATATAGATGATAGATAGACAGAAGACAGACAGACAGACTAATTCATCTATCATTGGGAAATAGTGTTTAAGTATTCTGGTTTCCAGATTCTATATTTTTTTTGTTTTTATTTTCCTTGAAATGGATTTGACACCTTAAGCTGAACTATTCTTTGTTCCATTTGAGCAAATTATTTTCTAGGAGGAAGCACCATCAAATTATGCTGTACTAAGGTGACTTCTCTTACAATTGTCTACTTTCTCCTTTCTTCATTGTCCAACATTCTACTATATACATAATCCCTAGCCACCATTCAACATACATGGTGCTGGGGTTCCATCCACTTTTTTACTCAGACTTTGCAAAAAACCCTAGAAGGACGCTGGCAAGATGTCTCCGTGGGCAAAAGGACTTGCTTCTAATGCTGACAAGCTAAGTTTTATCTCCAGAGTCCACTTGCTAGAAGAATAGACCAGGCTCCTGAAAGCTGTCTTCTGATCTCTACATGCCTGAACACATAAAATATGCAATGAATGAATGTAAAGAAATTGCTTTAAAATTATAGAAGTAGGTACCATAATTATTACTATTTTGTTATGAAATACTAAAAGAAAAAAATATGAACTAACCTGAAGTTTAAGTATTAATACCCTCCAAACATACAAGAACACATAGACACACTTTTATTTAGAAGAATATCATGTCTATCAGGCTGGCCTCAAACTTGTTATGTAGTGGTGGATAGCTTTGAACTTCTCATCATCTTTCCTCTAGCTTTGGAGTGTTGAGACTAAAGTTTTGCGCCACCACACCTGGTTTGGTGATCAACTCCATGACAATCTCAGCAAGAACTCTACAAACTGTTCCACCACCAATTTTCTATCATTGTAAACACATTTTTTCTTATTCCTTGCCAGTTCCTACAAACAAACACATTATACATAGCAACTGCTCTATGAATAAAGCATCTATCTGTGAAATGGTGATGGACGGGAAGGTGATATAAGTCCTTAATTTCCAGCTTTATTTTATATGGTATATCTTTCACTCCTGGTAGTCTATATGGATACCAGTGGAGATACAGCCACAGTAGCTTTGAACTTACAATCTAGTGCTAGGAGATGCCTATGGGCTATTTCCTTTCCTCTTCTATGATATCCTCTGCAAGCCACTTTCTTCTCTACAAAGAGACTGATAGCATGTTTGCTTTCTTTCTGTTCCCTTAATCTTATTCTCATGACATTTTGGACAAACTGCCTAAATGTCAATGATAGATGTGTCACAGAGTTCATAGAGAAAATGGGATTGAAAGTCTCCCCTAAATTCTTGCACTGTTTTTGGATTTTACTAACACTTTTAACAGTTGAAACTCTTTCACTAGTTCATTGGTCTTCAAAATGAGAATAGTTAGTAAAACTAACTCATATTCAGAGAAGTTTCAGAGGCACAACTATGCAAATAACGGTGGATTACTACATACCTAATTATTCTTTGGCTAGAAGTATGCATCTTGCATCAGGCACCCTTGTGAAGCCCTCATAAACCTAGGAGATTGTGTCATTAAACTTAATAAGCAGTGCTGCTAAATTTGACTGAAAGTCATGTTTCTGGCCACCAAAGTTTAACAAGCTTTTTCTCTTTGACAGAATTATGTCCTGCTCTCAGTAGAACCAGAAATAATGGAATTACTCATTAAAAATAATGAGATGCCTTTGTAATGAGTCTTGATCTATAGCTTCTGTGAAACATCTTGTTTGCAGTGAGAAAAAAAAATTAGATTCTATGGAGGGCCTCACCTTGAGATATAAAAGGTAACTGCAGAACATACTTAATTGTGTAAACGAAATATACAAGGAATGGTTTTACCAAAAGGTGGACTAGCTGGAGAAAGAAATTACATCTGATGAGGAAACGGACCTGGGGTCAAATGGCAAACTGTACAAAGAAGATAGCATACTTTTTTTTTGCTTCCATACACCATCTTTTCAAATTTTATGTTTAAATATGCTTAAATGTATCTGTATATATTTGCATGCATATGATATGTGGATGAGAACTGCCCCACATAGATGCTAATTATTGAAATTTCTATGTTCTGTAAGATCAGAATGTGCTCTTAATCATGGAGCTATCTTCCCAGCCCCCTATAAGCCATTGCAGCTTCCCTTAAAGGAAAAAAAAAAGTCATATCCAGGAACAAACCGGAACATCCAATGAAGGGTTAACCTTATTTCTGGGCCAATCAGACAAGTGCACTATTTAAACTCCCTGGTGCTCTTTACTCTCCTTAACTGCCACTTCTTTGCTGGAAAATGGAACATATTTTTTTCTTGAAACCATACAGAAGTTTAGCAAGCAATTTCTTTAAACACTTGCCATTTTCCCAAAGGTTACTGTGGTATAGCAGTAAAAAACTTTTCCATTGTTTCCAGTCATTGTAGTCACCCAGTCACTTGTTGTTTGATAAAACCTTCCAATAGGTAGACTCATGGGTAACAATCAAAGAGCCATTCAAAGCAATAATAAGCATAGAAATAGTGAATATTTAAGAATATTTAAGAGAATTATATCCCAGGCGTTGCGCTAGGTAGTTATCACCTATTGTCTTTAAATCCTTAGGAGCAACTGTTACATTTATCCCCACTTTACACATCAAGCTTTGCTTCTTGTCACACGTTTTGTTACTGTAAGAAGGAAACTAATACAAACAGCTGGGATGTGAGTCAGAAGTGGTGCTATGTTAACAAGCTAACAGTGCCAGGGGTGGGGGTCTAACAAGAAGTTAGTAAGTAGAGTAAGGTACAAAATGGGAGAACAGAACAGAACCAAAACTAACAGTAATTTCAGAACTTCGTATCTATTTCTGAGGACACAGAACTTCCTCCATTCCCTCCTTTCCATCCATGAAGTGTTAACAATGTTACAAATGTTCCTTGCAGAGCAACTTCCCCACCCTCCTTCCCCATAACCCTCACACCCTGAAACACCCACTGCTGAATATCTTTCCTGCAATGAGATGTGGAAAACATACCTATCTATGCAGTCTCTCAATTTTTTACTTAATGATATTTGAAAAAGGGGGAAAGTAATTATCCCACAGTGCATGCCATAGTTAATATTGATGTCAATTTAAGAGAGTCTGCAATCACTTGATGCACCTCTGGACATGTCTGTGAGTAACTTCCCCAGACTGAGTTAACTGAGTTGGGAAGATAAGCTTCTAAATAAGGGCAGCACAGTTCTACAAGTAGGGATTCTGGGATACATACAAAGGAGAGAGTGAGCAGAGCACCAACTTTCATGTCTTTTGCTTTCAGATTGTGACTACACTGTGACCAGCTGCCTCATGCTCTGGATGTCATAGCATCCTAGATGATGGACTGTGCCCTCTCACTGTGCTCCATTCTTCCTTAAGTCCCTTCTCCTCAGGTATTTTTATCACCAACATATAGAACATATAGAACCTAACAAAACTAGGGAGTGTGGGTAACAGGCTCATGTGGTACTAGGTTAACTGTCATAACGTCAACCAGAATGCTGGAAATGAAACCAGAGACCTTGGGACTCATCCCCTGGAGACCCAATCTTTCCTTGTACCTGTTTTAAGAGATAAGAAATTGACACTATTCACTACACAGAAAGGCCAGTGTACAGTGATTCCCAGTTCAAATGTCCTTTGTCATGTCTAACATTTCATGAAGTCCACAGGGGCTTGTTTTAATTTAAAGACTTGACTGCAGACCTGCACATTGCCGCAACTCCTCATCAATTGGCCCAGGGAGAAATCCCCTGGCTCCAAGCTCTACTGACTCATTTATACTCACAGTTCAGAGAGAGGTGGCAAAGGGCCCTGATATATTCAATACCTGTTCGCATAAGTCTCCTTGGAAAAACAGAAGATATAACACACACACACACACACACACACACACACACACACACACACACACACACACGAGGGCCTTTAGAAGACACACCATTCTCCTCTCTCTTCTATATGTTCCCAGGCCATGTTCATTGGAAAAGTGTGGATTGCTAAAACCAATTTCCACAGACACAATGTTTCAAAACAAAGCTTATTTATTTTTAACCTTGAAGGACTGAAGGCCAACATCAGTGTATGAAGTAGGCCAGTCTGCCATGGAAATGCAATGTGTAGTGTTCTCTGAATTTGACATAAACTTGGCACTTTTCAACTCCCAGAATATGTGATTACCTGCACCAGAGCTATATGGGAGGCTGATGAGTCCCCACCATTCCCAGGGATACATAAGCAGTTAAGGGTTTACAAAGTCCACCAATCCCAGAGATTATACAGATAAATAATGACTGTTGAGAGAGAGAGATTTTTCTGTGATGATGTGAGCTGATCCTGTGAGCTATCCTGTGTCAATTCCTTAACTGCTGCCCTTGGACAGAATTCCTTGTTTCTGTCACTGGGGCACTATTTGGGCTGAGTGGACACTTGTTGACTCTTCTCATAAAATGTGACTCCTCTACCTTCGAGAATCCCTTCAGGAATCCCTGTGCCTGTGACTGCAACATTCTTCTTTGCCTCGATCCTAGCATTTTTCATACTGCATATCTTAAAAGAATACTTCCGGTCAAATCAAGCCCACTCTCATCTCAAGATTTATACTTAACTACATCTGCTAGACTAATGCTGTATAACTAGATACAGATAAAGACAAATACTAGTTATTTTCTTTTGCTGTGATAAAACTCCTTGACAAAAAAGGAAGTATGACTTCATTTTTGCTTATGGTTCAACTTCAGTAAATCCAACCTCAAAATTCTCACAGACATACCTAGAGATGTGCATAAAAAAATGCTTCTAGACCTATAAGTTAACAATAAATCTTAACCTTAACAGCTATACTATTCAGATCATAAATGGTAATGTGTCCTCCCCCCACCCATGTTATCAGGATGACACAAGAAGCAGTGGCTTGAAGAGTGAGACAAATGGGAGAATCTAACTTACTCAATCAGCTCTTCTAGGCAACATTCTCAGGAACAGGTAAATTATCCTGAGTCTAGGGAATTATTTTCTCGCAGTGTCTGGGGACTATGCCATGAACCAGATCTACAAAACTAGCTGCCAGGGGCTCGTCTCTGCCTGCCTGAACTCCCTAAAGAAGGAAAAGCCTGTCATGTGCTCACTTAGGAGGAACAGAACTGGGAGAGTAGACGTGGGAAAAATGCACTTGGTATTTCTCAGCAAAGAATATGATGGACACCATCATTTAAATATACAACTGCAGATTAGTGATTTGCAAATAAACTATGAGAGCTGAAATACTTGTGGAACATATGGTTAAGTGATTAAGTGAAGCTGGTGCCTCTCCCAGTGTAAGCATCACTGACCATTGACATATTCACAAAACATGTCCTACGGGATGAATTTAATTATGGATCATGAGCATAAAGTAAACCTTATTCTTTTAATTTTTAAAAACTATATAACTTGATTCATTCTTCAAGAATTTTGTCTATGGATACAATGTATTTGTGTCATATTTACTTCCTGCCTCCTCCATTCTCTCCCAGACCGATGCCCAACTTCCCAGGTTTGTGTCTTGTTTTACAGTGTTAAGATGTTTCCAATATGCCAATGGACATGGACAATATGCTCACAGTACATTGACAATCTACCAATGGTCACACCTCCAGAGAAATCTGACTCTCCCCAAGAGGCCATTGACTGTCAATAGCGCCTCAGCTGTGGATGCTTTCTCTTGAATTCCCTCTACTTTGGAGCATCTAATTAGCCTCTTTTGTATACATCCTTTGCAGTCAACCACAGTTATAGCATATAACTAAGTGCAACAGCCCTGTTACATCCAGAAGACACTATATCACTCTGGAATTTCCTACCTCTCCTTTTATAATCTTTCTCCCCTTTCGATCCCCAGTCCTTGGAGGAGATGTTGTGACACAGAGACCCCATTTATAGCTAAACACTGCACAGGTGATTATTTTCTGCACCTTGAAAGTTGTGAGTTTCTGAGTTAACAGATGTCCATTAGACATTTCTTTCATAAGGACTGAAGACTGTATTAATGATGTTCTCAATTAAGACATTCGAGAAAATGGTGAAAGCCCATAGGCTTTTATGGAATCTCTCTGGGGTTCCATTAGGATGCCTCTAGAAAATGTATTTTTCTTTCTTCTTGCAAGCTTGCCTTTTCAATCATGTGGAAATGACATACTCCATTTAGACCAGTCTTCTCAAGACAGCATTCTTTCTCTAAAATTTCAGAAAAAATTTTAAGCCTACTGACTGTGAGGAAAGTTCTGTTCAGGGACTCTCTCTTTCCCTCCCTCCCTCCCTCCTTCCCTCCCTCCCTCCTTCTTTCCCTACTTCCCTCCCCCACTCCTCTCTCTCTCTCTCTCTCTCTCTCTCTCTCTGTATATATATATATTCTCATATATTTGAATTCCTAAGGGATTTTTGTGTCTGATCCCATGAGCCATAGTTTACTCAGTTGAATTTTTAGATCTCTTAATGTTTGTAGGGAAATATAAACCAGCACCAATTGCCAGTAGCCTGTAGAGTTCCCCACATAGGGACCTCAAAACAGTTCAAGTCACATCCTTGATGACACTGGAGAAAAGGACTCTAAACTGAGTCAGGATGAAGCAGTGTTAATGAATTTCTTAAGTAGAGATGAGCAATGACACACACATGAGATTAAGCAGTTAGCGAGAAGATCGTACGGCAAAAAACCAAAATCATGGAATGTGGTTCTGTCAGTAACATGACTGTCACACAAGCATCAGTAACTGAATCCAGACCCTCCAGATCCATTTAAAATGTTGGGTGCACCAAAGCTCACCTGGACTTTCAGCTTGGAAGGAAAGGAGAGCCTTTTATTTTGTTTTGTTTTGTTTTCTTTTGTTTTGTTTTGTTTTGTTTTATCCCGCTTCTCTAGCCAAATAAGTGAACTCTTGAGTCCACACACATGCACTTACATGCATATATGCACATACATAAACATGTGCACATTCACACACACACACAGAGAGAGAGAGAGAGAGAGAGAGAGAGAGAGAGAGAGAGAGAGAGAGAGAGAACAAAGAAAATAAGAAGTTGAGGAATTAAGAGAAAAGGTTGTACCTATAGTATCTATACAACACAAATACATGAGCACGCGCACACAGTCTAAGTTGTGCTGTTCAAACCATGTAATGTACAAAAAAGATTTAAAGTTTAAGCAAAGTTTTAAATTAAAGTTTAAAAGAGTAAAAATATGTTCTCTATTTTAGTTGTTTATCTTTAACAATTCTCCTTTTTAAATGTGAACTGTAAGGAGGTTTTTATGAGATGTAGTGTCTGGATTTAAGGATAAGAGAAGAAAGAAACGCATTTAAAGTAAAGGTCACAATATTCAGGCATTGAGCAAGCAGAATTCATTGCGGTTTTAAACTTTTGTTGGTGATGTTTTCAGGAACATAAGCCCTCTTTAGGCAACCGTTGCTTTACCTTTTATGTTGAAGTTTCTGGACTCTCAGCCAATAGGAAATGTGAAGTAGTCTCTGAGGTAGAGGGCATCTTCCCCTGCCCATGTCCCTTCTATGCTGCTCCACATCCTCTTGATGTTTACATGCCTCGCTTAGCCCAAGCCTGTGTCCTCATGGCTACCCCAACACTTTGGAGATCAGAGTGTGACCCATGGCCTGAAGCTGAGAGCTTGTTAGGTAGCAGTATCTCTGATTTTGTCACTAATATGGTACTCAAACTCGTTAACTGAAAAACTCAGAAATTCGTGTGATTTCATTCTCTAATTCAGACCTGCTTTCAAAGTTACTATGTGAGCTTTGACCTTCTGTCCCTCTCTATTCCCGTTCACTCTCTGGTCAGGACTCTTCTATCTCCTGTTTACATAGAATTAGATTCCATCCCCACCTGTGCATTCTAATCACCTTATGAGTTGTGGCTCCTGATTATTTCTGTTTTATCAGAAACACTCCACAAGTCAAAAACCTTGATTCAATCTAAGGAGGAGCCCAACTGTGATCTTTAGAAACAACCAAGGCTAGGAAGGTGGCTCAGTCAAAATTATCTGTGACACAAGCATGAAAACCTGAGTTCAGATCTTCAGAATCCATGCAATGAAGAAATAAAAGAGAGAGAGAGAGAGAGAGAGAGAGAGAGAGAGAGAGAGAGAGAGAGAGAGAGAGGGAGGGAGGGAGGGAGGGAGGGAGGGAGGGAGGAAGGAAGGAAGGAAGGAAGGAAGGAAGGAAGGAAGGAAGGAAGGAAGGAAGGAAGGAAGGAAGGGACAAAGAGATACAGAGAGATAGAGAGACAGAGACAGAGAGACAGAGAGAGAGTGAAATCTAGGCACAGTCGGCACATGCCTGTAATTTCAACACTAGGGAGGCAAAGAATCAATGAGTCCCAGGTTCAACTAGAGACCCTATCTTACAAACTAGAGTGGAGGAGTAATTGAACAAAGTACCTGACATTAACCTGTGGTCTCCACATGGATGCATATAAAGGTATACTTCTATACACATAAATACACATACATGATCTCATGCACATAAAATAAAAACTTCAGAAAAGTCTTCTGTAGCAGTGTTTAAGAAAGCTACTGTGGAAGTTGTTCTCACAGAGTGGTATCTGATCCAACAATATCATTACCTGAACTTTGTAGAAATGCAGAACCAGGAATGTGGGGGGCTGGAGGAGGCCACATCTGCAATTTAGAGACTGCTTCCAGGTAACATTTGCACCTTAAGTTTGAGAAGCAAAATTGTCAAGGACTTTGAGCCACTCAGTCAGGTTCTACCTGAGGGTAGCAAGCATTCACATAGAGGAAATGCCTTTACTGGCGAGACAAAATCCACAGCTTCAGATACCTGTCATTCTAGTTAGACTGTAACTGAGTGCAAGCAAAGTGCAGGTGAATGTCTAGGGAAAATCCTAGCTTTCCTCGGGGAAAAGATCTATATACAGGGGACACAAAGATAGAAATTGGGGAGCAAGGCAGTATGTCTTCATGAACAAAGGAGTGTTCTGCCAAGTATGATGAACTAAGTTTGATCCCTGGGACAGCAGCGTGAAAAGTGTGAACCCATATATTCCAAGACACATATTATTAGCTAAAATTAATTTAATTAATTAAGAGGGGACAAGGGTGTTTAGGTGACTCTCTTATTCATTAGAAAAAAGTCCAAAAGGAAGTATTCCGGGTTAGAGAGATGGCTTCTAAGCAATAGTAGCATAGAACATACTAGCCAGAGATGATGATACTGTTATGTAAAAGTGAAAACTGGGGATTCATGACAGTAACTAAAGACATCAGGGATGGGCAATATGGCTCAAGAACTGAAGGAGCTTGCTGCAAATGCTCATGACCTGAGAGTGATTCCCAGTACCCACATGGTAAAAGGAGAAGAATCTTACACATTGTTTTCTGAGCTAAACATGTGTGCTATGGCTAATGCACAAACACAGAAATGGTTGCACTTGTATAACCACACACTTATAATCATACCATCTACACAATATACAAATAAATGTATGTTTTCTAAACGTCATCAAATAGCTCCATATTCTATAAACCTGCTAAAATGTCAGTGGCTTTACAGCATTAACACAGAAATATAGATGCCTGGAAACCCAAACTTGCCATCAAGGAACCAGGGAAGACATTACAGGGAACTCTATTTATTCTTCTGCATATAGGCAGAATAGTTTGGTGCCCAGTTGAATGAATATTAGTTTCACTGACAAAAAAAAAGTCTCAACCAGGTACCATCAGTACAGTGTCTGCAATGCAAATGTGAGTAACTGAATCCTACCCTCAGAAATCACATAAAAAAGCCCAGCGTAGCAATCAATGTCCCCACTGCAGCGAAACAGAGGCTGGTCAGCCAGGTGGACATTTCTCAAATAATCCCTGAATTTTTTGGCCTCCACGGGTACACAATACACACACACACACACACACACACACACACACACACACACACACACTGCATAAGCACCTGTCCATACAAACACTCTCTCTATGATTGTATCTATCCAGCAGCTTAGATTTTAGTTAATTTCAACTTGGTGTAGTCAAGTTGATAAGCAAGAATAACATCACACACACACACACACACACCACCTTCCTACCTCCACTTGTGTAGATTAGCTGTTCCATCATCAAACTAAGTATTGAGTATATCTGATCTTGATGTCATGGAAGTAGATGGTTTAGACTTCTTATATCTATACTATTTCTTCTACGTACCTATGGGTAGTTCAAACTGTTAACCCTGAGTTTAGACATATTTTCTGAATCTTTTCACTATAAGATCTATATTATCACTCACCTTCAACCAATGAGAACCATTATGTAAGTTGAAACACATCCCTCTGGCCTGTACCACACATCCGAGAGAATTATTTTTTTCTCTGTGATCACAGAAGTAGACCCAGCTTAGTACTTCATTTATTGAGAACAGAAATGTGGGTGGAGCACATGAAATGGATCCAGGTTAGGATGGAGAGGATGTGGTGGGAATGAATTATTTAGATGAAAGGCAGAAACTCCAGAAATAAGAAAATAGGCATCAAGAATTGGGGAGGGTGAGGGGGCATCTCTTGGACTGCCAGAGATCTGGGATGAATGGAGGCCCCAGAGTGTCTATGGGAGCAGCTCTAACTGAAAATCTTAGAAATAGAATATATGGATCCTGAAATATTCAAACCTCTGTAGCCAGATAGGACTCACAATGAAGGGATAAGGACAGCAATACACTCACAAATCCTTCAATCCAGTGTCCTGCCTACAAGATGTGCAGGGACAAAGATAGAGCAGAGACAGATGGAATGGCCAATCAATGACTGCCTCAAATTGAGGCCCATACCAGGGACAAGAACCAATCACTGGCACTATTAATGATACTTTGTTATTTGTTAACTTTACATCCCAGTATCAGTCCCCATCTCCTCCCAGTAGCCTCTGACCCAGATTCTTCTCTCCAAATTCCCGTTCCCCCTTCCTTCTCCTTCTCCTCGGAGAACAGGGGCATGCTAAGTATCACCCCTGTGGCAAATCAAGTCACTGTAGGACTAGGAGCATCCTCTTCCACTAAGGCCAGACTAGGCGGCCCAGTAAAGGTAAGAGGATCCATAGGCAGGTGACAGACAGGACAATAACTGTCTTCCAAGAGGTTTCACCCAACAGAGAGTGGAAACAGATGAAAAAACCCACAGCCAAACACTAGATGGAGCTCAGAGAGTCTTGTGAAAGAGTTCTGGGAAGGACTGAGGGGCCTGAAGAGAACAGAGATTCCACAGAGAGATCAACAGGGTCAACTAACCTGGGCCCATGGGAGTTCAAAGAGACTTAACCACCAATCAAAAAGCAAATGTGGCCTAGGTCCCCAAACAACTTGAGTGGAAGCTGTCCCCAAAACTTTCACCTGTCTGTGAATCTTGTTTCCTTAACTGGGCTACCTTGTCTGGCCTCAGTGACTAGTATTCTGGAATATAAGTGTAGAGAGGAAGCTGGGAAGCAGCAATGGCTCATATTTCTCTGTTCTGACAGTGGATGATTTCAGATCAGCAGTTTTAAGCTACTGCAGTACTGCATTCAGGTCTGCACTAAGATGCACTATATCCCTGAACTGTGAGCCGGAGTAAACGCTTTCTCCCTTAAGTTACTTTCATCAAGCTATTTTATCACAGAAACGAAAAAGGAAACTAAGACAGCCACTAACAGACCAGAAAACTGGTCTCTCCTAGGAAGTCTTCACTAGAATGTCCCATAAGCTGCATGGCATAGGAGTTGACTGGAGTAGCAGGGAATGAATAAATAGTGAACACACATACAGTAGAGCTAGGGATAAGTGAGTTACTTACTCTCATGGAGACACACCCAGAAGGAACACAGAAGCTAAGTGCATTAGTTATATACAACAGGAAGGGCCAGCTAATTTCATTAGGGTGTCTCTGTAGGAGAGCAATCTTAGTTTGAATGGGAGAGGAAGCTATAGCTCATTGTTTCTGCATGCACTATTAACTTCCTGGATGAGGAAGATGCAACTGTCACTTTATACACAGAGATTTTAGCTAAAGTTCAAATGTTTGCCAGCATCTGTGCTCCTGAACTTTACTGGACCCACCAATTGGAGGCACTAGGGTCTTTGACATGGCCGTGTATAATTCACACTTACTCAAAAGTTCATTAGCACATCACAAGTATGGCCTGAGAATCCCTGCTTCCAGCTTTGGCTGCTATAGCCCAGTACAGAGCTGCAGCCTGCCAGCATGTGATCTCAGCCTTTGACCTGGGCTGACCTTTAGTTAATCAAGACTACCATGTTTTGTGTAAACCTGGTTTGCATGGCCCTGACCCCCATGACAGTGATTGAACAACTGTAAGTTACATTCACAGTCAGTATCTCATGCTACATCACAGAATGATAGACAGGTCATTGTCCTCCTTTTCATAGAACAACTTATACGCGAGGGGATTGTAATAAAGTAACTTGGCTTAGTATGAGTGGACAAGTAGATCTCATAAATGAAAAAAAAAGTCTTCTTAAGGTCATGGCCCTGCTCAGCAGGTGGCACTCCAGGTATAGCTCTCTCTGTGTCCCACTAAACACCTACAGAACGGTCATGGCTTATAAGTCCCAAACAGGAACAACAGGAAATAGCAGACAAGATACCAGAACAAAGCAGGAATAAGAGCAGAAGATAAAGAATTAAATGAAACATCAGTCAATATTAGAATTCTATATTTCATTGAATAATTATGCTCTTTCAGTATGATGGGTGAATGCATTGCCTGGCCACCAATTTTTTTCTCACTGCAATAGCAGACAACTGCCAAGTCTATTACATAGTAAGGCTATACAAACTCTAGGCTTACACCAGAACAGAAGAACCCCACAGTGATAAGTCACTCAATCTGAAAATGGAAGTAAGGCAGGATGTTGAAGCAAACTTGTCTAATCTTTGTCCTGGATGGAAACAGTACTATGTTGCCCTCTGCTGTGGATGAAAGAACCTTCTCCTCCTTATATCCCTTCCTTCTCCTCCTGATCTTAGTCTGTATGTATGATGTCTGTATGTGTGTGTTCATGAGTGTAGGTACATGAATGTAAAGGTCAGAAAAAACCGGAGGTGTCTGTCCTTATCTTTGACCCCATTTGGGACAGGGTCTTTGGTCATTCACTGCTACAAGGCTGTTTAGCCTGTGAGTTTCAGTGCATCTTTCTGTCCTTACCCTCAACCTCATCATAGGAGCAGAAGAAATACGGGTGCTATCATATCTGACTTTGTATGGATTCTTGAACTCCAATGTTAGGTCTTCATGCTTGTATGGCACGCACTTGCATACTGGTCCATCTCTATAGCCTCAAGAGACAAATTTCTGTCTTTGAAATACTTGTATCATGTAGTCAAAACACCTACAGAATGGTCATGGCTTATAAGTCCCAAACAGGAAGAACAGTAAATGGCAAACAAGATACCAAATCAAAGCAGGAATAAGAGCAGAAGATAAAGAATTAAATGAAACATCAGTCAATATTAGAATTCTTATATTTTCCAAGACAGGTGGGTAATTGTGATGGTTTGTATATCCTTGGACCAGGGAGTGGCACCATCTGGAGGTGTGGCCTTGTTGGAATAGGTGTGACCTGGTTGGAATGGGTGTGTCACTGTGGGTGTGGGCATAAGATCCTCACCCTAGTTGCCTGGAAGTCAGTCTTCCACTAACAGCCTTTGGATGAAGACATAGAACTCTCAGCTCCTCCTGTGCCATGCCTGCCTGGATACTGCCATGCCTCCACCTTGATGATAGTGGACTGAACCTCTGAACCTGTAAGCCAGCCCCAACTAAATGTTGTTTTTTATATGACTTGCCTTGGTCATAGTGTCTGTTCACAGCAGTAAAACCCTAACTAAGAGAGTAATAAAGTGGATACTGTGTGAGTCTAGGATGCCAAGGGAATGTGGTCTCTCCTTGATAATCTAACTTCCATATCCATCACCTAGATTCATCAGAGATGTTCAAAGGTGAATTTCAGGACTATCGTCCTCCAGGCAAAACTGCCACCACCTTTAGGAGTAGTGATTAAATTGATCATGAAATATAATCATAGCTGGACTTGTTGGCTCTTTACCTTCCCTCATAGGAGAGGTATGGAAAGAGCATAGGGTCATCACCTGAGTATTCACGCACTCCCAACACTGGTTGGACGCAGTTCTGCCCTAATTGCATGTGGTTTTGGTGGGGTGGTACAAGATGTATCTGGGGAAGGATGAAGGGAGAGTTTTCAGTCTACACAGACATGGTGAAGTCATCATCCCTTTGAGGTAGATACCTTCCAATAGGGAGTTTTAATGTCATTTATGTTCCTGTTTTAACCTCTCATACATTACTCTATAAATAATCAAAATAGACTCGTAGTTTCCTGTGAACTTGTGGATTCACAACTCAGTTTGTCATTGGGTCCTTAGAAGGAGGGGTAGACACTGTTTTTGTATTACTTTGGGAAGGAATTTTATTACCATAGGATAAAACTAAAATTACAGCATTCCAAGGGATGGTGTGTGTGTGTGTGTGTGTGTGTGTTTGTGTGTGTGTGTATGTGTACATGCTTGTGTGTGTATGTGGAGGCGCTAAAGTTGAAGGACAACGTGGTTATCAGCTCTTGCCTCCTGTTTTAGGCAGTCTCTTTTTTCTTCTGACCTGTATACTCCATAATAGCTGGCCTTAGAGCTTTTAGAAATTCTCTTGCCCACCCACCCCAACTAGGAGTGCTGGAGTTACAGAAACTTGTGGTTCTAGATGTCTGGCTTCACAAATGTCCTGGGATCTGAACTCAGATCACCAGGTTTGTGCAGCAAACACTCTACCCACTGAGCCATCTCAGAGTTTACATTTTTACTTGTTGCTTAGTAAATTAAATTGTTTTGCCTCTAAATGAGCTTCTATTTTATTTTCTCTCACAGATATTACTCCAAGTGTATAACTCACTAAGAATGTCAACAACAGATATCATTATTACCTGATACCTTACAACTCCAACTAAATAATTCCATTTAAGAATGATGAAGCAGTTGGGAAGTTTCCTGACAGTAACTGGCTCTGGCACTTTCTTCAGACTCACTTTCTCTGCTCTACACAGAGAACAGCTGGAGAGGTAAAGATACAAAGATTCACTGATTGCCAGTCAAGGAGCCTGAGGAAAATCTAAATTAAATGCACTCAACTCCTGCTCACCCCAAGGGCAGCCAGTGGGGCATGGCCTCTACCATTGAGGACTGAAAAAGCAATAGTAAGGCAAAGGCAGAAGGCAGGACACCTGGAGCTATCCTCCAGAATTAAACAATTTTCTTTTCCAGGGATATTCTTGCTATTTGGAAGTGTGTTCAGCAAACTGTATCCTCTTTCTATTTCTCTCTGTCTCTCTGTCTCTGTCTCTGTCTCGCTCTCTCCCCCACCTCATGTGTGTGTGTGTGTTTGTGTGTGTGTGTGTGTGCTCACTCATGTGTGTCTTGGAGTGTGTTCAAAAGTGTTCACATATACAGAGTGGAAAGGTTCATATTAGATGCCTTCTTCAATCATCCTCCACCTTATTTTTTGAGACATTTGGACAAAGAGTTCATGAATAAATTAAAGTCCATTCACTGCCAGGAAGCCTCATGACCCTCTCATCTCTGCCTTCTTGGTGCTGGCATAGCAGGTATGCACCACCACACTCAGCATTTGTATCTAAGCTCTGGAGATCTGAACTAGGATCCTTATTTCCTAGCCCACAGTTTTCCCTCCACGGGATACCACTTAAGACATATGTGGAGCAGGGGCCACCACTGTTTGAAAGATGAGGCTGTGCCAAACAACCAATTGTAGCAGAAACCACAGTGGTCTTGAGGTTCCGATATGAACTACATTGTCCACTGGCTTTCACCAGGTTCTTCTCCTGCTTTGAATTTCAGTTTTCTCCTCGATACAATGCACAGAGACTAAAATGTTCTACTGCGTTAAAATATATATATTTGGGGAAGGGACACCATCCTAAAGAGAATCTTTATAGACAGCCCAAGAAAAGTCAGAGTAATAGTTGGAGAAAAGGCACAGGAAGCTAGGCATCAGCTTTCTGCTCAACCATAATGGCAAGCTCCCTTGGGAGATCAACTGGAATTCATTCGAAGATTCAGATACAGTCTCCAGGGGGAATTACTCCAAGGAATGCTGGGAAGTGGCATAAATATGTCATAATTGCAATAAATCTGATGCAGTATTGTCTCCTGTTTATTTAACTCTTGTAAAAGAGACTTGGGGATAGAAAAGCATATGCATGCTAAGTCTGGATTTTATATGAATTCTCGAAGTATGAACTCAGGTCCTCAGACTTGCATGGAGAGAGCTCTACCCACTGAGCAATCTCTCTAGCCCTACTTCTGCTATTTTGACCACTGCTGTACAACTTCACTTAAAGTGCTTTCTTTTTATATGTTTTATATTCTTGAAGTGAAGGAGATTAGAAACAGTTTTGATAGAATTGGTATAAATTTTGTCTCCCTACAGGCTGCAGGGGGGGGGGGGGGGGAGGATTTCTGGATTTCTAAGATGATTAGTTTTAAACTGTCATTTTACATTCTACAATCACTCAGAGAGTAGCTCTTCAATTATAGATACTCTAGATAATGTTGGTTGGTGGGCATGCCTTTAAGGAGTTTGTTGACTGAGTTGGGAAGACCCCCATTGAACGTGGACAGTACTATTCTATGGACTGATCTCTGGAGTAACTGAAAAGGAGAGTGAGTTGAGAACCAGCATGTATGTATTATCTCCTTTCTGTTATTTCTTGTTTGTGGATGCAGTATGAGCCAAGGGCTCAATCCCCTGCTCTTGTGGCTTTCCCACAGTGACAGACTGGAACCTGGATCTGTGAGATACAATAAACTCTTTCTTTTTCTTCTAAGTTGCTTTTGTCACAACAACAAAAACAAAATTAGGGCATCCACCTCCCTGTTACACACATAGGTCTGAGCCAATGCCAACCAGCGGTTTTTCACTTTCCAATAATCTCTTTGTGAGAAAGTCTGCATTTTATTTGGAGTTGAGATGTTACTTTAATTTGATTGACAGGTAACCCTTGAGCTAGAAATGCTCAGGGCACTGTAAAGAATATCCATATTCAGAAATCTACTGTAGAGAACTGCAACTTTGAGGGTCCTTGCTCAGGCACTATCCACTCTGTGTGTGTGTGTGTATCTGTGTGTATATATGTGGTGTGTGTGTGCGTGCGTGTGTGCTGTCTGTGTGTGTGTCTGTCTGCCTGTCTGCCTGCCTGCCTGTAGCCTTGAATGCATGTAGTGCCTTTTTTTTTTTATTGTTTGTCTGCTTGAGACAAGATTTTGGCCAAGAGCTTGTCAGATAGGCTCTCAGAAGCCCCAGGGCAGATAGCTAAGTGCACACACAGGGCATACTAGTCAGTTCCTCTTGTGTAGACTTGTGAGGATGTGGAAGTAGGGGACAAGTGGCTATAACAATGAATCCAAAATGCAAAAAGTTACCTTAACATTACTTTGGAAATGTCTTCAGCAGCTTTACCAAGAAAATATCTTCTAAAGGGAAAGACTTAACCATGCTAAGCTTCTATAAATGATGGAATGCCATGCTGTCTGTTCTCAGGCATAAACAGGGCAAGAATTGTTCATGGGAGAAGTACTATGAAATAAATTTCCAGGAAGAATTTACTTAAAGCAAAATTATGTCTTGCTCAACTATGTCTTGCTACCTCAAGCCATCCTTAAACTTCTTGGTCTGAGAAGGATCAGCTCATTGTTTGTAGAGCCTAGCTCAGAATTGTTATTATTACTGTGAAAGTAATGGTTAGGGATAAAATAGAATACTTCACTTAGGGAGTATTACATTCATTTATTCTTTATATATGTGTGAGCATGGGTATGTGCATGTCTTTGGAGAGGAGATGACAACTTTGAGTGTCATTGCTTAGGCATTGTCTTCCTGTGTGTGTGTGTGTATGTGTGTGTGTGTGTGTGTGTGTGTGTGCGTGTGTGTGTGTGTAAGGGAGGGGGACTGGTCATCCAATGAGATTCAGGGCTTCTTCCACTTACACCTCCCCCCCCCCCCCACTGGAATTACAAGTGTTGTACCACAATTATCAACTTTTTATGAGGGTGCTGGAGATTAACTCTTGTCCCCATGCTGTTTCAGTAGGCAATTTACAGACTAACCACTTTCCATAGCCCCTGAAGGGAGCTTTAAACTAAAGACAGTTTAAACATATTCACATAGCAGGAAAGAGGAATGGGATTTCAGATGGAAAATCTGTTTATTTCACCTGTAAGAGGGAAAGCCTTCTACTTCTTCACAAACCACATTCTGTCTGTCTGTCTGTCTGTCTGTCTGTCTGTCTGCCCATCCATCAGTTAGTCCATCTCTGCCTCTGTCTGTCTCTGTTTTTGAATCTGTATCTCAAGTATCTCCTGCTCCCTTAAGACTTTCTATGTATGCAAGGATAACCTTGAAATCCTGATCCTCCTGCCTCCCAAGTGCTGAGCCTGCAGCACCGTGCCTCATTTATGCAGTGCTGAGGATGGAATAGGAAGGCTTTGTACAAGTATGCAAACACTCTACCTATTTGTAATAGCTGCTTGTATTACAAATGCTAATCACACCTCCCCAAAAATGTTTGTACCAGAGTGCACATAGCTTCTGGGAACCTGCTCCCACTTGGTTCTGAGTGGTAAGTAAAGATGGTGGCAGCCAATGCCTGTGCAGGACAGACAGAGGCAGGAATTTTAGGGTTCTTTGGCTTGGGATAGAGAGAGGAGGAGGAAGGAGAAGGAGATTCGCCATGCTGGGAAAGTATGGAGGAGAGGAGATACTATGCCTGAGAAGAATAGAGGACAGGGATGCATAGCCTCCTTGTGAAAGAGCCGGGAAAGTGTGGCCCAGAGGGCTTCCCAACTGTGTCCAGGACAGCCAAGGTAAAATATAAAATTTAGTGAGTGATAACTTGGAATTATAGTCAGGAGGCAGATTAACAGCAAGGAGGTTAGGAAGTAGGCCAGTTATTGTGGTATTTAAGGTATATCAAAATATAAAACTTTGTGTCTTTCATTCAGGAACCCAGAACATTGGGATGGGTAGCAGAAACATGCTGCCAGAAGTTACTTAATTAATTTAATACTATATGCTACCAACCAATCCACATCACTGGCTCCTTATATATTTTCATTTGGCAAGATACAGTGTGTTTCTGCTTTAACTAGTTTACCTGAGGCGTTCACCCATGAAGTTTTCAGTTCTTGCCTTTGTATCAGCTTCTCTTTTAGATGAAATAATGCAAGTTGAAGCAGAGCTTTTTACACTGTATGCTTATCTTCAGAAAATATGTAAAATGGTAAATGAAATGGTGACATGTTTATTCATCCACTCAATCAGGAAGATCCGCAATGACGATAAAAGATACTATGACGTTCTCCACTTTCAAAGCTAACAGTACATTATCCTGGATATTTAATTTGAGCTGCTTATTGGAAGATTCTATTCCATTTATATTCAGTGAGTAAAGGAAGAGTAAAACAGGCAGTTTTGAGGTCAGGACCAATATTTCCTGTATCATATTAACAAAATTTCCCTAACATGATTTCATCTCAAATATCACTGAGCAGCTTTAATAAATCTGTGATTTCTGAGCTCTATATCCAGAGACTCTGACAAGGTTATAGACTCATCAGCAATGGCAGCTAACCTTAGGATGACCTGGAATTTTAAAATATAAATACAATAATCACAAAAGGAGATTTTTGATAAGTTGTTATGACTTCTCCCAGAAGGACATAAACAAAAGTGTACCCTCTCCAGATAGAGAACCAATGCCAAATCAGAGTTACAATCAGACCCAAGTCCAACTTTGTGAACCATTAGTTTGCAAACATTTCTTACAGGATGGTGTATATCTCAGGCACATCTCTATCACTGAAGCATCTCTCACAGCATGAGAGGAGCTCCCTAAATGACTTTCAGGCAGCTCACGAGGTCAGAAAGTCTCATCTTCTCATCAGTATAATCTTGGGGATGAAGATGACCTTGTGAATCCTGTAAGTTTCAAGTTTCACCTGTTGTGAGTTGTTTACTTCCTGAATATTGTTAAGCTTCTCTCCAGAAATGTTTCACTTCAGAGAATAATTCTACAGGGCGAGAAGCTTCACAGCTCATAGGGAGTCACATAAATTTCATGGTCAAGATGTCTATCATTATACAGCAGACATATTTTTGTTTAGTGTTAGTGAAATTAAAATACGCTAAGCAAGTGAAGTGAGAAGATTTGATGCTGGCCAGTAAGCTATAACCAAGATAATAAGGAACAAGACACAAAGACTGTATCTTCTTGTATCTTCTATACAAGAGACAAGAAAGGCTGGGAAGCAGACTCAACACTTAAAGGCTCTCACTGCTTTTACAGAGGACCTGAATTTGGTTCTTTGCACACACATGGAATAGCTCACAACAGCCAACATCTTACTCCAGGGAATCTAACTCTGATTTCTGGATTTTGTAGGCAGTGCCTCACATACAAATGCACACAGAGATATACTCACATACAAGGAAAAATATCTTTTACAAAGAGAAAAGAGCCACAAAACACATAAACCTAAACAACAACAGAGAAACGGTTTAGTGCTCCCTGACGTTTACAGGTACAAATGACATCTTCCATACCAAGAATACTTAGAAATATCACTTCAAAGTAAAGAAACACTAGCTTGGGAAGTGATGAGAGTCTTCTGGTAAACGTCATATTCAAGAAGGAGATTAGTTCTGAAACTCTAACTTTTGGCTAAAACAAAGTTTAAGTTTCATAGATTTAACTTTGCATCACACCCAGAAGACCTGGGAGCATCTTGTATTCTCCAGAGTCCTGGGAAAAGCAGCACTCTTCCTCATCATCGACACTTATAGATGGAGATAAATAAACTCAGGGTTGCATCTAATCTGGGTCATTTGTTCTTCCAGGTAGCAATGTTTCACGAGCGCTCGATTAACAGCTTTTGTAAACCTGCATCTGTGTATGCTCTTCTTGCTTCTAAATTCCTTCTAGGAATTTGATGACCCTTTCTGAGGGTGGCTACATGAGTAATGAAGATAGTGCAGCAGTTGTGAAACCAAGGCTCTAGCAAGATGCATTGCTCCTGAAAGCTACAAGCTACAGTGCAAATGCAAGAAGATGCCTCTGTGTATGGTTCCCAGCCAGTGTATGCAGCACAACTCAGCCTGGAATGTTCTACACCATCATCTCTTTTATTATCATTATATGGGTAGATTTTTCTATCTTGAGATGAGACAAAGACATTAAAATGTTCCAGGTTCATTATTTCCCTGTAATAAAATACATTGAGCAAAAGCAACTTGGGGGAGAAAGGGTATTTGGCTTACATATTACAGTCACAGTCCATCATTGAGAGAAATCAGAGCTGGAATTCAAGACAGGAACAATGGAGGAACACTGCTAGCTGTCTTACTCTTTGACTGACATACAAAATCATATTTACCTAGCTTTCTTACATGACCTACCTACTCATATAATAATATCACCCACAGTGGACTGAACGTCTCTCCACAACATAATAATAAAGACAATCTCTCACAGACATGTCCACAGACGAACCTAATATAGACAATCCCTCAGTTGAACCCTCAACTCTCGGTTGATTCTGAGCTATGTCAAATTGGCAAATAAAGTTAAGCAGGATACAAAGGATGAAACAGATTAAGCATGCATTACACTGATCAATCCAGCTTGTTTATTAATTATTTCATAGTAGTCTGGTAGAAGACTGTCAGCTATTTTCATTTAACAATAACAAAACTTTGACCTTGAGGAAAACCTACCATTCCTAATAAATCTATCGAAATGTTTTCTCTTCCTTTCCATAGCTCACAACTATACAAATACTACATAGTCTTTTAATTCACAATCACTTCCAGATTATTTTGTTGTAGGTTTATCTATTTTATTTTATGTGTATGAGTGTTTTGTGTGCATGAATTCTGTGCACCATACACATGTCCGATTTCTGCACAAATCAGAAAGATGGAGTCAGATCTCCCAAAATAGAGCTATAGGTGATTGTGAGCCACAATACAGGTAGTGTTTACTCTTAACCCCAGATTAAGCACTTCAGAGCTTTCACAATTACTTTTTTCAATTCAGACATTTCTTTTTCCCTGACAGTTCACAGCATCCTCAGTACAACTTCCCATATGTCTGCCTGGGAACACATTACCTGGCATGCAAAATAAGAAGGTTCTTGTTTGTTATATGATGTATCAGTAGAGATGTCAACAATGGCCTTCTCCAAAAGACATAAGCACCTATAATAGCTGATAAATTGATCCAGTGGATATTGACAAAATGCCTACCAATTACAATACTTCTGTTGAAATATTATCCTAAATTATAAAAGACTTCAGGGTCTCCTGCCTTACAGTTAATGTCCTTTAATTTTTGTTTTGTTGTTCATTTTCTGAGACAAGCCAGCTGAAGATTCACACCAAAAGTGTATCTTAAACTTACAAATGTTTTCTAATGAGGGACTTTTAAAAGTCCAAATAAAACCCCACTTTTCTGTAGTTGGGGTAATTTAATGAAACTAACCATGTAAATGATCAAAGAAACATATGATTAGCACAGGAATGAATAAAATTACAGATGAAAAGGGATCAAATTATATTTTGGGGTGCAGCTCATGATTCATAATTAAATTGCAGTGGCTGATAAGCACAGAGCCTCTCTCATCACACAGCATGTGTGAACAACCCTGCTAATAAGTCTTCGTCTTCCTTTCAGAAGACAAAGTAGATGCTGATCTGCCACTGAATGCTTTGGGGCTGGAGAGATGGCTCAGCAATTAAGAGAACTAACAACTCTTGCAGAGGCCCCAGATCCAATGCAGGGCAGCACATGTTCCCTGTAACTTCAGCAACAGTTGATTTGCTACTCTTTTCTGCTGTCTATGGGCATGCCTACCCATGCACACGAGCACACACACACACACACACACACACTAAAAGTTAAAAAAATAATTGAAAACTTACCAAAAGTTAGATGGATGCATTGTGTTTGGTCTTTCTTGCTGTCATTCAGTATTCTTACATTCTTATGATTTGGTGGTAATTGCTTATTGATGTCTTTGTTTTGGAGACAGGGTTTCATGAAGCCCAAACTTGTATGTGACTGAGGATGACCTTGAACCCATATAGTGCAGCACCTACTGTTCTCTCCTGCCTATTTGTTTCTAGGATGCCATGAGAGTCATTAATTCTATCCATGAACCTGGCTGTCCACTTGCCCTGCATTTTAAGATCAAGTTAATGTGATATGTCACCATCTTGTCTGATGTTTCCTCTTTCCTATAAAGTACCAGTAAAACAAAGTTTAGGCACATGAAAAAAAATAATTGGCCCATTGTCTAAGAAACTTCTCCAATAAATCTTTTGGTTTTTATTCTGCTAACTTGTAGTCAAACTTCCAAAATGATGATGACCCAGATGTCATAGTTTAGAGTCCACCTTGATAGTGAAGGGAGAGAAGAATTGGGATACAAAAGTTTCCAAGAAAGACAACCACAGTCAAGCACACTCAAGCACTGTCAATCTTTACATGAGGCTGGGTGGCTGGAGTGAAGATTATCTGGGTGTGTGCTATTTATTTCTGTTCAGACTGCAGTGGAATCAGACACACAAAACTATAGAATGCATGAGGAAACTTATTCTTGTCTCCCTAAACTAGTCAGACTGTCTGCACCAAGCTGATTTGGATGCTGGGAATCATTTCTGTCAGCTGATTTGTCTCAACTTAGCCTGTAATAGTAAAGGTGTTGGCTGCCAGAGAACTTGAACTAAAGAGTTGTTAAAATGGATCACCGTTCCTTGATTTGAAAACATGTTCACCTCTTCAATACCAGAGATGTTGTTTACTGCTAACTTCTTTAAGGAGAAGTGATGTTTTGTGTTGTTTTGTTTTATCTTCTGCTGTGGCTGTTCTGTGAACCACCTTCTTTTTATGACCAATTCCTTTCCCATCAATGTGTTTGTGCCTGAAGTTTGGCGAGATTTTCCTGGTTCATGATTGTTTCTTTCATATTGTCTGAGTGGAAATGAAGCCATGGGGAGAACTAGGTTCATGCTTAGGGGATCTCAGGCAAACAAGGTGAGATGAGGTGTATATACCAAGCCTGAAACTTACTTCTGAATTACAAGAAATAGATACTTAGTTAAGAGAACATCATACCAAAAGCTGGGGAGGTGGCTGAATGGGTAAAGTGCCTGCTGCTTAAGCAAGAATTATACCCAGCCCAGCCCCCCTCCCAAAATAAGGCCAGATGTAGCAGTGCTTGTCTGTAATCAAGATGCTGGGGACATAGAGATAAGTGAATCTCTGGAACACTTTGCCAGCCAGCCTAGCCAAAATCAGGAGCATTAGGTCCAATGAAGAGATCCTATCCCAAAACAAACAAACAAAAAAACCAAACACAACCAAATTACCAAATTAAAACAAAATTTCCCAAACTAAAAGAAAACGATAAAGGAAACCTTCTGACATATATATCATACACAGGTTAGCACATCCACACCCATGTGCACATACATATACCACACAAAGTGGCATACAAAGATGTTGAATCCAGTTGGCATTTTTTTAAAACATGGAAAAATAATGCAGAATGGGGTAATGCGTACTTCTAAGGGTATATCCCTTAGAAGAGTACCGTGTAGCACATGCCTTTCTCTGGTCAGCATTGTACGCTGCCATTTTTCTCAGGATCCATGTAATAAATCATGTGGGAGTAAATGGCTATCATTCAGCTTAACTACATGCAGCCAGCTCTTGTTTCCAGCTTCCCTTATAATGTGATGAAAGTCTCTTAACAAAATCAAAGTGAGAAACAAATACTTTACAATTCATGCTAACATTACATCATGGCAGAAGAAGCAACACATCGTGGACTTGCAGTGGCTGATCCCATTGACTCCACAGTCAGGAAACAGGAAAAGATTAATTGTTATGATCAGCTGGCATTCTTCTTTTTATACATTCCATGATCCTATCCCAGAGAACTGTGCTATCCACAATGAGCACAATCAATATAAGCTTCTACAAGCCATGACCAAAAGTCTGTCATACAGTTAATTTTAGAACTTATTAAGCTGACAATTAATACAAATCATCACAGGAATTATTAATTTACAATTTTCCTAAAATAGACGAAAGTTTTCAATGGACTAGTAACAAAAGTACTGGCAGAATCCAATCCATATGCTCCAGCCTACCAATAACCCTATTATACTTGTCCTGTTATCCATCTGCCATGCCTCCTTCATTCCCTCATTCCCTTTGCAACTTCAAGCAAATTTTTATTCAAGATCTCAGCCAATTTCACTTGAAATCTTATATTCCCACAAGGAGAAATATTTGGGAATTACAATTATTTCACGAAGAAAGTCCATGATAGAATAACTTGAAAAATTGAAGTGCCCAGTATTTTTAGAAATAACCAGACACAGGACCAAAGACTTCAAGTTGAAACATGCTCCATTAATAAACTTGTAATTTGCTTAGTTCATGAAACAATGCCTTACCTCTGCCTGCTACACATTAGAATGTACTGATTTCCTTTTGGTAGTTTTTCCTGAATAATGCTCAAGAAGCCAGGAGAGAGTGCAATAGGGCAGATTGTCTTCTCCCAACCTTCAAATCTATGAGTTGTAAGCCATTGCTCTCTCACTCAGCAACTGCCACAAATATGACACGAAAGCATTAAGGATTATTCTCACAACTATACAATTTATTGACTCTAGCCAAGACTAAGTATTTTAAACAACACCTTGCTTGTTAAAGGAAGTTTTAAAACACTATACATCAAAAATTTGTTATACCCTTTGCAACCATTTTTCAAAATTAAGTAAAATGCCATTGGTGGTAGAAGTGCAAAAGTTAAGAACATTTGCTCCTCTTACAAAAACATGAGTTTGGTTCCTAGCGTGGAAGTTCAATGGTTTTCACCTACCTGAAATTTCAGATCCAGAAGATTTGATGCCCTTTTCTGGCCTCCACAGGTACCTGCATACAACTACAACAGCAGCAGCAACAACAACAATATACACACACACACAAGCATACACAAACACACATGCACACACGCACACTTTAAAATGTAAGATGAGGAGACATATTGTCTAGATGTCTGGAATTGGGTTCAGGTCAGTATTCATCCTATTTACAGTTCATTTTCCATTGAATTACAAAAGCCACAAGGGGAGTAACTCATATTCTTTCTTCTTGGTCCTGAGTCAATGCCCCAGTGTAGGGGAATGCCAGGACAGGGAAGCAGGAGTGGGTGGGTTGGTGAGCAGGTGGAGGGGGAATGGGCTAGGGGGTTTTCAGAGGAGAAAACAGGAAAGGGGATAACATTTGAAATGTAAATATATAGTAAAAAAAGATTTATTTTATTTGTGTGTGCACATGTGCCTGTGCCTGTAGAGGACACAAGAGGGCATTAGGTTTCATAGATCTGGAGTTACAGGCCTTTGTCTTGGTGCTAGGTTCTGTACATTGGTCTTCATAACTAAGCAGCAAGTGCTTTTAGCCACTGAGACATCTTGTTCAGGTTCAATCTCAAGGCTGCACACCTTGTACTTAGATCTTGTTTGTTCCATGTTATGGTAGTCAAGGTGTGCAGACAGGCTGAGAAAAAAGGGAATGGAGAGAATAGGCAGGGAGATGTTCTTGAATTGCCTAAAGACACATGTAACAGATGGCACAGGAGGAGTAAACCCAGTTTTCTTTGTCAATGTTGTCTTTGCTGATTTATTATAACATTTTCAAAGAATGGTTGCATGGTCCCTGAGGATTGGGAAGACGCTCTCATGTTCTCCAAGGTCAAAACTCTTTTCATAATAATCATAAGATTCTTTGAAGTTTGGACCATGTTGACATTTATACTAATGAAGCAAAAGCAATCATGGATAAAAAATTGTGCTACCTTAGGACAATTAAGCAGCACCAGATTGTTTCAGAAAGCCATGCATTTTATGAGGTCATTAACTGATGAGGGTGGAAGGAATGCCAATTTTGTTTAAGAGCATTCCTATTGTTGCTGTAACATTAATAATTTTATTTACACATAAACTTTTAGATATTAAACTTTTTAGTATTTTCTGACATTTTGGCAAATGTATACCAAAATTTTCTGTTTACTGAAGCATAAATGGTATTTCAAGAAAATTCAAGTCAATTCACCCTTCTATTTTTGAGTTTAGGGTTGAATTAGCTATTTCACATTCTCTCTCTCTCTCTCTCTCTCTCTCTCTCTTTCTCTCTCTCTCCTCTCTGTTTTTCTTTTCCTTTTTCTTTTTTATATTTTTATTAGGTATTTTCCTCATTTACATTTCCAATGCTATCCCAAAAGTCCCCCATACCCTCCCCCCCACTCCCCTACCCACCCACTCCCACTTTTTGGCCCTGGCATTCCCCTGTACTGGGGCATATAAAGTTTGCATGTCCAATGGGCCTCTCTTTCCAGTGATGGCCGACTAGGCCATATTTTGATACATATTCAGCTAGAGTCAAGAGCTCCTGGGTACTGGTTAATTCATAATGTTGTTCCACCTATAGGGTTGCAGATCCCTTTAGCTCCTTGGGTACTTTCTCTAGCTCCTCCATTGGGGGCCCTGTGATCCATCCAATAGCTGACTGTGAGCATCCACTTATGTGTTTGCTAGGCCCTGACATAGTCTCATAAGAGACAGCTATATCAGGGTCCTTTCAGCAAAATCTGTTTTTCTAGTAACATGATTTGTGTTTGAAAGAGGAAACAGCGGACTCTAGAAATCCTATCTAGCCTCAACAGACACTTTCACAATAAATTAGAAAAAGTGTCATTTCAAAGAAAATAACATCCAAATTCATGAATGTACATTAAATTATTATTTATACATATACCTGTGTCTATGGATTATAGATACAGAAGGCTTATCATCTTATAGACCTGCTGATGAGCACAGCATATTTTACAAAAATATTTTTTTATTTAGTTTATTTTCATGTGTGTCAGAGGGTATGCATGAAGGTGACTGAGGAGGCTAGAAGAAGACATCAGGTCCCCTGTAGCTAGTCACAAATGGTAAATGGCTCACCAGGGTAGCAGGTGCTGAGAACCAGACTCAGCTCCTCTGCAAAACAGCAAGCTCCTAATAGCTGAGCATCACTCCAGCTCCCTAAGTTATTGTTGTTTTATCATCAATATTATTTTAGTTTTTCTAGACAGAGTTTCTATGTGTCTGTAGATCAGGCTGGCCTCAAACTCACAGAGATTCTCCTGCCTCTGTCTGTCTCCCAAATGCATCCAATACCATGAGGATTAATAATATTAAGGATCTTAAAGAGCACTTTTAAGAGGACTAATGGTGAAATACATGGAAATCTACTGTTTTACTTAAGCTCCCATGCTCGAACTATCATTAAAATTTTCAGCAGTATAAAACCTCTCCCAAGGCTGAGGCAAGGCATTTATTAATGCCAGAATCAAACTGTTTGACCTTTGTCTTCAGTTCAAATCACAGCAGTCTTGCATATAGAGTTTCCGGTGAATTACATTAGTGAATCTGGGAATCTAAGTTTCTTATTCTGAAAAACAGTGTATCAATTACCATGACAGAAGTCATGATTTTTCATTTACATAATATTTCTGATAACAATATCCAATTATTACATCCATTTTCTGTCCACTGTGCTAATGTTATGTTCAAAGAAATTCAATGGAGCTCAATTACAATTGCCTTCAAATTAAATTAGCATTACAAGAATTTAATGGGTATCTTAATTAGACCATGTTACTAAGATCAGTTTATACAAATTAAAATACACCTCTGCATGGGTCATCTTTCTTTGAGTTAAACACAGGTTGAAAACAATTTTTAAATTTTAGGGCATACAACTTATATTTTACATAAAATAAAACACATGCAAATTAAAGTAACACTTAAAAAAAGCAAAATTAAATTTAAGGCAAAATTCACTTCAGCTTGAAATTACTTAAGTGTTTCTGCATGCTTCCAGGCAGGAGTAAAACTTCCTTTAATTTTTTTCCACTGGCATATATTATATAACAGGATTCATTATGGTGTCTTTGTACATGTATGTAATGTATTTTGATCATTTCACCCCATTATCTCGTGCTGTACCTGTCACCTTCTGTTGATCCCTTCCCTCTCCCCAACCACCTATCCTTCTCTTCTAACACATCTCCATAGCAATGGTGATTAGCTACACAGGACCTTTAGGATGCTGGACCAACAGGATGCTTTTCTCAAGGAGGAACCCATGAGACCCTATTTCTCCCTGAGGATATTTGGGCAGTCAATGGTTGTTGAAGGAACCAGAGATAATTTTAATTGGTGGTGTAGCCACTGGTAAGTTGTTCATGCTCCTGTAAATAACTACTTACCCATTGTCTTAAGAGATCAACCATAAAGAAACTCATTAATTCTCAAAACAAAAACAAAAACCTAGAATAAACCAAAACCAACAAAGTGCTTAATTTTTTTTATTCTTTTCTCAAATACTACATTAAATTTTCCCTCCCTCCTGCCAGCCTCTCTCTCTGCCTTATGCCTTGCCTCTCCACTAGATCCACCCTCCTCCTTCCCTCAGAGAAAAACAGGCCTCTGAGGAACAAAAACCAAATGCAGCATAACAAACTACAATGAGATCAGGCAGGCAACCTATCACATAAATGTTGGACAAGGCAACTCTGTAGGAAGAAAAGGGTCCCACAAGTAGACAAAAGAGTCACAGACAGCCACTGTTCCCACTGTTAGGATTCACACATGAATATCAAGCTACTCAGCCATGCAGAGGACCTAGGTCAGACACCTACATGCTCCCTGATCTCTACTAGTGCCCATGAGTTCTAGTCAGTTGATTCTGTGGGCCATGTAATCCTGGTGCATCCCTGACCCATCTTGTTTCTCTAATCCTTCCTCCCTCTCTTCCTCGGTGCTTGTGAACATCATCTCATGCTTGGCTGCAGGACTCTGCATCTACTCCCATCAGTTCCTGCATGAAATCCCCCTTATCTCTTTGGTGATGATTCTGCTAAACTGTGGCTCTGGAACACACTTTACAGGCCAGTCAATCTCTAAGTTAGAGGTTTTGTGACTGGGTTGCTGTCCTAGTCTTTGCGCTTGAGGCTTTATCTGATTACAGAAGACAGTTCAGTCTTTGTGTTGCTCATTACTAGGGGTCTCTGCTAGGGTTACTATTATAAATTCCATGGTGTTTTCATTGTACTACATTTCCACCTCACCTCCAAAATGCCATAAAATTCAGTCATTTCTCCCAGTATTTTCTCCCTTTATCTACTCCATCCTATCCCTCCTGTTCCCAATCTTTCCAGCCCCCAGTCCATCTGCAAAATCTAATCTCTATTTCTATGTCTCCTTTCCTGGTATATCCTTGTGCCCCTCCCTCAAGCCCTCTTTGTTTCTTAGCCTCTCTGGGTCTATGGAGTATAGTACTATTACATTTTACTTTTATAGAAAATATCCACTTATAAGTAAGTATATACTGTAGTTGTCTTTCTGGATCTGGATTACTTCACTCAGGATGATGTATTCTAGTTTTATTTGCTGGAAGTTTTCATGTTGTCCTTGCTTTAAACAGTTGAGTAATATTCCATTGTGTAATTGTGTCACATTTTCTTAATCCATTCTTCAGTTGAAGGATAACTAGGTTGTTTCCAGTTTCGGGGTATGATAAATAAAGCTGCTATGAACATAGCTGAGCCATTATCCTTGTGATAGGTTGGAGTGTCTTTTGGTTATATGCCCAGGAGTGGTATAGCTGGAGCCTGATGTAGATCTATTCTCAATGTTTTGAGAAACTGCCATATTGAGTTCCAAAGTGGTTGTACAAGTTTGCAATCCCACCAAGAGCAGAGGAGTATTCCCCTTGCTCCATATCCTTGGCAGCATGAGATATCATTTGAGTCTTAGATCTAGGCATTCTGACAGGTATGGGTTGGAATCTGAAAGATGTTTTGATTTACATTTTTCTGATGGATAAGGAGGTTGAACATTTCTTTACATGTTTCTTGGCCACTTGAGATTCCTCTGTTGAGAAATTCGACTTTGATCTATAGCAGACTTTCAAAGAAGACCTAATGCTAAATAATACTTCTCAATTTACTTCACAATATAGAAATAGAAGGAATATTGCCAAATTAATTCTATGAGGCCACCATCACCCTGATACCCAAACCACATAAAGATTTTACAAGGAGAGAGAACATCAGACTGATTTCCCTTATGAACTTTGATACAAAAATAATCAACAGAATACTGAAAACTGAATCCAAGAACACATCTAAATGATCATCTACTATTATTAAGTCCACATTATCCCAAAGATGCATGTATGGTTCAACATAAGAAAATCTCCCAATGTAATTAACCATATAAACAAACTGAAAAAAAAAAGATCATCTCATTAGATGGTGAAAAAGCCTTTGACAAAATCCAACTCTCAGCATGATAAAAAGTCTTAGAGAGATCAGGGAAACATGGGACATATCTAAACATAATAACAGCAATTTAAAGCAAGCCTATAGCCAACATTAAATTCAATGGTGAAAAATGTATAGAAATACTAGTAAAATCTGTGACAAGACAAGGTTGCCAACTCTCTCCCTATCTCTTCAATATAGTAGTTGAAGTTCTAGCTAAAACAACAAAATAACTAAAGGATATCAAGGAGATAAAATTGGAAAGGAATAATTCAAAGTGTTGCTTTTTGCAGATGATATAATAGTATACACGTTATCTCCAAAATTCTACCAGGGAACTCCTATAGCTAATAAGTTCAGTAAAGTAGTAGGATATAAGATTAACTTAAAAAATCAGTAACTCTCCTATATACAAATGGCAAGCAGGCTGAGAAAGAATCCTGGAGACATCGTCTTTCACTATAACATAATATAAATATATTGTATTATAGTACAGTAATACACAACAATATAAAATATCCTTGGACAACTCTAACCAAACAAGTGAAAGATCTGTAATGACAAGAACTTCAAGTTTTGAAGAAGGAAATTGAAAAAGGTATCAGAAGATGAAAAGATCTATATGCTCATAGATCTGTAGGGTTAACATAAGGAAAATGGTTATCCTACTGAAAGCAATGTACATATTCACCACAATCCCCATCAAAATTCCAAAACAATTCTTTACAGATTTTGAAAGAGCTATACTAAACTTCATATAGACAAACAAACAAACAAAACTAGCTAAAACAGGATAGCTAAAACAATGCTATACAATAAAAGAACTTCTGGGGGAACTACTATTCCTGATCTCAAGCTGTACTACAGAGCTTTACTAATAAAAACCACCTGGTATTAACAAACATAGACACATTGATCAATGGAATCAACTTGGATTCCCAGATATAAATCCACACATCATGAACACCTGATTTCCTGAAAAAGAAGCTAGTGATTTTCAATTGAAAAATGAAAGTATCTTCAACAAATGGTGCTGGTCTAACTGGATGTATACATGTAGAAGAATGAAAATGGATGCATTTGTATCACCCAGCACAAAACTCAAGTCCAAGTGGATCAGAGATGTCAACCTAAATCAGATACACTAAATCTGATAGAAGAGATGGTGGAGAATAATCTTGAATGCACTGGCGCAGAAGATAACTTCCTGAACAGACAACCAATAGCTCAGGCAGTAAGATCAACAATTGAAATATGAGACCCCATAAAGCTATAATGCTTTCATAAAGCAATGAACACCATCAATAGAACAAAATGGCAGCCTACAGAATGAAAGAAGATCTTCAGCAATTCCACATTTGACAGAGGGTTAATATTCAAAATATATAAAGACCTCAAGAAACTAAACTAAATAATCCAATTTAAAACTAAACATATGTTTAAAACAGTAATAATGTTACCACAGTCCTTTGTGAATCTTTCAGCCCTTTTGGAGACATAAGTGACCATGTCCAAGCCCATTTAATTTCTCATGGATAGTGGTTTAGGTTAATCAATTCTTTGGAAATTATAATATTATTAAACAGAATCAACTTAATCTCACTCAAATAGGAGGATTTTTTTCTGATTACTATAACTTTAGTACTCACAGTAAGGGGTAACACACAGTCAGCAATTGCAATATGACTAGCAATCTGTGGCTTATTCTGCACAAATTACCTTTCTCCGGCTACAGTTTTGTGAAGTGGGTGCTTTTATACCTAATTCATAACTGAGGGAAAAACACCAGGACATTAAATAATTTTCTTCAAATGTCTTGGAGAACAAAACCTACTGATTTCACATTTTTTCTATTAGCTTTCTCCATGGTTCTATCCTGGTTCTGCAGTAGGAACTTTAGGGCTAGCTATGGCATCCACACTTCTATTTTTCAATGAGGACCCAACACACTGTAGTCAGGTGGATTTAAAAATAAATAGTTTCTCTCTCTGAATGACTGAAGGAAGTCTAAAAGAAATAGAATCATACTAGGGCCGAAACAAGGGTGGATGAGAGGAAGACAGTAGAAATAAATTTAATTAATAAAATAAGTTAATAAGGGATCAAGAGTTGGTTCAGTAATTAAGAGCACTGGCTGCTCCTTTAGAGGAACTGAGTTTAGTTTCTTACACAAATACTGGGCTGTTGGTATGCACCAGTAACCTAGCTACAGGGATCCAGTGCCCCTTTCTGGCCTTCAAAGGCATCTGCCCTCATGCACACATACCAAAACACAGATATAAACATAATTGATAATAAATCTTTTTTATGAAAATGTGATAATTCTTTGAAATACCTATTGAACCTAATATTTCTTTTATATTATTGAGACTATCCTTTAAAATATATTCATATATAGTATACCTCTAAAGAAAATGTCTCATCAAATTTATTTCAGTAGAATTAACCATAATATACAAATTAACCCAACTAGAATAGAGAAAAATATAATCCATTCACATAAATTAACAATGATGGTTAAAAGCCAAGATTCCCAATGTAATACAGTGGATAAAGCTATGTACTACTCCCACAGAGGACCTGAGCTTGTGTTCCCCCCACCTCTGAACCAATCCCACTCCCTCTGCCAGCTGACCAAGTTCGGCTTCCATCTGGCCCCAGATTCAGAAATTTGAATCAGTCCATCACAACAGCTACCCCATCTACAAGCTGCTGAACAACATGAAGTAGCCCGTCCTACAGAACCAGAGCTGCAAACTCACCATGACTCTGGCAGCAGCAGTGTATCTGAAACCAGTCCCAGCAATGATCCAGTATTTATGGTGCTTCATAAACCAGAAATCTTGAATATAATGCATGACTCATTGCAATGAATATTTGCTTGCCTTGGTCAGGGCAAAACACCAGACTCAATTTCTGTGAGCACGCTCAACCATGAGCTTTTGATTTCTAAATCTTGTTTCTTATGGAAACTAACCTGGACCATTTCAAAAACGGCTAACTCCAGATCTGATTCACACGGTACTAGGGAGACTGGCAATGGATCCAAGCAAATTTTTACTGGTATCTCTTCAAAATGTCCTATAAAGCCACCTTGAAAAAATATATATTGTGAAGCATATAACTACAAAATTAGTCATAAAAGGGAACTTAACTTATAGCTTATTTGGTAAAGAGTTTGCCTTGCAAGCAAATTTGGTCCCCAGAACACGTGTGAAAGCTGGGTGTGGCAGTGAGTGCTTGTAATACCACTTCTGGAAAGGAAGGAAGGCAAATGAACATAATGTACTTGCTGGTCAGCCAGATTAGCATGATGATAGTGTTACAGGCCAATTATAGACTTTGTCTCAAATACCAAGATGAATAGCACCTTAGAAATCATAGCGAAGGCTCTCCCCTTGCCTTCATATATATGCACAGACATGTGTTCATCCACTGCCATACAATAAAAAATAATGTGAACTAACCAGTATCCTCAGAGATCCCAAGGACTAAACCACCAACCAAAGAGTACACATAGTGGAACTTATGGCTCCAGCTGTATATGCAACAGAGGATGGTCTAATCGAACATCAATGGGAGGAGAGGCCCTTGGTCTTGTGAAGGCTCTATGCTCCAGTGTAGGGTAATGCTATGGCCAGGAAGTGGCAATTGGGTAGGTTGGTCACCAGGGGGAAGGAGGAAAGGCTAGGCTAGGGGGGAGGGAGTTCTTGGAGAGAAACCAGGAAAAGGATAAAATTTAAATGTAAATAAAGAAAATATCCAATAAAAATAAAATAAAAAATTAAAACAAAGGGAAAGAAAATTATAAAAATAGTTTAAAACATAGTCACTTCTACTCAGAAAACATTTTCTTTATAGAATATTTGTTTAATAAATACTAAAGGAAGAATATGTCTGTACAGTGTCCATTTTTCATACTTGCATTACTGTAATTTTTAAGGGCCAAGTTGCTAATGAATGCAAAAATCTATTAGTATGAAAGCAGCTGAAGAGCAGAGCACTCATGAGGATGTCTCATAATTATAAAAGGAAGGCACAAAGTCACACTACAGACAAGTGTACATGTTCCGATCTCTCATGTCACAATGATCTGATACTGCCCAAATGTCAGGAAGCGTTAGACTCAAGTGAAATGACTTAACCTTATAGAAAGTATACAGAATAAAGGAAAATGTTAAATATTAAGGACAAAGTGGAAAAAATCTATATTGTGAGATATTTTATAATATATTTAGGTAATTTTGAATAGTACTATCACATTAAATTGTTAATAATTTTGTTAGACTTAAAAATTATCTTTAGCCCTAGGAGGAAACGAATAGTAACGTTCAGAGACAAAGTATTTTGATACATATGATTTATTTTAAATGAGAAGGCAACAAAGACTCACATAGAATGCTATAAATCTATTTTCTTGATACTATAGAAATACTTGGGCATTATTTTTAAAAAAAAGTAGTGCACTTTATGATAATTCTCCAATCATAAATATTTCTCCAGTAAAATTAGTTTTAAAGAAAACTCATAATTCAATAACAGCTGGAGTAATTGAAGTGTCCAACTTATTTTAAAGTAACAAAATCACTACCCGAGGCAAGCCTTGGACTTAGAAAGCTGACTTTTCTCACGGTTAATTCCTATGCCTAACAAGAAGTAAAGGGATAGAGAAAATGAATACAAAATACCTGAAGAGTCTTTTAAATATCTATCTATCTATCTATCTATCTATCTATCTATCTATCTATCTATCTATCTATCTATCTATCTATTTATGTATTTATTTATTTGGAGGATTTTTGAGAGGGGATTTCTCTATATATCTTTCCCTGGCAGACCTGGAACACACTGTGTAGATCAGGCTGGCCTCAAACTCAGAGATCCACCTGGCTCAAAGGCATATACTACCATTGCCTGGCATAGGTATATTTTAAGTTTCTGGAAAAGTATAAATTTTATGCTGGTCATGAACTGCCCAAACTCAACCTTTTCTTTAACCACACATTCCCCTCCTGCAATTCTTTTTTATTTTTCCACACTTTTCTACTTTATTTTAATGGCATATACATGTTATAAATCTGCATGAAATCTAGGGGAAACAAGTAGATAAAAACATAATATTTGTCTTTCCTAGATTGGTTTAATTTGGTTTGAGGGATGTGGCCATGGGGAACACATGGAGGAAAATGGCTCATGGAGGCAGAAGAATAATAGCCAAGACTAGCTCATATCTGGGAAGAACAGGATCAGATCTTGGGAAGACAGCCTGGCAGCTGTGCACTCTAACCCCACCCTTTTTGCTACTATTTGCCATCTAGGTCATACATTCCAAAACAGGGAGCAGGGGTTCAAACACATATCCAAAGCACATAATTTTCAAATCCTTATGTCTTGCTTAACAATGCAGGTGTGTCTTGGAGAAATAAGTTTTTAGAAATGGTTCTAAAATCTGCTTTTAACACTTGGTAGTCACTATTATCATTTAAGTTTAGAGAGAGAGAGACACATTATTGTGGGGTATCTTTGACATTGTAAGGGAGGTCTGCAACAGCTGAAACTCACTTTCCTGAAGCAAATTTGAAGTAGATTAAATAATTAACTATGGTTTGACATGTGGCAAGGCCAATTTTTCTGAACACTAAGACTGTAGTATGGGGAGATTTTAAAACTGATGTGTCCAATCTGTAGCTCATGGATTACATTCATACTAGAATAGTTATGAATGTGACCCACTGGGAATTATGAATTTAAGGAAAACAGTAGAGGAGTTTTGTTTTGTTTTATTCTGAGTTTTCTATGTAACTTGATTGTGTGGTTCTGGAGATGACAATATCATGTCAAAGTGCCCAAAAGTTGGAAATATGGTAGAGATTTCATTGCTGACAAAGTGATTTTTTTTATACCGAAACAGAAGGCAGTATTTTGAATTATGCACTGACATTTTTCAGGATGTTTTCCACCAAAGATAATCCCTACTGGGATTTAAGTGGGCAGGACACAGTCATGTTCCAGGCAGGAAACATCACTAATTATCCTCATTTTGGCTGAATATTACTTCATTCAAAATTTCAGTGACTTCATTAAGAAATGAAGAACCAGTGAGGACTGATTCAGCTACACTAATTAGCTAGTGATTTTCCTTTGCAAAGTCTTTTGCCAACCTTAGTCATTAACCTGGGCATTAACAATTTGTTTGATCTCAGTAACAAGTCTGCTCTCATTTTGAACTCTCCAACTGAGATCCCCCTCTCTTGAGATAAACCTCTGCGTGAAACCATCTGAGCTGCAGAGGATGCTCAGACAATAAAATATGCAGGATAATGTTGAAGGGGCACCAAGTGTAATTGAACGCCCATAAAGTCATCATAGCATCTACTGAATCCATCTCTTAGCATCCTCTTGGGAAATATGCAAGAAAGTTGGTGCTATAACATCTGGATGCACAGGGATCATGTAGTTTTAATATTCAATTTTCTACTGGCTCATATGTTTCAATATTGGGTCTATCTCAAGATACTTCTTTAGAATTTCTGTGTCACGGGGATGTTAAAAAAAGAAATGAAAATCCTAGTTGGAGGACTTTTATGACCATTGCTCCAAGTAATAGGCAAAAGGCATGAATTTCTGTTTAGACATTTTATTGCTGGCAATAAATTTTCATGTCTTCAAAACATAGGCCATTTACCTTCAAGTGCAGTGGGTTCTCCTGAACTTGTTATAACACAAAGAGCAGATTCAGTGTTCCCCAGCACTCACGGACAGAGTCAGACCCAGTCACTCCTACAGCAAAGGTACTTAGACCTAGTTTAGACCAATAAAAGGACCGAGGAATTTCTGGGTGAGCCACTCTAAATCCAAAGAGAAACCCAAGCTTCCTCTCAGTGTGTGTGTGTGGGGGGGGGGGGGCGCAGGAGATCCTTTCTCTAACTGAAGCTTTATAGTGCCAATAAATTTCTCTTCATTGCTTTGTACTGAGACATTTTTCCATCTTTTAAATATTGGTCAGAGAGAAAGAGTTCATCTGCTAGCTGGTATCACTATCTGTGTTTTGAGACCAGACAGATATTTTCACCAATTCTAAATTCAAATCAACGTTTCAAAAATCCCTAGATTTTATTCATTCTTTTGGAAGCTGATTTAAAATAATGTTTAATGTTTTTGTTCTTCCTTATAGCCTAGTTGGCAAATATTTTACTTAACTGGCTGATGATGCTTGATAATACACTTTATATCCAGATATCAAAGTTACCACTTATGACTGTGGCCACATTCAAAAATAATTCTTAAATTATCTTTAAGCTTGTTGTTTTTAAATAGCATGAATTCCCTGAATAAGAAAGATTATAACAGCAAAAAATGAATGAATGAATGAATGAATGAACAGCTGCCCTAATTGTTCTGCAGTGATGAGAAGGTTAACTAGGATCTGTCTACAGAATGGAGCAATGTGTACTCACGAAAGTGTTAATGGGGAGAATATGCTACAGTGTGGAAAATGTTTATAATAGATGTCAGATAACTAACCAGTACCCCGGAGCTCTTGACTCTAGCTGCATATGTATCAAAAGATGGCCTAGCCGGCCATCATTGGGAAGAGAGGCCCATTGGACTTGCAAACTTTATATGCTCCAGTACAGCAGAACCCCAGGGCCATAAAGGGGGAGTGGGTGGGTAGGGGATTGGGGGGTGGGTATGGGGGACTTTTGGGATAGCATTGAAAATGTAAACGAGGAAAATACCTAATAAAAATATTTTTAAAAAGTGTAGAATGACTAGTAATAAATGATCTCTTACCATCTGCTCTGTAACAAGAACATACAAATACCACAAAGGTGAGAGATAATGATGGATAGATTTCCTTCACTTTCAAACCTTTCATAGGAATTATTACTTGATAATTCCTTCTCTAAGACAAAGAGAATGGAATATTTTCTCAGATGTTTTCATGGTGCCAAAGCATCTTTAAGTGCTTTTTGCCTGTCGGGCTGATTCTGTGTCCTTCTAGATCTGGGTCTAGTTAGATGAACCCTATGTCTTTAACTGTAACAAGAAATTTCAAAGCATAGAACTTACCAATGGCCACTAACCCCCCCCCCCCATGGAAAGATGCCAACCCAACATATCTTACATCTCAATGGCTTATGCTTTTACCACAACTTACAGCATTGGAGCAGTGCATTATACACTTTATTAATTATAATTTACATTATTCATATTCCCATGTGTCTCTGTGGGTATTTAGGTACATAAACATGTTCAGATATTTACAGGATCCAGAAGAGAGTGTCAGATTCCTTGAAGTCACAGATTGTTGTGAGCTGTTGGGTGTGTGTATTGACAACTGATCCAGCTCCTCTTGGCAAAAGCAGTAAGCCTTAGTAACCATGAGCCACCTCACCAGACCCACAATTATTAAATATAATTTATATTTACCAGAAACTCTCTAAATTTTAAAAGTAACATGAAACAAAGAGATCTAACTAAACCTCTAGTCTGCGGCATTGCTGCTAAGAGATGAAACACTCTAAGTTACAATCAAGCAGCATTTCACAGTACATCTGTTATAATGTATTCCCAGAGGGTTAAATGAATTTCAAAAACAGTAAATCATGAACTTATCTCTGAGCAATCAAATTGTTGGTGGTAGTTTTATAGTGTATGTTTTATATATAGTGTGAGATAAAAACAAATGAGTAATCAAAGTGGTGCTTTTGAAAACAAAGATTGTCAGCATGGGGGTAAGAAATGAAGAATTGTGAGCATAAATTAAAATTCTATAGCCCTAAATTGGACATGAACCACTGGTATAAATTTATAATGTATTTTATTTTCTTTTAAAAAAATCTTTTTGCTGTGTCAAAAAAGAATAAAATTAATGAATGACAACAGCCTCTCGATTGCTAAATATGGATTATGAATTAATACCATTGTCAACAGGAAGAGCAGTGGCATCTACTTGGGATCATGGCTGAACCTAGAATACCTTATAAATCAGAAATCAAGTCTCCAAAGTATTCACAAACCTACTTGAATTAGCACTTATTGAACAAAGATAGAAAATTCAAGCTTAAATATGATTAGTAACTGTAATAACTTGACATATCTCATTTTTCAATCCATTAATTCATAGGAATATTTCTAAAATCTCAGCGACTGTCTGTGAACACTATATAATATCATCCAACTAAAATCTAATTTTTATTTTGTTTTTTTATTTTTATCATTTTCATTGGATATTTTCTTTATTTACATTTCAAATGTTATCGCCTTTCCCAGTTTACCCCTGGGGCTCCCCTCTCAACCCCGGCTTCTATGAGAGTGTTCCCCCACCCACTCAACCACTCCTGCTTCCACGCCCTGGCATTATACTACACTGGGGCATTGAGCCTTCACAGGACGAAGGGCCTCTCCTCCCACTGATGTTCAAAAAGCCCATCCTCTGCTTCATATGCAGCTGGAGTCATGGGTCCCTCCTTGTGTACTCTTTGGCTGGTGGTTTAGTCCCTGGGACCTCTGGAGGGTCTGGTTGGTTGACATTGTTGTTCTTCCTATGGGATTGCAAACCCCTTCAGCTCTTTCAGTCATTTCTCTAACTCCTCCATTGTGGACTCCATGCCCAGTCCAATGGTGGGCTGTGAGCATCCACATCTCTATTTGTCAGGCTCTGGCAGAGCCTCTCAGAAGACAGCTATATCAGGCCCCTGTCAGCATGAACTTTTTGCCAACCACAATAGTGTCTGGGTTTGGTAACTATATGGTTTCCAATTCTGTAAAACTTAACCATTAGCCCAGCTAGCCTGCTGGATGATAACCCAAGAGAGCCTCTCCAAGCCAGCAGTGAAGTTAAGGTCACCAGACTCTTCCAAACAGATTGGATACACATGAAGGTATGATTCCATGATGTGGCAATGGATATAGACTATGTCTCCTGGTAGAGTCTTATGAAAGCAGATACCCTGGATCCTAGAGGATGCTAGGAGTTCAGTTCATCCAGGCAAGCACTAGCAATATACAAGCACTAGTGGCTGGGGTGAAAGATGGAATCAACCCATGCCTTAGTCAGGACCCCAGACCCAGCTGCTGCAGGACCTGAGGCCCAGTTGCTTCATGACATGAGACCCAGTTGCTGCAGTACCTCAAACACAGCTCCTGCTATCTCTGTTGTTCCTGCACCTTCTGCTCTGCTTCACTGATTTCCTGATACACCAGCAACCTCTAACTTATATCTATACTTCTTGATCCTACTTCTGCTGAAAATGACTGATGTGGTGCAATACATAAGACCTGATATAACAGATGGTCTGCTATTAGGAGCAGAAAAGGGCCTAGATATGGGTGGCAGCATTTTTATTGAAGATGAAATCAGTTATGCCCAGGGCATAGTTTTCACCTTGGACAGGATGGTACAGGCCCAGTCCCTCACCACAAGAACTCCAGTACAAAGAGTAAAGCTTCTGGTATTCCCTGGAGGAAGAGCAAACCCATCACTGTTTAAACAGATAGTCAGTATACACTTGCAATAGCCCATGTCCACCAGGCTTGGGGAGGGTTAACTCCTGAACTTAGCCAAATCAAACACAAAAATGAAAAAAGAAACTCTGGACCTGCTAGAGGCCATATGACCAACCAAACGAGGTAGTAATTGTCCAGTGTAAAAGGCAACAAAACTGGAATCCCTAGAGGCCCAAGTTAACAGGAGACCTGGCCACCTCAAAGGGAAGAACCTGAGAGCCAGTGGAAGATCTCCAGATGCTGGTTACCCTGCCTGCATCTGAACTGCTTCACATCTCAACCTATACACAAATAAAACAAGTAGACAAAAAGAGAAGATGCCAAATGGAAGGTGAAGGGTTGATGGTTCTTGTCAGTAGAAAGACCCTTATTACCTGCTGGTATGAGAATACAGATGGTTGAAAAGTTCCACAGGCCACCCATCTGGGGAAAACTAAATCTGCTGAGTTAACTCAAGCCAAGTTGTAACAATAAATTTGGGTTGCCCCCTCTAACTAGAGTCTGACAATGGCCTGGGCTATTTCATGGACAAAGTTTCCCTAAATCAGACAAAGGTCCTGTGTACTGACTGGAAACTACATTATATGCCTACAGACCACAAAGTTCAAAACAAATTTAAAAAAAAAAAAAAAAAAAAGAAAAGAAAAGAAAAGAAAAGGAAAGAAAAGAAAAAAGAAAATATTCTCGAGATGAGCAAATACTGGGCCAACCATTTGCTCTTCTAAAGGCCAAATATACACTACCTTGAGACATTCATAGGGCAAAATTTGCTTTAATAACCATTCACTCATCTTGTCTTTATGGACTTTGAAGCTGATTCACACGAATATTGCATCATTGCCTGTGTCTAAGCCAGACCGTTAGCACCTGCCTGAGAATATTATATTGATGAAGAGAATTCTGAACCAGAACCTGCCACCAACACGCAAAGGCACATACCCTGTTGTCCTAAACACTCCTACATCAGTAAAGGTAATTTGTAATACCCTATTCATTTATCATGCCCAGCTAAAGGAGGCCACAGAAGATGATAGGATAGGTCCCTACCAGGTCCTTCAACCCCAAAAGATAAGACTAAACATGGGCTCTATGTTTATGGATATGCTATTTTCTCTATTTTGTCCACCTGTAGGAAAGGCTCAGAACCTCCATAAGCCAGGGCCTTGGGTATGAAAATTAAGACCAGAATCAGGGAGTTCAGAGAAACTCTGCTCAGGACTCTAGAAACTGTACATGAGAACAACCTAATTTACCCTGGGGGATCTCCAAGAATGATGCCTGTTTAGTGTCACCAAGATATCTATTAGATAATTGCCCATCTTCAGATTCCTGTAGCCGTACAAAGCAGATTAATTACAGGAATTGCAGTTGAATATAATTCAAGGCTCCAAAGACATCCTGGCTTGCTTGCACTAACATCTTAACCAAATATGCAAAAACCATTTGTACTGGAGGGGGACCTACTCCTCTGTGTCCCTGTGCATGTTTGCCACAGGTGTTCACTTACAGTGCAGAAGAGGGCAGGACCAACCTAAATCTACATTCCCCATTCTCAATGCTTAGATGTGGCAGCAATCTCAGGCTCTGCTGTAATCAAAGTTCCAGCTCTGGTTATGAGAGGTAAAACTTTTAAAATCACTCAATGCTCAAAGTAGACATAGAGCTGGGGCATCAAGAAAATGCTATTTCCCATTCTGCTAGATTTCTTAGCCAAGGTTGTTCTTTAAAATCAAAGAAAATTGTATCTCCTATTCATGAGACAAGGAGGTCTCTCTATGACACCAGGAGAAACTTGGCTTCTATGCAATAAGTACAGTATAATTATATATGTACATATGCATGTATATATGTATATGTATGTATGTATATGTGTGTGTATATATATGTGTGTGTGTGTGTGTGTGTGTGTGTCTGGATAGATAGATAGATAGATAGATAGATAGATAGATAGATAGATAGATAGTCAAAAATAATCTTCAGGGAAAAATGTCAAAAATCTTAACAACAGTTACCAATCTTGGTTTTCCCTGTCCCTCTGGTTAACTAGATTACTTAAAGCCAAGCACTCACTATAGGACTCTGCTTCCTCAATAGCCTATTTAGCTGTGTACTTATGCTAATGAGGTGATATAATCCCCTGGCCCCAGAGAAGTCCATGATTCCACTCATGGCCAAAGAACCAATGAAGAATGCAACAGACTTCAGACATTAACACAACAGACTCTATTGAGCCTTAATAGGACCAAGGACTTCTCTTCCCATTGATGCATGACAAGGCCATCCTCTGCTACATATGCAGCTGGAGCCATGTGTACTCCTCTGTTGATGGCTTAGTCCCTGGGAGCTCTGGGGATCTGGTTCATTGATATTGTTGTTCTTTGTATGGGGTGGCAAATCCTTTCAACTCTTTCAATCCATTCTCTAACTCCTCTATTGAGAACCCTGTACTCAGTCTAATGTCTCCTGAGAGGCTCTGCCAGTTCCTGGCAAATACAGAAGTAGATGCTCACAATTATCCTTTGGATGGACCACAGTGTCCCCAATGAAGGAGCTAGAGAAGCTGAAGAGGTTTACAGACCCATAGGAGGAACATCAATATGATCTAACCAGTACCCCCAGAGCCCCTTGGGACTAAACCACCAATCAAAGAAAACACATGGTGTGACTTGTAGCTCTACCTGTATATGTAGCAGAGGATGGCCTAGTCAGTCATCAATGGGAGGAGAGGCCCTAGGTCCTCTGAAGGTTCTATGCTCCAGTATAGGGGAATTCCAGGGCCAGGAATGGGAGTGGGTGGGTTTGGGAGAGGGGGGTGGGGAGGAGGTAGGGGATTTTCGGAGGGGAAACTAGGAAAGGGGATAACATTTGAAATGTAAATTTAAAAAATATCTAATAAAATATTTTAAAAAGAGACTGAGGGAAAAGAAAGAGAGGAAGAGGGAGGAGAGGGAAAGGCAGAGGGAGAGAGAAGGCGAGGGAGAGCAAGAAGGAAGAGGGAGAGGGAGAGCATGTCTGTGTGTCTGTCTTTGTGCTCACACATTCATTTGTTACCCATGTGAAGGTCAGAGGACAGTTAGCATAACTGGTTATTGTCTTCCATGGTATGAATCCGGCCAAAGAGTCCATGACTAATCTGGATTTCAGGCACTTTAACCCACTGAGCCACCTTGCTTGGCCCAGTTAGACCCTTTTCAGAAGAAAGCAGAGGCACTCACATATTTATTTCCTTCAGCATTTTAGTTGCTATGTGGCTTTCTAAATAGGATTTAAAAAGAAGAGTTGCTATTTTTTTCACTGAAGAAAGCCATAACAATATTACTGGCCTTGGTGTTTCTCAAAATATCAATTGAAAATCAGTTTATAAAAAAAAAAATCTTCACCGGGAGTGGTAGTACGCGCCTTTAATCCCAGCACTTGGGAGGCAGAGGCAGGGAGAATTCAGAGTTCGAGGCCATCCTGGTCTACAAAGTGAGTTCCAGGACAGCCAGGGCTACAGAGAAACCCTGCCTCGAAAAAGCAAAATAATAATAATAATAATTATAATAATAATAATTAAAAACTTTCAAATTGCACGGAACTAGAAGCATTCCTTGGCTGACCTCAAAATATAATTTGAAGGAATAATATGTTATTTTTAGTTTGCTTATTTCATTTTTAGTGTATGTTTGTCTTTTAAAATTAGTTGTGGGACCACTAGAAAATGGCATAACTTTGGAGAATGTCTTACTATGCAGAAAATCTTGAATGTTTCTGTAAGTATGTGTTATAGTATTTTGCATCTGATAGTGTGCTTAAAATTATATCTTCCCTTCAATTTCTACTAACATGTGAAATGTGTTGTTTCTGCATTGCATTTTAAGGTTCAGTGCATGGTTGCTGTGTTGCTTTAAAGGTCAGCATGCTATCAGCCAGGTTCACTCAAATGTGCCTGCATTGCAAGACAGAGGAAACATGTGGAAATAGTCTTATTTCCTATAAAATGCCGTTCACTCTATTTTAGCCCTACAATAATGCATTCATTTAAAACATGCCATCTCCCCCCTATCTTAACCTTAGCTCCTTCTGCCACTTCCAATTGTCAGCCATTCCTGGAATATGCACCATGTAAGCTAGGCTCATTTAATTTTATATGGCAGAAAGTCAATCTAACTGGTTGGAATAGAAATAAAAGGTTAATTCATGCATGGCAGACAAATAACTTCTAGTGCCCAAATCTTAACTCTTTTTTTTTCCTCTAATGCTGTCTTTCTAAAACTCTCTCAGCTTGTGGTATCCATCAGTGTGTGGAAGCCCTGAGCCCTTGTTTTCAGAACTTAGACAACCATGAAAAGAAAGACAACCATGAAAAGAAAGCCCCTACATATATGCTGCCTAAACTCCACATGTTAAATAGTAAAATGACTCTGAAACTTAGATCCTTTGAGGCTGAGGTCATTTCACTGTGCCCTGGCACAGTTCTCTGCACAGGAGAGTGCACACATTCACCCATGGTGGATGAGGTCACTTGGAAGAATATTGAAACACACATGCAGAAAGCATGTGCTGTTGAAAGGGATGATGAATACTGCCATTGTTTATTGAAGGAGTCTGCACCAATGAAACAACAATGCTCTGTGTGTTTACTTACGTACTTGGCAAGTAGGAGAGAGTATGCAAGCTAAATTGAGTGGAACACTATGGAAGCTAAAGGATGCTGCCCACGTATGGAAAGATGGCACAGTGGTTAAAGCACTTACTATATAATTATGAGGCTCTGTGTTCAAATCCCTAGAAACCATGTAAAATCCTGACATACAACACAAGTATGTATTATCCCCACACTCCTATGGATACAAGTGACAGATATAAAAATAAATCCATGGGATATTGAGAATTTTAGCACAGTGTACCTACAGAAAAACTGAAGCGACTATGTCTTAAGATGGAAGGTAAGAAAAAGCACCAGAGATAGTTTTTTGACTTCTCCACAGGTGTCATGTCAGAGGGAGGCCCCTACCCTCACACACAAACATGAACACATACACATAAGAACAATAAGAATTAATAATATGTTTTGTCTCATGTATGGATTTGCTTATATCCAGAAAAGTATCAGAATATACCCTGATTGTATACACTAATGATTCACTGGCTGATAAAATACTCCGTAAAAAGTGACACTTTGGAGATAAATATTTATTTAAGCCCAATATTCACTACTCAGGATCTCTGTGAATGTGGGTAAAGTTTACAACTCAGTTAATAGTTTAGTATTTTCTCAGAGGGACCTATATGGGACATATGATTATGGGACATATGATTATCACATAAGATGGAACAGGTAGAAAGCACAATGCAAAGAACATGGCTAGGGGGGAAGAAACAATGACCAGGCTAAGTTTTACCATTACATCTCCTAATGAGTGAGGGAAATGAAATAGAAGTTAGTCTGAGTCCCAATGGTTGGTGTTACATTACAACTGTCAGGGAGCAGTGATGATTGGGCATTATTAATAGTTTGCCCACTGCCCTCACCCACCTGCCCACTGCTGACTACATTGCCAACCTTATTTCCATTTGCTTTATTCTTACTGGATAGTATACAGGAATATCAGAGAGTGGGTAAGGTCAGATTCATCCCATCTCTGTGGAACCCGCAGGGCTTTTTATACATCTCCGTACCTGTCTCCACATGGCTTAGGACCTAAATAATGACTTCCAATTGAAAAATAAGATTCAGTCACTCATACTCTCTTGGCAGTGATGATAGCTTCTTATTTGACCAATTCCACCAGATTTGGAGAACATCCCGTGGCTACTGCCGAAGACAAATGATATACACAGACACCTAGAGAGAGAGCGACAATCACACCCAGGTCTCGTGGTGCTGAATATTTCATAAGGTTGGGTGGATGTTCTATTATGATAATAAATACAGATGGTTTGTAAAACAAGGCTGAAGATATGGACATAACTCAGAAGTTTTCAATTTGCCAATTAAGCATCCTATTTCTTTCATCTGAAGCAGTCTGGCTATACTGTTTGAAACACCAGCAAAGAGTACTATGAAACACATGGCTGTGCTCTGTCAATTACATAGAGAGTTTCTGGGTAATTCCTGGGGTGAGAGGTTGCAGGCACATGCAGAGAATTTTATAATACTTTATAATAGTTTTCTTTTTCACCTTAAATTGAGTATGAGACTTCACTATTTAACCTCAATTAAACCACAAGGATGTCAGTCCATTACAATTAGCTAAATTAATGTTCTGAATAGGAAAATGATGGTCTTGAACAAGCAGTAATTAACAGGCTTTAAGCAACCTCAGAAAGGCCACCCCACTCTCTGTCTACATGAAAACTCTGAAGGTTTCATTTTACACAGACTGGTTTGCTCATGGCCAATGTATGAAAATGGCACACTCTCCCCAGTTATGTTCATTTTCCTTACTTACATTACTTTGCGACATCCATGTGATCCCAAAATCTTTTGGTAAGGCAGGATCCTGAACCTAATTTTGTGTCCACAGGCCTCAGACCTCCTGCTCATACCCATAATATCAATTATTTTGCTTTTCTGTGTGTAAATGTTATTTTTAAAAACAATAAACCCTTAGAGGAGGTGCTGGAGAGATGACACAGTGGTTACAGCACGTGTTCTGACTGAGATATCAGGTCTGAGCACATTGCTGGGGCAGCTCACAGCTACCTGTATCTCTAGCCTCATGGCATCTGTCACCCTCTTCTGCCTTCTGTGGGCACCTGCACTCAAATGTGCATATCTTCCAACACACATCATTAAAAATAAAATGTATATGTATGAAAAAAACTTTGGGGACACTGGGCTGTATCAACTATCTCTTATATTTTCAAATTTGTTAAAAAAAATACTACTGATGGTAAGGCTAAAAACACTGTGCGCATCTATAAATACCAGTTGGACATTCAAGGCAGAAGGAGATATTCTTTCTCTTTAAAAGAAAATCTGCTCTATTTTTTTTATTTTTGAAATTATAATGTAAATACAATGTTTCTCCATTCATTTTCCCCCATCCAAAGCCTCCCATATAAATCCCTTTGTGTCTTTCAAATTCACAGCCTCCTTAACAATTGATTGCTATTATATTCATATATGCATATATCTTCGTCAATACAACTGGCTATGTGTAATGTTACCTGCATGTATGTTTTCCGGGATCACTCTTTGGTATTGGATAATCATTTGCTGTGCTCATCCTTGAGGAAGACTATTTTCTACTGCTCTCAGGATTCCTTAATTGCCTGTAGCTCTTTGTGTTGTGTTGGAGCCTTATGGGCTTTCCCCATCTACGTTGGCATGTCTATTATAGTTGTCCTTCAGTTCACATTTAGGCAGATATGTCATGGAGGCTCTGAGTGAAAACTCAGTGATTCTCTACTTCGTAGAGTCTTTCCACCCTCTCTTACCCCAATGTTGCCTCAATCTGAGATGCTGAAGTTATTTTGTAGATGTCTCCATTTGAACTAGGTTCTACAACCCTACATGTTGATTGGTTGTGGGATTTTTGGACTGGTCTCCATTAGTTGGAAAAAGAAATTTCCCTGATTGTGGGTGAGGACTATACTTGTCTCTGGGTTTAAAGACAAATATTAGAGTGTCATTAGGGATCATGCTGGTTTAGTAAAATGGTGGTGTGTATTCTCCTCCAAGATTCACTAGCCCTGGATAGTTGGTGCAATTTGTTTTCGTTTAGTGGGTCTTAAGTCCAATGGATGAGTTTTTGGTTACCACCAAGGTATGTATGCGACTACTGTACCCTTAGGGTTATCTTACCACACAGGTTATTATTGTGGTTCTTAGGCATCATAGCATGGTAGCATTGTTGACTGCTTTCCTCCTTTGGAGGCTTGCATGACACCTTCTGATATTGTGAGAGCTAGTCCTCAGGGAGGAGGCTTATAGGTCAGCTCCATCTCAAAGTTCTCTGAGTCCTATTTCTAACGTGCATGCTGGCTTCAGCAATAGACACTAAGATTCTCTCTCTGAGGGAGCCACTGAAGCAATAGAAATACCCTGTATGTTTTGGGAAACTCTTAGACAACCTTGGACAACAACTCAAAAGAAGGATTCTTGCACCTGATCTGGAGTTTTTGTTAGAATGTCTTTGGATCTTGAAGGAAGCTTTGTCTGCCCACATAACAAAATACTGTCTATGTACATTTATACACCTAAATATATTATAGGGATATTCTCAGTAAATAGTAAAATACTATTATTCTTTATGACTTTTTCAGACATCCTGACTGTCATCGTATCCTTCTCTAAGAAGGAATAAGTGTAAGAGCATACAATATCTTCAGTTTCTCATCATTGACAAGAAGATAACATCAATGGTTAAATTGAACATAGTTTTATATGATATTAAAATGTTTAAATATTAGGACCCTAGTCTGATTCCTAACATGCTGGTAAAAGGAGTACTAGACATGATCACATATCTGTAGCCCCAGCAGTGTGGACTCAGAGACAGATTTGTCCCTGAGGCTCACGTCCCAGCCAGTCTAGCTGAGAAAACCTGTCTCAAATGGTAAAAGGGAGAGTGATTTAGGATGACATGCAATATTGACCTCAGGCATCCACATAAGCGTTCACACACACACACACACACACACACACACACACACACACAGATAGATAGATAGATAGATACATACATACATACATACATACATACATACATACATACATACATGCAGACAAAACACACACATGCACCCGCGTGCGAGTACATACACACACACACATACACACACACACACACACACAAACATGGTAGGGTATTAAAATCCTTGCTGAACTACCCTAACAGGCTTTGCTTTAGTCTGCAGTGGCAAAAGATCAGAGAAGGTTGTTTTCAATAGAAAAATTCGAGTTATATGGGTGGACTATTAGGGAGAATAGAGTTTGTGCAGGTATGGAGGGAAAGCTGATTTGAGGGTCATGATAAAGGTATTTAAAAACCCTCTAGACTTTCATCTCAGCCTCCTGAAGAGAAACTTCAAGTAGAAGCTGAAGGAAATGTTATTTGCATGCAGTTTGTAGAGTGAAACGGATATTGGAATGGTTCTGAGCCTTCTGTCAGAAACCACATGGGCTAAAGTGAAAGTACTGTCAAAATCTTTTTGGCTCAGGGTTAGCATGAAGAAAGCAATCTTTTGAAAGATCCTTTCATTAGATGAAGTAGGTAAAAGTGAGACTAGAAAATATGAACTCTTTACTTTTAATAAATGAGATAAGGCAGTTCAAATATTTTACAGAAACTTATTTTCTTGGTTTTGTTTCTGTGAGTGTGTGTGTGTGTGTGTGTGTGTGTGTGTGTGTGTGTGTGTGTGTGTGTGTGATTGTATTCATCTTGGTATATGCACATGCATGTAGATACCCACTGAGACCAGAAGAAGGTACTGACTATCCTGGACTTATAGTTACAAGGGGTTGTAAACAACTTGATTTGGATGCCAGGAACTCAGTTTAAGTCCTCTACAAGTGCAGCACACAATCTTAACTGACACATTTATTCAACCCCAATTTCAACTATTATAATGTTGGAGAGAAATATAAAAATGGTTGCCTTGTAACATGTCCACTTAGAAACTTCTGTATGATTTCTACTAGATTATTTAAATATGTTTTAATGTTGTGCTAACTATATTTGTATATAAGTATGTTTCAAATGTTCTAAACTGAAAGATATTTTCTGTAATTTCCTCTCAAATTTGACCTCATTACACATGTATATAAACACATGCTATTCAATTTCTTCCATGTTTACTTTTAATTGTATTTTACTGGGTAGCACAATGCATATATGTTTAGTATCACTTTCTATCATGTGGGTTATGAGATCAAATTCCAGGCATCAGACCAGGAATCAAATACCTTTACCTTCTACGCAATCTTCTTGGCCCTATTCTATAATTCTTGATATTCAGTTGTGTTCCCAGTCTGGGATAAGGTGACCATCTCCTGACTTCTAAAGCAGAACATCTGAGCTACTCAATCAAACTTTCCAACAAGAAATACATTTCCAGCATGCAATCATAATGTCCTCTCCTTTTCAACACATGTTCTGTGCTTCCAGGTCAAACCTTTCAAATTAATATTGACAAGTCCAGGGAGTGTGCAAACTTGAACACTCAAGCTCTATTCCACATATTAAAATGGATACAGAGTTGGAGACATTTATTCAGACAAATTAAAAAGTACAGGCAACCCTCCTGTTGTCTCATGAGTTCATAGTCAATTAATTTATGTGATACTTAACTCAATATTCCAGCTTTGTTATACGCATTACATTTGTTCAGTATCCTTTTTAATTCCCTTAGTTTTTAATTGAAAATAGATTCTTCTTTCATATAATACATCCCAATCACAGTTTCTCTTCCCTCCAGTCCTACCAGCTTCCTCCCCAAGAATGGAATATACCCAAAGACAAAACTACATTGAAAATGTAGGGTTTTAAAAAGACACTCTGTGTGTGTGTGTGTGTGTGTGTGTGTACATCATGGACATGAGATAAGTAATTTCAGTGCTCGAGGCGACCAGAATGGACACTGGATCCCATTTAGCTAGAGCAAAAGGGAGTTAATAGCCACTCAATGTGGGTTCTGGAATGGTCAAGCTCTTTTAACTGCTGAGCCATCTCTCTAACCCTACAAGTTTCAGTTTTCTTTGTCAGAGTTCAGTCCACATAGCAATAATGATCTGGTTTGTTTTGGTTTCATTCATTATATTTAATCCTTACTTGGACTATCACAGTTTTAAAACTCAGCACTGGATACATGCAAGACTTTTAGTCCAACTCCTTTCTCTGCTCTTTAAACATATCCATCATATCTTATTTCCTGGGATCTGAAAGGGACAAGATAAATAATTGCATCATAACATTCTGGAGAAATGTTTTTAAAGGGAGTATATCTTGGTATTAATAACCTTGACTTTTCATCTCTTCATGAGACCCTCAGTTTCTTAATCTTTGTGTTGTTACAAGAAGAGATAATAGCCAGGCCTAGACACTTGATGACTGAGGCTTTATGTCTAATCACTCAGTTGAAATCCTTGTATGTCTCTTTAAAATTTTACACTTGAGAAATTTTCACTACTTGCCAATCAGTTCCAGAATGTTGACAGTCACAGAGTAAGCACAAGACACATGATCAAAGAATTTTATGACATGGTCCTAACACTTGCTACATTAATAAGATGGGGAACTTTTTTTGTCACTGACAGTCTTATAGGCCAGCAGTATCCGTGTCTGGATGTTTGTGTCATAATCGTGTCCTTTCTAAGTACATTTAGCTCAGCACAGAGACACAGAGAAAATAATAGTGCAAATCATTTGCTATGTGAGTACACACTCTATTCTGTTGTGCTGCTAGCTCAGAGGGGCAGCAAAGCCTGCAACATTGCCATGGACAATACAGAACAATCTCCAGCCAATTTTCTGATTTCTGTAGGTCTAAAAGACACTGCTTGAAATTAGTCATTTCAATATATCTCTAACACACACACACATAAATGCTTCAACTACCAAGAAGGCCATTATATGTATAACTAAAGTAGGTGTAAACTATCAGTCATTAACCAGCAATTGTATTACTTCAATATCCACTGAAGAGCCCTAGTTAAGAAAAATGAAGTATGACATTTGCACTTCTCTCCATGAAGGTTACTAACCTCATTGAGAGACAATCTTTAGAAAGATAGCATAATTTTGAAGACATTAAAAAGATCACATTAAGCTCAGGACCTAATCAAAAAGGGAGTGGCAATGTAGATGATCTCCCTATGCATTTTCACCAGTCTCTTATATTCAGTTGGGGATATAGCTCATTAGGTAGTATCCCAGAGGCACTGGGTCCAATCTTCATCACTGCCTACACCAGGGCTATAATTCTAGCCACACCAGATGTGGAGGCAGGAGTATGAGGGGGTTGTTCACCTAAAGCAGTTCCTGATATATCTGGCTTTCAAAGACCCTGTTTAAACAATCCCACATGCATACACACACACACACACACACACACACACACACACACACAGAGAGAGAGAGAGAGAGAGAGAGAGAGAGAGAGAGAGAGAGAGAGATATGCATGCACATATTCAATAATGTCAAGGCCCAGAAATGGCCTAGTCAGTATTGTTCTTGCCACCCAAGAATGAAAATATCAATTCAATCTGTACAGCCATATAGAAACTGAATATACCAGCATGGTTATAATCCCTGTGCTGTGCAATCAAGGAAAGCAGGATCCCATAAACTCCCTCATCAACCAACCTAACTGAGTAAGAGAACTTCAGGTTTACTGAGAGACTGTCTCAAAACTTAAGATGGAGAGAAACAAAGTAAGCTGCATGGCATCAGTCTTTGTCCTCTGCACATGCATGCACAAATGCATCTCACATACATGTATGTGTATGCAGATAAACACATATGAAGAATATCCAGATACATAGAACATGTGCAAGATGAGAATCAAGAATACTAAATACCTTTTATCTGTTCTCCTAATTTCACTGACATTATTTCTTACCATAGTTACAACATCTATTTTTTAACTAAATTTAGGTGAATTATTCACATGTGAGTTTGAGATGCTAAAAGATTAATATACATTTCTACAACTTGCAGCTTTTTAACCTAATTACAAACTGAAGTTAATGACTTCTGAGTAGGATTTAATAGATAATTCATAATTATGTTTCCCAATTGTCTTCAAATTCTTTTAGCCACATTTTAAAACCAGGACTCAAGCAAAAACCACATACTGCATTTTGTTACTTTACATTTCTTCTTTCTCTCTTTCTCTTTTAGCAACAAGGAACTTTTGGAGAGAGAGAGAGAGAGAGAGAGAGAGAGAGAGAGAGAGAGAGAGAGAGATCTGTTGTCCAGGAGGCTGATTGTGTTTATTTTAACTTATAATCTTGTAACTTTCCACCTCCTTATCTTGTCCTTATTAGAGAAAATTTGGACCTCAGTGGCTAATGGATGTAAGTGAATAGATTAGAGAAGGAATCCTTCATGATCATGCTGAGATGGCTATGTGCTGCATATAGAATCCATCACTGGGTCTGTTACCTAAATGTTGTTAAGCTAGAGACAGCTGGATCTCACCATTGAAATCTTACATTCTTGGACGAGCAAAACACTAGAGTCCTTTCCTCATCTTCTGTTAGAACTGCTTCCTGACGACTTCTCCCCTAATAATTCAGCCAGGTTCTCATGAATTGATAATTTCACTTGGGCTTACAAAGTTGACTTTATTTACCAGTTAGTATTTCTAATCCCCAACAATTGTAATGCCAGTACCTCATAAACGTCCATATACCAACTACACTTGTACAAATGTTTCTCTGTATCATTTATGGTCATCTAGTTTACAATGACTCTGAGTTGAGTTAAATTTGAATCCATGCTTCAGGTAGATTTTATTTTTTTTCTTGTTTCTTTGTTCTCATCAGAGGCTGAGAAATTCATTCTTGAAGGATGCTTCTTCAATCAGCTAAAGATAATCGAAATACACTAGAAGAAACTTCTCATGAATAATTCATAAAAAGAAGTTGCAACAATAACCAAAAACGACACGATTATTTTCTGTTTCTTCCTTTATCAACATTGCCATTTGCAGTGTCTGTAGAAAAGAATCCTTAAACATGGTTAATTCAGGTTTATTTTGTTTATTATTATTTTGTTCATGAAAGAGTGTGTTCAAGCCACAGTATGAGTATGGAGTTAAAGTACAGATTTCCAGAACTTGTTCTTCCTTTCAACTTCTTTGAGGCAGAGTCTCTCTTGTTTTTTGCTATTCTGATGTGTGTTCTCTAGGCTAGCCAGCCCATAAGTTTATCATGATGGTGCTGGAATTACAGATGCACATGTCCACATCTGGCTTTTTATGTGGCCTCAAGAGATTGACCTAAGTCGCCAGAATTGTAGGACAAGTGTTTTGGCCTATTGAGTGATCTCCTCCATCTCACTTATAACATGGTAACCAACATAAGAGCTTTAAAAGCTTGTCTCAGTCCAGGTCTTATCTATTTATATTTATTGACTTCATCTTATAACATTATAAAGATAATTAGCATTAAATGGGTGTTACTTGTCAAACAGTGTGCACTGAGGCCCTTGTCAGTGATTTCAAATTCATCTTTGTATCATTGGTCTCCAACCCAACCCTTTTTTGTTTGTTTGTTTTGTTTTGTTTTGTTTTTTGTTTTTTTATTTTATTTTAATTAGGTATTTTCTTCATTTACATTTCCAATGCTATCGCAAAAGTCCCCCACACTCTCCCCCCGACTCCCCTACCTCCCCCACTCCCACTTCTTGGCCCTGGCATTCCCCTGTACTGAGGCATATAAAGTTTGCAAGACCAATGGGCCTCTCTTTCCACTGATGGCCGACTAGGCCATCTTCTGATACATATGCCGCTAGATATAGGATACAATTTGCAAAACACATGAAACTCAAGAAGAATGAAGTCCAACCCAATCTTAAGCAAAGTGTTTATATTACATTTTTATTTGTTCAATGTTGTCTAGGTACACACATCTGAAAAAAGCTAGAGGAAGTCAACATCTTGGAACTCCTCATCTCTAGCCTAATACATAGAAGCTGTTCAGTAAATATATGACAATTAATCTAGAATAATCTTTGATTTCTTCAGATAACATCAGTCCATAGTTATTGATGACATGTTCTTCCTTTCCCCTGACAGTAAGAACAATTATCTTTGCTTCACAGTTGAGATTGTAAGGAGCATGGTGTGAACCTAAGGCTAAACATTGAATCAAAGACAGAATGGACCCATTACTTCCTGTTCTGTAGGGAGACAGCCTATTCCAATGCTTTTCTTATATATTGTGCCATTGTTTCCTGACATGAGGCAATTGCCACTAACATTTTGCCTATTCACAATACATAAGACTGTATATAACACTAGATGTTCTCAAAAAACACAGAATCAGCTACAGAGTTATAGAAACAATCACTTTCATTCCTTTTATAAGGTACTGTGGAGAGTTGTGTAGACATATGATGTGTATATGTAAGCATGGATATGCCACTGCACATTGTCAGAGGACAGGGTGGGGTGTTGGACCAAGTTGTCCACCTTGCATGAGAAAGAGTCTTTTGTTTGCTGTTACATATGGCAGGCTAGCTAGCCCATGAGCTGCTGCTGATTGTCATGTCTCCACCCTCCAATTCCTCTGTAGGAGCACTGGGATTATAGAGGAGGAATCTACTACATTCAACTTCCAAATGGATCCCTAGAATCTGGACTCAGCTAGCACTTTATCCACTCAGCTCCCCCTGCTAGCCCAAAAGACATCTTAATTCTATTTTAAAGCTAAGTAATCGAGGCAAGAATATAAGCTGGGTGGTGGTGGTGCACACCTTTAATCCCAGCACTTGGGAGGCAGAGGCAGGCAGATTTCTGAGTTCGAGGCCAGCCTGGTCTACAGAGTGAGTTCCAAGACAGTCAGGACTATACAGAGAAACCCTGTCTCGAAAAACAAACAAAAAAAGAAAAAAGAAAAGAATATAATAGAAGAGCTTATAGAGACCAAGAAAAACTAATTCCAGTCAATATTAGAGACAACTGTCTTCTCTGTAGGAATAGAACAAGTTACTCTCAGGCTAATATCCAATTATATAGCAATTTCACAAAACACAATAGGAATATGAAAATCCAAATAATTCCATTGATGGCTATGAATTTTGATTTTTAAAAAACTCCCAGAAGCAAAGATAAGAAATGAGAGGGAATCAATGGGACTGAGAGCCCAAATTTGCATAAATAACACTGGTGTGGGCTTCACCATCCTTTTATAGATGGAGAGTCATGCGGTTACAGTTGACAGTTACCATTGATAAATCACAAAGGCAAGACTATTTCACAAATACACACATTTGCTAGTTTACTCTGCATTGTAGGATTATAATGTTCTTTCCCTTTGTTTCAGAAATCCAAGATGGTTTATTGTGTAGAAAAGCCACTTGAGAATGACTGGCTGTGTTCATAATTGATGTATAATTAATGGAAAGCCTTTTGCCAGCATTGAGGAATTTCATGGACTACTCATACACCCTAGTGGGAGAAATTGGTCAAAGCACTTCTGCCTTAAAAGGGAAATCAAACACATATACATAGAACACTTCAGCATTAACAATATTAGAACTCCCTGGTGTGTCCTAAAATTGTGTAAGCAAGCTGATATAATAAAATCTGACATAAAAAGCCACTTAAACCACACTAATTAGGTGGATAATAAAAATCAAGCAACTATTGAACTGCATGGCAGTCACAATAGACAATTAAAGGTTAATTGGATGTGTAGAAGGCAAGTCCCTGCTGCTCTGGGATTTATGAAATCGTCAGATGTTTTAGACAGATTCATAAAGGAGCTTGGCATATAGCATAAAATCCATGAGAGATTTATTTCTATTAAAAAGACTTATTTGAGGGAAAAGACTAAGCTATAGAAATTTGGATGTAGGGCGGAGGAAAAAGGGAGCGACAATTATAACAAAATACTGACAGGCACTCTGCAAATTTGGTCAATGTGGAGCATGAACTGAAATTTACATTGCATTTTACTCTAAACCAAATTTATTATTTTAATTTAATTGTTGCTAATGTGCATGTGTATGAATGTGTATGTCACATATGTATAGGTGTACTGACAGGCCAAAATAGAGTGTCAGATACTCGGGAGCTAGAGTTACAGTTGAGCTGCCCAACAAGAATGTGGAGTATTAAACTAAGATTGTCTGGAAGAGCCACAAGACCTATTAACCCCTTATCCACTTCCCTCATCACCTAGATAGAATTTTGAAAAACCCATAGAGATGATATTAGGTGAGGTTGTCTGATGAAGTATGATAAAATCAAAGGGGGTGGAGAAGGTGAAAGCTGGAAGCTGGATTTTCTTCTCAATTTTGCCCCCTTAAAGCCTATACCCTGACAACTCGTCAAAGTCTTTGGTTCTCAGACTCTCTCTCTCTAACAGAGGAAATCCAGTGCTTATTGTCTGGCATTCTAAGTCTCCTATACTGTGGTAATGTCCATGACTAAGACATGTTATCTTCTTCAATAGTTTCACTGTTGTGCAGAAATATGTTAATATGCTTCTTGGACCCTTTGAAAATAGAATATCATCAAACTCTATAAAAATGCATTCCACCACAAACTCAACTCCAATTCCCTGTGAAGGAAACCAGAAACTGGCAGGGAGGCATGTCTTAGGCATAAATTTCTTGATCTTTACCATAATTTTGCAATTAACATTGAAGGATTTTTTGTTCATATACATGTGATATATATTTACACATGCATGGAATGATGTATGCATGGAAGGCAGAATTTGACTTTCAACGTCTTTCTCTGTCATTTCCGATCTTTGTTTTTAAGACAGTGTCTCTCTCTGAAACTGGAGCTCGCTGTTTCAGCTAGACCAGCTAGCCAGCAAGTGCCAAGGTTCCATCTGTCTCTGCTTCTCTACACTTTGGGTCACAGGCAGTCTCCAGTCTCACTGGCTCTTCATGGGGATCCAAGTGTTCAAGGTTGGAGGCTTATGCTTTTGCAGCAAGCACTCTACTGACAGACAGCTGAACCAATACTGAGTTTCTGTGATTTGAGATTTTGGTGTGACTGCCAAACGTTAACAGTCTCTTCTGTCTCTCACAGTCTTAGAGGATATCAAGACATATTTTATATGACTTCTTCTAAAGACTGACATACAGCTAAAACATGTCAAATAATTTGTAGCAATACATAGCCTAGAATGATTGCAAGAAAAGTCAACATTGATTAAGTGATCCCATAGGTCATCTTTAATTATCACAACTCTGGGAATTATCAATTTTTAGTTTCCCATAAGCAAGAATAGCTACAACTCTAAACTTTGATGGGCATCCTCTAGCTGGTGAGAAACGGGTTGTCCACCTAACTAAGAATTCCTCAGCTACTTTGCTTTAAGTAGGCATGTTTTCAGTGTTTGTTTGGTTTTTTTTTGTTTTTTTTTGTTTTTTTTTTTTGTTTTTTTTTTTTTTAGTTTGTTAGTTTCTTAGTTTTCTAGTTTGGGGGAATGTGCTTTTCCCACTCTTTCATTTTCCTTCAAAAGATTTTAATAGGCTAAGCAGGTTTAGAACATGCTCACAATCTAAATGAACACCAATCATCAGATGAGGAACAGCTGACAGGAGAGAGTTGCAGTAAAAATAATATAAATAGCCAATATGTTGACATCTTTACCAGAAAGAATGAAAGAAGTCATCAAAACATCTCAGTTCATGGTATTTTAAAGAAGGAACATTTTTTTTCTCACTTAGAGTAACTTGACTTTAAAACACAGAGCCATGGACATAGTAGTTCAGGGCCCTTTAAGCTCTGGGCTTCAGAGATGCCCTAGGGAGAGTGGAGAGCTTCAGGTACTCACTTAGGAAGAGACAAAACGATGCAAAAGGGAGTTGGTGGTGTGAAGAGGTGAAAGGCCATGGCTAGGTTCTGCAAAGGCAGAAGCGGGTTATTCTGAAGAACCCCAGTATGTGAACATGTATTCACATGGAGTTGGTGTGGGTCCTGGATAAGACAGAAGCTCAGAGGAAGCAAGCTAGTGAAGACATTGATAACAAATTCTTGTTTGTCCTGGACTATGAAGCCAAGTTCATAAAGGAAACATGTGAGTAGATGCAGTTGCATGAGGGACATGGGGGACCAGTGATTCTCACCAGCATGTGACATGATTAGTCCTTTCCGGGAATGGGGCGTTGGGGAGCAAGACTTGGGAAAGAAGCAAGACTGCATGAGTTGCTTTTTGCCCTCACACAAATTTTACTTACATGCTCAAACCTAGGTTCAAAGCCACAATTTGGGACTTCATTTCTGTCTCTGCAGCCCATTCCCATATCATAATGAGCTAAATACTATTAACAATTTTGGATATGGATGAGCAATAACTTACGTGAATTACTGATTTATAGGAAGCCATCAGAAAATAATTGAAATTTGGAGTATAATATTTTGCAGCAGTACTAGATGTTTTCTCATAATATAATATAAATCAGTCAAATCAAAATGTAAAATTTCTAAAATGTAATCTTTGTATGTGCATGCAGGAAGCACGAGATTAGAAGGGGCTGTATTGGTAACTCAGTCATTGCAAATGCTGACTGCTCTTTCAGAGGAGCCTAATTCATTTGACAGTAACCACATTGGGCAATTCACAACTGCCTGAAATTCCAAGTTCAGGGGATCTTGTATCCTCTTATAGTCTTCACAGATACCTGCACACATGTGGTATTCATAAACTAAGGCAGACTCACATGTATACACAAAAAATAAATTGACTAATATAACTTTTTAAAGGAGATTGAATAAAAACATGTAAAGTGATTGGTGGAGTATTTATCTGAACCATGAGGTCATGGGTTGTTCATCTTTTCATATTTTTGTTCTTTCCATACTTACTGTATTTATTATTCATACAATGAAAATAATAATCACTGAAATGGGAAAAGTAAGAGAAATGAAAGCAAGAAGTGTTCCTAACCAGTGAGGCAGACCATGTTCTCAAACCTATTTCATTCCCTGTGTGCATGTGAAACCAAGCTATCATTCTTTTTTTTTTGATAGAAAACACAAAAACTAATACTGACTAAGGAGATAATTAAAACTTGTGCCTGCCTATCCATGTGGGGACACTCTAATTCCCATTTCTGCTTGATGCTTGAACTTTGCCATGTCTGTGGGTTTTCTTTCAAAATATTTAATAGAGAATAAGCGACCATCCCTCCCTGTTAAGTACAGGGTAGGCAGCAAACACGAAGACAGCCTTCATAATTATGCCTTAGACCGCACTAAGACTGCAATTGTGTGTTTGAGAAATTGTACCCGAGTAATATCTCTTTGTGTCAAATGTCAGAAAATAGTTGTCCCTCTAATATAACATACCCCTTCCTTCTAGGTGATAAAGTAGATGAGTGGCCTTAAGGGAGGAGCTGGAGCTAGGATTAGGGAAGTTGGGGGTTGAAAAACCCAGATCCATAGAGAGTTGCTGGCAGAAGTGGCCAGAAATATAACAAGGCACATTCTAGAAATCATGCTGATTCTTTGCTGCCAAAAACCAGAGAGGGAGCCAAGAGAAACAATTGTTTTTTTTAAGTATGGATAAGAGAATTGCTCTCGCCAGTCACCAGCCTCTTGTGCTGTGCCTGGCATTGTCTTGGGTTCCTTGGACATGGCCCTAATCCCAAGCACAGTAATTATTTATTGTGCTGGCACTTAAAGTAAACAACTGCAGATTCAGTGCATCTCTTCTGGTTGCACAAAAAGCAGGGCCCTCTTCTTCCACCCTTCTTCTGAATACTGCACACTGAAAATACATAACTTAGAAAGATATTAATTTGCTTTTGTCTGCCATTTTGGTTTCAAACCCTGCCTTTTTTGTGATCACCTTGCAAAATGGTGGCACTACAGGTAACTTACCCCTAACTATGGAATTTTAAATTCACCAGCTTTATACCAGGGAAATGAAGTTCTATAACTTTAATCAAAATTTTTAAATCATTCTGATGTCCAGCCAGGGTTTACAAACTCTCTGCTAATTGCCAGGGTGATGGCACAGTAAGTTATCTGCTTGCTGTGCAAATATGAGTACATGAATTTGGATCCCAGATTGCTTTTAGATGTTGGAAATAAAGTAAGATCTGAGACACCACCTGGCCACTCTGTGAAATGGCCTTGCATCTGAGGAGCTAAGACATATAAAACAGTTGTCCCGGGCCCCAGCTCATATGGCACTTGTTTTATCCCCGTTTATACTACAAGTCTGTCTTACATTTCTCTCTAATGTGACAAGATACCTTAACAAAGGCAAAGTAAGAGAGGAAGGGGTTATTTTGACTCACAGTTTGAGCACATACAGCCCATCATGGGAAAGACATGGAAGCAGGTAGCTGGTCCTTTGAATCCACAGTCAGGAAGTTGATAGTAAACAGGAAGTGGAACTAGACAACCAACAAAGTTGACCTCCTTTCCTGGAAGTCACCCCCTCCTTCCAGCAAGGCTCTACCTCTAAGGTTCTACAACCTTTTCAGACAGTGCCATCAGTTGGGAACAAAGTGTTCAAACACATGAGACTGTGGAAGAGCTCTCACACTCTTACCACAATAAACTTCCACTCCCTGTTTCTATTTGAATGTATCTGATGACAGATGAGATCATTCTATGAAGGCAGAACTTAAATACTTAATGAATAAAATTCAAACATTAATGAACTCAAGAGAATGGAAATTCTTCACAGAAGCAACAGGAAAAAAATCCTTGAGAAATATAGAACCATTAAGCATAAATAAAGAAGCACTTGTATGTAGCAAAAATGGTAAGAAGAAATGTACGAGAATGAAGGATCTTCGATAACTCTGCAACGCTGCCAAGACCACTATAATTCCTAAATTTCACTCCTTTAAAAATGCACACATAAAACAGAAACAAAGACAGCTGGCCCTTCAAATCTATGCAGTTCCATTATTTAAAGGTTTATTAAGTATATAGATCATGAAACCTGAGTCTCAGATTTTCAATGAGACCGAAGTCAATGTATTAAGGTGCAATGTTGAGGAAGTAGCTTAATTGAATATTAAGTATCCTTAATAGTGGTATGTAGCCACAAGACCAGCACTCCCACCTGAATAGGTATATTGACAGCTATGAAGTAGCACATGAAATCTCAGTAAGTTAAGCCTTGTTTTTGATACAGACTATGTATGGAACAGATTACCAGCCCTGTCACTTGACAATTTCTTTCCAAAAAAGGAGATGGGTTATAATTTGTTATATTATAAAATGAATACCCAAAATGGTTCTTGGAAAAATAGTTGTATCTCTGCCTTGTATTGAGCTCTACCCATTACTCAGTGCTCTGGTTTTGAATATGCCCACTTTGAGACCAATTCCCCTCTTCAGCATATATTTTAGCATATATATATATATATATGTATATATATATATATATATATGCAGAGAGAGAGAGAGAAAATGCAGATGCATGTGTGTGAAGCATAAGGAAGCCCCCAAATTTCAGGTGTCCTGCTCTGCCTTACACCCTTGCGACAGGTTCTCTTATTGAACCTGGAAGTAGGCTGGCAGCCAGCACCAGAGATCCTCCTGTTTCTATTTCTATTATCTCACAAACAGCGCTAAGATTACAGGTACATGGTGATTATGCCCAGCTTCATACACAGGTTTTGGAGATTCAAATACACATCCTAATGCTTGTACTGCATGCACTCTTAGTCTCTGAGCCATTTAATATTAGGTTCTATGGGCCCCAGAACCCCATCAATGCACTTTAAATTAGTAACCTAATAGGGCTCTTCATATTTGTATCATTGATACTTATCCCCAAATATTGTCAAGTTCTAGGTACTCTCAACATCTTACCCTGTCTGAACCATCATTTTCTGTATTCTGATAACATACCATTGCAGTGAGCCCTAGCCAGAACTTACCTGGAGACCAGAGAAGCAAGGGCTATCTAAAGGTGGGCAAAGATGCTTCACTGTGTTGATTCTTGCCAAAAAGTAATAACTTTGACCTTATCCAAGGGAAATGTTGCTATTTGACCAGGAAGCACCTTCACTTTGTTGAACATTGGTTATTTCAACATTGTGCTAACTATCTCAAAGAGATGATTCTAGGAGAAAACTGAAACAAAAAAATTGAAACACTGAGACATCAATAAGATCTCTCATGGGATTATAAGATAAATGTAATTTATTCATATTTTCAGTCAGTACCCAATGGGCAAAAAAAAGATGTCACCAAAGATTCTAGCATGGTTTCCATGAGTTCAATGGTATATCTAAAGTACTACTTCAGAGAAAGAAAACAGAGTTTGTGGGGGAAAATGCTGTCACCCATCATTTAGAACACTACGAAGAGAAGTGAAAATAAAATTAGCTGTCATGTCCTAAGATGCCATGCCTCCTCAGAAAGTAGAGGCATAGTGCAAAGCTGAGAAAGTGGTCTATAGGACACATGTCTGACCTAGGAGACAGACAGGAAGAAAGCTCCACTCACATCCTATTCTGTAATTATTCTGTCCTGCTGTATGAAGATGTCTTTCTCTACCAACTAGCGTTCACATAGCTGTAGGTGTATTAATATATGTTAATGGAAGCAGCAGGCCTGAGACAGCTAGTGATAGAATCAGCAGCCTGAATATTTGGCTCAGAGCTAATATTTAGAAAGTGATATTTTGGAAATGCCCCATTGTTTCTCAACTTTGATCAGCTCCTTATAACTCTGCTAGATATGTAAACTGTGTGAGTCCGAGTGCATGCTCTCCTTTGTGGTAGCTGGGCTGAATGCATGCTAGATGTCTAAGTGTCCACACCTTCCCACAGAAGCTCCAGATGATGAAAAACTAATGAAGCTTCCCAGGGAGGAAACATTTCTCAAGGGTTGTCCCATGGAGGAGGACTGTGGACACTCTACCTACTATGCTGGAGGAGAGCCAGAAGCATTGCACTCAATGTCTTCCAGGATCTGTGTTTCCCATGACTCTGCCCCTTATTTATTCTACTTTGGATCCCTTTTTGTCATGGTAAGACAATGCTATAAACATGCCTACATGCAGTTCCACAGTCTTTCTAGAAAATATTCAAACATGAAAGGGTTTTCATGTAGTCCCAGCTGTCTTGCTAGCTCATACTGAGGTCCCATTTTTTGTTATCCTGTCTTCCCCACATGCTGTGTACCTGAAGGTAGTGATTTTTCTACAAAACCATTTTAAGGGCTAACTAAAGCTCTGATTGGAGGCGAAGAGGGTTAAGAAAAATGCATTAGCTTTCTGCCCTGCTCATGACTTTTCCTTCAGAGAATCATTACTCACTTTGCTCATGCCTCACTAACAAGAGCCCTTTCTGGACCAGAATGATCCATAGCGTTGAAAGTAAATCCCAGCAGTGGAAGACAGGACTGATACTTTCAATGCTTATCAATATCCTAACTGCCGTGTTTGTGGTTAGCATACATATCTGAATGAATCATTACAATTGAGAAGTAGTAGTAGACCTAGGTTAAGACCTGGAGTATAAGAAGGCCATGTGATATTCAAAGTTTCTTATTTATCCCATGATATAATCTTATTCTCACATGTAAGTCTTCAGCCTTAACAGTTTTAACACCCGCCCCCCCAAAAAAAGGAATGTGTTTACTTCACCATTGTTAATAAAACTAAACAGGACACTCACATTAAGAATGTACTATGGATAACTGGCACATTGTGAATCTCACTCAGAATCCAAAACAAAATGAAAATCTCATTAAGTAAGTGCTTGACTGACTGAATGAAGTCATGTGAATTCTAGAATCACAGACTGGAGCTTTGCATGGTCGTAGGACTTGGAATGCAGGTTCTTTAGAGTCTAACATTGATATAGGAGGTGATGGAAAGATGTTTGCCGATTGTTGCCTTGAATACGGGGTCAGTATTTGTTTCATATCCAACAGATATACCTAAAAGGGGAAAGAGGGTCTCCCCACTAGACAGCAAGAGAGGAGCATCAGGTGCAGAGCCTCCAGACCTGACCTGAGCCTGGCACATTAGGCATGGGAGGAACTGATAAAAAATGAATTTACTTAGATGACAATTAATTGTCAGACTTATAAAATACCATAACTATCAGAAGGTTTTAAATAAAATTTAAGATACCTGTCATCATTTGATTTATTCTTAAATGGACACTATCTTGATTTCTTCTGAAATTAATTAAATGCCCAACATAGAATGAGAGAGATGCTTCAAATATACGTTGCCTATGAAATTATATTAAATTACTATTTAGAAAGTCCTTGAACAACATGTCCAAGGTTCTGTTCTAACCTCTGTTGTCATTCCAAAATTCAATTCGTTGTTTCTACAACTCTTTATTTTGAGTCTATTTCTAGGCTCACATGGGAATTGGGGACTGTCATTTGGTTTACTAACATTGAAATTAGAAAAAAAAAATCATTCAGTTGTGATTGGCAACCAGCGGTACTCACTTCTACTTAGAAGACTTGGTTTTCAACATCTATTTCATCTTCATTTTTAGCAATATAAAATGTGTTTATCCAAAAATATCACAACAAATTAATATAGTAGGAACTTGGAAATGTGAATCAGGTGGCACATACTCCTGTAATTTCTCCGCATATCCCTGTGTATGTGAGTAGCTTGGAGAGGACTTATTGTGCTGTCTGGACAGTGTTTGATATGTACAATCTATCAGGCATCCATGCTTGTAAAGAAAGAGTATTAATTTTGTATTTAATAGCAATGTATGAAGAATATTGGCTTTTGGAATTTTTTTTATTATTCTGATTTTAATAAAGTCATGCATTTTCTCAAAAAAAAAAAAGAATGTATTATGGAGTCCAGCATGTAGTGAACTCCAAACAAATAGAAAACATTCTTAAATTATAATCTTTGGAGTAAACTTAGAACAGAGAGTCATCTAATCCAGTGTCCTGTGCTTGCTTAATCCAGGTCACCAAAATAATGGGAGCAGCAACTGACAATGGCAACCTAGGGTGTGCAATTCTGTTGCTTTTATTTTTTAATAATTCAGTGCATTAATAATTATATGTCTGCTTAAATATGCATGAGGTTGATGCCAATAGCTTGAATTGTATCAGCTCCAAGGCCAAATGATACAGTCCTAATAACAGTTCTGCAACACTCCAGGAATATGCTTTAAACATAAAAGCAAACAATAATAAAACACAAACCCCATTTGTCTTTTTGTGCTAACAGAAAATACTCCAAATACTGACTGAGCTAGGATCACTCACCTGCACACCACGAAAAGCTCATAAATTTAGTTTAAAGTAATACCTAAGAATTCACCACATGCTAAGTAGAATTTATACCAGAATCTCTCTAGTATAGACTCATGATGAGTTAGGATGATCTTCATGAAGAAGTGAAGAGAGGAAATAATTTGCCTCCCAAGAGCTGTCCATCTTAGCTACTTGTGAGGTCAATCTAACAAGTTTCATAGTTCAATAAAATGGACATCAATTCATATACACCAACATGTATTATAACCAGGAATACGATTGAGCCGTTTGTACTTCTGACTTCTTGGGAGAACGTGTGATCTCATGACTATACATGAAGTCTGCTAAGTCTAAATTATCATTTCTTTTGAAAATTGAGCTTCTTGGGCCTCTTTGTACATGAACTGACAAAAGATGTAGTATGCATTCCCATCCTAAAGCATATTCAATTATTTATATAGTTATTTTAAGGTCCTTATTAATAAATTCAATGCAAACAGCAAAAGAGAACATCTTTAAAATGAATATAGATGCTTCTGTTTCCATGGGTGTGTTATGATGCTATTGATTTTCTAGTCGTCTTCTTTTAAAGTTAGCTTCAAAATGCTTTTTAAGTGTTCAATCTCATTTATCAAAGCCTTGAAAGTTGATTGCCTTAATTTTCCCCCAATCAACAAGATAACCCTTAATTTTAAGGTCTGGATTAGTGGCACTCCCAACTATGAAGTCATGAAGGCATTTATTTACATTAGAATCAACATGAGTTCAAAACTTAATGCCCTCATCAATTTTCCAAATAAAACCGCAGCTGCTGTGCAGAACAGGTGAAATGAGGTCTGTATTTCTCAGATGTAACATAGCCAAGAGCTTAACCCGGGCTTCATGAAGTTTAAAAGCAATAAAGCCAAAGTTATTTCAGCCCTGCAGCTTACTTATTTAAAGAGATGGATGTTATCGGCTACCTTTCAAGGTGCTGCTTAGACTATCGTTAAAACTCTGAATGGAATCTCTCTGTGGTCCATGGGGAAACCATGGACTTATCAGACACACCCTTTTCCCCAACTCCTTTAAAAAAGAGCCTACATTGAATGTGATGCTTCACCCAAAAGGGAGAATCTACAGAAGTGCCCATTCTCACATTTTACTAAAAAGAGTGTATTAGTTACTTTTTCTTTTTTTTTTTTTTTCCGAGACAGGGCTTCTCTGTGTAGCCCGGGCTGTCCTGGAACTCACTTTGTAGACCAGGCTGGCCTCGAACTCAGAAATCCGCCTGCCTCTGCCTCCCGAGTGCTGGGATTAAAGGCGTGCGCCACCACGCCCGGCTACTTTTTCTCATTGTTATACCAAAGAAAAAATACCCAGAGAAAACAACTTAAGGAAGAGTGCACTTGGGTTTGTTCACAGTTTTAGAATCCAGTCCATTACCTAGGGAAAGGCATGCAGTATGAGGCCACTGCCCACATGGCATTCACAGTCAGAAAGCAGAGAGAGAGAATGCCTTTGCTCGGCTTGCTCTGCCCTTTACAGTCAGTCCAGGGTGCCAGTTCATGGGATCAAATCATCCATATTTATGTCAGGTCTTCACTCCTCAATTCATCTAACATAAACACTGAAGGGCAGCCCAGGTGAGGCTAGATCCCTTCATGTTGGCAATCAGTATGACACTCCATAATGAGACTGGGAGCTTAGGTAATATCCAGTGTTAGAAATACAAAGCTCACAGGAGGTCCCTTGAGAATTCAGGAAGCAAGAGTAGCTCCTCAGTAGAGTCAGTATTACAGGGCAATTACCAAGTTAATACCACAAAAAACATTTCCTAATTGGTCTCCTGACTTCATGAACAAAAGCCGTGTTTGCCCACCCATCATAGCTTCAGAGTGCTGAGAACATGCTAACTTTAATAAATACTGAATAACTAAAATAAACATGAATAGATGTTATTAAAGACCTTGTAAAGTCTCCTATCAGGTGCTCTGAAGGCGGCCTGAGTGATTGGCTACAACCTAAAGCTTTTAACAGACAACAGCAAGCAGGAAGACACAGGGTGTTAGTTACCCTTCTTGGTTGGTATGTCTCAGTTACTAATCTTTCATTTACTTGGAGTGTATGATGAGGGCTTGGAGATCATCTGTGGAATGGTTTCACTCCTTCTTCCCTGTGGGCACCAGTGATTGAGCTGAGATCATCAGGTTTGTTGTTGGCAGATATGATTCCTGGTTAAACCATCTCACCAGCCCTCTCATTCCTATTTCTGATCTCTCTCTCTCTCTCTCTCTCTCTCTCTCTCTCTCTCTCTCTCTCTCTCTCTCTCTCTCTCTCTCCCTTTATTAAAGATCCCTTTAATCTAGTTAACTCATGAATAAAAGCACCATTTATCTAGTTTAAGAAGAAGCCATTCCTGTCAAAGCTTGCTGCTCCATCCAACCTTCTGTTTCTGAACACACAGGTCCAAGTAATATGTCCTTGCTGCATTGGATCAACTGTCCTCTACATTCTTGGTTAACAAAGAAGACAGAATTCAAAATCAAATATTTGGTTGTCATTTCTTTGCATGATTGTGGGAAAGCACAATGTTGTGTTATCCTATGCCATAGCCGAAGTTTCTATCCTGTGTCAACTTAGCATGGAAAAGGTTATTATTGGGACATTAAGCACTGGCTTAGAATAAATAAAGATGCCTGGTACAACTAAATTGCTTGTGGTTATGAAAGGCAAATCAAGGTAATATCCTCATCGCAGAGAAAGCCTGATCTTTCTTTCATAACCAGAAGAAGAAAATAGCTGATGGAAAATGGCCCAGAGAAAAGACAGAGAGATTCGAAGCCATAGGAAAGGACTTTCAAACAACTGATTGAATATGTTCAGTGATGACATGTGTAAGTGAAGAAATGGATTCTCGTATGATAAATATATCTGCCAAAAAAATCTAAAGGCAAATTATAAAACTAAGAAACATAATATTTAAACAATAAACCCATGTTATGGAATTAAAATAAGAAAGAATATTGCAGAAAATGGTTATTGAAAGACTTCAATGTGAAGTGTTAGAAATTATAGAATTTGAGCATAGTAGTAAAAGATTTAAAAATGCAATAGTCCATAGGGGACTTATAGGTCACTGTGCAGTCTCACTGATGCACAGCTAGAGTCTTAGAGGATAAGAAGACTGTCAAAAAGACAGGTATTTGAATGTACTGAAAAATAAATTAAGCTCTAGAGAAAACTCATCAAGTCCCAAAGAAAATACTTAGCACTAAAAACAGCAAAGGAGGCTGGTGATATCCTTGGTTAGTGGAGCACCTGCCTCACATAGAGTTCTGTGCACAGAAACGTATAAACTGAGTAGGGGTGATATGCACCTGTAGAGACAGACGTATGCACAATTCAGGGTCATCCTCAGCTAATAGAGAATTCTACACAAGGGCCAATGAAATAACTCAGTGTTTAAGAGTACTTGTTGCCAAACCTGATGACTGGAGTTTGGTCTTTTGGACCTACATAGTAGTGGAAAGAGAAAGCCTACTCTCACAAATTGTTATTTAACCTCCATAAATACACCATAGCATGTACACTGTGCACATTTTTGTATACACTAAATGAATGTATAAGTCCCAGGCCCACTTGGGATGTAAAGAACCTTGTCTATAAAAAAGGAAACAAATACGTCATAGTCAGACTCATAAAAATCCTGATAAATGTTTTTAAAAGTCTTTAAATATTAAATTGAAAAAGGAAAGTCTTAAATCTATATGAACAACAGACTCTTACATAAAAGCTAAATTTTCAGCTTCAAAAAAAAATCAATGAGAATAATCTGATTTTCGTATATAGAGATCATAAATTTAGAAGTAAACAAACAAAAATTTTACAATCAATATATTCAAATTGTACTATAAAAAGAACAAATTATCCATAAAAACATGTAAATAACTCACAAAATTACTCTGAAAGAAGCTAGGAACAAAACAGAATATGCTCTATGACTCTAAAAATTCTAAAGTAATAGACATCCCTGCACGATTGTACATAACATATGACAGCACATAATAATAAATATCTGGATATATAACAAAGTATATCAGAAGAGTACTTGCTGTGTGATCATCAGAATCTAAATTCCAATATCAATAAACCATATAGAAAGCTGGGCATGACTGCACGTATTCCTACGACCCCAATGCTGTGGGGTGAACAAAGATAAAAGGATCATTGGTGATTTGCTGTCCGCCTATCTAGGTCCAGGTTCAGCAATCCTATTGAGAAGAGATAGGAGAAAGAGACAAAATTCCCCATAAGCTCATGGCCAAGCAAGTCTAGTTTCCATAGAGGCAAATAACAAAGAGATCCTATCTTAATCAAGTTGCAAAACAAGGGCCAGAGAGGTAACCTCTACAAACATTCCATGGCACACAGAGATCCACATTCACAAACACACACACACACACACACACACACACACACACACACACACACATACACACACAAACACACACAACTATGGTTAAATCTGGTTATAATGAAGCCCAGTGCTTTTCTGATATCTCTTCACCATTTAACACCTTTGGCTTCTTCTATCTAGAGCACTTTAATTTTACTTTCTGCTAAAAAAATGTTCACATAAGAGCCCCCAGACATAACTACCCATTTGTTCTGGGTATATTCTATTCTTCCCGAGCCTGTCCAAGACAGAATGGTCAATATTCCTCAAAATACAGTTCTAGTTCCCATGTTCCATCTACTTCCCAGTCCTTATCTGTAGATCCCACGCCCCTACTTTATCCTTATTTTTATTCTATAAGCACAGAAGTTAGCACTGGTTTCTACCTTTCTCATTTCATCACTACCTCCCCTTCCCACCTTAGGCAAACATGGCTTAGACTCTTCTGAAAACATAATCAGATCATTTTTCTCTACACAGCTATTCACCACAACCTATCACCAACAAAGTGTAAAATGCTCAGCATGGTCACCTACATACAGTGAATGTATGGTGACTTCTTAGTAATTATCAATAATATTACTAAGGAAATCTATGTGTTTTTCTTTCTACTGTTCTTTCGATCAGTGCACACACAACCCTGACTATTTCTGGCTGTTATGGTGAATTGATTGGTTCTCCAATCTTGTAGAGATTTAGACTAAAGGAAACCTAAATTTTCACCTTCAAAGTGCCTGGAAACTTCTACTTCCAAAAGAAAAAAATTGTTGTAATGTCACCAGAAAATTACCCAGGGCTGAGAAGTCTGGTCTAGCTACAAAACAGTTTGTTGTTGCTGGCAGGGTAATTCAATACAAAGTATATGTATGAAAACATGCATAATTCTTGCCACCCACCCCAGTGTGAACAAAGCAATTACTGTACAACTGCATGAAATGACTCAAGGACAGGAAAATGTTTAAAAGAGAAACTACAAATGAAGAGAGAGAAGGAAGAAGGAAACACCAAGGTGGACCGCAAATACATCACTTTGTATTCCAAATAAAATTTTTAGATGTGTATTCTAAGTGTTTTGGGGACACCTGCATCTTTGTCCATGGAGGTCTAGTAGTAGACTCTCTCTCTCAACATAAGAAAATATAATAAATTGATTAAGTGGCAACAACTCTGAGCAAGTTCATCTGTGCCTACAAATTATTGGTCCAATCTGTTTTTCTTATCAAAATGTTGCTGGGATATAAGATAATGACCCAAGTTTAAGACCACAGAGGTGTCCTGTAACTGGAGTTGTCTGTAGTAACATAGTTGGTCACATCAGGGTGAATGATCAAAAACTATTATTTAGGTCCAAGTGTCTCTCCTTGGTACACAACTTATTTTGTAACGATTCACTTGGAATGCTTCTTTACTATCTAGGAAATTCTTTGTTGTAACTTTCTGACAGGCCACACTGTGGATAGCTTAATCTTTGTTCTTCACTCCAAATTTTTATCATTGTTGGGGCCACCTCTGTATTGATGAAAATATCAATTGAAACCCAAACCATCTATCACTAACTATGGTGTTTTGAATCAGAATAGCCCCATATGTTTGAATACTTGGTCCCCACTTGGTGGAGCTGTTTGGGAAGAATATAGGGCATGATATTGTTGGAGAATGTATGCCACCAGGGACGGTAGTGCTTTAAGGTTTCAAAAGTCTATGCCATTCCCAATTAGCTCTTCTGCCTCATGATTGTGGACTGAAGTGTGAGCTCCTAGCTACTGCCTCAATGACATGTCTGTCTAGACACTGCCATGATTCCTGCTATGATGGTCATGTATTCTATCTCTTTGAAATGGTAATACCATAATAATTCTTTCTTCTATAAATGTACATGCTTATGATATCTTATTATAGCAATAGAAAAGAAATAAAGACAGCAGTCTAAGAAGAATGTTGATCAGAACAAGAATGGAGCCATGTCTCAAATATTATGGGGCCATTCTGCTTTATCTCTAGAGACATGAGTTTTCAAAAAGAGTCTTTGGCTACTTTTCTAATGACTGAAACCACAGACTTTAGACCATTGATTGGAATGGAGTAGTAAGCTTGAGCACTGCACAGGGAGTCTTTTCATTCCTGGCATATCATGTAGGCTCCTTATTATTCCCAAAATTATTTTGTGTTTACACAGGCTTTTGCTGCTTATCCAACCAGAGATATGTGTACAAGAATTTTTTCTGCCAATTGACCTATAGGTTAGAGTAAGAAATGAAACTTGATGAAGGAAGGAATGAAGGAAAAAAGAAAAAGGAAGGAAGGAGGGAAGGAAGGAAGGAAGGAAGGAAGGAAGGAAGGAAGGAAGGAAGGAAGGAAGGATGAAAAGAAAGAAGGGAAGGATGGAGGGAGGGAGGGAGGGAGGGAGGGAGGAAGGGAGAGAGAGAGGGAGAGAGAGAGAGAGAGAGAGAGAGAGAGAGAGAGAGAGAGAGAGAGAGAGAGAGAGAGACCATAATTCATATCCATACCTTCTGTCTCACTAAAATGTATTCATTAAAGAAGCCCAGAGGCATTTTTTGGGTAAGAAAAAAAAAGCATAAAATACAAAGAAGGAATGTTCTAGAAAAAGATAGGATGTCAGAGGAAAACCAAGTTGGACAACTGGATAAAGCAATCAATGAAGGAGCAAAGGAAAGAGGACAGAGGGCAGGGATGAGAAGGGTCATATGCACTAAAGCAGAAAACAGAGAACAAGCAGAGGTCATCTCCAGGCTGTTCCCCAGGATGACTGGGGAATGGAAGAATGCTTTGTAGTATTTTGAAGGAAATGTAAATGAGCAGTATCCAACAAGACCTTGCTTCTTGGGGTAAGAACCCTGACTTTATAGAAACATCAGTCTGTAATATGTACACACACACACACACACACACACACACACACACACACATGTCCATCTGGAGTAATGAAAACCCAAATAGTGGAAAGGAAGCACCAAGTATCACAAGAGGCCTCATGACTTCCTTACAGGCTCCATGGCATGCCTTCAACACGAGTTGATAAATATATTTTCATTTCAGAAAAGGTAATATTTTAAAAGCAATTTTCAATGGCAGTGTGTATTATGGAAGTTAGAGGAGGAGACTTGAGGTAGGCTGGAAGGGCTTGAGCAATTACCACTGACCACTGAGAGGACTAGGGCAGCAGCCATGGGTACCACTGACAGCATCCTTCTCGCAGGATTTCAGGAGAGTATGTACATTTTAAAGTCTTTAAAGATCTTTTACATAGTTTTTCATTTTTATTTATGTGTATTATATCTCTGTGTGTCTGTATGAGTGTGTGTGTGTGTGTGTGTGTGTGTGTGTGTGTGTGTGTGTGTGTGTGTGTGTGTTCAGAAAAGCTCATGTACTCATGGACAACAGAAGAAGAGGGTGTCAGATACCCTGGATCTGGAGTTACAAGGAAACTATGAGACACTCAGCATAGATGTTGGGAACCAAACCCTAGTCCTCTGTAAGAACAGAAAATGTTCCTAACCTCTAAGCCACTTCTCCAGCCTCTCTACCTCAGGATCCCACATCTCAGCTCCATACAGTGCTCCACACACAGACCAGCACTCAGCACCACGCCACAGGGACCCACATAGAGTCTGCAGTTCTTTCCCAGAGACTTCTAAGCCCAGAAGATAAATGTTGCAGTCCCTCTTGCCTGTGTTAGAATTAGTTACAGTCTGTGTTAGCCTTCTACAGTTCTAATGTTACAGGCTCTTATTAGAACTTTTAATTTTGCATTATGGACTTTTATCCTTTTATGGTCCTTCTAAATTTACTTGATTTTGTGGTGATCCACCTCAAATGGCTAGAGAATGGAGTGGGTGAATAAATGTTTAACTGCTGATAAAATTTTTATTACTGAAAGCAACATGCGATCAAGAAAGGTTTTCTTTTCTTTTTCTTTTTTACTACCTGGAAGAAACAAAGATCTAATGCATTATATAAAACAAAAATAAAATTTTGAAAAAAAGTCATAAAATATCAATGCCATGTAATCTGTAGTATGTGAATATAAGCTCCAAAGACTAATACTCCACAAATGTGAGCATTTACCCACACTAAGGTGATCCATAAAAAATAATTACAAAGGTAGTGTAGGGGTGGATATTTAGATGTATACAGTTAATCCCTAACTTAATGATTTTGTGATTTTTAATGGTGTGTGTGTGTATGTGTGTGTGTGTGTGTGTGTGTTTGGGAGTGTGTATGTAAGAATAGATTCTGTAGAAGCCACGAAAGGCATCAGCTCTCCAGGAACTTGATTTACAAATAGTTGTGAGTCCCTACCATGGGTTCTTGCATCTGAACTGGGGTACTCTGAGAAAACACTGAGCTGTCTCTCCATAACAAAAATTTTTATTTTAGATATTCACTGAACCATTTTGTATAAATTGCTTAGTTTTAATTTCAATTTACAAGAGGAATGGGTATGCAAATGGTTTATGTGGTATTCTTTGAGGAAATAGTCTGATTCTATATTTTTCTCACTTTCTTCCTTTTGTTGACAGTTTGGTGTTCAGCTGTTCATTTACATATTTGTTTCAACTCTGAGCATAATAGTGGCAGCCTCTCTCTGAGATCTCCTTGTCTGTCATAGCCTCCCAAGGACTGAGATTGTAAGCATGTCACCATGCCTGACTTTGTTTCATGAGTTTTGGAAATCAATCTTTGGTCCTCATGGACTTCCAGCAGTTTGCCCTGTGAGCTGTCTCCCTGGCTCTATACTGGAACACCATGGGCCTCCACCAGTCTGTACAGTTGGATCAAAAAATCTGTCTTTTTATACAACTGGACCCAGGGTGTGCTAAGGAGAAATTTGAGTTTGAAAGAAACAGTCAAGGGCAAGAAGAGAGTTGAGCAAAGTTATATAACACAGGAGTGACATTAGGAATTAAGTTGGGACTACACCAACAGGGCAGATTACCACCTGTAGAACCATTGTCTGTCTGTCTGTCTGTCTGTCTAACACACTTGTTAGAATCATTGTTCCAAAATCCAGACACGAATTGTCTTGTCTTTTACATATATTTTTGCATGTGTATGTGTGTGTCATGTACCTGAATGTATGTGCATGTTTACATGTGTGTGTTTATGCCCATGTGGGTAATGTCTACATGAATGTATGCTCTTACTCTGGAAAGCCTGACACTGACACCAGGTTTTTTCCTGAATTGTTGTCCCATTCTCACTGAGCCAACATCTCATAGTTGTACCTAGAGCTCTTTGGTACTGCCAGTCTAGCCGGCTTCCTTGAGTGAATCTCCTGTCTCCACCTAAAACACAGTGGAATTTTAACTCATCCTCCATAAACCCAATATTTAGATGGGTTCTAAGATTTAAACTCAGGACTTTATGCTATGAAGGAAGTACTTTACTAAGTAATTTCCCAAGCTTCTTTCACTCTTGAATGACTGTCAATTCAAGTAAGAATAACCAAGTCAGTTTGAAGCAGTTCATTCTAAGTATGCACTACAACCACTTACAAACATAAGAACCTATGGATGCTAACCCTGGGAAGCCCGAAGAAAGGCATACAAGCACCTGCCTCAAGCTGGCTGGCCAGCCTTGGATGAATATGTGATTGAGAGATGGGAAAGGTAAAGATGGTCTTGGTGGAAAAGGTGTAAATGAGTTGGCCCTGAGCATATGAGGGCAGGAGAGCTGCCCCAGGCAGTGCTGAAGGGCTCACTCTAGTGGTACAGACACTGAAAAGTTGGCAGGATGACTAACTAAGCTACCTCCCAGGTCCAGAAACAGGGCTTTGAGTTGACCCACTCCAGTATCTATCCCATCTGTGATCAGCTGGAGCATGTAACAAGACCGTTTCTGTAGATTCAAAACTTCAGGATGTCCATGACACAGGAAAAAAACAGGATATCTGAGAGAAGTTCCTGTAAAGATCCAGTATTGACACTGTAGCAGAAGCCAGAAGCCTTGATCCAGACCAATGACTCATTGCAATGAATATTTGTAAATAAATATATGTGAACAAAAGGTTATACTATAGGACACACTGTGACACACTACAGCTTCCACAAAGTGATATTTTTATTCTACCTTATTTTATTTTATTTTATTTTATTTTATTTTATTTTATTTGGGGCTTGCAAGGGTAGAGAGTGAATACAGAGGGTCTGGGAGATAAGTGGAATTGGGGTGCATGATGTGAAATTCACAAATTATCAATAAAAACTTTAAAAACTAATGAATCCCTGGAAGTCTCTGAGTAGGCACTGAGGCCTCAGACCACTGACCACTCTTCTATCTGTTCATGAGCATTGCTTTGTACCCCTTAGTGTTGCTGGCTGACCCTCACTAAGCACGTATTTCATGACTTCTCCAGTGATGGAGAATGATTTTTTTCTCCCTTTATCTTCTATCTTTCTCTCCAGTGACATTTACAATGGTGTGCTAGGACTACCTCGTACAAGACCACAAGTGTAACTGGTTGCAGTCAGGATAAGGAAATACAGAGCGTGTACCGAATTGCTTGCCACGAATGAAACTAAAGAATGCTTAATATCCTGGGCTGGGGAGAGAATTTGCTGTGTAAAGAGTTTTCCATGCAAGCACAGACACCTAAACTCAGATTCTGAGAACATGCATGAAGCTAAGCACCGTAGTACACATCTGTAACCACAGTGCTCCTCCTGAGCGATCAGAGAAAGCGTCACACTCTCACAAAATCCTAGGGCCACCTTGGCATACTTTCTAATGCAGAACAAAATCCCAGTCATGGAAAAGCAATAACTGACACCCAGGGTGGTTCTCTGACCTCTACACCCACATACCACTGGTGATTGTATATATGCTTTCACACACAATACACACACACACACACACACACACACACATTCAACATGCATTTCACAAAGGTAAACACCAAACATATGGCATATGCTAGTACTGGATTACATGTTACATAAAGACTTAAAATAGCATTCTCCCTTCAGTTGGAAGCTATTATCTGATTGAGACTGAATTTGCACATACAGTCCATGAGTTCTTGAGGAACTGTAACATCCTCATGGTTTCTCTTTCCTCCTTGTTTCCATAGTGTTAACATAGATAAAACATCAATAACTATTAAATCACTGTCTTCTTTCCTTTTACATTTTTATGTATGTGTGATGTATATGGACATGTATATGCATGTATATATGTATTATACAACACATGCATGTGTGTGCATATAGATATTGAGGTCAAAGCTTGATGTCTGTAACCTCCCTGGATCAATCTTCATGTTGTACTGGGGAAGTATTTCTTGCTTGAACCCAGAGCTTGCTGATGTCTAGCTAGCCAGGTTGCTCTAGGGAATGCCCTGTCTCTGTTTCTTTACCACTAAGATCACATGCCAGCCAACATTCATGCTTGGTTTATGAAGGTACTGAATTATGGTCATCATGCTTGTGTGGAAACCACTTTAACCACTGAACCATTTCCAAAAACCTCAGGTTTTTCCTTCCATCTATCAATTTACTGTAGATACAAGAGTTCAGCATAAGTGTGAAGAGCATTCCCTAATGAGATATTCAGTCTAGGAAATTTGTATAAATGATAATATACCTTAATAATAACATTGTTTTAGATTATGTGCTTCATTGTTAAATCAGTAATATTTGTAATAAATTTCAGCACATGTCTATCCACGCATTTTCTTCCAGAAAGCTAACATTGCAATGTGTGTCTGCACACACACACACACACACACATACACCAAATTATAAATAATGACATTTGTGAATCCTCTTTGGATCTCCAGCCTCTGTGTGATACCCAGAAGCTTGACAAAGACTTGTTAATTACAGAGTGCGTTGTCAACTATGTATGCACACAAGAATCCTCAAAGCAAAACTGTTTTCCCCTCAGTAAGTACCTACAGAACCATACACTGTGGTTATCTTGAGATAAGTTAAGAAGTAGAGAAATTATCTTTTTAAATATTAATTTTCCACAGCGAACACCCATAGCTCCTGTAAATTAATCTGCATTTTAAAATTGTGGCAACAGAAGACATTTATTCAGTGTACTGTGTGGGTGGTCTAATGTACTGAATTGATTCTCAGAGCCTCTAGGAGTAAGTGAGGCAGTGGCATCATCCTGAATGTTCTCTATGCATTGATCCAGAACTGTATATTTATTTAAACAGGTATATTTATTATTTATATATTCTGATGGGAAAAGATATTAAAATAATCACGTAGCAATAGGGAGGTTGCTCAGTTGGTAAATAGTTGTTTGAGAAGCATAAGAACAAGAGTATGATCCCCAGAACCAACATGAAAACACAAACCAAGCATGATTGTGAACACAATGTAATCCCACCATTGGGAAAGCAGGGGCTAACAGAGTCCTAGGTTTGCTGAGTTCTGAGTAGATGGGAGACTCTATTTGAAACTTCACCAAAAGGATAGCTGGTTCCCTGAGGAAAAGCACCGGGTATTGATCTTTGACATCCACACAGACTTGTCTGTACAATAAGACTTACTACATGTATATGCATGCACACAAATACATTTATGCACAAGCACAATCAACTGTGAAATTTAACAGTGTGAATTTTTTTCTCAAATCAAAACTCATGTTCTACCTATACTTGTGCTGTTATGAGCCAAGATAGAAAACAGAAATGGTTCTTCATATTGTCAGTGGCTAAAGAGTTATTTAAAAACCAGTTACCACCCAACATCAATGGGTCATCATTGTTGGAGGGTTCCATGGGGTGCAACTTAAATGAGTCCCAGAGCTCCACAAAACTGCCAGCCCCCTATTTTTTATTCCTTCAAACTACAACTCCTCCTGGGTTCTAGACATGGGTAAAATGCATTGCCTTCCAAAACCCAACATTCTGGAGGATGCTCCTTCATCTGATGTTACTATAACCTTATGTGCCTACAGTTTATGTAAACAGTTTAAATGAAAGCAGGGACGTGCCATGCACCTTACTTTCCAACAACATAAATGTGTATCTAATGAGCAGAAATAATTCACACCCAGCAGAAGAACTTCAAGAGCTAATGGGAGATGTGAATTTCAGCTTTCCCACTTTTAGAAAACAAGAAACCAATGAAACAAGCCATAGGGCTGGATAGTGAGAGCCAATCAACCAGACACATCATGATTCTGTAACTGCACAAGTCTCTCTCTCAGCCAGGTGATCCTAGATGCCCTGGCTTCATAAAAGTGCACCACAGAGCAAATAATCACGATGGCAACTCTTTCTAAAGGATTTGGCAGAAATGGAGTAGACAATAGCCACCTCTCCTAGGAAAACTTTAAGTATACTTATGACCACTGAATATATATCGTGGGTTGTTTTTTTTTTTCAAAATCACTTGTGCAAAAATTATTACATTTTTCTTTATTTATTGTGTGTATTGTGCTCATGTGCTCATGCTGTGGTGAACATGGAGATTATGAATAGGTACAATGGGAGTCAGTTTTCTCCTTCTATCACCTGTCTTCAGGTTTGGCAGCAAGCACCTCTATCCACTACTCCATCTCACTGACCCATACTTTAGTTTTCAACCAACTTGATACTACAATCCCTCTTGTATTAATAAAATTCCTCATGACCATTTTGCATGAAGTGCCTAATGTGTCATCTTGTGGCTGTTTCTTTGCTGTTGTCCATATAAACAAGGTACATCTTAGCCACAAACAGCAATAATGCTGTGAACTACACCTTCACAAATCCTGTTCCTCTCCAGTGATTTTGCGAAGTTAGACTTTCATTAATTTCTTAAAACCCAGTCTCGTTTATTGGCTTGCTGAATAGAGAGTTTTATTTTACTTTTTCTGTAAATAAGACAAAACCAAATTCATAATGTTTGGAAACTAAAAGGAAAAGGCAGCCATGTATTATTTTCTCTAAGTGGTCTCACTCTAAAATCCATGGGACCTTGTTGAGAGGTCTCAGGATCAGAGCTTCCTCTCAGCTTGTGTGTTAATTGATTATCTCGATGCCGGGGCCTAGCAAACACAGGAGTGGATGTTCACAGTCAGCTATTGGATGTATCACAGGGCTCCCAATGGAGAAGCTAGAGAAAGTACCCAAGGAGCTAAAGGGATCTGCAACCCTATTGTTGGAACAACATGATGTACTAACCAGAACCCCGGAGCTCTTGTCTCTAGCTGCATATGTATCGAAAGATGGCCTAGTCGGCCATCATTGGAAAGAGAGGCCCATTGGACTTGCAAACTTTATATGCCCCAATATAGGGGAATGCCAGGGCCAAAAGAATGGGAATGGGTGGGTAGGGAAGTGGGGGGCGCTATGGGGGACTTTTGGGATAGCATTGGAAATGTAATTGAGGAAAATATGTAATAAAAATATTAAAAATAAAAAAAAGTGCTTCTTATGTACAGTGATGTCTCTGGCTGGAGAGATGGCTCTATTACTTTTGTAGAGTTCTGGAAGTTCAATTTCCATATTCACTTAGAGCAACTAACAACCAATTGTTAACTGCAGCTCCTTGTGATCTGTCGCCCTCTTCTGGCCTCTCCATGCACCTGCACTAATGATCACATGCCCTATTGCACATGAAGGCACACACACACAAATGTTTTAAAGGACAGGGGCTAGAGAAATGGCTCAGTAGTGAAAAGTGCTTGTTGCTTTTTCAGAAGACCAGAATTCGGTTGATAGCACCCATGTTGGGCAGCTCACAATGTTTACCAGTAGCTCTAGTGCCAAGGGATCTGATATCATCTTCTGGCCTGATATATATATATATGTGTGTGTGTGTGTGTGTGTGTGTGTGTGTGTGTGTAAAACTCTACTTATTTATATCTATCTATCTATTTATGTTGCTTGCTTGTTTATCAAACGATACTCTTACTATGGACCTTGACTGTCCTAGAACTTGTTGTGGAGACGAAGCTGGCTACAAAATCATATAATCTACTTCTGCTTCCAAATATTGGTATTAAAGCCAATTGGTACCACCACATCCTGAATTACTATAATTTTAAAACTATTTACTTTTATTTATAATTCTGTATATGAATGTGGCTGGGTATGAGCAAATGTGATTACAGGTGCTTATAGAGTAAGAAAAGGGGCAATAGATATCCTATACTGGAAGGTGCAGAAGGTTGCATGTAGCTTGACATAGGTGCTAGAAACTAAATTCAGGTCTTCTGCAAGAGAGGCAAGCACTCCTAACTACTAACCTATCCGATGAAATTTTAAAAGGGTGTTTTTTTTCTAACCTGGCTAGCTCCCAGATAATTGAGATGGAGACCTATTGATTTATTCAACAAGCATTTAAGCAATATAAGTGAGCAGATATTCCTAACTCTATGCTATCTAACTACTTTCCCATCACACACACCCCACGTTACTTGCATTTAGTTTCTTCTTGTCTAGCTCTGATGTAGCTGTCTGTCCTCCCAAAGAACTGCCTTGGTGACTCCTCTTCATGCACAACCTCATGGCCATCTCTTTTTTGCCTTCCTTATGGTCCTTCTTCTCCTGCACCCTCCCCAGCCTTGAGGCCAACTCCTCCTCTCTGTCTCTTCTCCCTGGGATCTTCAGCTGAGATCAGAAGCCCAATCTTTCTATCTCCTCTGCCCAATCATTGGCTCTCCAGCCTTTTATTAACCAATCAGAGATAAATAGAGAGCATTCTTTATACCACATTGATGCTAGAGATTCTTCAATATTTATGACAATGCCTGTGTCCAGACTGTCATTAAATCTCAGGCACAGAAATCAGCATCTGAATACACAGTGCATAAGACTCTCCTCCAACACTGAGCCACATCTCTAGGCCCTCATTTATTTTTCTAAAATCCAATGCTTTCTGTTATTTTTAGTTTCAATCAATATACAAAACATACGCTTTTCAACATGCTAAATTTTAACTGCATATACCTACTTTATGTATCAACTGATTATCAAATTTACAGAAAATAGAAACTCAGAAATAAATATGTCTATTTCTTAGGAGATGCCTGAGTTCAGTAAAATGGTTACCTTGTAAGGAAATCCTGAGGTTGGTCCCCAAAGCCTACCTAAAAGACAAATTCAGTAGAACATGCATGTAATCTTAGAAATGTGAGAAGGAAAATTGATGTGCATAGGTATCAGGAAGCTTACAAACAGATATCTTAACCTAAATAGGGCCGATGCTGATGAGAGACTCGGGAAGCTTACAGACAGATATCTTAACCTAAGTAGTCAGGACCAAGGCTGATGAGAGACTATCTCAAACACAAAGGTAGAAGATGTCTGAGGAGGCCCATATATATTCTGTACCCTGACCTCCACATGCATACATAACATGCTTAAACAACACAGATTCTAATCTAAATCAATAAACAGAACATATGCTTTGCAGCATAGTAAACTTTTACTGCATAATATACATTATTACATACAAGGTAGGAATGAGGTAGGTAGATGGTTAGAAGAGGTGGACATTAGATAGATAGATAGATAGATAGATAGATAGATAGATAGATAGATAGATAGATAGAATGATAGATAGATGACAGATAGATGATAGACAGACAAATGATGTAGTAGTAGTAGTAGATGTGCCCAAATTATGCACTATGTAAGAAGTCGGAATGGGGATTTGAGTTTTACTGTATTTCGGTTATTACACAAGGCTATCATCCTATCCCCCACATACCATATAAAAACTATTAGCAGTTTACATGGAGCAAAACCTATATCAAAGTAACTGAAATGTGGCCAAATTATAATGAGCTTTACACATTTAGAATGCAAATGTATCCTTACTACTTATAAATATCCCTTTCCCAGGACCTCATATCACCTCTAATGTTCTTACCAAACTTTCTTAATTGACCCTTCAATTTCTGAACAATGCTTAGCTCATATAGGAACACCAACCTTAGAACCCACCCACCCCCCCCCCCCCCACTGGATACTTGCTCTCTTTGTTTCTCCATGGTAAGCAATGTCAGTGATGTCAGTGCTGAAATGTTATAATGTTGAGTTTGTCTGTAAGATTTTTTTCCTGTGGGTTTCTCTTCACTGATATGAAATCTGGCCAGTTGGACAAGGCTGTTCCTCCCTGGAGTGTAAGCTTACAGCTCATTGAGAGGCCTAAACATTTTTCTGCATGTACAGACACCACTCCTTTTTGTAGCCTTCTCAGGGTTATTCACTTGACACTAATTCTGTTGATGAAGAAAGGATGATGACAGGGATGATTGCAGATCCATGTCATTGGGCTTTAAGAATAAGTTGTGGAGTGAAGCTGGACTGATCATGTGGACCTTTTATATCTGTGTTTCATGGTCAGAAATGAACACGTCACAGATTCCACTGAGCTACATGTCTTAGTCAGTAAATTGTTTGTTTTCCAAGCATGAGAACCCAAGTCTGATACTCCAAACCCACATTGAAAACATTAGGCATGATGGTATGCACTTGTTATCAGAGCACAGCCTAATGGAATTGAAAAGATACATCTCCATATCCCGTGAAAAGGATATATGTCAGTGCTGCCTTGCTACCAGCCTGGCACTGCATACATAAAAGAAAGAACCAAGGTAGGTAGTGCTAGAATCCTTATTTTTAGAAGTGAAGCTAATATATGGATTCTTTTTCAAAGATAAATGGATGACAATTTGTTACATAGGAATAGAAAATTAATACAAGCTCTATTAGGTCATATTGTTTTATGTGGTCATTTTTCTCCAGAGCTCAGATAACAGAGTCTGAGTCCTGTAGCTGATGGGAAAGGATGTATTATAGTTTAATCCACATTAAGATCCAAATCTCTCGTTCCTATAACTTTCAGAGGTTTATAAATCCTGCCATAGGTAGGATTATGACCCAGATGTGTCTTTTGTGTTTGGTGAAGCTGGCATTGTCTAAGAGCCCAAGTTATATCCCTAACGCCACAAAAACTGGACATGGTGGAGTGTGCCTCTAATCTGCAAGAGGAGACAAGAAGCTCAAGGTCATAGTAAATCTGAGATGAGCCTTCGCAAAAGAAGACAGAAATAAAGGGAAAGAAAGGGAAAGAGAGAACAATTAAGAGAAGGGATGAGAGGAGAAGAGAGGAAAGGAGGGGAGAGCGTATTCTAGTTTACTTTCTGCTGCTGTGATAAAATACCCCAACAAAAACCAATAAAGGTAGTAAAGGGTTTTTTTTCAGTTTATAGGTTACAATCTATCATGAGGGTGGGGCATCAGAGCAGGAGCTTCAAGCAAAAACCATGGAAAGGCTCCTTTTCTGATTGTTCCTAAGATCATGGTTAGCTATCATTTTTTATACATCCCAGGTCTATCTGCACAAGGAATAGTGATGCCCATAGTGGGCTGTGTCAGCATCTATTAACTAAAAATCAAGACATTATCATAGGTCAATCTGATTTAAGCCATTCCTCAACCAAGGCCTCTCTCTGATAATAATATGTAATGCCAATATGACAATCAAATCTAACTAGCCAGAAAAGAAAGGATACCAGAAAAAGAAAGACAAGATTTCTAGAGTTAAAGCCTAAGTTGAACTTTCTGACCATATTAAGCTCAAATAAAATATTTGCCTGAGTCAATACTATCTTCTGTTACAAATGTTTACAAGCAATCTTTCACTCCTGTATGTGTGTGTAGTGTGTGTGTGTGTGTGTGTGTGTGTGTATGTGTGTGTCCCCATCTAAGACTACCAACTCTATGTTAAATCAGTTTCCTGTCCATAGTCTCTATGTTTAAACTTAAATGTAAGTTATGCTATTGTCTTTAAACTCTTTCTGTGATATGAAGAAAGAAGAAAACACATACACTGTTTGATTGTTTTCAGCCTTTGTATCAGGGGAAATATGAAAGTTACATACAAAAAGTCAGAGTACATTCAGAATACTAAGTAGGAGTGCAAAGGCACTGACTTAATGCTCTCAAAATAAACAAGGGAGGAGCATCCATTTGAATCTTTTATGACCCCATTCTTTCTATCTGTGCTTTTCTTTTATTCTCTTTTCTTTTTTTACCCAACAAATATCTTAAAGTCTGAACATATTTATCTATATTTATGTGCCCTCCAGAATGACTTTCGCTTTCAAAAACATTTCATAGGGAGATAAAAGAAAAGCTAGGAGGAGAATAAAAATTATATTAAACAATGATTCATACTCATTGAGCAACAATGGGAATAGAAACAAATGCTGTCCAAGGGCTTCTCTGTATCTTATCATCTTTTGAAATATGTCACCGTATACATGACAACACAGACTTAAGTTAGCTTTGTAGGTTTGTTGTTTTGGTGCATTTAAAATGCCATGTAATTCTTTCCTTTAGAGAAAGGATTCAAAGAGTTATAGCATAAGTTATCCACGGTAAATTGTGTTCACTGCAATTTCAAAGAATTCCAATTTAAAGAGTCAAAAATTCACCTAAGCATCCTTAGCTTTTCTTTTAAGAATTTATGGTTTGAAATCTTAAAAGGAGGCAGATCCATATACATCTAAGATTAGACAGATGCAAAGTCACTTTAAAATCTGATTATGGGCACATTCAATTCCGTGCTCCATAAATAGACCATAACTCTGTAGAGAAATCTATGATTCTTTGTTTAATCGTATTGTTTGAGTTCAATTTTTTTTCAAAAGGTTCTTTTCCAAATAAAAAACAGTTATATTGAATATAAAAGCTTGAATTTTGTCTTCTTAGTTAAGACAGGTTTGGGAGAACAGTTCTAAACACTGGAAATCACAACCTAGGCACAACTGTGTGTCTGTCAGTATGAGATTAGCAAAAAATATAAAACAAGAACACAGCAAAAAAAAAAAAAAAAGAAAGAGAAAGAAAAACACTAAACAGTTATTTTAAAATGAACAGTTGTCAATATATGTACTTAAATGGGCAATTATAAATGATACCTGGGATTATATGTCAAAACAGACTACAATTTCACTTCTCTGAATGTGGTAGTTTATATTGATTTTCAGTTAAGAATATCTAGAAGATACTTACCTAGAAGACAATTCTCTAGGAATTTTGTGAGAGATTATCTAGTTTAATTTAGACTCTGAGACTGTCTCTGAGGGCATTTCTAGAGAAAATTAGTTGTGGGGGGAATACCAACCTTGAATAACAGCAACAAGAGGATATAGATTTCTGTGCTAAGAAGAAACAGGGCCTAGCACACTCTTTAGTGATCTCTGCTTCCTGAATATGGATACAAGATAACTTGTTGCCTTAAACTCTTACCATTTCCCTCTGCTGTGAACTTTGTACCCTTGAACTATGAGACAAAATGAATATTTTCTTCTTAAGCTTCTTCTATGAAGTACTTTGCCCCACCAACTTGCAAGATCATAGCTAATATACCATGGTGAGTAGTGCTTATGTCAGATTTGCTCATTTACAAGACAACACCATAGCCTTTTTCAGGCATTGCTAGTTTCCAGCGAGAAAATACTCAGGACTACTGCTTTGGGGTTCCTACCATTTTTGATCAGTGTCTGTCTTTTGCTCTCATCAGAGAAAAGGATGAGGCACAAAGGAGGCTGTTCAATGTGACATATAATAGTGCATGTTTATCATCACAGAATTGTCAGGATGAGCAACACCAAGATCAAACCATAATTCAGATGAAAATTATTGTACCCCCATGCAGACTAGGGGCATTGCATTCTCATGTGTCACACAAAGTGTAGCCAATGACAGTTGTTACATTAGATGTATAGGAGAACAGGTGCTGAATGGCAGTAACTAGAGGTCCATAGGAAGAATTCTGCAAATGTAATTTGCTCCCTACTCAATAAGCTGTGGAACCAAAACAATTCTAAAATTGAATTCTTTTTAAAAAAAATCATGTGAAAAAATACTTTTCCAAGAGTATAAATCTTTTTTTTTTTTTTTTTTTTTTTTGGTTTTTTCAAGACAGGGTTTCTCTGTGTAGGCCTTGAACTCAGAAAACTGCCTGCCTCTGCCTCCCAAGTGCTGGAACTAAAGGCGTGTGCCACCACGCCTGGCCAAAAGTATAAATCTTAAGGCAGGTACACAAGAACACATTCTTGAGAACTGTCATCAACAGGTTAATTGATAAGAGATTTGAGAAGGGAGAAAGCAAAGATCAAGTGCTTAAGTCCTTAAGAAAGACAGCCACAGACTTGCCAATGGTGACAAAGTAGACTTGCCAATGGTGACAAAGTTGTCTTCTTCAACAGTGGGTTATAAATATACACGGGGCTTCTATTGGGCCAAGTTTTCCCCGGGGCACACAGAACACAGATGTTCTATGCAGGTTAATTGGCAATGCCAAAAGGTTATGTGAAGACTTGGACATAGGGAAATGAACCAACATTACAGAGTCAGGTAATTCTAATTAGTACACAGTTTCTCCACTGAAAAAAGCCTACTTATATTTTGATTCATTTGAAAGTCAATCATATTTATTTTCCTATGCTTAAAAATAAGAGCTGGCAATGTGGCTCTGTTGGCAAAGTATTTGCTAAGCAAACAGGAGTATATGAGTTCTGTTTTCTAGGAACTATATAATAGAGCAGAGGCCGAGCTTACAATCTTCACACTGGAGAGGTAGAGAAAGCATGATGCCTGTGTCTATCCAGACAATCGGCTGAACTTGCTTGATGAGGTACAGGGCAGTGAGTGACCCTCTCTCCAAAAATAAAGAGAGTTATTGAGGAACACATCATTGTCAATCTCTGGTCTCTACACATGCACCAGGGCAAGTCTGATCCAGAAGCAATTGGGAAGGAGAAGACAAAGATATAAAGGAGGACATATGAGCTCTGGAAGAGCACACCATGCCATGAAAATAAAGCTCAACAAGAAAATTAATCTTTCATCAAAGGGTCTTAAATGTTCTTCCTATCATGTTACCAGAAATTGCTAGATGTTTCTGGAAAGAATAAAAGAAAAGATATATGATTAAAACAGTGCTTTGGGTGGTATTAATACACAACAATCTTTAGGGCAGAGATGAAATGAAGAAATGATTGGAAAGCCTAGGTAGAGAGTTGGTAAAATAATCCAGGATTAAGGGAAATTTTGAAGTTTTATTATCCAGAGATTTCCTCTCTAAGAATTTCTCTGGAGACAGGTCTTTTCTGAAATCCATCTTATTCTACAAAACTCACAAAGCTACTATGCTTTATCTCTTGTGGCCTTGCTCCACAGTAATATGTTGAAAATAGAGACCCATTTTTCTTCCTAGACAGGGCAGATAGTTATCCAGAGTGAAAAGTTTCATTTTCTAGCATTTTTCACAGAAACTATCAGCTGATAATTACATTGAATAGAAAGTAACCATTAATCACATCTTTAATACATCAATTCATCACTGTCTACCTCCCGTGAAGCAGAAGAATTAAAATCAATCTGTGAAATTGAACCCCATCACCACCAAAGGCCTGGGGAAGAGTGGGGACACAAGGAACCTTGCTGTATTCAAAAAACACCTTCGTTTCTTCTTACAAGGGGAGAGGAGTCCCCTGAGCTTAGCATCCAGGGAGTACTGGTAGCACTCATTTTGTCCTCATGGAAGATGTTTGTAGCTCTATCCCTTATTCACTATCAGAACATACATTGAACAAGTTTTTCAATGTTATCTGGCCCACGAAGCAAAGGAGGAATTAGGTAAGTTTCACCATTAGCCCTTGGTCATCCAAATAAAGCTAACAAAGGGACTTCAGAAAATGAATGCATGGTGCTCAAGCCAGGGTGATCCAGTGGGGCAAGTGCTTGTTTCTCAATGAAATGACAGGAAAATCCATCCCTGGGGCTCACTAACCATGCAGGTCAAACAGCAATATGGTGAAGAGTGATAGAGAAAAACATGGGGTGCTAACCTCTGGCCTTCACAGGAGCAGAAACACACACATACACTCTGCATAGTCACACACAGAAAAAAAAACCAACAACACAAATTAACCTCACAGTGTGCTCTCTTTCTCTTCTACTCAGCTATAGTAATATAATGGATCAATGGAATGAACAAGGCAAATAGGGAGAGAACCACTGATTCTTCCTCATCTTTGGTTTTCAAAATTTAGGTTGTAGCCAAGAGAAGAAACCTGGCCCATCTTGTCAAGTAACTAGTATCTCCTGAAGAAAGCACCTACTTATGTTGTTAAGTCATTCCCAAATATTGCAACTACTCTGTAACTACTTGATAAAGAATTTGGAAAAAGAAAAAGAATTTGGAGTTTGGCTGGATAAAAAGTTCCAGAAAGTACATCTGTCTGGGAATAAAACTCTGCAAACCCCCCTTAAAGATGGAAAATATTGAGGTGCTTACTTCTATTACCTTATTGGACTCTTAAGTTTTGTCCTATTTTATTCAGAGAAGAGACATAGCAATTTTGAGAGACACTCTTGAGGATGTACAGTCATTGTCATTGCAGTGCATTATCCCCCCATAAATTTAGGAAATTACGAAGTGATCAGAGTCGGGCTAGGGCAAACTGAGAGCGATTGCAGGAATATGAGTGTGGAGAGAAATGCTGTCCCCTTCCAGGAAAGGACTCTTGCCCTCAATCCAGCTGTGCCTATGGCAAGTCACAGGCTCTCCAAAATCACCAAGCTTTGTATCTCAGACAGCTGTGGGTGTAGTCATCAATCACACCAATGGTACTGTAGACACCACATCCTAAAATTACCAAAGAGCCTCACTTACTCTATAGCTCCCGATACCTTGAAAGATAAATGATGGGCCCTCAACATATAATAGATAAATGAACCAACTTGCATATTACCTAAGTCTTCTGTGCAGAGCACCTATATAGGAAAGAAAAAAGATGGGAAGGTCAAGAATAGGAGGAACTCTGGTGGCTACTTGTGTTATTAAGTAATTGTTGGAGCTCAACCCCTTACATTATTTCTTTATTGGTTATTTTCTGCCAAAATAAAATTATAATTTGTTAAGAGAAATCTAGCAATTTGTGTCTGTCTAGAAACACAGTAGATTGACAAGAGAAACAGGAGCCAAGGGCTGGAAGTTAGTTTAGAAGTACAAGACTTGGCATGTAAGTAGGAGGGCCTAAATTCAGATTTCCCAGTATTAATGTAAAAGGCCAAGCATGGGATCTGGAGAGAGGCTTAGCAGTTAAGAGCACTGACTGTTCTTCCAAAGGTCCTGAGTTCAACTCCCAGCAACCACATGGTGGCACACAACCATGTGTAATAGAATCTAATGCCCTCTTCTGGTGTATCTGAAGACAGTACTCACATATAAAAAATGAATCAATCTTTTAAAAAATTAAAAGCCAAGCATGGCCATGTGCTTTTGCAGTGCTAGAACTGAGAAGGCAGAGGGACAGATCCAGAAAATTCCCTGGCCAGCTAGCCAAGCTGAATGATAAGCTTTGGATTCACTGAGAGACCCCCAACTTAGCAAAAGTAAGCCAGAGAGTAGTTGAGGAAAATATTTAATATCAATCGCTGATGTCTACACATATATGCACTTAACATCAGCATCCACATGTACACGTATACACATGCAGATAACACCCAGACATATGCACATGTGTAAAAACACATACTAGCTGATAAAAGAACGCTCCAGTGGTAGGCTGCAAGCATCCACCTCTGTATTTGTCAGGCACTGGCAGAGCCTCTCAGGAGACAGCTATATCAAGCTCCTGCTAGCAAGCTCTTGTTGACAGCTGCCATAGTGTCTGGGTTTGGTGGTTGTTCGTGGGATGGATCGCCAAGGTCCCCAATGAACGAGCTAGAGAAAGTACCAAAGGGTCTGAAGGGGTTTGCAGCCCCATAGGAGGAACACAATATGATCTAACCAGTACCCCCAGAGCTCCTTGGGACTAAAGCACCAATCAAAGAAAACACATGGTGGGACTTGTGACTCCAGCTGCATATGTAACAGAGGATGGCCTAGACAATCACCAATGGGAGGAGAGACCCTAGGTCCTGTGAAAGTTCTATGCCCCAGTATAGGAGAATGTCCCAGCCAGGAATGGGAGTGGATGGGTTGAGCAGCAGGGGGAGGGAGGAGGGGATAGGTATATATATATATATATTTAAAAAAAACAAGAAGAAGAAGGCTTTAAGGCTATCAGGAGTACAACAAACATCCATAACAGGGTCTCAATTTCTTCTTTCTTGTTTTTGTTTTGTTTTTTCAAGACAAGGTTCCTCTGTATAGCCCTGGCTGTCCTGGAACTCACTTTGTAGACCAGGCTGGCCTGGAACTCAGAAATCCACCTGCCTCTGCCTCCCTAGTGCTGGGATTAAAGGCATGTGCCATCATGCCTGGCCTCAGTCTCAATTTCTAATTCACCTGCTTTGAACTCCAATGTGGTTGAACTATGATGTTGATTCCATTTCTCTTTCTGGATTGAGATAAGTTTAGATGGAGTCACTATTTCAACAACCCAGAATGAGAGCTCTTTGTTATATGAGAGCTGGGAACGATAATCCGTAACTCTTGAGAAGGAGGAAAAAATAAGGCAAAGGGCATGGAAAAGCTCAGGTCCTTAAGAGGAAATAGAGATCGATGCTACTAATTTGTGCTATAGCTGAAGTAAAAAGAAACAGACCATGCAAGAGTAAAAGGCTCAGCGTAAACTATTAAAAGAAGTCACCCATGTAAATAAAGACATAGCCATGAATAAAACTAATGCCTTCATTAGAATATTGCAGTTTGCACCATGCTGTCACATATGGCAACTCACTTGGTGCTCAGGGGTTATTGTAAAGTGTATTTGCACAGCACACATGTGAGCTTTCATCACCACTGACAATATGACTGGCATAAAGTGCTGTTTACCATAGGTCTTATGCACAATATTTTAAAGGTTGACAGGTCCTTTTAGTTTGGGCTTCCTATTATGGGCCTCTGTTGCAGCCCCATAAACTGTTTTTACTTACAGCCTGATGACAACTTCGTAGGTTTTTATTGTGAAACAGATAGTATGCCTTCAAAACTCATATAAGGGTCAATAAGATGGTTCACAGGTTAAACATACTAGCTGTACAAGCCCAGTGACCTTAGTTCAATGCCTGAAACCCCCATAAAGGTAGAAGAAGAGAAAAGACTACACAAGGTTGTCCTCTAACATTCACGTATGTACTCTGGAATGCATGCTGGCAAACATATTATGTGCATACAGAAACACACACACATACACACAGAGGGTCATACTAATAACAGTAAAGGATAAAGATACAACATTCATATATGAAAATCCAAATCCCCAGTAGCTGAGATAAAATATTGTTTGGGATTTACTGATGTAATTGCATGGGGTGATATCAGAAATGTGCTTCAGAGCAATCTGGCAGGTGTGTTTGTAGAAAGGGTAAGTTTGGGCAGAGAGACAAAGAAAGGAGAAGGAAGCAGAGGTGGGAGTCTCCTTCTGCTGTAGATGGCAAACAAAGCACGGGCACCAGAGGCAGGCAACTTCCTCCTTGTAACCACAGGGAAAAAGAAAAAAGAAAAAACAGCACTGCTAAGACCATGACCTTGAATCTCTCATCTCAAGAGATGTGAGAAAATAAATGTCTGGGGATTGAAGCCACTGAATTTGTGTTCCTTGTTAAAAAAAAAAAAAAAAAAAAAAAAACAAACAAAAAAAAAAACAAAAAAAAAAAACAGAAAAAAAACTCAAGAACATTAACCATTTTTGCTATCATGTTTGCTATATGAACAAAAAATATCTAAAAAAATGCTGAAAAGAGGAGTCTGGCTTAGGAATGTAGCTCATCTCTCTACCTAGTCTGTCCTCTACAACTTTACTTATTTAAAAAACAAAACAAAACAAAAACCTGAGTGTTAGTTCTTTACCTTCAAGATTTGGCATTCTACCTCCATCATCATGACCACAGCCCTGAGAGGCCATCTCATTCTCTTATAACTTCACACTGGAGGTAACTAGTGTTTCAATCATGGAATATCTGTTATGCCAGTTCTTCTATTTCCTAGATGGTTGTATTAATTATCTTGATATCTAGACTACACATGATCTCATCTCCTATGATCCTGCATCCCTGAGGGTCCTAAGGCTTCTTTCTCCTTTTCCTGCCTTCATTTTTAGATTTGTTTTATAAGGGTTTCCTATCTCAGCAATAGACTAGAAGAAACTATCAACCAACAAACCAGGTTTGAATAATAAGTTCGGCTCCTATGAGTGTGTACTGGATACCATGGCTCTGAATGAAACAAGTCTTTTATCATTCCATCAGATAAGCCATAAAGTTATGCAATTAAGAACAAACTAAACAAGGCAGGGAAATAGCACATAGTAGATTAGTTGTTGTTAGCTCCTTTAATCAACTTAAAGATGTGTTTTCCTCCATCAAATAATATGCTAATTAAACTTTAAATTACAAATTACTCGTGGACTGGAAATGTAGCTCAGTTGGTAGAGGACTTGCACTGTTGTCAAAAACACCCAGGTTTGACTATCAGCACTTCATAAACAGAGAGCTGGGAGGTAGAGAGGAGATCAGAAGTTCAAGGTCACCTTTGCTCTCTGTTTATATTTATGTTGCACACTTGTTTTTCTGTTTTTAATATTGTATCCATAATTCTCACTGATCATGATTTACTTTTTCTCATATTCCTTTAATTACTAAATATAAATCTACTTTTTGAAATTTCCACTTTATTGGTTTGGGATTTCAACATGACATGGGTTCTGTGGATCAAATCCACACAACTACAAAGTGCATAAAAACATTAATTGATCTCCCCAACTCCAACACTAGTGCATACTGAAAGCTTAGCACAATGTTTAGCACACTATGGCCTCTCAGCAAATGTGAGTTTTCTTCTTCCCTTTTCACTGATCTCAAATACATGGATATAATCATCATTTGCTAAGTTAATTTCTTTCCCAAAACACACACTGGTTGTCAGTTAGTAGGTGTCAGCAAAGGTGGACAGATGGAGTAGGGTGTGGACTTCTGCATCGTCTGGTCATTTTTCTTCTCTCTATACCTCTCACATCTTAATGGGAATTTATTTATCTTACTCATAGTACTGCAAAGTCTTTAAGATTTTGAGGAATTTATTTGGGTTATTATATTACAGAATGACAGATATGATTTCTGTCTTTTTCACAATCTGTTTCCCTTCCTAGAAACAAATTGCCTCATTTGTGTTAGTTCACTCCAGCAGGTGTTGAGTTTCCTCCTGATTACTTGCGTATTCAGTGAACAACTTTAAATATGATGTGGTTAGATTGATTCCAAATATTGAAATATGGATACAATCTTGATTTTATTTCTTCTAAATTTATTATGTTTAAAAGTGGGGTTATTTATAAAAGATAATACTCGTGGTAATGATAAAATTCAGGAAGAGAGAGATTTGTAGAGTAACAGTCATCCATAAAAAGAATATTCATGTATTGTATATAACACACACTTTAAAATTCTATTGAACTATTTGATCAGCCTGGGGGATAGAACCTCACTACTTATTAAAGTCATTCAACTCACTGTTGAGGACTTTGATTAACAGAAAATCTAATTTTACATAAGGATAGAATCTGCTGGCCTTAAGTTGGCTTTGTCAACACTATCTGTATCCTTTGTTCCATTAAAAAGCATAGCGTGGGAGAAATGTTATGGAGTTATAGACAGTGCTAGAATTATTTGTTAACCCAAGTCTTTCTAAACTAAGCAATGTTAGCTAGGGTCACTTAGTTATGATACGACTCTTGGTGCTAATTGTCACTTTGACAGAGTCTAGAATCACCTTGGAAATGAGCCTCTAGACAAGCCTAAGGAGATTATCTTTAAAAGGTTAACTGATAATGGAAAGCCTGCCTTAATTGTAGGTGGGACTATTCACTAGGCTGAGATCCTGAGCTGCATAAAATGAAGAAAAAGAACTGAGTATTTGTGCCAACTGAAGACTCATCATCTTCCTCACGGGGGATGCTGTGTAACTGGCTACTTCAAGCTCTTGCTGCTTTGACTTCCCCAGAGTTCAGATAAAATCTTTTATCTCTGAATTTCTTTGGTTAAGTTGTTTTATCACAGGAATAGGTAAAGAAACTAAGACATATAGGCACCAATATTGTTCAGTAGAGGTGTTCCTGAGATTATCAAAATAATAAACTTACAGTAGAATTGGAGAAGGAGAATACTTCCCATTAATGATAGATATTCATGTAATTCATTCTTACCATCCCAATAGTTTTTGTATCCCACACATATGTAGCACATCCTAGAAATGGCATCATCTCTTCCTATTGCAACATAAATTTTCCTCATCATTTTCCTCTCCTAGAAACAGCAAAGACACCCTTGCCTAAAGGTTCACACACTGGTTTCTTCCGCATTATGTTTGATCATCCTTTTGATGGCACAAGTTATACTTTGAAGCGCCCATACTGATGCTGAGGTTGAAGAACGTTTATATTGGCTTGTTTGTGTTTATCCTATTTACCTTTGAGTGAGGTGTGGTACCAACATTACAGCCCAGATTCCTGTCACTTGATCTATATTTTCAGTATATCAGTGTGTGATTTTAAAGATGTTTTGTTGGCCCTTGAGAAGATTCTTGTGATAAGCTGAGCCTTTCACACATGTTTTGAATAGTTTTCACAGATATTTTCAAAACCTAGCAGCTGGCCTTGACAAGACAGACATGAGAGATAAGGCTGGTGTGTAACAAGAAACAACCTTCATTCTCAGACAGCTTTGGCACAGAAAATGGAAGAGAAGGTGACCTGCCTTATTTTGATGTGCTTTAGTTAAAAAATTCAATTCTCCATCCCTCCTTCTGCAAGATTAATTGATTGATAATTGAGTTATTAATAGATGACAGCAAGGATTTTCCTCCAAGAAGAGAAAGGGGATGCTGCACATGTATTAAAGACTCTTCAAAGCCAAGTAACTGAACTAGGTGATTATAGAGAATTAGAATACTACAGACGTGAGCCAAATAATCTCTGGCTGTCTTTAGTCTCTTTGAAAGGCATCTACACCCAACTCCTGTGTCTGCTCTAGTATTCCTGTGACTATGAAAACCTTTAAGTCACACAGCAGACCATTAGATTTCTCAAATTCTGAAGCTAAGGATTTAATCAGACAACAGCTGAAACCTATATCAGAGTGTACCCCACTTTCCTGTAACACATCTATCTATGGCCCCCACCACTGCATTGGGTAAATACATTGATTTATGGCTTTGTTTTGTAACTAATAAAGTCTTTTTCAGCCAGAGGAGTGTAGTATCTAATGAAAACTGAATCTGTGTTCCCAGGCCATTAGTCACTCGGAATGGGCTCTAGAATAAACTGCCCCTTCCTTCCCTTTCATGTGAGAACTGTTTCTCCATCAACAACAGATAAGTTGGTGATACATATTTGATTAATGGAGGACAGACATACAGTGTGTTGTTAATGGCTGGTGGAAAATTGATAGATGACTAACAGATACAAATGCCTATTGTGATATAGCATTCTGCTTTCAGATTCTCTTGTTCTTTTCTTTTTTGTCTCTTCTCTATTCTTTTCATGTCTGTTTGTTGGATGATTTTCACCCCTCTAAGGCTTTTTCTACTTTTCTCCATCTTGTCCAGGCTCACTTTCCCATCACACAGCTTTTAAATGGCTAGCATGTTTTCACACAGAGTTGAAATGCACACACTACAATGCAAAACACATTTCCCAGGGGGAACAATAATAACTTGATGGTCCTCATTGTAGAGTGAGGTCAGACAAGATGCCAGGCAGTTTGGATTTCAGCAAATATCAGTCTGTCAGGTCCTAGCTGTTGTCTTAAATATAGTTTCCCCTTAAGAGGGCATATTTTAGTGCTCAGTCAAAAGCAGATTTGCTTCTTCTGAGTGTGTGTATGGGGCCAAAAGTGCTGAGGTTGTGGAAAGCCAAGTTGGGAGTGTTTATCTGGGACTTGCACTTACTGCAAATTTCCCTCAGGGAATGACTTAGCAACAATTTAAGCTCCAGTGTGGACCAAATAGAGAAATGGGAGCCTTTTCCCACTTTTGCAAGATAAGTCTTTTACATCCCCTCGTACAGATAACAAGTGAAAATGAATGTGAGTAAGGACTCCAGAGCTGTTCTTGTCTTCAGTGGCTCCATGAGAATCTCTTGGTGTTCTTCCTTATTAATTTATTTATTTATTATGCATCCAGATCACAGCTTTCTCTCCTCCCAGTCCTTGTCCAAACACCTCCCTTTCCTCCCATTCACTCCTTCTCCCTTTCTCTTCAGAAAATTTGAAGCTAACCCATGGATATTAATTGGCCATGGCATATCAAGTTGCAGTGGGACTTGGTGTGTCTTCTCTCATTGAGCCTCACAAGGCTGCCCAGTAAGAGGAAAGGGGTCCAAAGACAGGTAACAGAGTCAGAGACAGACCCTACTCCAGTTGTTAGGGGTCACACATAAATACCAAGCTACATATCTGTTACATATGTGTAGGGGACCTAATGTTAGCAGATCTAAAGGAGGCTTCTGACATCAAATAACTCTAAGGGACTCAATCTGAGAAACCAAGTGTTCTGCATAGCCAGGGCTACTCAAAGGGGACACATGGGAAAGCAGTTAAGTTTCACACTCCCCCTAACCCCCCAAACAACCTTGTTGAGCTTGTTTGGGGGTTTTCACCCTCTGACCTCCATGGAAAGACACATTCTACCAGGCTGCTTCAAATGACAGTAAGCATTACTGTTATAGTTCAGGGATCCTAACTGCTTTGTTTTCTCTGCTAGTTATAAAGATTCAAAGGCAGGAAAAATTTTGCATGTGACAGATAGCAGCAAGGAGATTCTCTAACAGCACACATGATCAGACAGTCAGGAAAAAAAAAAAAAAAAGCTTTTGCTAGAGGTGAGGAAATACACACACCAAGAACATAGAAAGAGCAAGCCTCTTCAAACCAGGTCAGGAGATCCCAGAAATTGTAACCTAGCCTCCACTTGAAGGCTGGCAGTTCTTTTGTCTTTTTTTTTAATTATTATTATTAGATATTTTCTTCATTTACGTTTCAAATGCTATCCCGAAAGTCCCCTATAGCCTCTCCCCTCCCCGCCCTGCTTCCTAGAGAGAGTCTTTCTTCCCCATTTTAGGATTGGGAAATTTGAATAGTGACATTCAAACTTATAGGTGCTGAAGCTTAGGGTAAACACATCCTGGTCTAGCTTGAATTTATTAGACTGCTCCACAGGCAGGAGGCCCTGTGTATGAGATAAAAACTCACCAGCCTTTGGGTTAAGCTTCTAGGCTTTTGTGGCAGATCAGAAGGGTGAAGAAGAGAGTCATTCTGGAAATTTGCCATCTTTATTATCTAGTCATGGCACCTCTCCCAATCTGTATGCCCATCAGGAAAATGAACTTCTAGTGCCTCATTAAACTCTATTCAGTTTGGTGGTTGTTTATGAAATGTGTCCCTGGGTGGGGCAGTCTCTGGATGGTCCTTCCTTTTGGCCATCAATAGGAGGAGAGATCCTTGGTCTTGCGAAGATTATATGCCCCAGTACAGTGAAATGCCAGGGCCAAGAAGTGGGAGTAGGTGGGCTGGGGAGTAGGGCAGAGGGAGGGTATAGGGGACTTTTGGAGAGGAAACTAGGAAAGAGGATAGCATTTGAAATGTAAATGAAGAAAATATCTAATAAAAATGTCATCCACTGTTTCAAAAAAATTAACAACTATACAGGCCCTGCTACAAAAGCACAGGGTAGGCAGAGGTTGGGGAAGACACATAAACACAAAAACAAGCACAGGTACAGACACAAAAATAAAGTATGTGAAGAAACAAAGAGCAGGCAGAAGGAAACAGAAAAAGCCAGTTAGAAAAACAAAGGACTCCCAGGGATGATGCCACAGAGATAAAAAGCCTGGGCACCTCAGGGATTATAGTCTAATTCACAGCCATACCACAGCAGGAGGCATGTTATGTATGTGCCCTAACACTTGTATGAAGGTCTCAGTATAACATTCAAGAGTCAGTTCTTTCCTTCTCTCCACAGATCCAGGGATAGAAGTCAGCCTAAGCAGCACCAGTCTTTCTCTCTCCCCACCCCTCCCTCTCTCTTCTCTTCTCCTTCTTCTTCTTCTTCTTCTTCTTCTTCTTCTTCTTCTTCTTCTTCTTCTTCTTCTTCTTCTTCTTCTTCTTCTTCTTCTTCTTCTTCTTCTTCTTCTTCTTCTTCTTCCTCTTCCTCTTCCTCTTCCTCTTCCTCTTCCTCCTCTTCCTCTTCTTCTTCCTCCTCTTCCTCTTCCTCTTCTTCCTCTTCCTCTTCTTCTTCCTCTTCTTCTTCTTCTTTCTTCTCTCTCTCTCTCTCTCTCTCTCTCTCTCTCTCTCTCTCTCTCTCTCTCTCTCTCTCCTCCATATTTGCCTTTCTGCTTCTCTGTGTCTCTCTGTCTCTGTGTCTCTCTGTCTCTGTCTCTTTGTCTTTGTGTGTGTGTATGTCTGTGTGTCTGTGTGTGTATGTCCATGTGCAGGTGCATGTGTTCATGTAGTTCATGTAGAGGCTAAAGGTAGACATCGGAAGTCTTCCCCAATCAATCACCATCTTATTATTCACAACTATACTAATAGGCCAGAAAACTGCAAGGTGGGGTTTCCTTGTCTTATGTCACCAGGGCTGGAGGACAGACATAGAGCAGCCCTATTGTGCTCTTACATTGCTCCTGAGAAACCAGACCTACATCATCCTATTGTGGCACATTACTTTCCTGACTGAACCATCTCTGTGATCTCTTTTACAGTTACTTTCTAATATCATTTTATAATTAGCATATAACGAACTGTTTTACTTATGAAGTTTTCATGGTACTTAGTTTTATTCATGTCTTCTTTCTGCTCCCTAATGCCCTGCTCCATCCCTCCTTTTTGACTCCTATCCCCAGCAGCTGCTTCCAATTTTATATCACTTGTCTTCTCCTGTCCTCCCCACCACTCTCTGCCTTACAGCCACCTCCTGCCCACACATAGGTTCCTCTAGTTTCTTCTTTTTCATTTATGTATGTGTCCACATAAATAGGTCTATGAATAACTAGAAGCTAGGGCCTGTGTATGGTAGAAGAAGTGGTACTTGGTGCTCTCGTCTTTCTGAATCTGAGTGTGTTTGTTAGTGTGTCAGTCAAGTCATACTTGAGCAAGTAGTAGACCTTGGGCTCCTGTGAGACAGTGAATGTTCCAGTTGGGGAAGTAGAGAGTAGACTGTAACCAGAGCTCCTGTGTCAGTTAAGACTGGACAGTTCCAGCATGCTCTAAACATTAGCATCACCCTCTCTGCTCAGCTCATGCACAAAGCCTTGTCACAACAAAAGGATCTAACTCAATGGGTATAAGCACTGGAAGATCCTTCATGGCTGTGAGGTGATACAAACCCCTAATAGGTACAAACACTTGAAGTTCTTCATCACAGCAAAGTCTTGTCACCTAGTGGGTATAAGTGCTAGAAGGTTCTTTGTCATATGAACTGGTGTCACATACTAGATATGAAAACTGGAATGATCCTTGTCACATGATTGTGAACACATAGACTTTCTGGGCAGAAATATAGAATATTCATGCATCAACTGTAAGAGTGCAATGGTAGATCTTGATTGTCAACTTGATGGGACTAAGAACCACCATGGAAATTCATCTCTGGGTATGAATATGGTAGTGTTTCTAGAAGGTATATTTGAAGAAAAAAGACCCACCTGAATATGAATAGCACCATCACATGTGCTAGGTTTCTGGAGTGAATAGAAAGGAGAAAATGAGCTGAGCCCCAGCATCCATCTCTCTCTGCTTCCTGTCATGAGTACAGTGTGAACATCTGCCTTACACTCCTGTCACAGTGCCTTCCCCAACATTTCCTCAGACCATGAGCCAAAATGAACTCTGACTTCCTTAATTTGAGGGGTTGGAGGTGGGTCAAGCACTTTGTTTAAAACAAACAAAAATGATATGTAATTATGAACTCTATCTTTTAAGAAATAACCACATCTAGTCTGAATAACAAAATCAATCATCCAAAGTATAAGAAATTTTGATTGTAATAAAAATCACCTGAATTTTCTATGAGTTTCCTTTATTGTTTATGGCTTTATATGTAATCGTTTATCTACCTGTTTATCTGTACTATTTGTTTGGTTAGTTGTTTTAAAGACAGGGTCTTTCTACATAGCTCTGGATCCTAGAACTCACTGTATAGACTAGGCTAGCCTTTAAGGCACAGAGATTGACCTGCATTTCTTCTCAAGTGTTAGAATTAGAAGTGTGCACCACCATCCCTGGCTAATACATATAGTAAACTTTTTTTCATATTTTATTAGATATTTTCTTTATTTACATTTCAAATGTTATCCCCTTCCCTAGTTTCCCCTCCAAAAATCCCTTATCCCCTCCCTCCACCCCCTGCTCCCCAACCCACCCACTCTCATTCCCAGTCCTGGCATTTCCCTATTACTGGGGCATAGAGCCTTCACAGGACCTAGAGCCTCTCCTCTCATTGATGGCCAACTAGGCCATCCTAATCTACATATACAACTAATCTACATATATAGCTACATATACAGCTACAACCTAATCTACATATACAGAGTCACATGTCCCACCATGTGTTTTCTTTGATTGGTGGTTTAGTTCCAAGGAGTTCTGGGGGTACTGATTAGTTCAGGGGTCTGAAGTCCCATAGGAGGAACATCAATATTGTCAACTTTTGCAAATATTCTGTGCTCTTGTGAAATAAAGGCTTATTTGATCACTGTGGATACATATTTCTATTTATGAAGAGGCTAAGTATTCCCCTTACCTTGTCCAGCTTCCACACATTCCAGAAGGTGTTTAGATCTTTGCAGAACTTTTTTCAATTTTGTTATGCACCTTTTTCCTAAATTTTAATTAAGATATAGTTATATAACTTTTTCTCCTTTGCCCCTGACTTCTTCCAACCTCTCTCATGCCCTCTTCAATACTCTCAAATTAATGACCTCTTCTCTTTATTATTTTTAAAAATGTCATGTACACACACACACATACACACACACACACACACACACACACACAATCTTGGAATTTTACAATACATACCAATAGACTTGCAGGCATGGAAGGATTTAAAAGATCCCACCCTAAGACAAAGAGCTACAGGCAACTAGGCCTGCTAAGAGACAGAGAACTAATCTCTCCACAAGAAGTATCCCTTAATTGGCGACCCAGCTCAAGTGAGCCCTGAAATAACACACACACACACACACACACAATACACACACACACACACACACAATACACACACACACACATACACACACACACACACACACACACACACACACACACTGTACCAAAGATACTCGGCATGCTATAGTTATATAACAATAGACTTTGTAACGTACATAGATATATTAGTTTTGTTGCAAATACAATAAATTGTAATGAGAACAAGAAATTGAAAAGGTACCTGTGTGGTATTTTATAATCTGGAATCTATAAGAAACAATTCGTCTCCCCACCCATTTTTCAACTTCCCAATGCCTTCTATATTCTTTGTTTTGTAGCCTCCTGCTCTGTCTGCAAAGTAACATCATGGGTCTCCATTGACTTCTATCCTACCCTTTTAAACTACTGTGTTAAAGTGTGCATGCTTATGCATGTTCTGATGTACATGCATAAAAGTGTGGAAATCAGAGGTCAATTTTGTGTGATTTTTATTAGGAGCAGTTCACTTGTTTTGTTTGTTTGTTTGTTTGTTTGTTTTGTTTTTAAACATAGGCTCTGACTGTTAACACTAGCCTTCACCAAATAGCCTAAACTAACTGCAACAAACTCCCAGGACAGGACCCTCCTATCTCCTTCTTTCCTATATAGAACTACAAGAGTGAGCAGGACCACTACAGATATTCTTTTATGTAGGTTCTAGGGATTGAGTTCTTTATACTTTTACAACCAGTACTCCATGTACTGAGCCTATAACCCAAGCCTTCTTTAAACTACTTTAAGGTTTACATAAGTTCTGTTCCAGTAATCCAAAATCAACTCACCAGCTCATAACCCCAGTCTTATCCCTTTGTGTATATAAGATTCATAGAGACCAGATCCATAGTGCATTTTATGATAAGGTCAAGGACACCTTTGGGTACAAATTTTTCTATCTACTACAATGAATAAACCACACGAAAAAATAAAACCACATTATAAGAGAATGTATTTTAAATACAATCAAAATGTTAGGGATAGCTGCTTTTCTCTGAATAGATTCAGCCACAAGCAGTCACTAACTAAAAGAGAGTGATTGGAAGGAAGGAATGTGGGCTATGAAACAGAGCTATGGTAGCATAAGCTACAGGAGCCCTGAGGCCTCTACCATGCAGTTTGTGTTTGCAAAACTGTTTATGTGGGCTTAGGAAATCCATAACAAAATATTTGCTATTTCTAAGTATGAGCATGTAAAGAGACTGGTGCCATAAAGCAGGTAGAATTTAAAGTTTTTAAGAGTATGTTGAAATGTAGTCTAAATTTCTTGAGTTTCCACAGGATAAAAAATGAGAAACAGGAGGTATGGAGATAAGAGGGAGGATAAATAAGGGAATGAAGGAGGAGGAAGAGGGGAAGGAGAGGGAAGAGGGACATAAAAGGGAAAGGAAAGGGAGGAAGAGAGAGAGGGAGGGAAGGAAGGAAAGAGGGAGAGAGAGAAAGACCTCGGAGCAAGGACACAATTGCTTACTGGCAAATTTTGAATATGTTTAGCCCAGGGAGCAGAAATATTTTGAGGTATAGCCTTGTTAAAGTAGGTGTGTCACTGTGGTTGTGGGCTTTAAGACCTCATCTTAGCTGCCTGGAAGTCAGTATTCTGCTAGCAGCCTTCAGATGAAGACTAGAGTTCTCAGATCTGCCTGCACCATGCCTGCCTGGATGCTGCCATGCTCTTGCCTTGTTCATAATGGATTGAACCTCTGAACCTGTTAGCCAGCCCAAATTAAATGTTGTCCTTATAAGAGTTCCCTTGATCATAGTGTCTGCTCATAGTAGTAAAACCCTAATTAAGACAGTTACACACTTGAGAATGGGACCCAGGGTTCCAAAACTCAACCTTGCTCACCATTTTTTTATTACTCTATCTGACTCACTTCTGGGGAAATTTAGTGGACCAAGACTCTTCGAACTTTCTTCCAAATCCTACATGACCCAAGGAAATAGAACACAATACCTGATTTTATCATCTTTCCAAGTTATATTCTGGGCAGAAGTAGGGGCATTAGAAGATGCCAATATGAAAACAGAATCAAGTTGATTTCTTAGTTTGACAAATTCCCAACAGTAAAATGACATTTAAAAGAGAAGGAAGGATCACACCCAGAGAGATGATGAATTGGTGATAAATGGATATAGAAAAGATTGATGGGAAATTGATAGGAGGTTGGCAGATATAAATGCCTATGTGAGTTAACACTGTAGCTCCAGATTCCTTTCTGTTTTTATCTCTTACAGTAATGCAATATCAGCAAAGAAGGAACACAGACAGGAGCAGGAGTGAGTCTCTCTGCAAGTTTCCCCCAAAATCATCCCTACCAAGAATGTATTTAACCAATATAACCCTTTGGCTTTTCATAATAATATGACATTTATAATAATGCTTTTATTGTGTAATTTTAAATACTAGCAAGGTCATCATTCCAGCTGAACACTTTCTCTCCCCTTCATTTTGAATGCTGTTCCTGACAAAGACATGGCTTGCTCCCAATTGTACTCTCTTAAAAAAATAATAATAAAATAAAGTGCTTCTGAGAAGTGAACTTAAGTTCCTGAACTTTCTATTCCCATTTTCTTTAGCATTAGTTACTATTAATCATGTTGCCTTCTATCCTCATTTATCTCACTTATTGTATGCTTCTACACCATCAGGGCCAGGATATTCACTTTTTTATCTCATTGCTGCACTCCCACTAACCAGAATAATGCCTGTACAAAGGAGTGCTTGGTAATTATCCAATGAGAGGAAACATGGATAGATGAATGGATGAATGGATGGATGATTAATAGCTGGATGAATGACTGGAGGTTGGATGGGTGAGTGGATGGATAGATTAGTGAATTGTAGATGAATAGGTGAGTGAATGGATATATAGGGGAATGGATAGATGAAGTATGGATAGATAGATAGATAGATAGATAGATAGATAGATAGATAGATAGATAGATGGATAGTGAGCAGATGAATGGATAGATTATGGATTATAAAGACTTGTATACTTAACATTGTATCTGATCCACAGTAAACAGTTGTCGAGAAAATGACAAATCTGTGGCACCAAAAGATGACAGTAGAATTCTGAGAAGCTATACAATTTGCTGATGGTATGAGGGAGCTGACAAGCATCAAGAGTGCTAGTGCAGATGTCCACACAAGACAAGTATAAGATTCCCCCTTGGTCACCCTCTGAACTCTGTATCTGCTTTTCTTCTCCTACAGGAAGCATGGGTGTTCTGTTAACACAGGAGGAATGACTGCTGTTGATTTCCTGGTGCACATTGGTCGTATGCCCGAAAAACGTCCATTTCAACAATTGTCATCCAGAGAGTGGCTTGTCACCATGACTCAGTAATCATGCTTTAGAGGGTTACAAGCAGTCAATGCACTGACATGGAGCTATTACCCCACTCTTCCCTGTTTACTCAATTAGCTCTAATCCAATAAGTATTTACTGAGGACCTATTTCATGTCTCACAAGTATTTACTACGGATTGAGTATTTATTTCATGTTCTATACCATACTGGCATTCTAATGTCTGTAAGAGAATCCTAATATCTACAGCACAAATGAAAACATAGACTATGGGGTGGGGATATGGCTCTATGGATAAAGCTTTTACTGTAAGCACGAGGACTTGAATTTAATCCCTGGAACCCACTTTAAAAAGCCAGTTATAATGGAGTGTGCTTCAAATTCCAGAGCTGAAGAGATAAAGAGCAATGGAAACCTGGGGCTCATTGGCCAGAAAGCCTAAGCAAATGGTGAATGCCAGGACTATGACAGACCTTGTGTTGAAAACTAAGGTCGGGGCTGAAGAGATATCTCAGCATGTGATAGGGTTTGCTGCTCTTCCAGTAGACCAAGTTTGGTTCCCAAAACTTGTACTGGGCAGCTTACAACTGCCTATAACTCTAACTCCAGGCGTTCAGACACTGTCTTCTTACTTCCAATGGCACCACACATATTTGGCATATAATCAACCTTCTCTGCCACATACATACCCATGAGCAGACATATGTGAATGCATGGACACCCAGGAACACAGATGCACAATGTTGTTCATCAATCTAGCATGCTTAGGAAAGTGGTGATAGACTTTCTGTCTTGAAAGTGATAAAGTCAAAGAGGATTAGGAATCCTTGAGCCAGAGGTTCATATGCATTTTTTTGTTGTTGTTTTTGCAGAAACTATAGAATGAGTTCTTGAAGAGCTCAGACAAAGCCTGTGCTTAAGTCAAATTTCAGCACCTAGCTTATGGTATTCAGTGCAGATGTAAGCAATGTACTTAAAGCAACAAGGGCATCTTGCTCCACACACTTCCAAGAGATCCAACTTTAAACTAAAATATTAGTGGCTAAGTGGGGAGGAAAATTATTTGGTGAGTGGAGGAAGACCAAAACCTAAAGAGCTGACACTGAAGAGTTCAGTGATTTAAGAGAACCTGACTTCGATTCCAAGCATCCAAGTTGGGAAGCTCACAACTGTCTTTAACTCCAGCTTCAAGGGATTCAATGCCCTCTTCTGACCTCTGTGGGTACCTGCAAACACATACACACACACACACACACACACACACACACACACACACACACACACACAACTGTAGAAATGAAAACAATAATGTAACGTAAAAAATTCTGAACTTTCACACCCTATGCTGCTCATAGTTAATCCATATTTGGAACACTTCTCCCTCTATAGTTCTTTCCAATTTCTCCTCTCATTCTCCTCCTCCTACCTCCTCTCTCCTGTTATTCCGTCTACCTTTTCTTTCTCCCCTAGCCTACTGTGTACTAAGAACACTGGGGTAGAATCTATGTCAACTATTGATCCATCCATTCAAAACATTCATGAGACATTTGGATATAGCAAGTATTACGTATCACATGAGATATAGTTTCAAAATATCAGCTGTTGATGAAAATGGATTTGGTGTCAAAGAAAGAGCAGATGGTCTCTTCTCAGACCACCTGAGCCAGAGTCTCTCTCTGCTGCTCCTGTCATTGTGAGCCTGGAAGTTATTTTCCTTCATCACATATGTGAAAGAAATGTATTTAGGATTCTGTTAGTGGAGGAATTATGTAAGGTAAGTTATGTAAGATGACCTAGTATAGACTAGACTAGGGGCTATTATATACTATAAAAATTGCACTTTAACTAAGGACATTAGATTAAAACAGTGTCAACTGTCACTAGAATTTTACTTCAAAAACTAGTAGTTAACATCACATACATTATTTAATCTAAATGACAAAGACATTAAATTTATGCATATAGCTTTTATAAAAAAGCTATAATGTGAAATTGTCAATGACTATGAGTCCTAGGCAGAGGTCATGGCTAAACTCAATTCATAATACTTGGTTCCCATTGTCTACCATCCTGGTTCCAGCTAGGGTTCTAGTTTATCAGTTAGCAGACAGCAGAGCAGGACTTCCAAAATAAAGCATGTCAGGAGTAGGCAGATAGGAGGGGTCAAATGTCAGATGGGTACAAAGACAGGTGATAACTGAGACGAGCCTCACCACTTCACTATGCTCTGTTTATTTTCATATCCACATGGTTATATATATTTGCTTGTTTGGGATGCTGTCCATATGAAACATCTCACAGAGCTAGGGACATTGATCAGTGGGGAAAGCACTTGCCATGCAAGCCAGTGGACCCAAGTCCACTGATGTTCATGAAGCTGAACATATAACAGATATCTATAATCCCAGTGTTCCTGTAGAAAAATGGGAGAAAGAGACATAGAATCTCTGAAAGACTGTATGCAAGCTAGCTGGACATACATAGCAGCAATCGAAGGACCCCAGAGTTTGCTCTGGCCCTCTGACCTCCACATACATGTTGTAGCAAAAAGTTGCCCACAATCACATAAAAATCTACACATGTGCATGCTTGCACACACACACACACACACACACACACACACACACACACACACGCACGCACACACACACACACTATACAGAAAAAAAATGCTAAATAAATAAATAATAAGTAAATAAAAACTGTCACCAGACAATATTTAAAAAGTAAAATGGAGCAAGTACTTCCACGTTGAGGAAAATTCTACTTAAGAAGCAATGAAGTCAGACTTGATAGCACTTATCTGCTTAATCATTTTGTAGTTATATTGACAAACTGAGACTTAAACAGCAGAGATCAATAGAATATGATTCATATTGATTATTCCTCTATTATTTCCAAATGATAAATAGAGGATGGATTTTTTTTAACTTTATTTCCAGGAAGCAAGCCCAAGCATCTGCAATCTCTGGCCCAGAAGTTTGGACACCTAAACCCATCCTTCAAAGTACAGACACACAATTACTTATATTTAGTACTCAATTGAATGGTTTATGTTCAATAAGCATAAAATTTTGAATAGAAAGAAGTAATATTAACTATGGAATAGCATTTATTTCATAATCCCTAATCTTAGTAGAGCTGGAGAGATATCTCAGTGGACAGTCATGATTGCTATAGAAGCAGGAGGTCTGAATTTAAATTTGAAGTACCTGTTGTTATATCATTCCCTAGGAAGATGTAAACATCTATCCCACTGTCCCCACTCTACCACCACTGACTCATAAGATCCTCAAGACAAAAGAATGTACAGTCTCACTATCCTGAAGAAAACTATGCTTTTATTGGGCTTCCTTACACTGCATGGACACCAAAGCATCCATGTATGACTTATGGCTTCTCCATAGCCACATAGATGTATTCCCTCTTCAGTTAACCATACCAGCATCAGCTGTGGATTTTAACTCCTTCCAATTCTCAGAGACAGATCCCCAAAGCCACATGAAATTAAACATGATTTTTAAACAGAGCTGGGAAGAGTAACTGTAATGTCAGGTGAGATACCAATGGCTGGTCCCCACCCTCTCCATCTATGAAGCAATTTCAACAGGCAATAAGCCCCACAATGATGGATCTTGGCAAGCAAGCAGGTCTTATACAATACAGACGGCATCTGTGGGCTTCATTCTACAACAGCATCCATATAAAAAGTGAGACATGGCTTCACATGCATTGCGATTGGAGACAGAAGGATTTTAGAAGGTTTCCAGCCATCCAGCCTCACAATATCAGCAAACTTACCATTCATTTAGACACTCTGTCTTAAAGGAATAGGTGGGAAGCAGTGAATAGTGATATCTTAAGTACAATTCTGGCCTCCATAGAGTTTTTAAGGACGTGTATGTCTGCACACCCATACTCATACACCAAAACTAAAAGATAAAATAAGTTTAAAAGAAAATTTCTTTTAAAGAAACAAATGATACCAATGCATGTTACAGCATATTGATGGAAATTCAATTGAAATAAAAAACTAATATGTTTAAGTATCTCAAAAGCATTTAAAAATCTTAAAGAAATACATTCAGGGAATAAAGAATTTCATAGTATGAAATTTTCTTTTCTGACAAATTTTCCTTTTTATTAAGACAACTTATTTCAGAAAGGTTACATAAGCTTAAGCACATGATGTCATATAATAAATCAAGATAAATGGAAAATATATGATTCTTTTTTACAGAGTATGATTTCACGGCTTATTCCATCATTGCCGCCTTTGGCAGAGTGCTTCAGTAGGAATCTGAGCCCCAATTCACAATGCACGAACAGCAGCTATTTATTACAATGTTGTGTCATTTGTCAGTTTTATGGAACTCAGTGTATTTTGCAGGCTGTAAAATGGGCGAGAGTGATTCAGAAATGATCTATGCCGTCATTATTCCTCATTCCTTCTGCTTGAATTGCACCTTCTCCCTCCAACAGGCTTGATTTATTAGCCGAATAAATAACAATCTGCTTCAATAATGTATATCTATCGAGACTTCATTAGCTGCCCAAGAGATGCAGTCCTGATTTTAAATAATTGAAACACACAAGTGATGGAGTCCAGTGGACGTGAGATGATTGGAATATAAATATTTACAGAAGCACAGTGGTGAAAGGAAAATGCTTTCAGAGTTGACTGGAAACAGAGGGACACATTCAAATGACAGTAAATGTTCTTCAGGAGAGCATGGAGATTTAGGGGTTTCTCTTTTAAGAGAAAGGTATCTCAGAATGGACCATAAGTTCATTCATATAAGTTCTTCTGAATATCCCCCAAAAAGTCTATTCCCCAACTTTCTGCCAACTCATTTTTATCATTCTAATTAATTTTTTAGCTGAGGTATGTGCATAGGGTGCATTGTAGGTATGGCATATGCACATGTCTATGTGTGGCTATATGTGTATGTGTAGACAGAAGAGGATGCCAGATAGCCTGCTCTATTACTCTTGTTGTCTATTACTATTATTATCCTGTCTTATTCTCTTGAGATGTGATGTTTCACTGAACGTAGAGAAAGCTACATCAATGCTCCTGTTTCTACCAACAACATTAGGGTTGGAGACATACATGGACATACTCATACTTTATGTGAAATGATAGGGATTTGAACTCAGTTCCATTTGCTTGTGTAGCAAGCATTCGCATCTACTAAGCCATTTTCATTCCTACATACACTCCTCCACTCTCAAAACCTCACTCTTCATGCTGACAATCCACTCTGTTCATGGTTAAGTTGCCAGTCAAACCTTTTGCTGACTCTCACAGAAGGTGAGGCTGAAGGAGTTTAGCATAGCACTGCCTCCACCTTCCCCTTTACCTTTATGTTCTGCAGCTGAGGTTACTTGGCTGCTAAGTTAAAGGATTTTTTTTTTGCCCTTAATTAAGCAACTCATATGGCTCCATCTATAGTGCATATATGATGAAATAAATTTAAATCCATCCTCAAAAAGTCACAGCTCAACACTGCTCCTAAAGTTTCCAGAATTGCTAAAAGACTGGGCCTATTTCTAACAGGTGCACATCAGGTAGTTTATAAACACAGGCACAGTTCCAGTATCCCCCCAGCTGGTGGATTTTCACTGAAGATGCATTTGGGGAAGAAGAATATTCATGTGTTTTCTAAAATAGACTTGGGACTTCTTTCCTTCTATTTTGGGCAGAAGTCTCCTAAGTGATGCAGAGATGCTAACGGAAAGCATGACTGTTTTCTCTAAAGGCCAAGAGGATCATGCTCAGTCTTCCAGTAAAGATCAAATAGAAAGGCTAATGCAAAACCTCCAATGCTCTTGTTAGGAAGACAGAGGTGCAGAAAGGCATGGGGGAATGCCAAAAACTAACTCCCTCTTTCTCTCTTTCTCTCTTTCCCTCCCTCCTTCTCTATGCCTCCTCCTCTCTCCTCCTTCTCTCCCCATGTCTCTGTGTCTCCTAAATATGCATGTAATGTGTGCATTTTTTTAGAAGAAAATGAACTTCTATAAACTCTGTTCTCATGAACTGAGAATCCATGCCTCTTATCCTGAAAAGCAATGAAACCCCCTCCTCCTCTTTGGTCCAAAGTCATATATGAATATATATAGAGAGGGCCATGATGTCTGGCAGCTGCCTGCTTGAGGTCAGAAATATGCCTGGGATAGGATTTGAGGAGATAGAACGAGTGAGACCTTACAGGTCAGCTGAGGAAATTGAAGTAGAATGAGTTAGGTAGTAGAAGGGGTGCTCAAGGGTTTCCTGGGGATTCTCCAATGTGCCCTGTGGTATGGGGCTGAGTGACCACGCATGTTTCAAACAAAAATGAAGAAGTCCAAGATGAGGCTGCTGGAGCATCATGTCACTACTTGAAGCTTAAAGCTCTCACTGAAGTTCAAAGTGAGGTGAGCCAGCCAGTGTTCCTAACCTATGCCCAGTGATTTTCTGGGTCCATAGAAGAGGCAGAAGTAACCCACAATCACATACTCTACTTTTCTTCATTGAGCCTTAGAAGATTTTTTTCACCCTGCAATTAGCTTTCCTTTGCAGCACAAGGTAAATAGTATTCTTAACAGTGCTTATTCATCTGAGCACTGGGTTTCACATGAAAACCTGACACAGAACAGAGGGGACTGAGAGGAAGGTGTGCGCACCACCATGCCAGGGAGTCTTTTCTCCCATCAAAGTTCCACTACAGTTCCACATGGGATCACAACCTAAAAGCCTGTGTTTATACAATGTGTAAGTCTAGTATTTCTGCCTACAAAGGCTTGACACCAGCTCCTAACATCTCCCTCTACACCTTTGTGTTTATGTTTTTGGTGTTATTTGTTGTTGTGTACGTGTGCATATGGGTACACATATGTGGAGGCCAGATATTGACACTTGGTTTCTGGCCCAATAGCATTCTGTGATAGCCAGAGGCTGGAAACAACCTACATGACCCATGACCGAAGATGGATACAGAAAAATGTGGTCCATTTACACAATGGAATGCTACACAGCTATTAAGAACGAGGACATCCTGAGTTTTGCAGACAAATGGGTGGAACTAGAAAATATCATTCTGAGTGAAGTAACTCAGATCCAAAAGGACATGCATGGTATGTACTCACTAATAAGTGAATATTAGCAAAAGAAAAAAAAAAGTACGGAAAACTCAAGATACAGTTCACAGAGCTCAAATAGCTCAACAAGCTGAAGTGCCCAAGTGATAATGCCTCAGTTCCACTTGGGGAAGAAAAGGAAGCAATCAGAAGTGGGGAGGGTTCTTTCCAGCTTCTGGCTATTATAAATAGGGCTGCTATGAACATAGTGGAGCATGTGTCCTTCTTACCGGTTGGGACCTCTTCTGGATATATGCCCAGGAGAGGTATTGCTGGATCCTCCGGTAGTACTATGTCCAAGTTTCTGAGGAACCGCCAGACTGATTTCCAGAGTGGTTGTACAAGCTTGCAATCCCACCAACAATGGAGGAGTGTTCCTCTTTCTCCACATCCTTGCCAGCATCTGCTGTCACCTGAATTTTTGATCTTAGCCATTCTGACTGGTGTGAGGTGGAATCTCAGGGTTGTTTTGATTTGCATTTCCCTGATGATTAAGGATGCTGAACATTTTTTCAGGTGCTTCTCTGCCATTCGGTATTCCTCAGGTGAGAATTCTTTGTTCAGTTCTGAGCCCCATTTTTTAATGGGGTTATTTGACTTTCTGGAGTCCACCTTCTTGAGTTCTTTATATATATTGGATATTAGTCCCTTATATGATTTAGGATAGGTAAAGATCCTTTCCCAATCTGTTGGTGGTTTTTTTGTCTTATTGATGGTGTCTTTTGCCTTGCAGAAGCTTTACAGTTTCATGAGGTCCCACTTGTCAATTCTCGATCTTATAGAACAAGCCATTGCTGTTATATTCAAGAATTTTTCCCCTGTGCCCATATCTTCAAGGCTTTTCCCCACTTTCTCCTCTATAAGTTTCAGTGTCTCTGGTTTTATGTGAAGTTCCTTGATCCACTTAGACTTGACCTTAGTACAAGGAGTGGGGAGGGAAGGAAGGACCTAGGAGGGAAACTGGATGGGGTCAGGGGAAGAGTAGAGAGAGAGGAAAACTTAATCTGGTATTGGGCATGGGAAAAGGACTGAAGTCCAGAAGATCAGCAGAAAGAATGTAAACAGACAACCTCAGGAAATAGGAGTTTGTGGGAGTCCCCCCAGAATGTACCAGAGACCAGTGAGGTGAGAGACTCCCAGGCCTCAACGGGAGGGACCTTAGATGAAGTGCCTGACAGTAGGGAGAGGGAACTTACAGAGCCCACCTCCAGCAGGAAGACAGGACATCAAGTGAGGGATGGGGTTTACATCCCACAGCCACACATCTGACCCATAATTGTTCCTGTCGGAAAGAATTACAGGGATGGAAATGGAGAGGAGCCTGAGGAAAAGAAGGTCCAGCAACAGGCCCAAAGTGGGATCCAGTTCAAGGTTAGGTCCCAAGGCCTGACACTATTACTGAGGCTATGGTGAGCTCACAAAAAGGGATCCATCATGATTGCACTCCAAAAGTCCCAACAAGCAGCTGACCCTTGTTGAGTTAGGGAAGGCTGAAAGAAGCTGAGGAGGAGGGCGATCCTGTAGGAGGACCAGCAGTCTCAATTAATTTGGACCCCCAAGATCTCTCAAACACTGGACCACCAAACAGACAGCATACACTAGCTGATAGGAGGCCCCCAACACACATACAGTAGAGAACTTTCAGGTCTGTGTTCATTCAGAGACGATGCACCTAACCCTCAAGAGACTGGAGGCCCCAGGGAATTTAGAGATCAGGTAGGGTGGGGGTAGGAGTATCCACATGGAGACTGGGTGTGGTGGGGAGAAGGTGGGGGATGTGGAGCAGACAGAGGGTGGATGGGGGGCTGGGAATCGAATATGGAGTGTAAAAAATAAATTAAAAATAAAATTAAACTAAAAAAAAACCTATACATGTATGTGTGCTGGTGTCTATGTATACATTAGTGTATGTATCAGAGGGAGTCCAGAAGTACAAATGGTTGTGAGCCATCTAACCCTAGTGCTACTAATTTGTATTCTCTGCAAGATCAGGAAGTTAAGCTATCTCTCTGGCTCTAGATTATCTCCTTTAAAGTATATTTAAGTTGATGCCAGTAATATGCCGTGTATGCATGCTTCCAAGAGGAACATATAATAAAAAGAAACAGAAAATCCAAAGGCCCAGAAATCCAATCAAAGTGACATATTTGTGCCAGGGGGTTGAATGAAGTGGATATAGAAGTTGTAAACTACCGTTGATCAATTTTAATTTTATGTTCAGCCCCAAGGGTTTCCAAATACCTCTAAGCCCATCACAACATGAACAGAAGCCCTGGGTTCCATAAATTTATGTTTTCACTATGTCTATCTTCATTAGAGATGAATGCAGACCATGAAAGTGCTTACTGTTAGAGACTGCATCTTAACCAGCAGCCCATACCCCAAATTCTCATCCTGAATCATGCTCTTGTTTTTTAATTCACTATGTGGAATTCAGGAAGCATTGGTTTAAAATGATACATTCAGAGGTACTACTGGAGTTGAGAGGTGTGTAGATGAAAAAAATTACATTTGGAATTCACAATTCTATAATCAGGAAAAAATTTATCTGGTGTGAACCATTCCAGGAAAAGATTACAGATTAAGAGACTATCCTGGTGGAGGTCTTGGTGAGCCCCACATATAACAAGTCCTTCCTCCTTGCATTGTTCATGATAATCAATCTTTGATTCCCCAAGAAGGTAGAGTCAGTAAACATAAATATGACAAAGCAGGTCTTCCTGCAATCAATCAAGGGCCATTCAGGAAACATCAGCAGCAGTTTTGGGGATCCCAGGCAAAAGCACATGGTAAGAGCATCCAGTGTTAATAATCAGTCAGATCCAGACTCTTCCTTGCTGCTGTGTGGCTATTTCCTGAGAAGTGAAACATTCTCCCCAGGAGGGAGGCTAGTTTATGCTCTAAGGTGTCTTAGTTGGATTTCCTATTGTTGTGATAAAACATCATAACTAATGGTAGCCTGTAGATGAAAAGGTTTGTTCCAGCTTATAGTTCCATATCACACTCCATCACTAAGGGAAGTCACTGCAGGATCTTGAACAGGGACTCAAGGCAGAAACCTGGAGGTAGGAACTGAAGTCAATTCCACAAAGCTACATTTGTCATGTTGCCCAAGGCGTACTCAGCCTTACTTACTTTCTTATACACTCCAGAACCACCTGCTAATGAATGGCACCACCTACACTAATCTGGTCCCTCCTATATCAATCACTATTTAAGAAAAAATACCACAGGTTTTCTCACAGACCAATCTTGTCTGCATTTTCTCATTTGAAATTCCCTCTTCCCAAATGATTCTACTTGGTGTCAAGTAAACATAAAACTAGCCAGCACAGGAAGTAGATGAAACTTACAAGCCTCAGGAAGTAACAAAGACTCTGAAGTCTAGGGCTGTTTCTGAATTCTGCAAGGTTCACAAGGCTCCTCCCCAGGTTTATACAAGCACGCAGAAGTGGGGAGTTTCCAAATGACTGAGCTGCTTGCAAGTCTGTGTAGATCCAGCTTCCATGATAGATCACTCACTCTGGGATGGGCTCCTTGGCAAGGAAAATGCCTCTGAGTCACCCATAATCTTATAAAGGAATCCCAGTCAAGATCACTAGATCTCTAAATTAGAATTGGATGGAACAATTTCTTTCTTCTATATTGAATGCCCTATGTGTGGTAGATAAAGCTTGTTTGCATTTGAGAAAGTCACATAATATATGCCAAGTAGTTCACAAGGAGAGAGGGTGTTTCATTGGGAAAATTACTAATTTTCTTCAGACTATCTCTCCCATGTTCCCATTCCCCATTCAGAAACTTCGTGAGATGTTTTGTCTCTAACATGTTCCTGTCTGTGGTCTCATATTCTATAAGGATACACAGAGGGAAACACAGTCTTCAGCTGTAGAACAACTGCCTTGCTCATCTCTGAGTAGACTATCAAAACTGCAGCAGATCAGCGTTATGAAAGCAGATTCCTTTCTTTCTTTGACTGAAGAAGTTTGTAGCACAACGGCCTAAGAACTCTTAGTAGAAAGAAGAAAAGCCAGTGTCTCTGCCTTGGCTTTTCTCATCACTACCATTTCTTCCCAGAATATACTTTAACTCTGAACCCTGAGTACAGAGCCAATAAAAAGTCAATTCTCTACTTCTCAGCAAAATTCTTTTAAAAATGAAAAATAAAAAACCCATGCCATCAGTTGACCCTCATTTATTTTCATTAATACACATCAATCTGTTCCCCGACAGGACGGCCTTGTCTGGCCTTAGTAGGAGAGAATATGGCTAACTCTACAGAGACTTCATGAACCAGGATGGAGGGAAACCCAGGGAATGTCCCCACCCTCTTAGAGGAGAAAAGGAAGGGAGGGAGAGGGGGGAAGGGACATGTAAGGGAGAATCTAGGGGGACAGTGATTGGGATGTAAAAAAATAATTAATTAATAAAAACATTCCATTGTAATCATATTCTTAAAATGTCACTCATAGCCACATCCTTGCTCAAGAAGAATGTTGAAATTGCTGTCACATTACTTTTTGGGCATCACTTAACAAAGATTTTAGGGTTCATCTCATCACATCCATTCACCTTTCTTCTGTGTTCTCTCCACCTTCTCTTATGGGTAGGCCACCAACTCCTAGTAGCTCAAGTCCTAAAAGACACCAGTCTTCAAACCTTATCACTTCTCTTCTTTTTGCTGGTTTTATCCCCCTCTGACTTAGATTCTAGATACTGATGCTTTCCAAACAGTAGCCTATCCTAAAATCTCTAATCTCCTGTCTATGTAGGTATACCCTCAGCTGTACAATGTGTGAACCCAGATATTACAAGGTAATCAGTTATCTAACTCTTTATTTGTCCCCCAAATTTCTCTTCTTTCTGCACATAAACCCTTCTCCTGCTTGTTAACTACTAAACAACATCCACCCAACATTCATATTAAGCATATAGCAGAAACTTAGCTTCTCTCTTTTCATCTCAGCTTCATGTTCTCAACCAATGGAGTATCAATGCACTTGTTAACAATGGTAGGAGGGATGCAGAGAGATAGAATGAATCTATCCATTCATTTACCTTTCTTTCAAAATTCCCATCCATCCTTCATAATATATTTGACATTTTTAGGTTCACTTCTATTCTTTAATACAGTACACTGATGGAAAATGACTTATAGGAGAGTTTATTTCAGCCCACAATTGCAGGTTATGGTCTGTCCCTGTAGGGGAACTACAGTAATAGAAGCTGAGATATTTGGTCACATTGTATCCACAGTCAAGCACAGAGAAGAACGAGTTCATGCATGCCTGCAGTTCAGCTAGCTTCCTCCACTTATATAGCACAAGATTTAAGACCAAAGATTTCTGGGCTCTCTTTCGGGTTGGATTTTCCCACATCAATTAAGCAACCATGAAAAATCCCTTCACAGGTACCCATAGTCCAACCTGAACTAGAAAATTCCTTACTAAAATTCTCCTTTCAGGTGATTCTAGATTGTGTGGCACTGACAATTATATCTATCTACCATATCTGATCTTTCTTCTCTTTGATAAATTTGATGCATGATAGATATATCTGATACATCCCATCATTTCTACTGCTAACACCCTGGCTTAAGCTCCCACTGTCCCTTTCCTAGATCTCTGCAATACATCCCTAAAAGGTCTCTGTCTTAGTCAGGGTTTCTATTCCTGCACAAACATCATGACCAAGAAGCAAGTTGGGGAGGAAAGGGTTTATTCGGCTTACACTTCCATGCTGCTGTTCTTTACCAAAGGAAGTCAGGACTGGAACTCAAGAAGGTCAGGAAGCAGGAGCTGATGCAGAGGCCATGGAGGGATGTTCTTTATTGGCTTGCCTCCACTGGCTTGCTCAGCCTGCTCTCTTATAGAACCAAGACTACCAGCCCAGAGATGGTCCTACCCACAAGGGGCCTTTCCCCCTTGATCACTAATTGAGAAAATGCCTTACAGTTGGATCTCATAGAGGTACTTCCTCAACTGAAGGTCCTTTCTCTGTGATAACTCCAGCTGTGTAAAGTTGACACAAAACTAGCCAGTACAGTCCCTATTGTCCTTCTTGTCCCTGAGTCAATATTCAACTTGCTTTATGAAAATGCCTTCATTCTTGGATCAGATCTCACTACTCACTTCCTCTTTAACAGGTTCCCACATTTCCATGGAAACCAGAGATTTTTCCTTCAAAATGCATCTACCAAATCTTTATGTTCTGCCCTCTGATTACTCAAAGTACATATAAACTCATTTATGTTGCATATTGCATAACATAACTAAGGGTAATTCAGAGTATGTGTACATTAATAATAAGAACCATTAAATGCATGTCATATCTGTTACCTAACAATTGCCAGAAAGCTCCCTGTATATTAGGTCAATCAATCCTTTCACCACATAAAGATGCAGAACATGAAAAGTACTCAATAGTCTGTGCTCAAAAAAGGGAACTAAGATATTCCAGTCCTCAAAGACACTTTCCCCAAGTATACACTAGCAAAAGCAGCACTTTTACCCATAAAGTTATTTGTTTCTCACCTAGATTGAGGCAAAATTGAAATCTTCAATTTCCTGTTAAATATCTGTTAATTTACATATCTATTGGCTTCTTGTCTCTTCCATTCGAATCTTAGCTTCCTGAAGGCATGGATTCTTACTGCTGTTATTCAATGCCAAGTCCATACTGCTGAGAATCCTTAGCACATCCTATCTACTTGGTCGATACTTTTAGCCTGGCCACTCTCAACATATTGACACTCCCAAGACAAGCTGACACATCCAGCCCAAGGCTGGATACAGAAATAGGCTGTTCCTATAAACAGTGTGTATTGGAGAACTCCCCCTGAACAGGGCATATGGTCTAGTATACAGTAGCAGAGTATCCACTACATTCTTGGTAACGCAGGTTGTCTGAAAGCTTCCATCTGTCCCCCATGACCAATCACAGGCAGTATGGTAAAAGGTCTTCATTCACAATCTTGGCACTCTTTTCTTTCCTTGCTGTTCTCTCTTCTAATTTTCAAGCCTTTCACCTTTGGTCCTTTGAAAGCCTTTGAAGTAGACATAGACTTGATGGTGCCAACTTAGCTCCATCTCATCTCTCTAGTAGTTAACCTCTTACAGTTCTTTTAGCTATTTGTGTTACTTTCAGCTGAAAATGGTAACAAATGGTTAAACCTGAAGAACAAATTAATGTGAATGATCCAGCGTCTAACAGTCAGAAGATTCTTGATCTACTTAAGGTATATTTAAAATCTTTGACAAGCCGAAGTCCGTAAGGGGCCAGAAAAGAACTCTGGGTCAGGGCAGCAGATGCAGCTCAGCTGCTAGAGTGCTTGCTTGCATATGCCAAGCCCTGAATTCCATCCCTAGTACTGCATGGTGTGACCATGCCTACATATCACCCTAGAACTTGAGAAGTATAGACAAAAGGGTCACAAGTTTAAGGTTTTCTTGGCTACATGAGTTCAAGAATTGCCCTATTCCATTGTGAAAGTCTCAGGACAATAGAACATGGGGCATTTTGAGAACTGGCCATTCTTCTTTGGTAGTATGAACTCTGCCAGACAAGGTGCCTGGAATTCTCCTGTAGATCACCTCCCCTATACAGAAGCTATTGTCTTAATGCTGTCAGTCTCACCCACTAAAAAAACCCAACTCTAGAAGACAGAGAGAAAAGAGAGAGAGAGAGAGAGAGAGAGAGAGAGAGAGATCGATTTACCCATGTGTGCAAATAGGGTATCTAGAGTTCTACAATGGGTGCCTTTCTCTATCAATCTCCACATCATAGTTTGTAAGATTTCTCTTATTTGTATTACACATCTATGTGTCTCTGTGAGGGTATGCAAGTGTAGGTGACCCTGAAAGCCAGAGAAGGTGTTGGATCTCCCAGAGCAGGAGTTGTAGGCTGTTGTTATTTACACAAATTACGTACCTAGAATCAAACATGAGTCCATTAAAAAAGCAGTATGAGTCCTTAAACATGGAATCACTTCTCTAATCTCTGGCCACCTTATATGTTGAGACAGTGGCTAACTGAATCTGGCGATCACTGATCAAGCTGAACTAGGTGGCCAGTAAACTCCAGTGATCTACTTGTCTCTACATCCCTAGAATGGGCACTACAAACACAGCCTTGCCTTTTAATGGGTTCAGAGATCTGAACTTAAGTTCTCATGCTTGGATGGCAAGCACATTACTCCCTGAGCCACCTCCTCAGGCCAAGGATAAGATCATGTGTGTCCTACTGAACTGATAACCCCAGCCCTTGAAAATGGTAGCTACTTCAAAGTATCTGCTTTGGAAATAAATAAATATAAGTAAATAAATCAAAGGTGTTCCATTTGGAACCATGGAATTGTAAAATATTTCTTCAAAAGACAAAATTTACTATCTGAAATCTTTTTACTTCTACTGTTTAAATCTAAGAAGTCAAATGGTTCTATTCTAGAGAGAAGATAAAAGACTTTCTGTATTTTAGATAGCTGAATGCCTAGAAGACAGGCCATTTCTTTATATATCACTTGCTGCCTAGCTTTCGTTATCACTTTATCTAACTTATTTCTCATAAATGACAGGAAACTACTGAAAACTCACTTTACCTGGCTCACATCTCCCTCACACAGGCCATAAGTAAAAGGGTGCAAATATTGTGCTCCCTAGAAACAGGTAATCTCCACCCTAGTTGCGCTGAGACGGACAGCATGGTGATTCCAAAGCTCTGAAATCCGTCATCTTCAACTGCTATACCCACCGAGCAACAGACTACAGTTATGACTTCTCTGAAGAGCTGTCTTTCATCTCCAGCTGGGGATCCAATTTCCACTTATAAGATTTAACCTGGAAATTAACTGTGACAACAGCAGGGGTAAGATGAGCAGCTGATCTGGGAGGGATTGTGAGGGAGAAACTGCCTGAGCCTGGCGAGAGGCACAAAGGAAGGGTACTCAAGGCAGACAGCTATGGAGGGTGTCTTTGCAGGAATGAACTATGATGTTCAGTAGTTCCAACTGTGATGCACCCAGCAGCCTAGTAACAAATAAGTGTCTTGGCATGGCTATAGATAAGACAAGTGGAATTAAAGAATATTGTGTGTCATGAGAGTGGCAGCTGGGAGCTTTGATTAGGAGCATTGGAGCAGTCTGAGAGAAGAAAACTATTGAAAAAAAAATCAAAGGAAGGGTGATAAACAGCAAAGAGTTCATGTGTTTTATGGGAGTGCTGATATAGGTCATTAGTCTCCAGATCTGAAATATTAACGACACAGGCTGGGAATTGAAAGGATGCATAATGAATGAAAAGTCAAAACGTCTCAGCATCTCAGGCTGTAGGCCTTTTATTCATTCAACGAACATTTTCAAACACCCAAGTCCCAGGCACTGAGCTAATTTGTGGAAGAATATTAAAGATCATCTGTTCCCTTTAAGAAATGAAATTCTGTGTACAGAAAATGTACCTGAAGAGCAAAAAAGAAAACTTGTGAGAGGAGCTGGGAGGTGACAGTCAGGGAAGTGCTGGCCTTCCACACATGTGAAGACCTGAGTTCCACCTGCAGAGCCTATCCAAACTTAACCAGGTGTGGTAGCATTTACTTGCAATCCAGCATCAAGGAAAAAGGTAGCAGAATCCCTGGGATCCACTGGTCAGACAGTCTACTTTATGTGACCAGTTCCAGGCCAATAAGGATCCTTGTTTCAAAAGCAAGGTAGGGGCCTTGCTGGAGAGGTGGCTTGGTGATTAAGAGAACTTGATTTTCCTTCAGAAGATGAGTTGGATTTCTAGGACCCATGTTGAATACATCAGCTCCAGTTACAGAGGAGCCAGTGCTTGCTCTGACCTTCAGGGGCACCTGTATTTACACACGCACAACACACACACACACACACACACACACACACACACACACACACACACACTAGTATACACAAAGAAGAAAGAGAAAGAATTTGTGATGGAATTTTTGGGTCCTAGTCTATTCTTATAAAAATCTGTGCCTTTTGCATTCCAGAAAAATGGATCCTAGCCTGGTGATAATTGCTCTTGACATCTTTGTTTTGTCAGAGATATATCACCCTATGAGCAGTGTGTTGCTTCATGACTGTGCTGGCCACACACTTAGGAGATGCTCTGAGAGAAGCAAATATACCACCAAGTAAAGGTTACAGATCCTGGTCTTTGAACACTGTGTTGGTACAGGGTGCTTTTCTCTGCAACCCTCCACCAAAATGACATCTGATGTTTCCATGTTGCACTTGTGGTCTCAGCTTTCCTTTCTTATATTTAGCATCTCACTGAAGTGACCACATCACAGGTTCTTTTAAGAACTCTTTGGGGAGACGGCAAATTCAGATATTCTTTTATGATCTAGATATTTTCTTATTTTTCCATTTCTCAGATATATGTGTGCACATATTTATATGTGGACATATGCATGTCTGAGTGCACATGAGCAGGCTTAAGGTCAATTTTAGGTATTCTCTTTCGCCCTTCTACCTTATTCTTTGAGGCAGAGTCTCTTAGTCAAAACCGGAGCTTGCCTATATAGCTACTCTATTTAGAAACCTTGCTCTGAGGAACACCTGGCTCACCTTTGGAGGCTGGAATTGCAGATGGACCATTATGGACACCTGGCATTTATGTGGTGATTGAGAAGCCCAACTCTAATGTCCACACTTGTGCAGCAAACTTTCTAACCACTGAGTAATCATTCCAGTCCCCAATTTAGAAAAAAAAAAAAATTAAAAGCATTCTCTAGTCGTTAAATGTTAGTATGTGCTACACTGTAGCCTTAACAACTAAGAGTAAATTTGCAAAAACAAGGCCACATAAAAGACTCCAACAAACCATCAGGGCTGTAACTAGAAAGGAGAAAGGTACTGAGATGGGGGTGGAGGCGGTTGACATCATTCTCCACAGGGAGTTCCAGGGGATAAAGCAGAATTGCCCATCAGGGGGACCCAGGCTAGGACAGCTGAAGCCCTCCTTATTGGCTGCAGCAGCATTTCTAAAACTATCAGGGGCAGCCCTGGGTTTCAAGTCCACTGTCCATGACAGAGTTCATTAATTCAAAGGGCACTGGCCATGGCTGGAGCTCAAAGTGACTATCACCCAGATGGAAGCTTCCACCCCGTGCCACTAGGAGGCAGCAGAGTACCTGGGAAAGAAACATCAATTAACATCAGCACTGTCGGTCTTTATTATCTGCTGAGATGAGTCTGTTATTCTGCGTGAGTTACAAAAGTAGCATAGACCTAAAAAACATAAACATCACCACTAAAGACTATATAGGCTCACTAGAGACAAAAGATTAAAAAACAATCTAGAGGCAAAGTTCTCAATGGGATGGGGGAAGATCCAGAGACAGTGGCCCTAAGATTTGTTTTAGTAATAGAAAAGGAGGGGCCTAAGCAACCGTCCTGGACCACTTGGCTTTTGAAACAGTCTTTGTAACTGTGATGAGACAAAGGAGAGGAAGGTTGCTGGAGGGGATCAAAAGCCCAGATTGGGGGAAAAATCACCACAGGAAATATAAGATAGGGGAGTACAAATTGTGGGCATACCAGCTGGACTTCAAAAAAGAGATGGTGTCATCATCTGTTATACTATAAAATAGAGATCTGGGGTGACAGTCGGCACTGTGTTTAAAGAAGAATTGTCTATCCATGCTACATAAAGGATCTCAGAGATGAGGATGACAGAGGTAAGTAATGAATTTATTCAGGAAGAATAGGCCAAATTGAGAGGTCATTTGCACCACTCCTCACTTGGTGTCTACAAGATTAGGCACAGGTGACACAAAGGGAGAGATTGTCCCTGAACTTGAAGATATCACAGCTTCTCAGTGGAGGACACAGACAACTATCAGAAATTTCAATATGGGGTAATGTGTCCAACAGCCTACAACAGTAAAGGTCATGGCTTGCAGGAAGACTAAATAATATTAAGATACCAGAAAACAGATGAATGCTCAGGTAAGAAAAGGTACAAGGAATGCCTGAAGGTAAAGGACAGCCTGATGCAATCCTGGAGATGAGGGAGTGCCTGCCTCATGCACACACTATGAATAAAGACCTAAGAGCTAAAAGCATAGATGGGATCATAGGATAGCTTAGTTGCTAAAAGCACTTGCCACTGAGCTTGAAGATCTGCCTCCAGTCCCTGGGATCCACATGGGTGGAAGGAAAGAACAGCATCCTACATGTTCTCCTGTCACCTACATAAATATTCAAGGCATAGGCACACCTGCACAATTCTATGTGTGCTTGTGTGCACACATGCACACACACAATAAATACATACATACATAATACATAAACACATAAATTCATAAATAAATGCAATATATTTTTAAAAGAGTATACAGATTACACGTGCTAATTCTGGTCTATTCCTTGTTAACCTAAACATTCACTTGTCCTCTTTCAGTTTTCCCATCTGCAAGTCAGAGTGAGCAATGACATCCATTCCTAAGGTAATTTCAAGGGTAAATGAGCCAGCATTTATATATAATATAATAAAATATGTTACAGAATATATAAATATATATGTTTGCATGTATATATAATGTATATGTACACACTTATAATATAATACATTCATATATAATCCTGAAAACTGCTTAGCAAATGCATCATAAAGGTCATAGAGCTGAGGTCTTTAAAGCAAGTTTAAGCAGAAGACCCTCTGACCATGATAAGGGTTTTGATGGTATAAGAATGTTAACGATAAGACAAAAAGATCACCAACAGATTGGGAAAGGATCTTTAACTATCCTAAATCAGATAGGGTACTAATATCCAATATATATAAAGAATTCAAGAAGGTGGACTCCAGAAAATCAAATAACCCCATTAAAAAATGGGGCTCAGAACTGAACAAAGAATTCTCACCTGAGGAATACCGAATGGCAGAGAAGCACCTGAAAAAATGTTCAGCATCCTTAATCATCAGGGAAATGCAAATCAAAACAACCCTGAGATTCCACCTCACACCAGTCAGAATGGCTAAGATCAAAAATTCAGGTGACAGCAGATGCTGGTGAGGATGTGGAGAAAGAGGAACACTCGCAAAACTGTAACTCTGTTCTCGAATAGAGGGTCTTCTAAGGTCTTCCCCATTTATGGGTTAAGCAGCCCTAGAGTCCAGGTGGTCATTGCTGAGGAAGTTAGAATATAATTGCAGAAAGCTGCTCAGCATCTTAAAGTTGGCTACCTTTCTTATCCATGCAATAAATACCACCACCGTGAATTGAAAACCTCCATCTGTCTCAGACTTTCAGACATAATACACAAAACCCCAGGTAGTGAAGTGGCACCAGCTAAAACAAAAGACACTCCGAGTTTCGAGTGGAAAAACCTGTCCCCTGGATTGGAATACCATGAATTCAAGATGAGCTGAGATTTCTTGTAGGTGAAGCTAGAACTGATGCATAAATGATAAACAACATCTGTGCTTAACCTGTGTGGAATGTCAAATGAGCACAGCAAGGGGAACCAGGGGAAGAGTGAAAGGCTTTATGGAGTGAACAAAATCGGAGCTACGGTTTCGAAGAAGAGTGAGAAGATGCAAGAATTCACATGCTTGCTGAGATATTAGACAGAAAATAAAACATCCACACATGGTTCTCTAGATCTTCTGTATGAGATTACCTCAATTGTTCTTAAGAAGACCATTAGGGGACTGACTAGGTAGCACAGCCTATACAGGCAACTGCACATAAGCCTGCAACTCAAATAATTTCCAGGGCCCACATGATGGAAAAAGAGAACACACTTGTACAAGTCTTCTGAGCACACATAACATGGCACACTTGCCCACATATGTATATATACTACATACATATGCATATGCGTAATGAATGAATGAATGCAAGCAATAAAGGTGTTAGTGGGTATCACGGTAATACTGATTGTCAACACCACAAGATCTAGAATCATTAATGAGATAAACTTGGTCCAGTGACTATGAAATAATTTCCAGATTGGATTAACTGAGGTGAAAAGACCCACCCTAATGTAAATAGCTGGGGACCTGTGATGGTTTGAATAGGATTGTCCCCCTAGGCACATATGTTAAAATGCTTGGCCATTAGAGAGTGGCGATACCTGGGAGGGATTAGGAGGTGTAACCTTATTGGAAGAACTGTGTCACTGAGGTCTTGGGGTTTCAAAAGCTCAAGCTAGGCCAAGCATCTTCTTCTCTTTTCCTGTTGCCTGAGGATCAGGATGAAGAACTGTCATCGTCCCTGGCACCATGTCTAAATCTGTGCCGCCATGCTCCTTGCCATGAAAATAATGGACTGAACCTCTAAAATTGCAAGCAAGCCCCAATTAAATGAATTACTGTGGTCACAGTGTCTCTTCACAGCAACAGAACACAGACTAAGGCAGGGCCTTTCCTTCTTAAGTCATTTTTACCAGATAGTTTTGCCATAGCAATGAGATAGTTGCACTAGCAACCGCACACTGTTTTTCAATGAATTCAATTGTTTCCCTTCAGTTATCTACCATGGAAAATGGGTGAAACTGGAGCAGGTGGATCTTGCAGCTTGCTGCTTGAGTGACTCTGAGTCTTCAGGCTTAAGATTACTTTTGGACCCAGAATGACTTATCATTTAAGACGTTTATCCTATGAGGTAAACTAAGAGACTGATGTATGTAGACCCATGATACCCGCAGAGTCACAGTGAAATAAATATATATATACTATGTGTGTGTGTGTATGTACATATATATGCATATATATGCTTTCAAAAGGTAAAGGCAAAATGAAAAAAAAATAATTTTAACAAATTAATGTTTAGTAGATCAGCATCTTAGTCAATTATCATTAAATATATCATTTAATGTACTAATACAAATACAGGTCATTAAACTAGTATGATTAATGTATTAGTTTACTGTATCAATTAATATATCAACATACAATGATATATATTTATATTACATACAAAGTAAAAAATAGTTGATTATCCAATATATTGATATTCTCACGTGCTAAAATTAATTTTAATATGTAGAGCTTAATATATGAATAATATATTTAACTTAATACACTTAACATATCATTTTAACACATAATAAAATCTTTAGGTATTTGTGAAATACTGTTACATTAAGCTTTTATGCTGCCTTTAAAATTCAGTATATAATTTTATAGCTAAATGTATATATCTGCTCATAATGGCTACATTTAAAGTGCTTAACAGTCCTGAGCCATAATGTGATTTCTAGCAATGAAGTTCTCAACTTATGTGTCAAAATCTCTTCAATAATGACTTTGCCAGCCCATCCCCCATCCGTTTCATTTCTGGTGCACATGTAAGCATGTTTAAAGTCAACTATGGTTTCTGGAAGAAAAAAAAAACTGTTCTCTCTCTCTCTCTCTCTCTCCCTCTCCCTCTCCCTCTCCCTCTCCCTCTCCCTCTCTCTCTCTCTCTCTCTCTCTCTCTCTCTCTCTCTCTCTCTCTCTGTCTCGCTCTGTCTCGCTCTGTCTCTCTCTCTCTGTCTGTGTGTGCCTGTGTGTGAGTGTTTGTGTGTTTGTATGTCTGTGTATCTGTGTGTCTGTGTGTCTGTATGTCTGTATGTCTGTGTGTGGGATCTCACATGACCAGAGTTCTGGCCAGAATTGCCCATATGCCTTACAATTTAATTAATTAGAAGACTCATGGCTCTAGCTGCATATGTAGCAGAGGATGACCTAGTCAGTCATAAATGGGAGGGGAGGCCCTTGGTCCTGTGAAGGTTCTATGCCCCAGTATAGGGGAATGTCAGGGCCAGGAAGCAGGAGTGGGTGGTTTGGGGAGCAGGGGGGGGGGAGGGTATAGGGGATTTTCGGAGAGGAAACTAGGAAAGAGATAACATTTGAAATGTAAATAAAGAAAATATCAAATTAAAAAAGTCAAATATTATCTAAATAAAAAAAGAGAGAAGATGAGTAAAGAGAGGACTGGCTAAGCATTACTGTGGGTGTTTACTCAGGCATTAGGAAGCTACCTCCTCTAAGCAGCAACATTATCTCCTGAAGGGAAGACAGAAACTCACAAAACTAGGAATCCCATAGTATCTAGAAGGCCTAGGAAGCCTTCCAAGGCTCTCCCTAAGGTTGCTTGCCAGTCAGACCTACCCCCAGGGCTGTGGCTTTTAGGAGTCATCTAGGAAGGGAGGTTCTTTTCAGTGGTGCAATTGCCTATGTCATCTGTGCTCCTCCTATGAGGAGTCTTGGTCCACTCATGCTAGATTCAAGTGGAATCACTTCTTTGTTCTGTTGTCAGTACTCTTTCCAGGGCGGAGAGATGCTTGTTATTGTCTCCCCAGGAAATGTCTGAAGAGAAGAGGGAGTAAGGCAGATGGACATGCACTCCTGGAAGTAAGGTCGAATGAAGACCTGCTGAGCTTGCTCTACCAAGACAGAAGCCTAAAGATGATAATAGCAAGGATATGCCCAAGCCCTGGGCAAACAGACCCATTGCATATGTAGAGTTCTGGATCCCTAGTGAAGTTTCCTCCTCCTTCCTCTTCATTTTTGTTACCTTAGCTTCTACCACTGGAAGGAAAAGTTGATTTTGTTTGAAGGAAAAAATACATAGGTATTTTTGAAGGTGAAGATGACTCACGATTTTCTAACTTGAGAGATACTACAATAAATTTTGTTATAGTCTTTTAGCTAGGTGGCCGTACTATATTCTACAACAGCTTAATGACTTTAGCCTGGATGCTTAGTCTTCCCCATCTATATTAACTCTAGAAAATGATAAGAATAATATTAACGTGTTTTCTCCTCAGCTTTTAGTAAACCCATGTGCCTTTTTTGAAATCTGTAAAAAGTGCCTGCTTGCCTTCTGAAGTCACTTCTCTGACTGCCTACTACATTTGCTACCACCATTTTGAGTTCTTTCTACAATCCCTGTATTCCAGTTCTCTTATGCTTTGTCATTCTCTCCTCACAGAGATCTCCTTGTCCTAGGCATGCTTAAGCTTATCCCTACCTATAAGAAATCCCTTGCCCACTTCTCCTTCTGTGACTCCTTTCCAAAGGACCACATTCTCTTTAAATTCCCTCTCCTTTATCTGTAACCTGGCTTTCATCATTACTGCATCTCACCAGCCTTTTTAAATGTGCTTAGCAGGTAAGAACTTTGTCTTTTAGCCTCTTCTTTTTAACTTCCTAGTAACAAATAATAATGACCGCAGCTACACTGGCAAAGTAGAGTTTAAGTTCCCGATAATGTGTCAGATGTCTTATAAAATGGAGACCTTATTGCTTTAAGAATCTCTGGTAGAATTGAATCAGCAGAATAGGCAGATACTGTTCTCATCAACTGATGCTCAGTTTCTGGAAGTCACTGGTGAGAATCTTGCCACAGAAACTTTGACACCCCAGACCTCTGCATGTCCGACTCTTGATCACTAAACAAGGGAAAGAAAAGTATTTTGCAGATGTTTTGACCTCTACTTAGAGATGCTACTGAGATGTTACTATGTGTTTTAGCATACATGGTATGGCTGAAAATATCTTCCTATGATAGTCAGTGGTTTGAGAGATATAATAATGTCATTAAGTCTATGGATTTCATACATGCAACAATGTATTTTGATCATCTTCAGTCCTGCCTCACTCCTCTCTCAGATCAACTTCCTCCTGGGATAATAGCAAGGATATGCCCAAGCCCTGGGCAAACAGACCCATTGCATATGTAGAGTTCTGGCTATTTATTACTGTCAACTTGACAACATTTGGGATTAACTAAAACTGTAGTGGCTGGATACACCTGTGAAGGATTTTTTATTTTAATTCATTCATTTGAAATGGATAGACCCACTTTTAGCCAGGATCTTTGAGGTGGAAAAATGTACCATTAATCAGGGCTGCACCTACTGCTGGAGGCCTATATAAAGAACAGTGAGAAAGGAAGCTGACTCTCTTTGCCTGCTTCTTGTCAGTCTTGCTAGCAAGTCATTTCTTCATTGGCATTAGAGCCTACTTCTTTGGAATTCTGAAGTATAGCAAAGACCAGCAGTGATACTGGGCCTTGTGAACTTAAGAACTACATTCTTGACTTCTGTTGGTAAACAGCTTATGTTGGACTAGCTGGACCGCCACTGCAATAAATCATATATATGTACATATACATATATACACATATATGTATGTATAGATTATATACAGAGATAGATGATTAAAACCAAGGTGAAGTCAGATGAAAAGACAAAAGACAAACACATGTTTTCACAGATATTGACACTATATCTAGTTTGCATGGGGTTGCAATTATTTTCCCATTTTAATCCAACAGACAATTTCCTTAACCTTCTACCAATAAAACTAATCTTAGAAGCAACCCTATACAAAGGAAATAAAAGAAACTCTATTGATTAGCATGCATGCCACACAGATCCCTAAAAACCCTATCCTCTGCAAAATTATAGGGATTTACACACAGTCTCTGCTTCTTTCAGTCTGTGGGCACAGAAGCCTCTTTTACTCCAGTGTGGTGACTCTGGCTGAAATCCTGCCTGGGGCTGCCCTCCACAGAGCACTCCCATCCGAGCTGAGGATTGAGTTATCAATTGCTCATGTATCTAAAGGCCTGCAAATACAGAGTATAGAGTACAGAGACCTTCCAGGTGTATGGTAGAACAACTGGAGAGTGCCACACAACTGCCTGGGGACCAGAGTGTTACTCAAGACCCCTGTTCACCATATTTCTTCATGTGTGTCCTCCTCCTGAGTCCTTCTACTTTCCTTTATGATGTAACAAAGCAGTTGATGAACATAGCTACTTCCTTCAGTTCAGTGCACTCTAGTAAATATTGAACCTGAAAAGGAGGGTGTGAGGAGCTCTAATTTATAGCTTATTGATCAGGAGTAAGGGATTATCCAGATTTATACATAGCCTTTAAAGTGGGGTCCCCTTCTAGATAGGTCACCAACAGTCTCACAGCCCTCAAGAATGAGATATTCTTTCCTTAGTGTGATGAGTGGCTCAGGGGGGATTTTAGCTATGTGATGAGATTGGATTGTGTTGTAAAAGCTACACTAACTGTGCTTGGAGGATGGATTATAGAGGCAAGAGTACAAGCAAGAATAAAGCACAAGGAATGTAAAATAAAACTCCATTATCTCACCTCACTCAATACCAGGGATACTAAACGTGGGGGCGTTTTTCTGTGCTGACCAACATCCTGATTTGTCTGTTGGAGTGTGCTTGTGTGTGTGTGTGTGTGTGTGTGTGAGAGAGAGAGAGAGAGAAAGAGAGAGAGAGAGAGAGAGAGAGAGAGAGAGAGAGAGAGAGAGAGAGAGAGAGATATGCATGTGCCATGATACATGTATGGAAGTCAAGCAATTTGTATGCATCAGTTCTCTCCTTCCATCATTTGGGGCTCAGATTGAAACTCAGATCACTAGGCTTAGTGAGAGGTACCTCAGCTGCTGAGCCATCTGTCTGGTCCCCAACCACTCTTAAAAAATCAGCTTCACAACTATAGTGATTTTTTTCTTTCAAGATCTCAAACTGACCACACACTTTTGCCTCAGAGACTTATCTGTATCCTTCAAACATTGTTTCAATGGTTGGACCATTCCTCTCCCCACTGGATTCCAAATGTTCTCCTTAATTGTCATGTCATAGCTACAGTGTCATATTTCAGTTACTTCCATAACCCCTCTCTGGTGACTTCTCTTTCCCATCTGGTGACTCTCTCTTTCCTATTATCTCTCCCATTACTGTGTGCTTTGTGGTTGTTGCTATTGATGGTTCTTTGACTACCATATCCGTGCCTGAGGTGAAACCTGTGGGTTGGTGCATCCTCTCTAGTACACTGCATGAGGGACCCTATCTGTAACAGTCACTGCTCCAGATCAAACTCTGGAGCTATGCAAGGCACATAGTGGCCACTCAATAAAGAACCTGAAACAAATTGACCTACTTGGGTGTGTCATACAATCTTGAGGGAAGATCAGAACCACAATTGTTCTCAGTCATCACTTAGCAATAACTTCTCATTGTGCAGAGGAGAAATGGCCTGAAGCATCAGGTATGCAGCCAGCATGAACTCAAACTTACTTCCATGCCATTTCCAGGCACTCAACCTGCCATTTAGGCTGCTATTAACTGGGTGTCTACTTAGAACCTGCTCTACAACAACATTCACCAATAGCCGTTTCTTGACCAATCTTGGAAGATCACAAAATGAACTGGAAAAAAAATTATCTATTGAGAATTTAGTAGTCAATATTCATATAGAATCTTAAAAATGAGATGTTTTATATAGAATTTGCTAAACAAATTTGAACTATCCCACTATTAAAATGTTACTTTCTGAAGTCTATAGCATATCCTTCTTAGCAAAGGATTAGCAATGCTGCCTTTCCTCCAACATGTGTTCTTCCACAAGTCCTTGTAGCACCCTTAGCATCCAAGAAAGTCTGTACCCTTATTTTTCAGCAATCACTATTTATCACAATTCCATAGTTGGTCCTGATTTCTAAGTTAAATGATATCCTTCCTAAAGATAAGAACCATATGTTATTAATCATTGTACCCCCAATGATTAACAGTGGAAAAGGTGTAAAAACAAGGCTGAAGTGATGACTCAGCAGGGAGCTTGCACAGCACTTACACAGGGCCTGAGTTCTGTACTCAGAACTCAGGGTCACAGTGTGATGGAACACTCTTATAACACCAGTTCCAGGGTATCCAGTGCCTCTTCCAGCCTCCATGAGCATCTGTACTGATATGTACTCCACAAAAGATATACACATATATACACAATTAAAACAGGATATGTTATTTGCAAAACTAATATGAAGACTATTTAATGACTGTGTCTTGAGCTTCTTCTATCACACAACTTCTTCCCTCTGCTCTTGTGGCTTTTTCTTTACTTTCTACAAGTTTTCATTCATAGGTCACTTGTCAGTGAATGCACTCTGGCTACTTCAACGAAAATCTTAAGAGTCTCCCATTGAAATCTGATAGTTCTTATTCTATTAGGGTTACTATTGCTCTGATAAACCACCACAGCTAAGAGAAAGGTCCTAAAAAGGTTTATGCAAGCTTACAATTCTCAGGTCACAATTCACCACAGTACAAAATCAAGGCAGGAACCCAAGACAGGAATCTGGAGGCAAGGAACTGGGGCAAGAAGCCATGGAAGGGTCTGGTTTATTGGTTTGCTCTCATGAGTTTCTCAGCCTGCTTTACTATGGCACCCAGGACCACCAGACCAGGGATGGTACTATATGCAGTATTCTGGACACTTTTAAATCCATCATTAATTTGATAGGGGCATTTTTTTTCAATTGAGGTTCTCTTCTTACATGATTCTAGCTTGTGTCAAGATGACAAAGAATTATCCTACTTGTTTTTACCTACAGAATTTATTATAATCAGATATCTTCAAGCATAGTACTATTATTATATTTTATGAGCATTTATAAAGTACATAATACTGAGCTTTATTATTACATTTCCATAAATGTGTATAATACATTTGGGCAACATTCCCTACCTTTACCCTCTCTTCATCTCCTACCACTTCTGCTGATTTCCTTCTTCTCCCAAACATTATTCCTTCTATTCTCATTACTTAATTTCTTTAAGATTTATTTATTCTCTGGATGGTTATTCCTTCAATTTCTACTCCGAACTTTATCTCTGTAACTAATTCCATGGGTATTGTGTTCCCCCTTCTAAGAAGGATCAAATATTTGGGACACTTTGGTCTCCCTTCTTCTTGAGTTTCGTGTGTTTTGCAAATTGTATATTGGGTTCTCTGAGCGTGGGCTAATATCCACTTATCACTGAGTGCATATCATCTATGTTCTTTTGTTTCTGGGTTACCTGACTTAGGATGATATCCTCCAGATCCATCCATTTGTCTAAGAATTTCTTAAATTCATTATTTTTAATAGCTGCGTAGTACTCCATTGTATAAATGTACCAAATTTTCTGTATCCATTCCTCTGTTGAGGGACATCTGGGTTCTTTCCAGCTTCTCTAATCCCATAAACAACCACCAAAACCAGACACTATTGTGGATGCCAACAAGAGCTTGCTGACAGGAGCCTGATAAAGCTGTCTTCTGAGAGACTCTGCCAGTGCCTGACAAATAGAGAAGTGGATGCTCATATTCATCCATTGGATGGAGAATAGTGTCCCCAATGAAGGAGCTAGAGAAAGTACCCAAGGACCAGAAGGGGTTTGCAGCCCCATACGAGGAAGAACAATGTGAACTAACCAGTACCCCCAAAGCTCCCTGGGACTAAACCACCAATCAAAGAAAATACATGGTGGGTCTCCTGGCTCTAGGTGCATATGTAGCAGAGAATGGCCTAGTTGGTCATCAATGGGAGGAGGGGACCTTGGTCCTGTGAAGGCTCTATGCCCCAGTATAAAGGAATGCCAGGGTCAGGAAGCAGGAGTGGGTGGGTTTGTGATCAGGGGGAGGGGAGAAAGGATAGGGGATTTTCAAGAGGGGAAACTAGGAAAGGGGATAACATTTGAAATGTAAATAAAGAAAATATCTAATAAAAATATTTATTTATTCTAATTTTATTTATATGGGTGTTTTGCCTGCATGAATGTCTGTGCACCACATGTGTACTGTGCCCATGAAAGCCAGAAGAAGAGGGTATCCAATAATCTGGAGCTGCAATGGCAGACACTTGGCAGCTGCCATGTGGGAGCTGGGAATTTAATACAGATCTTCTGGAAGAACAATCCATGTTCTTAATTGCCAAGACACCTCTATGGCTTCTTGTAGCTTTATTTTTTTATTGACCCAATGAGTTTCATTAGGGTTGCTTGCATGAGTGTGGGTGAGGGGTTAATTACAGTAATATGGACAATTTATCTGTGGCTACACAACTAAAGAAACTATTTCTCCTTCCCACTAGCTATCCTTACTCTCACAATCATCTATATGTTTTCTGCCCTCTTACTCTGTTAGGCAGTGAGCTTCTGATAGGCAAAGAGAAACGTGGTTGTTCTCTTTACTTTTTATGAAATACACTCATCAACTCATCCCCTGGCATCTAGAATGATGCCCATCAAAGGATCAAAATGAATTTGTTTCATTAGAACAAAGGACACAAAGATGTGTGAGTGTGAATGTAAATGAATGTGGCTCAAAGGAGCCAGCTACCTCCTAAGGCTCATCTGAGTGAAGCCAGGGAAGCAGCAGACCAGCTGGGACCAAAGCAATTGCTGAGTATTCACTCCTCCATCCTGGGGGGAAAGGAGAGTTCAGGCCAGGCATGTTTAAGAGCAGCTCAGAACAAATAAAAGTTAACAGCCCGTGTGGGAGAGGAGTTTGCCTTGCTTAATGACTTGGCAGCAGAGTAGTGTGGGAATGTTTGAAGAGATGGAGACCTTATCTTTTGTCAACTCCCTGCTACCAGGGCTCAGAGCAGCCACCAAGAATATGTCTGCAGAGCAGCAAATATAGGCTTAGTCAGCCACCAGGAGGCAGAGGGAAGCATCAATACAAAAAGGAGAAACAAATTGCCCTCAATGAATATTTTTGATGGACAAAATCTACTCAGAATGAAAGGAAGTTAGAGCCTAGGGGTTGGCTCAGTTCTCATGTCTTGCAAGCATAGAGAACTGAGTTTGATCCCCACCACACCACACACACACACACACACACACACACACACACACACACACACACACACACACACAGCCTATAATCCCAGTAGAGACAGGAGGAAGATGGCTGGGCTTTCCAGGCTCTCTGGGCTGGGCTCTCTGGCTGGTTACTCTTGATGAACTGGTAAGCTCCATGCTCAGAAAGAGTAATAAATAGATTAAGACACTAAGACACCAGACCTCAACCCCTTGCCTCCACATAGATATGCATGTTCACGTACACAAATGCATATCATATACACATGTACACATGTTCACATGCGAGTACACGCATGTAGGAAATCAAATGAACTATGTTTTTTCTATCTTTTTCCTTTTCCTCCTCTTCCTGTTCCTCTTCCTCCTCCTCCTCTTTCTTCTCTCCTCCTCTCAGGAGCTGATAGTCACTGAGAACGAGGACAGTGTGAACCTTCTCTAGGCATAAGAAATTAGCCACTGAGCAGTTGGCTTCTGGTGGATGAGAACTCATCCTGCACTGAACTCTGTGAGGAAGCAATACATTGCAGTTCTAAAGGACTCTAGAAAACAGGGAGCAAAGAGAAGACCCATTGAGTTTGCATTCATTCGGTCTATAGAAGGAAACACCTCATAATGCTGACAAAATGAACACTTTATTTCCTAGCAAGTGAATTTTAACCGTTAAGACTACTATTCCCATGTATGGTCTCCTTGGCTGGAATTGGAAATGAGCCTTTTGCTGAACTAGCCTGTTCTCCTTAGAGAAATACACTCGGAATGGTTTTCTATTAATTTGGAAAAGCCACCATTCTCTAGAGCAAAACCACCACTTACTTATATGAAACCTGGAATTTATTTTTCCATTTTTTCACACATGTTTTGGAGAATAAAATGTTGAGCCTGGAGACTCCTAAGAATCTCTCATCTTGGGAAGGGAGGGACAAACACAGTCTTGATAAGAGCCACAGCAGGAGAATATTCAGATAGGGAGCAGAGTGTCAATCATAATGAGCCAAGAGAAATAAAGTTTGTAGCCATGTGTCAGAACCTGCACATCATGGGATATTTTATTAAACAAGTTTTTTTTCTTCTCTTCAACCCATATTCATTACTACTTTATAGATAAGAAAATTGGTTTTCTCTAGCTAAGTAGACAGCCCAGAGTGATACAGATTGCAAAAGTTGGAATCAGTTGTATTTGAAATGGCTTTGATGCCTCTGATTAGAGGTAAGGGAGACAGAGCCTATGTTGCTCAGTGGTATAGACATAGCTAGAGAGAGTTCAAAGCTCAGCACTGCATAAGACAAGCCTGTATAAATGCAGGTCTATTTCTTTACCAAATACCCTGCCATCCCACACTCAGGCTTGTGAGAAGGTAAAAGTGACCTTCTGAGTGCTGGACTTTTGGGGAGAAACCTGTCAGATCATTCCCTACTAGAAAAGCTGTATTGATATAAAGAAAACATCCAAAAGGAAGGGCTGGATAGCTGGCTGATGTACGGGCCTGTCCTGCTCCTGAAGAGAACCTGAATTTGATTCCCAGCACCCACTTCTGCTCACAGCTTCCAGCAACTCCAATTCCAAAGAATCCGAACCCCTCCTCTGGCCTCACTGAGTATCTGCACTCATGTGCACAAAATCACACAGAATATAAGTATTAAAAATAAAATTGTAGTTACTTTTTGAAGGGGGGAGCTCTAAAAACACATTTCCTTTGTGAGGAAACAACTAGTTTCTTTTGAAAGCCTCCAGCAAAGACCCCCTTCCCTCTAACATTGTGTCTCTCTTACCAAAACCAATGTAGGAATACTTCAATAGTTAAAATTGAAATTTCGTAATCACACTTCAAATTATGATTGACTTCCAATTTCATATGATATTTTAAGTCATTTTTCTCAGACCACAATCTTTCATGCTGTCCTTGCTCAATGGGTGCTATAAACACATTTTGCCATAAAATTCTGTAAGCTTGAAAGCATTTTTAAAAAGATATATGTACAAGTTTTTTCTCTGGCCTCCAGGCATACATGTAACTATATGCAGTCACACAAACATCAGCACACACACACAGAGAGAGAGAGAGAGAGAGAGAGAGAGAGAGAGAGAGAGAGAGAGAGAGAGAGAGCCTTATCTACTAGAGAAAGGGTGTTCCAAATGGTTAAGAGATAATTTTAATGGTTAATTTTAATGGTTAAGAGATAATTAATAATTTTACTTATTAATTTATTGTTCAAGTAAAAATATGAACACAGGGCCCCCAACGGAGGAGCTAGAGAAAGTACCCAAGGAGCTAAAGGTGTCTGCAATCCTATAGGTGGAACAACAATATGAACTAATCAGTACCCCTGGAGCTCGTGTCTCTAGCTACATATGTATCAGAAGATGGCCTAGTCGGCCATTATTGGGAAGAGAGGCCCCTTGGTCTTGCAAACTTTATATGTCTTAGTACAGGGGAACTCCAGGGCCAAGAAGTAGGAGTGGGTGGGTAGGGGAGTGGGGGGACGTATGGGGGACTTTTGGGATAGCATTTGAAATGTAAATGAAGAAAATACCTAATTTTAAAAATCTGTTTAATTTTGCCCTCTAGCCACTCTCAAATACCCTCCCTCCAATTCCTCCTGTATCCCATTTCACATTCACAGTCTCTTTTTCTTTTATTATAACTGTTATGTGTGTGTGCCTGTGTGCATATGTGTGCTTGTGTGTGTGTCTCTCTCTCAGTGTGTGTGTGTGTGTATGTGTGTGTAGATCTTGATCAAAAAGTTTCTGAGTTCTCATTTAAACACTCTCTCATGACACTTCTTCTTTGCCCCTTCTTAGAATTGGAAACAATCACCCATGGAAGGAGTTACAGAGACAAAGTTTGGAGCTGAGACAAAAGGATGGACCATCTAGAGACTGCCATATCCAAGGATCCATCCCATAATTAGCCTCCAAACGATGACACCATTGCATACACTAGCAAGCATTTGCTGAAAGGACCCTGATATAGCTGTTTCTTGTGAGACTAGGCCGGGGCCTACCAAACACAGAAGTGGATGCTCACAGTCAGCTATTGGATGGATCACAGGGCCCCCAATGGAGGAGCTAGAGAAAGTATCCAAGGAGCTAAAGAGATCTGCAACTCTGTAGGTGCAACAACATTATGAACTAACCAGTACCCCGGATCTCTTGTCTCTAGCTGCATATGTATCAAAAGATGTCCTAGTCGGCCATCACTGGAAAGAGAGGCCCATTGGACTTGCAAACTTTATATGCCCCAGTACAGGGGAACGCCAGGGCCAAAAAGTGGGAGTGGGTGGGTAGGGGAATGGTGGGGGTAGGGTATGGGGGACTTTTGGGATAGCATTGGAAATATAATTGAGGAAAATACATAATAAAAAATATTTAAAATTAAAAAAATGAGGGGATAAGATGTGCAAAACCAAGAAAATTGGACATAATTTATATGAGGCCCTGGATGATGTGATGTATGAGTTTGAGGACTGTATGTCAGAAGGTAATGCATTGCTTTATCTGAAGCTAAGATTAAAAGGAGACTGGACAACATTATTTCATATGTGGTTTGGGGAGCAGATAGAGCAGCCTCAGAGATAAAGGGAGGGATGGCCTAAAGTTTCACAAAACAGTTATAAAAATGCTTTCAAAAATATTCCAAATTATAACCATCTTCATTCAACCATTACTTTAATGAAATCACAGTTAGCAACAAAAAACACCATAAACATGTTTAGGTTACAGTGTTTTCTTTCAGATGTCATTAGAGAGATAAGTACAATGAAAAGGAGCTTCATATCACCAGTGTTGTTCTACCTGAACAATCTATTGCTAAGGAAAATCAGAACTGCATTTATTATTATTTCAAACGAATGAAAACATAGTTGAATTTATTTTAATATTATTTTTATTTATGTGTGTGTGCATGCATGTGTGTGTGAATGTATGTGGTGTGATGTGGGGGTGGGGGATGGGCATGCACATGCACATGCACACATGCACTCCCAGGTGCCCCTAGAAGCCAGGACAGGTTTTCAGGAGTTGAAGTTGCAGATGGTATTGCCACACATGGTGCTAGGAAGCTAAGTTGGATCCTCCAGAAGAGCTCAAGTAGTTTTAAACACTGGCTCACACGGGGTATTTTAAAACTATGATTAATATGACTTACTAAGCAACTATCATGGTGTTCTCAATGTGAAATAGTTAAGGTTATCAGGTTTGTTCAAAGTTTTTCAGTCTATCAGAATATATTTAACTTGGTAATTCTTGAAAATAAATACCGAGCTTCCAATCGCTTCCTTTCTGTTAAACTCTGAGTAGATGACAACCATCTGTCTCGGATTTTTTCTGTGACAGTTCTAATTGCATCTATTCTATGCCAATGGCCTCAAGAACCATCACATTGTCCCAGATATGTCAATATCACAGTGTCAAAACTATTCTTATTAGATACTTCACACTAGCAAACAGCGTGGAAGTCCTTTTGTCAGATTGCTTTGGATTCTTTTATTTAGAAAATATGATCTCTGTATCAGCCCTATAAAACTCTGAATTGGTAGATTTTCTTTTATATTATATCATTTTTAAGTGTGTGTGTGTGGGGCATGGATATGTGTTCAGAAGCTATGGAGATCAGTAAAGGATGTTGGATTCCTTGAGTAGGCTCTGGGAACCAAACTCAGTTCTTCAATAATAACAAACATTTTCACTCTCTGAGCCATCTCTCCAGCCCTGGTGGATTTGATTTTACAAATATTTTTCACCTGTGTTCTATCACTAGCGTTGGGCTTTAGAACTACAAAGATTAGAATATATAATGGATTGATCATATATAGGCTATGAACTGAAACCATTTGGAATTACTACCTTCAAACTGGGATCGATATCATCATAACACTATGAATATACAGTTACTGTTCTCAGTGATTTATCACTAGGGTGACTCCATTGTGTTTTGTAAGACTGCATCTAGCACTGAAGTGCTTTAATCTTGTCTCATTCAACGATTCAAACATAATAATGACTTAAAGACTGTCTTCCCCATGCCAGGGGTAAAGAGTAAAAACAATGCTCTAATTTTAAGATGAATGTGACATAGGTATATTTAACCATCCAAGTTACAAATAAGCAGGATGCCCCATGTCCCTGCCCTAATAGACTGGGCCTAATTGTTGGGGCCCTCTAACTACCTCCACCCAAACCATAGACTGAGCTCAGAGTTAAACAGCTTGCAGGCATGAAATCTCATGTGTCTTTCAGGTTCCTAAATAAACAGGATTTTGGAGGAGGAATAAACAAGCAAGAGAGCCTTTGTTGAGCAACATCAGCAAAAGTATAAGGAAAAAAGAGGGCATCTTATAAGAATTAAGTAAAATGTAAATAATGTCAAGGAAAATTGCACACAACCAGTGAGGCATAGGGGAGGGATGTGCATGCCAGGGAAGAGAATGATTGCTGGAACTGCCCTGGCTTTGTCTGATCACCAGGAACCTGATCTTGAAAGACCACCATTAAAAGTTTCCTATCTTCTGTACTCCATGGCTCCAAGTCCTGACTTGTGCTTTGGGAAGTGCCATTTTCCCCAGCCCTGGCATTTTGTAGTACATTGATATTGTGTTAATGTTTCCTAGGAAGGCAGAACTAATACCTAATCACTCCAGTAAAGACCAAGGACAATCCAAAGTTTGATGTTACCACAGCCCAATGTGGTAAGACCAATGAGTTTGTTGAGATTTCCATCAGAACTTGTTTAACTCAAAGCATCAGTATCACTGCAAGATCCCACACATTATAAACTCCAGGCTCATGGAAAGTGCATCAGTAAACCCCACTTCAGATTTAACTTCTGCTTCTCACATACTCTCCCACTTCCCTAGATCACTTGCAGCTTGAGAAGGGATAATTTCATGGGTGTGTCTCTGGACTCCCTGTCCACACTCTGTGGAGTAGGAGTAGCTCTTTATCATTAACACAGACCTGGTTACCTCTATATTGGTTTACTTTGGTTGTCATGGTGATCAGGGGCAAAATCCTACATAACACTGTTATGTCAGAGGGCAAAGAACCATCTATAAGTGAGAATTTAGTGAGTAACAGAGCCTGTGGAGTGTATGTGCTTGGAACTGAGAACTAGTCAGAAATTAGACTGATTCCAAACCCTCCAAAGTCATGAGAATTCAAGCAGAGAGAAGATAGGCAATCCAGGGTTGATGTGGGATGAACCTGATCAAAGAAGTTCACAGATTATGTAAAAACTGGAAGAAAACAGTGGGTCTAAGCACGGAGACCGCCAGGGTGGAGGGGCTGTGTCACACAGGTCTGGGAGTTGGTAGAACAGTTTGAGTTTCATTTTAATGGACTCTGAAAGAAGTGGTATGTATCAGAGCTGTGGGATAATGTGGATATTCATGTGCTCATTAGTTAAACTCATCATGGTATGGAAAATATTACAGAATTGAGAGTATACAGACTAAGCCTATTTATTTTCTAATAGTTGCAAAGCCTTTAATGGTCTCACCTTTACAGAACACAATATCATTATTAAATGTATATACAGTTTAACACAAAGCCAAACCCTGTGCTGCACTGGAATATATACACATTATAATTAATAGTAACTTCAATAAATATAATGGTTCACATTAATGATAGCTTATTATCTCACATATATACACACAGGAGTATATAATTATTAGGTATTCACTTTTATATGGTCCATTGAAATATCATATATATGAGGGTTCAAGAGGAAACGCAGACAGATTACTTAGAAGTAAGGAGTTTGTTACCAATATGGAAAGACAAACAGAAGCAGAAGCATGGTTGGGGCTCCAAGTAGTTTGGTCTTCAGCACTAGAGAGAAGCAGCCTGATGGAAGCCTTAAAGAGAGGTCCTAGAGTCCATGTGACAAAAAGGAGGTTCTGCTCTTCTAGCTTTCTGCTGATAGATAGAGATGGGTCCATAGAACAAGCCTGTGAGCAGATCCTCGGCTCCTCCGACAGGAGGAAGGGAAGAGGGTAAAGAGAAGAACCTGTGATGCCAATACTACTTTTGAAGTAAATTCACTTCCCAAATGAGAGGCCCTGACACCAGGAAGTATATCTGCTAGGGACTCAAAGACAATCTTTTTTTTCCATTATTTTCTTTATTATTTATTTATTTATTTATTTATTTATTTATTTTTTATTAGATATTTTCTTTATATACATTTCAAATGCTATCCCGAAAGTTCTCTATACCCTCCCTCCACCCTGCTCCCCTAGCCACCCACTCCTGCTTCTTGGCCCTGGCATTCCCCTGTACTGGGGCATATAAAGTTTGCAATACCAAGGGGCCTCTCTTCCCAGTGATGGCTGACTAGGCCATCTTCTGCTACATATGCAGCTAGACTGATGAGCTCTGGAGACAAAGTTTGGAGCTAAGACGAAAGGATGGACTATCCAGAGACTACCCCACCCGGAGATCCATCCCATAATCAGCCACCAAACCCAGACACTATTGCATATGCCAGAAAGATTTTGCTGAAGGGACCCTGTTATAGCTGTCTCATATGAGGCTATGCCAGTGCCTGGCAAATACAGAAGTGGATGCTCACAGTCATCTATAAGATGGAACACATGGCCCCCAATGGAGAAGCTAGAGAAAGCACCCAAGGAGCTGAAGGGGTCTGCAACCATATAGGTGGAAAGACAGTCTTAGTAGGATGCACCTATCTGTATCTGTGAGAATAGGGTGGATTCTAACATTACATGCTTAAACATAGATTATATGTATGGATGCAATACATCTGTATAACATACATGTGCATATCTATCTGTTTATAACTATGGTTTATATTCTTAAAACTCTTGCTGGCTGCAGTATTGAATCAAATAGTTGAGAGGAACACAGGAAGTTTAGAATGGTCATCTCTATTCCCAAAAGCCCATCCTCTCCTGCACTGAACAATAGGAAATGTTACCTTCTTAACTCCTGTGCAGTTTCCTGAGTATATGTGGATAATCCAATCAAGGGGCAATGAAGCTCAGAGAGGGAGACCTTAGCTTCTTAGAGTTAGGTATAGATGTTCTGAGCTCTCTAAAGCCCAGCCAGTCTGTGACTACATGTTCTGAAGGTACCTCTACCAGAAGTGGAAGCTCTCTGGTCTGGGTCCTCATCATCTGTGAAGAGATGAGCTGCCTCCCCATACACTCCACCTGACACCTCCTCACCCACGCTTAAGTGCAGAATGAGCAAAAATTAAATGTGTTGCATTCCTTGTCCTGAGTTGTCAGCCAGATTTTGCATTCTCAAGCTAGACTAAGTTCTCCTGAGAAATCATGGGGACATCACTCGAAGTTGTTACAGAAAAAAATGGAATGGACTATAACTGCCTGTCACTGTGCCTAGCACATAGCAGATGGTAAATAAACACTAGCTAGAAACTGCTAACACTTGCCCTTTTATTTGCACATCAGTTGTTCTCAAGATAAGGGAGACAACCACACATACCTAGGCCTGAGTCTCATTCTCTGGTAGATGAGAGGTTTGTATCACAGCTCTAAACCTCTGACAATCATTGATCACTGGATGCCATAGTAACTGGGAGGGCTAGCTAACTTTCTCCTTTCTGCAACCTTCAATTATTTTCCTCAAGAAGAGATAACAAATACATTGATGCTAGGTCTGTAGTTTAGATGATCCAAAGGCTGAAGAGGTCACTATAATCCATATGACTCCCTTAAACAAAAAATACAAAGGAAACAGGAAAATATTCTTGAATGGACACTCAGAAAATCCCTATTTCCCCTCTAGAGATTTATAGTTCTACTAGGTAAACCAGGGTGGGGGGATATAAATATAGGGCTAGAGAGATTGCTCAGTGGTTATGAACACGTATGGCTCTAGTCCTTGACTAGAGCTCAGGACCCAGCATCTACATCTGACAGTTCACAAATGCCTGTAACTCCAGCTCCAAGGGGTCTGACACAACACCCACTTCTGAAATCCATGAGCACATGTAAACACATGTATGTGTATATACACATAACTTTAATTTTTAAAAATTAAAAATATTCATTATTCCAGTTCAAACAGTCACCACTATCAACAAATTAATGCCAAGGAACTTGCCAGGTTTTATTTTGTATGTCTCTGAAATGTTATCACAACTGCAGTTCTCCAGAGTCCTTGCTTCAGGCTTCCCAATAAGAGAGAACTTTGGGATGTCTCCACAGCTGGTATTTTTGGTACAGGCACTACATATCATCTGTTTACATGACAGTGCTTCTCAGTAAAAGCCTGGGCTGTGGCTACAAAAGTGCCACTAACAAGCTCTGTGATTCTGGAAAAAGCACCCTCCATCCTCCAGAGCTGAGCATCCTCATGTGTGAATTGCTGATAATAATACTCACCCTGTGTGCATCCTGGGGTTGTCATGATGATCAAATGAAATGGAATAGAAGCAACAGTGCTTTGAAGAGCGTCCTCAGCCCACAGATGCAAGGGGGGGGGATACTTGATGTATTGTGGTTATTATGGGCTGTTGTGGTCCTCCTGCTCAGGATGATTTGTCTCAAAGGATTTTCTTCACGCACCACAGGGACTGGAAAGAAGGGGTCTTTCCTCTCCACTTGATGCATGGAACAGCTCTGAAGGGAGCTTGCCAACTCAAACACGTAAACAACCTATTTCCTCAGAGCTGATTTTCCTTACATAAAAATGAACAACTTCCCACCCCCCACCCTTTCTTTCTGAATACACATGAATTCCTGTCCTCCTGAGATCCAACTGCTTTATCTCTATAATCGGTTTACTGTCCTAGGCGCTTGCTAGTCTCTGAATAAACTCATAAAGTAAAGACATATTCCTCAGATCTAAGAATCTAGCCATCTATTTTTTAGACAAGTGGCATCCCCAGGGATACCTGCTGAAATTTTTAAGAAATCAAAAGAATTGTGGGACATGATGTGTAATCATCTGTATATCTATGACACACTATGAATTTAGGAGGAAGAAGGAAAGGGTTGTCCAGGAAAGCCGTTCTGTCTAAAAGCCTAATCAGCATTGGAAAAATACCCTTCCATAGTGAGATTTGCTCTTTGGGGTTACAAGACTTTTCAATCATACAGAGTCCTGTCTAGTAATGCAAATAAGAGTATTTGATTAACTGATGTACTTTTGTGAACTTGCTCAGAGCAAATTTGAAGTAGAAGACAGAAGAAAAAGAAAGCAGAGAAAGCTAGCCATAAGAAACTTCAGGCAAAACATGATATTTTACTTACAGAGATTCAAGTAAATAATTATAAATGCTACAAAATGGAGACACAGTAAGCTAGAAAATGAATTGTGAATGTGGTAATATTATATCAATGTTAAATTCAGTAAGTGCGTTTTAAGTCCAAAGGACAAATCATTTTTAAAATAAGGTAAAAAAGAAAATATTTACATGTTTGTGTTTTGAGATTCAATACTATTAAAGTAGGAGTGTGGTGTCAACGTGAAATGGGCCCTATAAGTTCACATCTTAACACTTGATCTCTAGATGGTAGCACTGTTTCGGAAGACTGCAGGATGGTTTAGGTGGGACCTTGCAGGAGGAAGAGAGTCACTGAGGGCAGGCCTGGAGTTCTATAGACTGCCCCCTACTTTTGGTTCCCTCTGCTTCCTGTGTGCAGATATAGTGTGACCAGCCAGCTTCCAGTTTCCACTGCCACACATAGCATACCAGGATGGACTAAGTCCCTCTGGAACTGGAAGCCAAAGTCAGCCATTTCCCACTTAAATTGCTTCTATTGGGTTAGTTTATTGCCACATCAGAAAACAAAACTTTGCAGAATGCCAGAGATTCTACAAACAGGACAGATCTAAGAGTGGATAGAAGCCCCAGCTGTTCATTTCAATGCAAGTTACTGCCATTAGAAAGTGACAATTTTCAGCAGTGCAGAGGGAGAAAGGACCCTGACCTCAGCTTTGGCAAAGGGATGATTCCAAACTTGTTTATAAGGATGTCCCCAGGAAATGTAGGTGGGGAACATGATGTTCCAAGCACAAGAAGCAAGCATGTAAGGGCGAGTACTGTGAACCTGTTCGCCACTGTCAACGGACATACACAAACACGTGTGGTATTGTTTAAGTGCCGCAGGACAGGAAGGCCATGTTGAAAAGCAAGATTAAACAATTTGGTGCTCTCAGGACATCCTAGAAATCTCTCAATGATACATTATGCTTGGATTTTATGAAAGCAAGAAGATGTCTGAGATTTAAAAAGAGAAAGTAACATTACCATTTACTTCAGGGGTTAAAACTGTATAACCAAAAAGGCAGAAGGATTTGTGTGGTGTGCAGCAAAGAAAACATAGAAAGGAAAATCATTCTAGTTTGGTGAATAATTGGAATGTGGGTGATAAGAGTGTATATAGCTAAGGATAACTCTCTGGTTGAAATTCTCTATTCAGATTGGAAATGAAGGAGTGGCTGTTGTGACATAGAAGGACTGATTCGTTTTTAGAAAACATTTGGAATTTTCTTAAATCAAACTATATTGCAAGACCCAAGGAAAATCACTGAGATATAAAAAAAAAAATAGGAGAAATTTGACTTTCTCCAGTTTACCTAATTTCCCCCACTGACTAGTTTCGGTGCTACAAATCTTCACTATTCTACACTTAATCTGAAGTGACACAAAAAATTATTATGTTAAAATTTATTAAGGTATAATAAATTAATATTTATTCAATGGGAAAAGGCTCAATATTCTAATTATACCTGCAAAATTATAAGTTAAGATAGGAGAGGAGAAGCAGGGGTGATGGCTTAGTGAGAATATTTTCTGTGTAAACATGAGGACCTGAGTTCTAATCCTAAGCCCCCATATAAAATGCCCAAAGTTGTTGGCAATGTCCCTATATCCCCGGTGCTGTAGGAGGTGGGGCAGAGACAGGAGGATCATTTGAGATTGCTGGTAACCTGTTTTCAGTTGAGAGTCAGACTTTGTCTGAAGAAAATAAGGTGGAGAGTGAAAGAATCAGATATCCGAAGTTATCATTCTCTGGTCTCCACACACATGCTCATAAGTTCCTACACCTACTACAGTCTCTCTCTCTCTCTCTCTCTATATATATATATATATATATATATATATATATATATATATATATATGTGTGTGTGTGTGTGTGTGTGTGTGTGTGTGTGTGTGTGTGTGTGTATCATGTACATACGGATTGCACAGGTGTGAGAGCACACACAGAATTTAAAACGCTGACAGAAAGCATGTACTTTTATTCTTGTCCCCAAGAAACCCAGTGAATACATTTTCTGTGTAAAGACTTAAACCATGAAAATAAGGAAAAGAAAAGAAAGTAGACAATAGCTATAGAATTCTGGAAGCTGACAGGCAGATGGAGCAGAATAGTTTACTTAACAGGAATAAGAAAGCCCAGTCCTAATCAGTTTTTAAAAAAACTGAGAATCACACAATTATACTACATGATGGACAAGAGGCTCCAAGAGTGGGTGCTGGAGCTAATATCAAGGTAGTGGCAGCACACAGTTTGAATCTTAGCATTCAGGAGGTAAAGGATTGGGGATCTCTGTTAGTTCAAGGCCAGTCTGGTTTACAGAGATAGTTCCAGGCCAGCTAGGACTATACAGAGAAACCCTGGCTTGAAAAAAATAAACAAACAATCAAACATCACAAGCAACCACAAAGGAGTATTCCCCAGGTGCTCCTGGGTTAATCACGTCGAGGTAATAGAGTCTCGAAGAAAGTCCTTCAGTCACTGAGTTGTGCTTTAGAGGGACTGTGGGACACTGGTATGTCTGATCCTCCTATCTCTCGCTCCCAAGTTCTAGAAGCCATATTCTTATTATTAACCCAAGCAGCAGGAGTGTGAGGTGAGACATTACTATATTATTTATAAGGTGTGTATATTATAGTCTTGTATCTATGTAATCACAAAATTCTCAAGAGAGACAGAATCAATAGAATCCAGAGGCAGATATATAAGGGAAGATGTATTATGGGATAGTCTTGTGCAGTTATAAAGCAAAATATTCACACAATTGGCCACTTGCTACTGGTGAACTAGGGAAAACAGTGTTAAAATTCAGTTCTAGTCCAAAGACTTGAGAATTGAGGAACCAATGGGTACATGCTTTGGTGAGAGTCTTAAGTTATCCAAGTATGCCAAGGAGCAGGGAAAGGTGGTTATGTCAGGTGGACCAATTCTTTCTTCCTTTGCCACTTTGCTCTATGTGGGGCTCTGGCGACAGAATGAATTGATAACAACCATCTTGCTTGGCTGATTACTAATGCCCTCCAGAAATACCCTCAGAGACACAGCGAGCAATAGTGTTTGCTAGCTTTATGAACCCTGATTGGGTCAGTGAAGTTGCTCTATGAAAGTAATCATTGCAGTAATGCCGTAATAGGTGGCAACAAAAACAAGCATCATAGATGATCCATACCTCTTTGTGTTTATCTTTTAACTTTACATTATGTATATGTGTGTATGCATATCAGTGTGAGTACAGGTGAAAATGTGTGTTTGTATGCACTTAGTGGCTCTCCCTGGCCACTTGTCGTCTGCTCATCATAAATACAGATGTGTGTCTACAAGCACCTCGTACTGTTTACTACATAAAAGTAGTCCAGAGACTTTCCTCATGGTTCTGACTCAAATAGTGATATTTAATTACCATCAGTCTAATGACCAATGAAAGAAGGCCAAACATTCACAATTACCACTTCAAAGAAATGATTTGTGTTGGATACTCAGGAACACAAAAAGTAGTTCTTGGTAGTTCAACAGCCCCAAAGTTGAAATTACATCACCATACAAAGAGTGGGGAAAACAGTTATACAGTTGAAACTTGAGAAAGAAAGAAACTTTCTTTCATTCAATGGGAAGATGGTTTCAGACTATTAAGACTGCATGTTACCCTCATGTGTTGAAACATTTTTAGTTGTATATCACATTAATATAGTTTTGTGTTGTCATTTAATATACATTTAATTTTAGTTTTAAAAAAGGCAATACTTTTAACATCAAAAATTAAAAAGCATTAACAAAAAAATCTTGCTGTTTTGATTCCCAAAACTAACGTGGAGAGAGTAGTTAATGCAGGGCATCTTTTTCTGTATACAGAAGGCAGAAATTCTTCAGTTGCTTCTGCTGCTCTCATTATACAAAAGCGATGAGCTCAGGTCAGAAGGGCACGTGGAGGAAGTCCTGTGGGGAATTTGTGCAGGTGAGTTATTGGCTTGTGAGCTGGGGTTTTACTGTGGATGTTCCTGAGGAATGGAATCTGAGAGCTACTGCTGACCTTCAACAGATAAATGTTTGTGAATGAGCCCCTTTCCTTGGACCTCAGGCTCTGTATCCCCAACTCAAGTCGGTTTACCTCAGAGCAGAGAATCAGATAACAGTCATTTAAGGTTGGGAATTTGTTGTTGATGCTTCATTCAAGGGTTCCTTTTTATTTGTAGGGTTTTTTTTATTATGATATTTGGATTTAGGGATATTTTCTAAAATTTATTTACTTTATTCTATATTATGCGTATATGTGGGGGGAGAGAATGTTCACATGACTGTGGGTTCCCATGGAGGTCAGAAGAAGTCATCACATACCCTGGAGCTAGAGTTAGAGGCAGTTACTAATCACTCAAATTGTTTTGGAGAAAACTTGGGTCTTCTGAAAAAGCACTAAGCCATTTTTGCAGCCCTCAGTGACATATTCTTCACTGTCCTTCTAATACATATTTATAAAAGGAAATACATAACTGCACAGACTCTCACAGATAAAAATGAAAACAAAAGGCAGAACACCCACAGCTGGGAGCATGGCTCAGTCAGGAGAACACTTGCCTAGCACTGGTGCAGTACTGGCAAATCCCAGAATTGCAAGGATACCAAACCTGGCCTTATCCTTAATTCTAACCTTACAACCCAGAGATGGGGGCAGGATGGTCAGAAATTTAAGACTTCCTCTACCACAGGGGATTGTTAAAAAAAAAGATTTGAAAAGATGATATGGAACACTTACTCAAATACACACTTAATAGATGAAAACATGTGCAAAGAACATATTAATTCCAAAGCCAAACCCACATGGACCAATGTAGGGAAGTGTAAAGGAGGGCCTGGACTAAGACTGCAGGGAAGTGATGAGAGAGAGAACTCTGCGGTCAAGATCACAGACTGTTCTTGGAAAGACCATAGCACCTTTCTCAATATCTAGGCAAGACAGTTCACAACTTCTTGTAACTCCAGCTTCAAGGGATTCAATGTCATTTACACACACACACACACACACACACACACACACACACACACACACACATACACACACACACACCACTAGATCTTAGAAAAAGAAAAAGAAAAAAGAGATATAAACCAGTGGAAGTCCTGAAGACTGAAGTTCAAGACTTCAAATCTAGAGGTGGACAGTATGGACATATAATATGGACAGTATGGTTGGAGCCCAGTGATTGTGACAAGAGATAAGAACACAGAATCAAAGAAAGACTAGATCACACAGCCTTGGCAACATTACAGATACATCTATCTTAAGCCTTAGAAGGCTTTCATCAGAAAAGTGACAGACAAATTTATACTTAAAAATACCATCCTGGCTGTGGAGACATGGCTCAGCTGCTTAGAGTGCTTGCTGCTTCTCCAGAGGACCCAAGTCCAGTTCTTAGCACCCATTTCAGGCAAATCCCTCACCACTGAAACACAAGGTAGGGGTATCCCTCACCTAGGGCTAGAGAGTACTCACCCCCATGAAATGATTGATAGCTGTGGTACTGAGTTTGATGATGGAGTCACAAAACTTTCAGGCTAACTCTTGCACATTGACACAGATCATCCCCCAGTGCACGCAGATGCTGCCTCTGTTACCTAACTCCTTTGTGGTACTCTGTGCTTGCACTGTGGCTATCGGATTATCAGTGCTTTAGCATGTGGCCAGTAAGGATGGTGTGGATTGGTCCCTCCACAATGAAATTCTTAATAAAATACCTGTTTGCTTTGACACTCAGGTGACCATTTCTGAAGGTTTTTCATTTTTGTTACTGGGTATTAGTTTGTGGCAAGTGGTCTTTGTGATAGTTAATGTCAACTGTCAACTGATTAAATTGGGAAGCAACTAAGAGACATGTCTAGGAGTGGATCTGTGACAGCATCTCTAGAAAGCATTAACTAAAGGGAGAAGACTGTCCCTAGAGTGGGCAGCACCTTCTGGCAGGGGGCCAGTTATAAACCTTGTCAAGGGGAGAGTGGTGGTGTTTGCCTGATTCTTTTCTTTTCTTCCTGGTAAGTACATCTACTCCGTTGCTGCCACTGTTGACTAGGAGTTAGAAGTTCTCTCAGAATCCTTTCAGTACCATACTGAGACTACTCAGACATCCAGCCCCTTGGAAATTACCAGTCTATGCTACATTTGTCATAACTGCCTAAAGGAACTAGACCTTTAGCTAAAGAATTTTGTATTCCTCACTTCCACTCTTGGAAATGGTGCTTTAATAGTGCCAAATTACACATTGTTTTGTGGCTTCTGATTCTCTTGATCTTAAGGAATTCAAGCAGAGCTTGCAAAATGAGAAACTAGCCCATGTAAAAAGATAAGCTGGGAAGGTGGCCTAGTCAATCGGGTGCTTGCGGAGTGAGTGTGAGGATGTGCGTTGGCATCCCCGACCACAATATGCTGGCTACTCTATGTCAACTAACTCTATAACACTAGAGTTATCTGAATGGAAGGAAGCTCAACTGTGAAGATGCTTCCACAGGATCTAGATATAAGGCATTTTCTTAATTAGTAATGGATTGTGGAGGAGTCAACCCAATGTGAGTGGTACCATCCTGGGCTGGCGGTGCTGGGTTGTCTAAGAAAGCAAGCTGAGCAAGCCATTATGAGTAAGTCAGTAAGCACCATCCTTCCCTGGCCTCTGCATCAGCTCCTGCCTCGGGGTTCCTGTCCTGCTTGAGACCCTGTCCTGGCTTCCATTGGTGATAAACAGTACTGTGGAATCATAAACCAAATAAACCCTTTCTTCCCCAACTTGCTTTTTGGTCTTGATGATTACTCACAGCAACAGAAACCCCAATTAAGCCAAATGGCATTTTTAAAAATTCTGGTATGGTGATATAGCACTATAATCCCAGCACCAGAGAAACACAGAGAAGTGGATATCTTGGACGTGCTGGCCAGCCAGCCTAACTAGTAGTGAGAGACCCTGTCTCAAAGAAAATAAAATAGAATAAGAATGAAATAGCCTAATCAAAGAAGTTTCTTTATGCATCAGATAGTGCTAATGGAGAGTTTCACAGGTGGAAAAAGTGCAGAGCGTGTCACAGGGGGATGAGTTATCTCTATTTTTACTCCTTGTCATTTTCCTCAGGTCATACACTAGAAATAACTGAAAAGTTAGAAGAGATAAAAGTCAGAGAATATTGCTACAAAATGGTGTCTTCTACACCTTGTGAGTTCACACCAGCTGTGGTTCGCAGCACACAGCTTTCACAAGATCAAGCCAGTCAACCCCCTAGCATGGAGAAGGAAGATGCTCATGAGGCTCCATGTGTAGCTGAGAAGCTCTTAGCATTTGAGGGCTACAGGGTGAGGGAGGTGAGGGAGATTCTATATATTGTTTTATATTAGTGTTTGCTTACATGTACTCTGGCCATCATGTGCATTTCTGGTGTTTGCAAAGTCCATAAAGGGACACTGGATCCCTGAAAACTGGAGTTACAGACAGTTTTGACCTACAAGGTTGAGTGCTGGGAATCAAACACGGGTCCTCTGGAAGTGCTCTTAATCACGGTGCAATCCCTCCAGACCCAGTTTTTGTCCATTTGGATGACTGATTGATTTGAGAATGTTTGTTTGTTCACTTCTTTGTTTATAGTCATTTGGCCCATGGTCAGATGTCCATGCTCCACTGGGTAGCTCCACATCCACGCACAAATTAGCACTAATTGAACAAAGTGGGTTATATTTTAACAGAAGACATAAAATTTGGAAAGGGTGGTGGGAAGATTCTGAGAGGAGGCAGAAGTGAAACCTTAGGGTGTGTGTGTGATCTAAATCCATTGTATTGATGATTGAAATTACCAAAGAATAAATAAATTTTCTTTTTCAAAATAAGGTAGAAAATGATTGAAGAAGACACAGCCACTTTCTGTCCTCCACACAAATGTGCGCACACACACATGCAAGTGGCCCATGCAAGCATCTGTACAACACATTTGCCCTCTTGGTTATTCTGCATTTCCCCCAATTTACAATGGAAAGAGGAATCAAAACAAACAGCGCCACTTCTTGAGGGACAGCATGATCTTTGCCTTGGTGCTTCCTCTGATGATATTACTGATACTGAGAAATGAAACTTGAAGCATAATGGGAAATGCTCTGAAACAGGTTCTCACTCGGCATTCACCAACACATCTAAGGCCCAGCTTCCTTGATTGTCCAATGGAGGTACCGAAGTCATAGAACTATTGAGGAATACTATGGCATACTGCTTTCCATGTAGCTTAAGGATGTTGCTACACCACACTTAATGCTTCCTTTCCTACTGTGAGTGGAGGTCAGCTGATTATTTCGTCATTGCACCAGCTAGGGCCCCAGAAACCATGACTAAGCAATGTTCACAATTCTATTAGGGTCCTGGTTTTCTGTGCATTCCTCTCCAGTAGTAAAGCATGGCTTTTTGTAGTGTCAAATCTGATTAAGCTAAATGTGAGAAGATTCATGGCTGTGTTGATTTTTCCCTTGGTGATCATATTATTCATACTATATGGCATCTGTACATGCCTAAAGAGAGATGCCTGAAAGAACAGCTATTGTTTAGAAATTAAAGAGAATGTAGTTAAAGAAGGTAAGCATCCATGCTTCATGTTAAAGATAGGGTGGTAAAGAACATTTGAAAGACAATGAACTTGATCATATGCCAAATGAAGACAACCCCATGGAAATGACCATAAATGCATGGGACTGGAATAGACCAGGGAAACGTTTGGTCAGTTTCCTGTACCTTAAAGGTGAGAAACAGCGATTGAGGGTTGCCTTGGTAGGTAAAGTAACTGTACAAGCATGTGGATGCAAATGTATAATTCTGGAATGAACACAGAAGTCATTCATATTCCCACTGTGGAAGGACAAATATAGGGAAATCCCAGGGCTCACTAAGCAGACAATTTACCTAAATCAGGGATGTCTACATTCCATTAAAAAATCTGTCATAAAAATATAAGTTAGTGGGAGATAGAGGAAGACAATCAGCATTAGCATCTGGCTTCCAAATATGCACATACATGTAAATATACACGTGCACACACACATACACACATTTAAAAACAAGTGAGAAATGTGGATCAATGTGTTGATGTCTTATCAAAAATCCACAGTGAATAAATCAAAGCTTCTTAATTCTGAAGCTTTTCATCCAGTATTGAATAGTCACCAACATGGCTAAGCCTTGTCTTATCTTTGTCTATGCAATGGAGATACAGATGGCATAGACATATTACAGCTACTTAATGCTTACATGCTTGCAAAATTGTGTGACATGGCACTTTTCATATAGATTACAGCTATAGTGAGACTGCACTTACTTCATATCCCCCACCCAGAATTTGCATTAAGACTCCAAGTTGAAAAGGTTTATCAATCAAATACACAGTACATATCACTCACCAAAATGTCTTGAAGAACTTCTTTAAGGGAATTAAAAAGTTGACCACTACTCTAGTTTTACAGCATTTTGCTTGTGTTAGTATATAAGCACCTATATGCATGAATTTGCACATGCCCTTTTCAATTACAGTAGTCAAGAAAGCATGGAGATTAACCCATGACATAAGAATGCAATCTGGAAGGATATTGATGATATAATAGCCCCACACATGCAGGATACAGCACTGCTTTCCAGTGCCATGGTAAACTCTGAATCCTTGAACTCTCACTGTGCCGCATCAGTTGCTGAGGCATGGGTTGTACCACAAGGCCAACCTGGAGGAAAATTATGGACAATGGCAAAACCTAGAGAGAAGGAAGAGATGGAATTCCAAAGCATTTTGAAGTCATGTGATGTAAGATTTGATTAGAGAACATACAGGCGGTGGGACACAGTGAACTTAACTCAGCCTTTGAATGTCAAAGTTACCTCACAATAGGAGTTAAATACTCTCTGGGTGCCTAGATAGACCCACAGGTCTTCTGCTAAATTCCCAGTAGCTTCTGAACTTCCATTAATTATGAGAAATTCTAAATCAATTATTTGATATTTCTTCTCCTATCCTTCCTCCCTCACTGTACCTCCTCATTCTTTCTATTTTTTTTTTTTTGATACAAGGTCTCAGGTAGCCCTAACTTGCCTTGAACTCACTATGTAGCCAAGGATGATCTTGAAATTCTTATCCTCTTGATGCCACTTTCTAAGAGTTGTGATTAGAGGTGTGCACCATCACACGTGGAAATTCCTCTCTTTTTACACATCAGTTTGAAAATCCATGAAAACTAGGACCATACTGTGTGTGTGTGTGTGTGTGTGTGTGTGTGTGTGTGTGTAAAAGGGGGGGGAATCCTTCAATGGCTGTGTATATCATGGAGAAGGAGGCCTCTACATATCTTCCTTCAGGAGTATAGCATCCATTCCTGACTGGCAAATTTCACCTGGACTACAAAGTTTGAACCAGAAGACTGCTGATTGGCCTGTGATATGTCCTTCTCTTTCTGATCCATCTTCCTACTTTCCTTAAAGGTGTTTTCAGGCTAAAATATATTTTCATTATATTCCTTGAAATTTGCCGGAACTCATTTTTGATACCAACTTTTGATAATGAATATGTTTACACAATGATAATCACATGAGGTGTTCAGTAAACAAAGGGTCTCTGTGTAAGTGTTTTGCAAACAGCAAATCCTGGCTTTGTGCTGGAGCCTGCTGTTGTTTACTCACAAAGGGTATAGAGACTTTGGAATGCCCCCCAATCAGGAGGAAACTACAAACTAGTTTTCTCATAACCTGAGTCAGTGCTTCTTCTCTTCTGTCAATATTAACCAGGAAAGGATTCTGCTTCTGTTATTCTGCTCTAAAGGTTTCAACATTTCTCAGGTAGGGCTGTAGAAATGACCCAGTGAAAGAAACACATTGCAGCTTGGAGGTGGTGGCTCATGCCTTTAATCTGAGCACAGGCAGAGTCACTAGGATCTCTGTGAGTCTACAGAACTAGTTCCAGGACAGCCAGGGCAGTTCCACAGAGAAACCCTGTCTCAGGCAAGCAAGCAAGCAAACAAACAAACAAATAAAATACATTACTCTTGCAGAGGGCCTTAGTTTAGTCCCTAGTACCTGTATTGGGTGGTTCACAACTACCTGTCTCTAGCTCCATAGGGGAAGGAAAGCTTCATTTGCGTATACGGCCACACACACACACACACACACACACACACACACACACACACACATGCACATAATTAAGAACAAAATAAAACTTAAAAGGTTTCCATACTGTTGGGCTGAGGGAAGATGGCTTTTAGTTAAAGTGTCTTGTAAGGATGAAGACCTGAGTTTGATTCCCAGAAATGATCTAAAAGAAAATAAAACTCTGAGTATGATGGCACATAGCTTTAATCCCTACACTGTGTGTAGGGATTAACACCACACTGTAGGAATTAAACCCTAGATTTAATATCCAGCTACCCTATCTAATTGGAGAGTCACAGACCAGTGAAAGACCCTTGTCAAAAAGCATGGTGAGTTGTATCTGGAGACTGAAACCTGAGGTTGTTCTCTGACCTCTACTGCATACTCCCTGCACACACACACACACACACACACACACACACACACACACACACCACACACACATTCTATACTATCTTTTTGGATATGCCATCCCAGGTGGGAGTGACTAGCATGTGGGTAGAATGAAGTAGATATGATATCACAGTTGTGAAGAAGATTTGGACTCAGGCTCAGGAAGGCATCAGGCAATACTTCACACCGAGTGGGTTGTTGCAATTGCATCTGACAGTATGGATAATGGCTTGATGCTACAAGGACTTCCACAAAATTCTCTTCTGAGACAATTCTAGCTTTACTCCACATCCTTGAATCTCTACTTATGCCCTTTCCTCCCTGCCTCCTACTGAAGCACACCTCTCAGTTAATGAAATAAGACCTCTATGAGCCATGATGAAGGCCACAAAGGGTTGGTGGGGGCCAAGAAAAAGTCAGGAAGGTAACACCATTAATGCTACAGGTGACATTGTTCAGGCTTTATTCAGATTCCATTTATGATGTTGAATGTGCACAGCCTTCAGCTACTGTGAGCAGTGGGTTTCAATGACTGGCCCCTAGCTGCCTCCATGAGACTGAGGACGACTAGCTTCATAGTTACGTCTCCTTAGAATGCTTGTACATTCTCTCCTTTTGTACCCTGTGTACAGCTCATGAGTTACTGTCACAAGAATACAGAAGTTCAGCCCTTTGATAGAACTAATGTTGTGGTTCTAGTCATGTACCAGAGTGTTTTGAGGTCCACACCAAGGCTAGCCTCAGCAGGATCAGATCTCCACACTATTGCATCCCTACCCTGCCTCTCTTTTCTCCCTAGAGCATCAGCAAAGTAGAGTCACCTCAGTTCCTCTGCCAAAGTTTGTTCTAAAAAGCTGTACCTAAGACATCTGGCAAAGTCCAATGGGTTAGGTACTCTAGAAACTTAGAAGTTGTACTTATGAATTCCATGGCTCTCTCTTTCATCTTGCTTTTGCTATATATTTGCTTTAGTTGTTGTCCTTATTTGTACACGAATGTTTCTTGGGTTAAAGCACTTTGCTTAGCTCCACAAGACTGAACCACCTGATGACAGCATCTCCCTATCATGGTTTTCTCAAACTCTGATGGCTAAATGATTATTAAGTGAAGATGTACTTATGTGTAAAGGCTATAGAAACCAATGAGTATCCAAGAATTAAAACATATATGATCCCCTTTTGAAACAAGCAAATAAGAAAAATGTAAGAGGAGAAGGAGGAGGAGGGAAATGTACTACATTTGTGAGTAATAATATATCGTACAAAGACGTCTAGGCTAGTGTATCCATGTATCAGATGCTCCAGACCCATTTCCATACTGCGATGACAAGGTGTGTATGCCTCTGTTCAGCACTGCTGTAACAGATTGGCATCTGAATGCAAACTCCTAGTGGTGGAATTAGAGAGGTTTCATCCCCTTCACCATTGCTGGGATTTTAAGTGTGCATCTCCATATCTGCTTGTTACATGGGATCTAGACACAGAAATTCAGATCCTGATGCATTGGAGGGATATTGATTTAGCCATCTTCCCAACCCCATGGTGCTTATATTTGTTGTTGTTGTTGTTGTCTGCTTTTTAGCCATTCTTTCTTCTTGATTTCTAATGAAAATCTGAATTTACCTTCAGCTTCTCCCACTATATCTGCTGCTACTCTGTAGAAGTTTCTACAAACAAAACAGTAGCTTCCGTGCCATCAGTCCTTTACCTTACAGCAACTTCCTTTAGGAAACACTCTGTGGGAACTCATTATGTCTAAATTAAAGGTCACATGTGTATTACTTGACCCATTTCATCATCCCACACTCATCCAATAAATATCTACTGAGTTCCTCTGATGTGATCTAAAATAAAAACTGAGAGCACACTTACTGGCATTACACAAATTTCCTCAGATAATAAAAAAAAAATTTAATGTGGTGACTGTTTTAGAGGCTAACTTTTATCTACTTCTCATTTTTATCAACCATAAATATTATCAAGTGATGGCTACCTGCCTTGTTCCTGACCAGGGAAATTGAATTTCATGAACTCCTGATGAGATTGATTTTTCTCAGAACATTGGTCTGTCTTTCCAGTAGATTCTTTTTTTCCCATTCTGCTTGGTAGTTGTATTTTTGAAAGGGGAAAGTATGTATACCTGGGAAGATTTAGAGATGTGAACATTTTTTATAATAACCTAACCACAATACATAAAGTAGAATGTGAAATGACTTCATGTCCCGTAGGTAAAAGAGTAAGCATCTATTTTGTAGACTTCTAAAAGAAATCCTTCAGTTGCCTCAGATCCTTGGAGTAAACATGCCATATAAAGTCAGTAAACATATAAATAAGTCATAGACTAAGGCAGTTATGCAGATAGAAAGTGTGAAAGGCAAAAGATGGCTCCATGCTCGAGGCATGGGAGGTAACCAAATGCTATTGTTTTGAACAATTTTTTAATTAATTTTAAATGTTTGTGTTTGTGTCTGTCTGTCTGTCTGTCTGTCTGCATCTCTGTGTATGCACATCTCTGTCTCTGTTTTCTCTATCGCTCCACCCTCATGTGTGTGAGTGTGTTTGTATGTGTGTGCTTGTGTATGAGTATGTGTATGTGTGTGTTTGTGTGTGTGTGTGTGTGTGTGTGTATGAGTATGTGTATGTGTGTGTGTACTGACATGCATATGAGGGTAGGTGCCTGAAGGAGGCTGAAGATTCCTTTGAACCATAGTGAAAGGCATTTATGAGCTACCTGATGTGGACACTGGGAACTAAACTTGAGACTTGATCCTCTAGAAGAGTAGTTGGCACTCTTAATGCCACATACCATATCACCACTTTCTTTGTTGTATCAATGCATGCAAAGTGAATGGCAGAGGTCAATGAATGCCCAAAGACCACAATAACTAACATCAACACAAATGATTAAATAAAGGGAAGATACTATGACTGCTCCTATAGTGTTTTAGGCAATGTTCTTATAAACAGTTATCCTCTAGTGACCACAGAGGTGGAATGAAATTATATGCTGCTAAGGTTGATGAAACTTTTGGACAATTCATTTACAGGGAAAGTTTCTGGGCCCTGATCATGGAAGCCAACAGAGGAAGTGGTCCTCTCTGGTGACTTCAGTATCTGACTAGTTTTAACTTGGCATGTACAGTTAACTGAAGAGATCTTCCTCTTGATGAAAATAAGAAGAAAAACAGTTCATAGACTAAGGAGAGAGCTTACCCAGAAAAGCATGTGCCATGCAAATGAGGACTTGTGTTCACTCCCCAGGTCCCACTTAAAAACAATGCTGGGTGAGGAAGCACACATTTGTAATCCAGGTGCTGTGGAGGTGGAGACAGGGATATGACTAAACTTCTCTGGAAACTAGCCTTGCTTACTAAACTCTAGGCCAATGAGGACCCTGGAGAGGATGGTAGATAAATCAGAGCACTGGGCCTTGATACGCAGCAATCTCTTGATGATTCACAATCCTCTGCCACTTCAATTCCAGAGGATCCTGTGCCTCTAAAGGCACAAGGTTCACAGTTCACATGAAATAAAAATAAATCATTTTACAAAACAGGAGAGCAGTATCCAAGTTGTTCTCTGTTCATACGTGTACATGAATCTCCATACATACACTTATATTTGGAATCATGAATACACACATACAAAATTTTCAAACTAAAGTTGGTATATTACCCGAAAAATTAGACCTGGAAGTGTCTTTGTAACTCCTTGGGGACAATCATCCTTGAATCTGTTTCATAGACAAATCTTCTCTTCAAATAGTGTCTTATGTTAAAGCCTATTTCCTAAAAACTAATAAAAAGAGATTTGCTTGTGCCTCAGGGGAGCCCCATCTGTATGACGAAGGCTCTGAACTTATAGATGGAGAACATCTAGGAGCACAGTCTGGAAGCTAAGAGGATTGGATAAAATCTCACAGTTAGATGGGTACAGAGGAAAAAGCAGTAGGTAGAAACCCTGCTCTAGTATCAACTGAAGAAGTCTCAAAAGACCTCATGCATATAAACCACATGCAAATGTACCTAAAATTCCATGCACATGGGTCTGAGGGTAACCTGAAGTTCTGCATTTCTAACTACTTCTAAGGCTGTAGTGATAAATAGTAATAGGGGTTTTCTATCTCACCTTTGATCATTTAGTTCCCAAATAAAAGAGACAAAACTTTTATATAATAAGCCTTAACCACATTCGAGCTGGGTAGACACCAACCCTCTAAACTATTTTGTCTACTTTCCTGTCGATAACCCAGAGGTATAATTTGCCATGTTCCACCTGGGTCATTCTCACCCCAACTGAGCAACCTTCGTGGCCATGTTGTCACTATTTACCTAGCCCAAGACCTTTTCTCCTTTCTTCTCCTCTCTACTCTTTGCTCTCCCCCAACCCCAAGCCTGGTTACCAAAGTTTCACCTGCCTCTCTTCTGCCTACCTATAGGCTATAGGCATCTCTATTCAACTAATAGTTATAAATTTAGGAACAAAGTTACATAACATCACTTGGTGTACTTGAGGATTTTCTAGTCCCTAAGGCAACCAGATCTTGGAGGATACTATTTCGCATTACAATACATAGCAACAGACCAAACCTCAACGTCAGGTAGTGTGAATACTGCTTCTACAAGGAACAGAGTTAGAGAAAAAAGGAAGCTCCCAGGCCAACACACAGTAAGGAGTTGAGCAAACCTTCAAGAATGATGTCTGAATTACCAAACTATCCATATAAAATGTCATCAGCTCAAGGTTAAAGATGTAGTTCAGTGGGTAAAATGACTACTTAGCATCCACACAGCCCTGAGTTCTATCCACAGCACTGTGTAAAATGGGCAGAGTAGTCAGAGATGGAAAGACCAGAAGTGCTGGCTACAGAGCAAGTTTGAAGCTAGGTAGCGATGCATCACACTTTTTCTCAACAACAACAATAACAACAATTACAATGGTAATAATAAAACATTTCATAAAATCAATTTAGACTTTACATCCTCTCAATACTGAGTAATCTATTGCAATGGTTATGTTTTTATTAATCTGACATAAGCCAGGATAAACTGAGGAAGGGGAACCTTAAATTTAGAAAATTTCTTCAATTAGAATGGCCAGTAGACAAATCTGTGAGGCATTTTCTTAATGATTGACATGGGAGGGCCCAGCCTACTCTGGTTGGTCCTGGGTGGTAAAGGAAAACAAACCATGAAGCAAGCAATAAGTAGAGACTCCTCGTGGGCTCTACTTCAGTTTCTGCTACCAGGTTCCTATCTTGAGCTCTTGCCATGATTTTTCTCCACAAAAGATTCTAACCTGAAAGTTTGAAAAAGCTCTTTGCATCCCAAGCAGCTTTTGATCATTGTCTTTATGACAACAAGAGAAAAACAAACTAGGGTGTCTGAATTTGAAAGTATAGGGAGGATTCTGAGTAGCATAGAAAAAGACAGGAAAATTTGCCAGCCCAAAATAGAACACTAGCTAATCTTTACAGAAATCATTCAAAAGCCAGCAATGGTCATTCATATTAGAGCTGAAAAAATTTGAAATTAGTAATCTCTTTGTAAATTTTTTAATTAGGTATTTTACTCATTTACATTTCCAATGCTATCCCAAAAGTCCCCCATACCCTCTGCCCCCACTCCCCTACCCACCCATTCCCACTTCTTGGCCCTGGCGTTCCCCTGTACTGAGGCATATAAAGTTTGCACGACCAATGGGCCTCTCTTTCCACTGATGGCCAACTAGGCCATCTTCTGATACATATGCAGCTAGAGACACGAGCTCCGGGGGGTACTGGGTTAGTTCATATTGTTGTTCCACCTATAGGGTTGCAGACCCCTTCAGTTCCTTGGGTGCTTTCTCTAGCTCCTCCATTAGGGGTCCTGTGATCCATCCAATAGCTGACTGTGAGCATACACTTCTGTGTTTGCTAGGCCCCAGCATAGTCTCACAAGAGACAGCTATATCAGGGTCCTTTCAGCAAAATCTTGCTTGTGTATGCAATGGTTTCAGCATTTGGGGGCTGATTATGGGATGTATCCCCAGATGTGGCAGTCTCTAGATGCTCCATCCCTTTGTCTCAGCTCCAAAGTAATCTTAACTATATGTTTCATAATATTTTACATATTTTGGGGAAGTCTCTAAACATGGAATGAATGCAGGAGATGGAAAGCCAGCAACTGCTTATGAAAAGATTGCTTGGTTACTAGAAGCAAAACCTTAGCAGTCCTTTATGCTCCCTTTGTGGCTACATCCATAGAACACAGATCATGGCTGTATCACCCCTTCATAGCATGGTGCTGACTTCATCAGGGTGAGTAGCACTAACCTTTCTTGTCAAACTTTAGGCAGTCCATGACCTTGCTGTGATCTTTCTGAGGCAGCCAATCAAATGGTTTTCAGGTTAAAAATAACTTAATGTGTTTTCATTTTAATAGAGTATTTATATTCAAATAATGACCTTAGAAATTATATGCAAATGAGTGATAAAAATATGAGGAGATTGTCTCATGGGCTTTCTTATAGCCCCTATTATTATACAATGAATACAGACTCTGATTCCTTACCAGAAGTACTACTGCTTCTAACATTGGAGGAAGAAGGGGAGGAGGGAACAAGGTGGAGAAAGAAAAGGAAAAAGAGCAAGGAGGGAAAAGAAGATGAGTAAAAAGAGAAGGTTGTAGTAGGAGAAGGGGAAGGAGGAAGAAGGGGCAAAGAGGAGGAGGTAGTAGTGGAGGTAAAGAAAGAAGAAGAGGAAGAAGGGGAGGAGAAGAAAGAGGAAGAACGGGAAGAGTAGAGAAAGAAAAACAAGATGAGGAAGAAAGAAAGGAGGAAGAAGATGGGGAGGAGGGGGAAGAAGAACATGCAGTAGTGTGGCTGGAGGGAAGAGAGCGATGAACATTTACAGGAGAATTATACTGTTCACACCCTAAGAATTCAGTTAGTAACCATAGTTTCAAGTTGACAAGGGAAATTTCATGACATTCACTATGTAATGAAGATTTCACCGAGTCACTGTCAAGGATTCAGAAGGCCTGGAGTTAGAGAAAGCACACACTTAGGGAATCTGACAGAAAACTGATTGCACTGTCCCTTATCCACAAAGTTCCGGTGTGAACATAACAGAAGTGGGAAAGACAAGTTGCTTCCATTGGCTCTACCTGTGGCACATCAGTCCTGAAGATTTAAATGACTCCTAAAGCAGATGCCAGCTAGAGGTTGAGCATATTCGAGGGCCAAGTATCCATGAAACAAAACTTTCAATTTATCATCTCAAGAAAGCTCCATTTCACTTGGTGTTTGCAAATGAAGCATTTTTCTGAGCTTAATCTGAAAAAACCAGTTTAACCAGTTTAGAAGTCACATTGGTGCTGCATTCTTGTAAGCTGGTAAAGCAAAAAAAAAAAGAATAATGAAAGATATTTTTTCTGCTCAATATTGCATTAACTGAAATGAAGTTACCAATACAACCTTGTTTCCATAGGAACTGAAATACCCTGCAGTCTGATAGAAGACAGTATATTCTAGTATACATGACCTACCCTTCTTCTTGAAGTGCATGGAATGGATGGTTACTGTCCAAAGAGTGAAACTTAAGTACAGAAAACCCAGCCTTACTAATCTGCCCAGGAGTTAAGACAGGTTTGGTAATAGTTATAATAGAAATAAAAACAGATTCATCAGCACACGAAGAAAAAAAGAGCCATGTAGAAGGAAGGACTCTGCAATGGAAAGAAAGAGCCTTGATACAGATGATTCTCTGATTTAAGGTATGGTTGCTGAATTTGTACCTCCTAACTCTACCACAATTATTCACAAACTGGTTTACAGACCCCATGTAACTTTCTCCTAAGTCCATTGTTGTTCACAAGAGTTCAATCATTCTGAGGTCAGAGTCCCTAAAAAAGGAGGGAGGATAATATAATAAAACCACTTTATTCCTTTAGGGAATTCCATAGCAGCGGGCAGTAAATTTTCATCTCCTTGTGGTATATATTTGTCCCCAGTAAGTTTTCATTTCTCCCAAATATAGCCTATCTCCCTTGGCAGGGACTGAGTCACTCTATACCTGTTACACCACCAGGAGCAAAGGAAATTAAAGTACACACTATTTTACATTATTAAATGGTGTGTATGTGTGTGTGTGTGTGTGTGTGTGTGTGTGTGTGTGTATGCATATGAGGGGTCAAAGGACCAGTTTCAAAAGTTGGTTCTATATATATATAATGAGAGAGAATCCAATTTGGGTTATCTTTCTTTGCAACAAGTGTCTTTTCCCACTGATCCAATTCAATGATCTCAAATAATTTTATAGATACTGCCCACTTTTCTTTTTTATTCATTATTTTATTTATTTACATTTCAAATGTTATTCCCCTTCCCAGTTTCCCCTCCACAACCCCCCTATCCCATTTTTCCTTATCCTGCTTCTATGAGGGTGCTCCCCTACCCACTAATCCACTCCCACCTTAGCCCCCTAGCACTCCCCTGCACTAGGTCATCAAGCCTCCACAAGACCAAAGGGCTCCCCTTCCATTGATGCCAGATAAGGCCATCCTCTGATACGTAGGCAGCTGGTGCCATGGATTCCTCCGTGTGTACTCTGGTTGGTGGTTTAGTCCCTGGGAGCTTTTGGGGGAGGGCTGGTTGGTTGATATTGTTCTTCCTATGGGGTTGCAAATCCCTTCACCTCCTTTAGTCCTTCCCCTAATTTCTCCATTGGAGTTCCTGCATTCAGTCTGATGGTTGGCTGAGAACATCCACCTCTGTATTGGTAAGACTTTAGCACAGCCTCTCAGGGGTCAGCTATACCAGGCTCCTGTCAGCAAGAGTGTCTTGGCATCAGCAATAGTGTCTGGGTTTGGTGTCTGCAGATAGGATGAATCCCTAGATGGGGTGATCTCTGGATTGCCTTTCCTTTAGTCTCTGCTCCATTCTTTGTCCATGCATTTCCTTTTGACAGAAGCTATTCTGGGTTAAATTTTTTTTAGAATGGTGGGTAGCCCCATCCTTCAGCCAGGGTCCATAACTATCTACTGGATATCGTCTCTACAGGTTCTCTCTCCACTTTGTTGTTTATTTCGACCAGTGTCATCACTATTGGGTCCTTTAATGTACATTGTTTATCAATGACTTGTCAAAGCCAATTTCTTTATTTGCAGCTTAAATGAGCAATTATTTATATAAAAATGGCTTCAGCAATCATTTAGCTGAAATCTCTATTTGTGAGTCATGTCTTTAGTAAGTAGCCCAACTTTCTAAAGTACTGGAGACTCTTTTTTCTTGGTTTACTACAATATCAGCTGTGTGATACAGAAATATACAGAGAGATCCTGGATGAACACAAAGCACCGGATTCAGAGCCTCAATGGAATTTCCAACATTAAAATTCTCTTCTTTTATGATAAATTTGGACTCTAAAAGCACACGGTCATCACAAAGGATTACAGATGTAAGGTATTGGAATATAATGATGATCCTGGATTAGAAACCATATTTGGATGTAATCACGAATTTCAAGTTAACTTCTTATTTTTACCCTGTACCTCTGTTCCTGTGTGTTAATATGTATGTAGGTGCACATGGAGGGCAAAAGACAATATTAGGTGTTGATCCTCATGCACTGCCTAACTTATTTTTTCAAACTTGCTTGGAACTTGTCAATTATACTCTGAGAAACCCAGAATTGACCTGTCCTGCCCCTAGTACTGGGATTCTAATAATACACAACCATGCCTCGCTCACAACATTAAATATCCATGGAGGGCATAAGAGGCATCAGTTACTCTGGATCTGGGTTACTGTTGGTTGTGAGTCACCAGACATGGGTACTGGGAACTAAACTCATGTCCCCGAGAAGAGCAGTAAGCACACTTAACCATTTAGCCTTCGCTTATTGTCCCCTTATCTTCAAGGCCTTTTAGAGATCTGAAGTCGTCTATTTTCATTGTGTATTTTATTTCACCTGTAGATACAAGATGTTCTTAATATAAAAATACCCTTTATGTAACTCACAGGACAAATCATGCCTCCCTTTCCCAAAATACAGATGCAAGAAGAGCCTATAGCTAGTCATCTAATTAAATTCTTTTTATAGCAATCCCAAAGCTTTCCTTTGGTCTATTTTTTTCTTTTCTAAAAGCTTGGATATTCAAATATATTTGGTCTAGCAAAGGACTGTTTGAGAGAACATACAAGAAAGGACAAGATAAAGTGGAAGGTCACATGGAACAAAAAATGTTTTTACATAAAGATGGAAAGTATCAATTTCACGATGAAATAACAGCCTCAGAAACATGGAAGAACTCTTCTTTCCTCTCCTATATTATCTTGGCTCCTTCCCTCCCCTTCTTTTCCCTCCTCACCCTTTTCTTTCCTTCCCCTTTCCTTCCCTTCCTTTCCTTTCCCTTCATCTTTCATTTGTTTTTCTTTCCTTTCTTATTAACATTCATTTTCTTTCTACTTCCTATTTACAAACATCACAGGCATAAAACATAGCCACTTGTTGAGTAGGCTCATGCTCACTTGATGCCCCCCATACTACACATACTTGTCTCTAGTATGTTTTCCACAGCAGCCTTAGATGCTGGTCAGGGATGCAAACCACCCTGCATGAAGAATCACTTACAAGCAGATGCTGTCCCCTGAAAAGGACAGTACATGTACAGGACTGGTGCCAGCCCCAGGAGACTTTATTCACCTGCAAATAACTTACAGTCTAATTCTAACTGACTCATGTTTTGCCAGTGGTGAATGCTCACTCTTGGAGGCACAACTTCAAAAGAAAACTGTGGCTAACTGGAATAGGACATGATATACCTAGTTACATGCATTGCTTTGTACATGAAAGAAAACACAAACAAATTAAATTTCCCCTCTGAGCATTTATTGCTGTGCTCTCTTGCTTCACAATAGACCCAACACCTATCTTCTCAGATTTTGAGATGAAGAAATAGAGAGCATGATTTATGCATATTGTCAGATTGTCTGAAGCAACCAACCGTCTCCAAAGTGTGAAATAACAAAGTGATGCTGCTATGAAGTCACAGCTTTAAGACAAATAGTCGTACATGAAGTCTGCAAGTCTGGTGGTATAAGTAGTAGGAAACATGGTCTTGGAGCACTGAGAACTTGAGAATGAAAGTAGAGGAAAAGTGGCTGGACAATAAAGATGGGAAAAGACGCTGCTAACATGAACCCTGATAGATGTAGAATTAATCTAAGAATCACACTTCTTCCAAGTTTTAATGCAATTACTAAAACGACTAACTCAAGCAAAAAAAAAAAAAAAAAACCCTATCCTAGGTTGGGCACAACAAGGTATAAAAGGATGGGGGGGGGGGAGCTGTTGTTCTCACCTGCCTGCCTTCACTACTTTCTGATAAAAGTGTCAACTATATTGCTGTTTCTGGTGCCACCATCCTTCCTTGACATTAGAATGCACTGCTTTGTCCTTCTAAGATGGACTGAAGATAAATTGCTCTTTATGAATCATTCAGGTCTTCTTCATCAGATAGATTGGGATTGCTGAGACTCCCAGCCATGTGTGTTTTCAGCCTCTCTAACATGTAGATAACCATTGTTGGATGTTAGACTGTGGGGACAATCTAACAAGTACATACATACATACATACACACTGTATATATATATATATATATATATATATATATATATATATATACACACACTCTTGGTGGAATCTTGTAAAAGATAAGAGTCATCTTAACACTACACACACACACACACACACACACACACACATATATATATATATATATATATATATATATATATATATATACACATTTATCACAAAAATCACCCATCACACATACATCTGAAAGTAGAGTCCTCTTTAGAGTGATGATGAGTCTCATCCTCAGAGAGGATCTTTGTGGATCACTCATTTGATCATAACTATTAAGTTGGAGGCTGGAATAGTACATTCTCTAGCAAGTAAAAAATATATGGAAAACTTATCATATGGAAATAACACAATCAGAAAAGGCAATTTGAAGCTGATAGTTGTTGTGAGCCTCCAGGAAGCCTTCTGGGCTGTGGTGGAAATATCATGCTTGGGACTGCTCTGTTTGGCCCAGGGTCATTCTTTGGATCAAGCCCAAAAGTTTGGACCATTCTGTAGTGTTGGAGATAGTATACATTAAGAGCTGATTGAAGACCAAGGAACATAGATCTTTGTGTAAGTGCAAAGCCGACAGGAGAACCTGGTTTAATCCCTGATTCACATGAAAAAGCTGGGTGTAATGACACATCCTTGTAATCTTAGCATTGGGATGATCCTGGGTAGTTTATTGGCCAGCCAGCCTAGTCTAATTGGTGAGTTCCAGGACAATGAGAGATTTTAGTTTTAAAAAACAAGCAAAGAAACAAACACAAAACAAAACAAAACACCCAAGGTGCACAGCACCAAAGGAATCACATAGATGTTGTCTTTTGGCTTCCACATTAACATATGCCCCCCACACACATGCAATTATGCACAAACATGTACCCACATATATCAACACACATACACTGAGAGAGCTGATGAAGGTTAATTCTGCTGGTCTCTATTTACTGCTGTTCATTATAGCACTTACACTGATGACTGAGCCAATTAGACTTGGCAGACTCTGGGAGCTGACTCAACATCCTGGGCTTTCCCGGTGTCATCCACTCACATCTGCATACCTTCCCTTCTTCATTTTTCTGTTATATTTCCAGAAGAACATTGTGTTCCAAAACATCCAGTTGTTTCTTTCCAATCATTTTTAAATTGCTCGTTTGGGCACAAGAATCTGTGGGCAAATGTCAAAAGCTTATGCTGACAATTCTGCTTATCCTCAGCACAGCATTTCTGGGTCCAATCAGGAAAAGCTCTTCCTATGTTCTGTAAGTATTCCTTCACTAAAGCTGAAGCTCCTACTAATGCTTTCTTGGAGTCACATTGATTTTGTGAAATCTCTTTGCACAGAGCAATGTTGAAGGCTAAAAATAGAGAACAATCAACTATGCTTTGCTCTACAAAGACACATGAAGCAGAATCATATCCACATATCTCTTTCTCTCTCTCTACATATATTTATTTGCCTATGTATTTATTTGTCTGTGGCATAAGATACAGACATCACAAGGCTGGAGAGATGGCTCAGTGGTTAAAAACACTCACTACTCTTTAGATGATGGGTTCCATTTCTAGAACTCAAGTAGGGTGTCTAACAGGTACTGTATTTTCAGATCCAGGGTACCCAATGCCCTTTTATGGCCACATTAAGCACCATGGTATACACACACATATCCAAGCACACATACATAAGCATATAAATTAAATTTACTTAATGCTTACAAGGATAAGAAGATGTATGTCCCCAGTCTAACCTCTATCTTCTATACAGGGGTCATCCATGAAGCCTGAAGATGTTCTGGAACAACTTAGACCCCTGAATCCTACAATACTGTCATCTAATGTGTGTCCAGTGCTTTAGTACAAATATTTTACTTTGTGCATACTGGGATTTTAGAAGGTACTTTGAAATTCACATTGATAATTATAAATCATCTCTTGAGTAGATTGAGCTAAGTTTGATTGTGAGTTAGCAATACTTCTCATGTTCACCATGAGATGTTGATGGCATAATGCAAGTCAGAGAACATTATAGAGTTGTAAGACTGAAACACTTGTGATCGAAGCAACAAAAACAGGAGGTGTTGGTGTGGCAGCCCATACTACTGGGAGTCCACTGGAAGTCATCAGCCATAGTATTTTGCCTCTGCTAGCCATTTGCCATGAGTTTGAGTGCCCCTCATTTGGAGATGAAGAAACAAGCACTAGAAAATGAGAAGGAGGGAAAGTCCAAGAAGTAAGTGTTGATGACTAGCTCCATGTCTAAGTATGTATGGCTGGAATCCTATAAATAAGTAAGCAAATACAATGGATGCTTTTGAGGCTGTGTGGACCTCTTCTGGTGGAAGTATAAATTTGTGTCTCTACAATGGAAGTCAGCAAGGCAGTTCTTCAAAATAGATTTGATGTATGACCCAGCTCCACCCACTCCTGAGCAAATGTTCAAAGGAACCTCTGTATTTTACACAGAGATTCTTGAATGCCAGTGTTGGTTCCTGCTCTATTCCTAATATCAATGGATTGAATCCAGTCAGTGTCATCACCAGATAAATGGATAATGAAGATGTGGTTTAGATACACAGTAGAAGTTTGCTCATCTTGATAACAAATGAAACTTGCAGGGAAATGGGTGGAGTAGAAAGAATTAGGAGATGATCCAGAAACACTAGAAGAATACAAAGCCTGAAGTTTTCTTTCTTTTTTTTTTTTTGCTTTTTTATTAATTTTTATTAGATATTTTCTTCATATACATTTCAAATGCTATCCCAAACATTTCCCATCCCCCCCCACTCCCCTACCCACCCACTCCCACTTCTTGGCCCTGGTGTTCCCCTGTACTGAGGCACATAAAGTTTGCAAGACCAATGGGCCTCTCTTTCCAGTGATGGCCGACTAGGCCATCTTTTGATACATATGCAGCTAGAGACACGAGCTCTGGGGGGGGGGGGGTACTGGTTAGTTCATATTGTTGTTCCACCTATAGGGTTGCAGATCCCTTCAGTTCCTTGGATACTTTCTCTAGCTCCTCCATTGGGGGTCCTGTGATCCATCCAATAGCTGACTGTGAGCATCCACTTCTGTGTTTGCTGGGCCCTGGCATAGCCTCACAAGAGACAGCTATATCTGGGTCCTTTGAGCAAAATCTTGCTAGTGTATACAATGGTGTCAGCATATGGAGGCTGATTATGGGATGGATCCCCGGTTATGGCAGTCTCTAGATGGTCCATCCTTTCGTTCAATATGCACATTGCAGAGAGTTGATGTTGGCCTTGGTGTTCAAGGAATTCATGTTTTGCAGGACTTGTGCTTGTACGTGATGGTATTTTAAGATTTATGTTGGTTGTCCTTGTTTAGAACACTTTTATGGGATAAAACCCCTTCATTTGATATGAGTTACATTTCCTCAAAACTGATAGTACAGAATCATAGACTACAGAGTTCTACATTGTTACATTTTGATATACATAACTTTTGGTTGAGAATTTTTATTTGTACTTTTTTATTATTGAAATAAATTATTCTTGTTTTAGTCTTCTAGTGTTTCTGTGTTTCTTACAGCTAATCAGCTGGCATGTGTAACCTCAAGGTATCCATAGCAAATATATTGATGAATGGATGGGGTTGTCACACAACAAACTGCATTTCTTCCAGCCTCAGTTCTCAGGAAAACCACTCAGGCAGGTGGTCTTGGGGTATATACGAAAGAAATTAAGGTGAGCCATTGGAGCAAGCCAATAAGCAAAAGTTTTCCATGGTCTCTGCTCCAGTTCCTGCCTCCAGGTTCCTCCTTGACTTTCTGCCCTGGTTTCCCTCAGTAATGGACTATGGTCTGAAAGTTTATGAGATGCAATTAAAACTTTTCCTTCTATGCAGAGAGAGAGAGAGAGAGAGAGAGAGAGAGAGAGAGAGAGAGAGAGAGAGAGAGAAAGAAAACACCTAGGTTCAGCAAAACAAAAATTACATGTTCTTTCTCATTGGAAGTGTCTATATGTATACAAATAAAAGAATTTAAGGTTAATATAAACTTGGTAGTAGATAGAAAACCAGAAACTAGGAACATGAGGTACTGAGAAAGTTGGGAAGCAGCAAAGGTTCCAGGAGAAATGAAATAGAAAGCAGGCTACTGGGAACAAGGAAGAGGGAGAAGAAAGAAACTATGAAACTGTTTCCTTGGAAACTACCATAACACATCTTCATTATTTGTATGATCAGAAATGAAAAAAATAAATGTTAATGTTAAATTAAATATAAGGCCAAACTATGATAGTTCCGTTTGCATTGGCATGGAAAAAAATGTAACAGCTGAAGGAACAGGATGTCTGCTGCATTTCCTAAAAATGTCAGGGAAGTTACACACATGAACAACAGCAGCAAGCCTGCCTAAGCAAGGACTGAGCAAGCACAGCACCAATAGATACACTAATATGGAGTGGGGAGATGTCATGGGGCCCCAACCTTAGACGAAGGACCATAGACAACTAAGAAGTGCTGACAGTAAGAGGAAACAGTCATCCTCAGGGAAGATCCCCCATCTGGCTGTCTAATTCCAAATGGTCAGTCCTGAAATCATATACTTACCATTAACATTATACATAGACTGGATATAGACTGTATTTGTATATTTGAAAATATATATACACACACACACACACACACATGATAACAGCAAAAACAACAACTATTAAAGAGGCCATGAATTTGAGAGAAATTGAGGAGGGTGCATGGGGTGATTAGAGGAAGAAAAAATGAGGGAATAACATAATTATGTTTTAACCTCATAAAACTTTTTAAAATGCATGATTAAAGTAGGTACTATCTACAGTCCACAGAAGTTTCTGAATCCCAAGAGAACAAGGGAAAGTAGGACCTCTGGACACCCCTGCCTGACCACCAAGTGATTTCTCTTCAACATCCCCTTTCTCTGTTTCATCCTGTTGGATTAAGTCCTTCCTATCCCTATTCATATGAAAGAGGGAACCAGGACCACAGGAGTCAGACATGTTTTATATTACATCATAAAATTATTCAGGTTTTCATACTTCAAACCAGGGGTTAATATTATAATATATGAAGAACTGAAAAAAAATAAACAATAAAAACCATCCCCCTTCAAATGTCAAACAGTAAATGGGCCCAGTGACTTGAATAGATGGTTGCAAAGACATGTAAATGCTCAATAAATATGTTGAAAAGTATATAACTTCCTTAGTCACCAGAGAAACACAAATTAAAACTACTTTGATGTTTCTTCTCACCCCAGTCATAATGGCTGTCATCAAGAAAACCAAGGCCAGCAAAGGATGGTAAGGGTGTGGGGAGAGGAAAGTCCTCTCGTGATCCTTTGGGGGCAATAACTAAAAAGACCAGTATGAAAATCAATGTGCAGGCGTCCCAGGAAAGTAGAATTTAGACTTCTGTAAGTAGAATTTAGACTTCTTGGAGGTGCTGTGTCTGTTTCCTAAAGAACACACAATTGTGAAATGGAGGGATGATTAAATCTATCCAAGTCATGAACAAAAATTATAGCCTTAGGATATTCATATGCACTTACGGTCTTCGGAGAACCTACAAAGAGTCAGCATCCTTAGCATCACCAAGTGGCTCTTCTCAGCTATCACAAAATATTACATCACAGCCCCTTTGACCATTAAAAATAATCTAGATTCATTGTGGAAATGAAATTTGAAAACAAGAATTTTCTCACACAGAACTATGTAAGTATGAGTTACATACTTCTAGGGAATGCTATGATGGTCTGGAGTCTCCGGTCTTAGCCCTCCATCTTACTGTATGAGCACTGGGATTTTAGATTAGAGCAAAATACTTAGATTTTCAAGAATTCTAGAGAACTCAGATCCTGCTTTGCAGGAATCACTTCACCAACTCAGCCATGTCCCTAACACCTCAAGTTAAGCTTTATTGACTTCTTCTTATATCTAAAGTCATAAGGTGTTGGTCTTTCTCTACTTGGTATAATGTCCTTGAGATTCATCCATATTATTGCAAGCAGCATATTCTCTTCTGTGTAGGAGAATAGAACTCAACCTTTCCTTTATCCTTTGTTCATGAATGGGCACATGTTCCTTATGTTTCTCCACTATTGTGACTAATGTTACATGAATAATGGGACTCATTTTTTTTTTTGACAAACTGATTGTATTTCCTGTACAAGTATAGCAAATAGTAGGACAGCTAGTTGCATGTCATATGATAATGCTAATTTTGACATTTACTTAATGTATTTACTTGATGTATTTGGTGTGGTGTGTGTGTGTGTGTGTGTGTGTGTGTGTGTGTGTGTGTGTGTGTGTATGTGTGCATGTGCACACATGTATAGAAATAAATACATTTATGCATATGCAGGTGGAATACAGAGGACAACCTCAGGTGTCATTTCTTAGGCACTGTCCAGCACTTTTTTTAAGGCATTGTCTCTCACTGTCCTGGTGCTCTCTATGTACTTTAGGCTGGCTGGCCAGCAAGCCCCAGGAATCCTTCTACCTCTATCTTCCCAGTACTTGGGTATACACCACTACATGTGGCTTTTTAGAAATGAATTGAGTTATTTATTTATGTCCAGATCTCAATCTCCTTTCTTTCCTACCCTCCCATCCCCATCCATTCATCTCACCTACCCCATCATATCTGCTTCCCCTTTTCCTCAGAAAAGAGTAGGCCTCCTGTGAGTATCAACCAGCCTTGGATTATCAAATTGCAATAAGACTAGGTGCTTATTTTTTCATTAGGTTATGTAAGGCAACCCAGTTATGGAAAAGGGATCCAAAGGCAAGCAATGTAGTCAGAGATAGAGCCTCGCACTTTAGCAGTCCCACATGAAGATCTAGCTGTGTGACTATTATGTAAGTGCAGAGGGCCTAGGTCCCTCCCATGCATTCTTTTTGGTTGGCAGTTCAGTCTCTATAAGCTCCTATGGGCCTAGGTCAGTTTATTCTGTAGGTTTACTTGTATGGTCCTTGACCCCTCTGTGAAGTGGAAAGTTCTCGTTTCTTTGGAAAGGTAGTTATGTCCGGTGACATTTTCCTGTGCCACACAGGTAAAAAGATGTTTTGTTTTAGCAAACACAGGTGAAAGGACCTGGAATGTATGAGTATAAATATGACCCCAAAGACTGAGAGACAAGCACTGAGCATGGGTATGGTTTGCTCCACCTCACTAGTCTTCACTAATGACATGCATGTGTTGATTTGTCTTACATAGCATTGTTGAGCTCAACTTGTGGTAGTGATGCCATTGAAAGAAATTCACCCAAGTACCGGCCCAAGAACTGCTCGTGAGGTTCCTGAAGCAGTGTGCTGCTTCCATGGCTTCACCTTAGGCAAGTTGGAAAGCCTTGCAGCTTTTTTATTTTCTTTCTTCAGAATTGAACTATTACAGCTGGTTCATGCCTGGTGTCTGTCTATAGAAAAGACTGGACAGTAGCTGTTGGTTTGTGTATGCTGTCTGCCTGCCTAGAGGATTGGTCTGCAGCTGCTGAAATGTATTTGGTGTTTCCTATGAGACTGAACTACTGAGAAAGAGTGAACTTTTCCCCCAAAGAACTATTGCTAAGCTGGTCTACTTCCCCCATATCCTAATAACTTTTCCCCACTACCTGTGCTTGGTGGTGGGCTAAAGGAGAGGTTTAATCATTACTAAAAATACGTTGTAAAAGAAATTCTGCCTACATCTCTGGCTCCTTCAAACCTTCTTTCTTTCTTCCATAGGAATCACCAAGCTCAACTTAGTATTTGGCTGTGGGTCTCTGCATCTGTTTCCATCAGTTTCTGGGTGATTCCTCTCTGAGGACAGTTGTATTAGGCTCCTGTCTGAAATTGTAGATAAATGTCATTAATAGTGTCAGGGGTTTGCTCCCTCTCATAACGTGGGTCCTGAGCTGGGCCAGTCATTTGTTGTCCCTTCACTCAAATCCAGCTCCTTCTTTACCTCTGCACATGTTGTAGACAGGACAAATTGTGTGTCTAAGGTTTTATAGCTGGGTTGGTGTTGTCACAGTCCCTCTGTTGATTGGAACTAGAAAAGATCACCCTGAGTGAGGAAAACCGGAGTCAGAAAGACAAACATGGTGTGTACACCCTTGTAAGTGGGTATTAGTCATTCAATATAGGATAACCAGGCTATAAAACAGTCTTAGCGATGAAGCTAAGTAACAAAGAGGGCCCAAGTGGGGACATTTGAATCTCATTGAGAAGTGGAAATAGATTAGACATCAGGGGTAGGTGGAAGGAGGGGACTGAGTGGGTGAGAATGTGGGGATGAGAATAGGAGGGAAGGTGTTGAGGGGATAGAGGAAGAGTCCTGGAAGAGACTGGATAGAGTGGGCATATCTAGGACAAGGTAGAACCTAAGACAATGGAAACTCACAGGAATCTATTAGGGTGACCCTGGCTAAGACTCCTAGCAATGGACAATATAGAGCCTGACCTAGCCATTTCCTGTAATATGTGTATTTTTACATCAGTCCTGAGGACAAAATTCAATCTTCATCCTTTTGCTACAAGTGCTTTCCCAACAGAATCATCTCACCAGCTCTTTAGTGCTGCTTATTTTTTTGGAAGCACTACTGTGCCATTTTTCATGGGCGTTGTACTAAATTACATGTGTACTTATCACGTGTGATAGCTCTCATTTCCCTTTTCTTCAACACTTGCTATCTTTCATCTCTTTGATTAAAAAAAATCAATCTTAGAATAAATGTATCACTTCTTTTTCCATGGGTTCTTCAATGTCTATTGAACTGTTGTGTGTCTTTTTATCTACTTTTTTTTCAAAATATTCATATTGCTCCCTTGCTTTGCAGTTGCCTTCCTTGTTTTCTTGTTGTGTTTTTTGTGTGGGTGTGTTTTACATATTTAGACGTTAATGCTTGTGACAGTTTCAATTTACAACTTGGAGCTCAGTGAAGTTCTCTGCTGTCTGAGTATTTGACTTAAATCTCCTATCTTCACTGTCACCTTGCCTTTATTTCAAGCTCTGATGCTCACCCAAGTGAACCACCTGTTTTTGAACTATCATATTTGGTAGAGAAAATTTATATGTCCCACTTGCATGGACTGCTGACCCGTGTCCACTAAGCTATGACTGGGAAAAGGACCATGGCATAAGTAAGAGCGACCCTGGGGAGATGCTGATCAGCCAGATAAAAGGGAAGCCTGTATCTAATCATTTTCCTTGGAGGCAAAGAAGACAAAAGCCAAAACACTATACTTTCCATTGTGACTTTGCCTCCTTCTAATGTCATACAAAGTCCCTTGAAGGAGAAGCAGACCACATAGAGACCTGAAATAAAATACTTACAGCAGACACATTCATAAAGCCAACAAGCTGGAATAACACTGCTGTCCATCAGCTGTTGAACATTAAATATGTTGTGAAATAGCCATGCTATGGAGTCCTAGCCCAGCAACGTGAAGAAACAAAGTATAGTATACAAGAATCTCGAGGACATTTATGTGAAATGGAGGAAATCAAATGTGAAAGGCTGAACTGATATTCCCACTCACATCAGAATTCTTGAAACAGCAAAACTGCAGTAATAAAAATAAACAGAATAGTGTTTAAGCAGGGGTGCAGGCTGCAGAGGTGTCAGCAAATATACATTTAAAAGGCATTTTGGGGTAATAGAGTTATTTTAAAATTGCACTTTGCTGTTGATTACTTGATTGTATACAATTACCAGATCCAATAAATTAGTAAAACTCATTCAAATGGGTAAATTTCACTGTACTGAAATTATATATCAGGAAATAAAGAAGCCAGTGCTTTCAGTAAAATTTGTCTTGAGTGATGAGTTCTTGCCTTTCCTGTCCTTTCATTCTTTGAATCAGTGGGAAAATAATCCCTTCCTGCAATCCTTGATGACCTCAACATGATGACATCATCATACCCAGCTGGACAGGAGTAGTTCATTTCCCTTGAGGCAGAGCTGGAAGTGAAAATACATATTTTTTTTAAGGAAGTACAATGCAGAAGATAGGGACCCTGATATTCAGGCAGAGCAATGCAGATCTCTCACAAGAGCAACAGAGAAATTGGATAGGTTCTTCAACAAGAAATTTCTCAAAAAAACAAAGCAGTATATAAACAGAATTGGTCTCGTAGCAACAAGCAAGATGAGGTGGAAATAGTAAGGAGCAGAGGAAATGAGAAAAAATAGCAAGTTCTGCTTATGTCCTGGTTTCTGTCTCTGTGATAAACCACTCTGATCCAAAGCAACTTGGAGAAGAAAAACGTTATTTCATCTTACAGGTTGCACCAGTCCATCACTGAGAGATGTCAGAGCAGAAAGGCAGGAAGGTGCTGGAAAGACAAACCAAGGAGGAACACTATTTGCTGGTTCCCTCCCTCTCTTGTTCCTAAGCTCACTATACAGCCCAATACCATCTTCCTGAGGAATAGGCTGCCCAGAGCAGGGTAGGCAGTCCTATAGCAATTAATAATGGTGACATTCTACAGCACACATACTTCAGGCAATCCCCTAATTTGGAGTCCTTTAGATGATTCTGAGTTGTATCAAGTTCAATGATGAAGCTGACTAGGACAATTTTTCATAAAATGTGTAAACTTTAGACTTGAAATGGAAACCTGAAAAAAACTATCCATCCACAGCAAGGACAACGAAGCCCCATGGCAGTTCAAAGTTATAGAAAAACTGTATCCACTTATTGTCCTAGTGGAGAGGGAAGAGGTTTTGCTTCATATCAAATGATAAAATATAATAGGAGATTGTTTTAATATACTTGGCTAATGCATATCTTTGCAACACCAAGGTAAACTCTTAAGAGTTGCCAACTCCCCCTTGGGCATTCAAAAACATGTTTGCAGTATTCTACCATACCCTAAGGCTTTATAAAAACAGAAACTGATGAACAATCATAAAAATTGTTGTTCCAGTATCTTATATTTCATGAAACAATATTATGCCTAGCATAAAAGAAAAAAATAGCAGGCAATTCTAGTGTATCTCTTCAAGCTTTACAATCATCTGCAGCATATTGAGATGGTCCCAAACAGAATTTATCCTTCTACCTGAGGATTCATGTGCCTTCACCCCCACACAATAGCCCATTTCTTTGCTGTACCACAACCACTGGTAAGTGATGAAGGCAGAGACACATGGCTGCTCAAAAATTACATTTGGGTGCTTAGTCCTAAACAGAGTATTAATATGCCTCTCTAAAATTCAGGGAGGAAGAAGGTAAGAGCTATAAAAAAGGGAAAGTCTGTGAAATGCTGTCATTTGGGCATGACAATATCAGCACAGACATGAAATCACAGACAAAGCAGCTGTAGTCACCTCTTCTGGGTCAGCAAATGACTGGAGCGATCATCAGTTAATAATGGCTCCGGAAAGGGCTCATAGTTCAAGAGGATTCACTCCTTTTTGCAGCTGAATTATTGGCTACTGATGAATTGGGTGAGATAGGCATTGTCTTTTGTTGTATACTCAATGGTGATGATACCAGCCTTTGATGTGTAGCATGACTGTGGTAACACACACTTGTAATCCCTCTGATAGAGTTGCTGAGACAGGAGGAACTGTGAGTTAGTTTGTCAGGAAATGTTGCGAATTAGAGTTTCATGAGAGTTTCATGATATCCTGGCTCAAATTTAAAGTATAGAATAATTGAGAAGTGATACTTGACATCAGCCTCTGAGCTACACATACTCACATGCACATGCACACGTACCCACACACACTTTTAGAAGTATGTATTTCATAATTAGGCATTCGATATCAATTGGAGTCATGTTTTTAAGGTCAATGTAGGATTAAACTCCTCCCTGTGTTAGAAAGAGTAGCTATCATAGTTAGTATATATGGCCCTAAATCGAATGTTGTTGGTTGTGTTGACTCCATATACCCACCCTTTTTTAAAATTTTTAATATTTTTATTACATATTTTCCTCAATTACATTTCCAATGCTATCCCAAAAGTCCCCCGTACCCCCCCCCACTTCCCTACCCACCTATTCCCATTCTTTTGGCCCTGGTATTCCCCTGTATTGGGGCATATAAAGTTTGCAAGTTCAATACCCACCCTTTTGAGAAGGTAGACAGGCCAATAGCATTGAAGGCACTGTGAGTCAGCAATGCACTGCTAGTGATTGTCTTGGGACATGTCAAAGGTTATGCAAAGCAACACAACCATAACCCAAGGTTCAGCTCCTCTTTGAGGCTCCATATATTCCCAGGGTCCTGTTCTGCCTCTCTCTTATTCCTGGACCCACTACACATATCCTCCTAGTCATGATTTAGTGTTGTCTCCTAGTTCAAAGCCCACCTTAGAAGGAGGACCCTGGCACCTACTCTTCCAAAGTGTTCCAAAAGCCCCCTAGCATTCTGCTTCCTCTCATTTTGGGCAAAATACACATTTTCGTCTGATCTGAATTTGGAAAGAATTCACACATTTAACATTTTCAAAACTTCACACCAGCTCATGAGTCACTCTATAAAGCTTTCAATCCTTTCAGGTTCTTGGAATTCTAATGCAGGCTCTACTGCTCTGAGGGGTCCCTACTTAACAGTCTGTGTGGAGAAAGTATTTTGGTTGTAGGGTGTGCCCGAGTTTCTCCAAATCACCTCCATGGGAGCAAAAGGAGAGCCTTCAGTAGGTGTTTTATTTAATATTGTCAACATGAATATAGTATTGCCTAGGAGACAAACTAGGCATGTCTATGAGGGAGATCCTACACTGGATAGAGAGGTAGGGAAACCTGACCTGAATGTGTATAGCACTGTTCTGTGGGCTTGAGTTCTGGACTAAGTAGGAAGGCCAGGGGCGGGGGTGAGCACCAGCAGTTATCTCTGCTTCCTGACTGCAGATGCTGTCTTCATCTACCTGACACATCTCCCACCGTTCCTCTCTCCTCATGATGATCTAGACTCTCCAATGATGAGCCACAATACACTTTAAATTGCCTTGCTCAGGTATCTTGTTATGGCCACAGGAAGATAATTTATATAATTGGTATTCTTATTTTAGTAGAAATAACTCAAAATGTTGCTTATTTAACTCATTGCTCTTATTAGAATAGTGACATCTTGCCCCTAACTCACCCATGGTTTCTTTGTGATTTTTCTGAAGAATCCACATAGCGAAACCTGAATACATTCTTTTTTAATTTAACAAAGGAAAACTGTTTCTGCACAGTTAATTTGTACCTCTACACACTGCTGCTTGTACCTCTCTGTATGTAGTAAGAACTATATTCATGAACTCTCCATGTTGAGATTAACAACCAAGTTGAACTTTTGAAAATGCTTGCAAGGACTCTCTTGAATATAGACTATGCATGTGCATGTACATACACACACACAGGCACACACTCTAAAATGAAGTTATCCAGAGGTTTCCTAGGAAATTGCTCTCATCCCTCCCCCAACCCCTAAAATAAGTCATACCATTACTTTAATGAGATTTGACCAGATGGAAAGACACCTTCTTTATCAGTTATTTCCCACTATGCTTAAGAATGAATATGTTCTTCTGAGTAATATTTTATCATATGACACTTGAGATACAGTTCCATGAGCATGAGAGTTACAAAATGAAATTGAAATGCTCTAACACCAAAGCCATAAGCAAGATGACAGATATTGATTGTGCCCCAAGATGTAATGTAGGCACCTAATGGGGCATAGTAATGTTCCATGAATCATTAGAATATTATTTAAAATTCCCCCCTCACCTGAGGGATTGCTAAAGGGGCATTTCACCTTCAAGTCACTCCCTCGCCTCTTTAGACAAGAAGAGATCTTGATAAGGTCATTAGAACATGATGAACTTTTCATAGTTTTAAGAAAATTACTACTACTTCTTGGATATCTGGAAGCCATATTACATGTGTGTATATGTGTATGTGTGTGTGTGTGTGTGTGTGTGTATGTATGTGTATGTGTGTGTATATGCATAAGTATATGTACATGAAGATTAAGTAGCCTTCAACTATTTCACAACCAACAGTCAGTACAAAAAGCCTCAGAACATTTACTTAAACAAAATGGATTCTGGTTTATTTTTGTTTGTGTTTGAGTGGAGGAGAAAGCTTGTTAATGTGCATGCCTGCAGAGGCGAGAAGAGGCATTCATATCCTCTGGTTATAGAATTAGAAGACAGTCATAATTGACCAACTGTCTGACAAGGTACTAGGAACTGAACTCCAGTTCCCTACAAGCATAGCAAGAACTCTTAACTCCAGAGCCATCTCTCTTCCCTTAAAATAAATTCTAATATTGTCATAAATGACAAATAATTACCATTTAGTGAAGATTTCCATGGTGGTTTGTAGTCTCATATTTGTCTTTAGTGAATGATATTTTTAATTTTATTTTAAATTAATTGTGTGTGTGTGTGTCTGTGTGTCCTTGTATACTTGTAAGTACAGGTGCTAGTAGAGGCCAAAAGAGAGTACTGAGTCTCCTGAGATAAAGGGGATTGTGTGATACTACTATGATATTGTGAAGCAATTGGGGTTCTCAGCAAGAGTACTATACACTCTTAACCTCTGTTCCATCTCTGCTACTATGTTGCCCATAACTGCTTCCACAATGTTCGTGGCTTCCTTGGGAGAGACCAGTTCTGAGTAGAGAGAGCTGTGGCACAGGGTCAGCTCCAGGCACAAATGGAAACCAGAAGGATCCTGTCCCAGGCTGCTCCTCGGTTCCTGTGTTCTGAGGGCCCCAGGCGGGTCCCTCTAGGGCCAGATATTTGAGCAGAAGTGGTGATCTTACCTGTGCTCTCAGATATGTCAGAACTCCTGGGAGACCTGCTCTTTCTCAGTGGGATCTTAGTATAGAGAGTTGTGGCACAGTGTCAGCTCCAGGGTACAGATGGAAACCCATGAAATGCTCTATTATTATAGCTGTGATCTAACTTGCTTTCATGACCTTTAAAGTAGTGCTTTGCCCCACAGCAGATGCACCTCTGTCCTCTGCTTACTTTGCCTCATAGGAGACACACCTCTGTACCAAAACCACACAAAGACCCAACAAAGGAAGAGAACTTCAGAACAATTTCCCTTATGAATATCGATGCAAAAATACTCAATAAAATTCTCACAAACAGAATCTAAGAACAAATAAAAACGATCATTCACCAAGATCAAGTAAGATTCATCACAGGGATGCAGGAACAGTTAAATATATGGAAATCCATCAACATAATCCACTACATAAACAAATTCAAAGAAAAATAACCCCACATGATCATTTCATTAGATGCTGAAAAAGCATTTGACAAAATTCAACATCCCTTCATGTTAAAAGTCTTGGAAAGATAAGGAATTCAAGGACCATACCTAAACATAGTAAAAGCAGTATACAGCAAACCAGTAGTCAACATCAAACTAAATGGAGAAAAACTTGAAGCAATCCCACTAAAATCAGGGACTAGATAAGACTGCCCACTCTCTCCCTATCTATTCAACATAATACTTGATGTTCTAGCTAGAGAAATTAGACAATAAAAGGAGGTCAAAGGGATACAAATTAGAAAGGAATAAGTCAAACTATCACTATTTGCAGATGATATGATAGTATACTTAAGTGACCCCCAAAATTCCACCAGAGAACTCCCACAGTTGATAAACAACTTCAGCAAAGTGGCTGGGTATAAAATTAACTCTAACAAATCAGTAGTCTTCCTATACTCAAAGGATAAATAGGTTGAGAAAGAAATTAGGGAAACAACACAATTCACAATAGTCACTAACAATATAAAATATCTTGGTGTGATTCTAACCAAACAAGTGAAAGATCTGTATCAAAGAACTTCAAGTCTCTGAAGAAAGAAATTGAAGACCTCAGAAGATGGAAAGATCTCACATGCTCATGAATTGGCAGGATTAATATAGTAAAAATGACCATCTTACCAAAAGCAAACTACAAATTCAGTGAAATCCCCATCAAAATTCCAACTCAATTCTTCACGGAGTTAGAAAAAGAAATTCTCAAATTCATTTGGAATAACAGAAATCCCAGGATAGTGAAAACTATTCTCAACAATAAAAGAACATTTGGAGGAATCACCATCCCTGACATCAAGCTGTACTACCTAGTGATAAAACCTGCATAATATCGGTACAGAGACAGGCAGCTAGATCAGTGAAATAGAACTGAAAACTCAGAAATGGACCCACACTCCTATGGTCACTTGATCTTTGACAAAAAATCTAAAAACATACAGTGGAAAAAAGACAACATTTTCAACAAGTGGTGCTGGTTCAACTGGTGGTTGCCATGTAGAAGAATGAAAATTGATCCATTCTTATCTCCCTGTACAAAGCAGAAGTTCAAGTGGATCAAGAACCTCCACATAAAACCAGATATACTGAATCTAATAGAAGAGAAGTTGGGGTAAAGCCTCAAACACATAGACACAGTGGAAATTTTCCTGAAGAGAACACCAATGGCTTATGCTCTAAGATCAACAATTGACAAATGGGACCCCATAAAATTACAAGCTTCTGTAAGGCAAAGGACATTGTCAATAAGACAAAATGGCAACCAACAGATTGGGAAAAGATCTTTACCAACCCTGCATCCAATAGAGGGCTAATATCCAATATACACAAAGAACTCAAAAAGTAGACTCTAGAGAACCAGATAGCCCTATTAAAAATGGAGTACAGAGCTAAACAAAGAATTCTCAACTGAGGATATTGAATGGCTGAGAAGTACCTAAAGAAATGTCCAACATCCTTAGTCATCACGGAAATCCAAATCAAAATGACCCTGAGATTCTATCTCACAGCAGTTATAATGGCTAGGATCAAAAACTCAGATTACAGCAGATGTTGGTGAGGATGTGGATTGCTGGATGTGGATTGCTGGTGGGATCTCAAGCTGATACAAACACTCTGGAAGTCATTCTGACCATTCCTCACAAAATTGGACATAGTATTACCTGAGGACCCACACAAAATTGGACATAGTATTACCTGAGGACCCAGTTACACCACTCCAGGGAATATGCCCAGAAGATGCTCCAATAATGTAACAAGGATACATGCTCCACTATGTTTGTAGCAGCTTTATTTATAGTAGTCAGAAGCCAGAAGCAACCCAGATATCCCTGGGAGTGGATACAGAAAATGTGGTATATTTATACAGTGGAATACTACTCAGCTATTAAAAACGATGGCTTCATGAAACTCACAGGCAAATGAATGGATCTAGAAAATATCTTTCTTAGTAAGGTAACTCAGTCTCAAAAGACCACATATGGTATGTAAGTGGGTAGTAGCCAAAGAGCATGGAATACCCACAATTCAACTCACAGAACAAAAGAGTGGATACTTCAGTTCTACTTAGAAGGGGGACCAAAATAATCAAAGGAAGTAGAGGGGGAGGGGGACTTGGGAGGAAGAGAAGATGGGGAGGGGGAAAAGAGGGGAAGAATCAGGAGGAGATGGAGGAGATGTACAGAGGGTCAGAAAATTGAACAGACATATGTAGCAATAGGGAATGAGGAATTAGGGGTAGCAACCAGAAAGTCCCAGATGCCAGGAAAGCAAAAGCCTCCCAGGACCCCACAGGGGTGACATTAGCTGAAATACCCCACAAGGGGAGGTAGAACCCATCAAGAGACCATATTCAGAGGTTAGGCATGGACCCCCGGTTGAGGGTTGAGGCCTCCCACCCATCTCCAAATGTTTAACCCAGAACTGCTACTGTCTAAAAAAAAAAAAAAAATACAGAGACAAAGAGTGGAGCAGAGACTGAAGGAGAAACCATCCAGAGACTGCCCCACCTGGGGATACATCCCACATCCAGACACTAAAACCAGACACTATTGTGGATGCCAAGAAATGCTTGCTGACAGGAGACTGATACAGCTGTCTCTTAAGAGGCTCTGCCAGATCCTGACCAATATAGATGTGGAGGCTTGCAGCCAACCATCGGACTGAGCACAAGAACCCCAATGGGGGAGTTAGGGGAAGAACTGAAGGGGCCTTATCAGGCATCAATGGGAAGGGAGTCTCTTGGTCCTGTGACGTCTTTATGCCCCAGTATAGAAGAATGCTAGGGCGGTAAGACTGGAGTGATTAGGTGGGTGGGAGAGCACCCTCATAGAAGCAGGATAAGGGAGAATGAAATAGGGGGTTTGCAGAGGGGATACCTGGAAGGGAAAGGGGATAACATTTGAAATGTAAATAAAGAAAAGAGAAAAGGAAGGAAAATAGGAAAGGAAAGGAAAGGAAAGGAAAGGAAAGGAAAGGAAAGGAAAGGAAAGGAAAGGAAAGGAAAGGAAAGGAAAGGAAAGGAAAGGAAAGGAAAAAGGGGAAAGGGGAAAGGAAAAAGGGGAAAGGAAAAGGGGAAAGGGGAAAGGGGAAAGGAAAAAGGGGAAAGGGGAAAGGGGAAAGGAAAAAGGGGAAAGGGGAAAGGGGAAAGGGGAAAGGGGAAAGGAAAAAGGGGAAAGGGGAAAGGGGAAGGGGGAGAAAGCGGAAAGGGGAAAAGGAAAGGCAGGGGGGGAGGGGAAGGGGAAGGGGAAGGGGAAGGAAAGAATAATTTTGAATAAGTCACAAGATAGACTTAAGAAATGCTGGATTTCAAGATAACTATTTGTTCCAAGATGTGACTTGTTGGTCTTTTTCTCCCTCAATGACCTGCTTCCACATCACTGCCATGTTGGTAGTGAACAGGGGATGAATCATGAGTGTACACACACAAGAATCAACCGTGCTCTAAGGACAAAACAAGTAGTGATGTCTGCTGAAGGCTTAAAATTTTCTGTTTTCCAAAAAGAAAAGTTATTTTGTATCTTTTTTTCTATTAAAATATATATTTAGTTTCAAAACAGAAAAAAATTCTATAGCAGTGCCTTCCAATATAATTTTTTTAAAAGGCGTGACCCTATTGGAGTAGGTGTGGCCTTGTGGGAGTAGGTGTGTCACTGTGGGTATGGCCTTTAGGAGCCTCATCCTAGCTACCTGGAAGCCAGTATTCTGCTAGCACTCTTCAGATGAAGATGTAGAACTCTAAGCTTCTTCTGCACCATACATGTCTGGATGCTGCCATGTTCCTGCCTTGATGATAATGGACTGAACCTCTGAACCTGCAAGCCAGCCCCAACTAAATGCTATCCTTATAAGAGTTGCTTTGATCATGGTGTCTGTTCATAGTAGTAAAACCCTAAGACAACTTTGTTATATATTTATAAATGTGTAAAATATTGCATATAAACAAAATATGAGAGTATTCCACTGGCATTGGAATTTTGGAACATAGGCATCACAGATAAGAGAGAATTTCTGTACTATCCAATCCTACCTGAAATAAAACTGAGGGCTAGAGTTGTTCAATACTCAGCTAAATAACTACTTTAAACCTTAGCATTTACCATAAACCATGTGGCTTTGACCATCTTCCTTGTCATAGCTATAAGGAAGTGGGTCATAAGGAATGTAACCTTGATGGAGAAATGGGGTAGTTAGTCTCTCTCTCTCTTTCTCTCTCTCTCTCTCTCTCTCTCTCTCTCTCTCTCTCTCTCTCTCTCTCTCTCTCTCTCTCTCTCTCTCTCTCTCTCTCTCTCTCCCTCTCTCCTCTTTCTCCTCTCTCTCTCTCCCTCCCTCCTTTCTCTCTCTGCTTTCCAGCTACCATCAGGTAACCAGTATGTTCCACTTCAGGTACCTCACCATGTTGCTTTGTCTAAAAGCAGACTCAAAGGCAGCAAAACCAAGCAAGTAAATATGGAATTGACTGTCAGAGTGTGATCCCAAACCTGTCTTCTCATCCTTCAGTTGTCTGTCACTCCTCACAGCAGTTAAAATCTAACACAGGGCTTGAGCATAAGAAACTTAACACGTGAGAGAGTTAGTGAAACCAATCCCTTGGAGATATCAAGAGATGAACACATATATGCCTGGCTTCACAGATGGTATATATATACAAGTAAGATGTTTATTAGGTATTTATCTTCCACCTGTCAACTTAAAAAATGTTCCTTGGGCATCAGCTCATAACCTCATATTTTAATAGCCTATCTCTGTTGACACCCAACGTTAATATCTGAAGCCAAGTGGATTCTTCAAGCATATTCACAGAACGAAAATACCTTCCCTTGCAACTTCTTATAAAAGAATATTATCTATCTTAGTTAAAAAGTTGTGATATGTGTGAATTCATTATTTTCTCCTAGCGTGAAATGTCTAAGGAATTAGTTTTTCATGGGGGGCTGGGGAAGGCGGTGCTTCCTAAGAAGATGAGCTGTGAGCCGGGAGAGCAATGAGATAATGAAGAAAGATTGTGTGTTTCCAGATGCTTTCAAGTGCTCTCCCAGGGCGAGAGCAGTATTTACAGAGTCCAATATCTGTACTGTTATGCTTTAAAAGAAAACTTTAATCAACTACAGTGGTAAAGGTAGATAAGCCGACTTGAATGTAGTAGCTACGTTCTCACAGGCACTTTGTAAAGAATTCTAAATTAAGGAAATTCAAAGCAAAAAGATGACTCAGCACTTGCTTCAGTACCAGCTCTGCACAGGTTCAGGTGACATGGCTCTGCATGGGGAATGTCTTCTAAGCGGGGGAAAAAAAATGACAGCAAAGCCATCTGAGTATTAACCTATAAAAACTTCTGCATACTTATTTCTGGTATTTCTTTAATTTCCAGTAAATAAGATTGAAAAGTATTATAACTGAGTTTATTTACTTGGTTGTCCTTCAAATAATCTGAATTTCCTTGTGTATTTATATGTGTGTGTGTGTGTGTGTCTGTGTGTGGTGTACACACGTGTATATGTGTTTTCAAATGTATGGGAGCATGTATATGTTCATATAGACTAATAAAGTTGATGTTAAGTATTTTATATTATCACTTTCTACTTTATTTACTGAGGCAGACTCTCTTACAAAACATGGAGTGCTTTAAATCTGGCAAGATTAGGCAGTCATCTTGCCCTGTGGAGTTCCTATCTCAGCTTCCCAAGTGCTAAGAGTAGAAGTGGCCACATTACTTGCCCAGCTTTGACTCAGGTACAAGACATCTAAGCTGTCTTCCTCACACTTTTGTAGCAAGCACTTTTAACCACTGACCTGTCTCCTTGGCAGGAGACATACACTTTCAAGTCTTCTAAAATATTATAAAACCCACAATAGGAAATTCCTCATATTATGCCCTACTCTTTGGTAGCACTATGGCCTCAGTAACCGTTAAGCATTTTAAATCATAGATAATAGCATGGTTAACAAGATGACTCATTGGTTAAACTGTGTGCAGCAAAAGCTCGGCCACTGCTGTCCAATCCCCAGAGCCCACAGATAGGTGGAGGGAGAGAACCAGTTCCATAAAGTTGCCCTCTGACCTCCATCTGCATGGCGTGACACGTGCCCCACCCCAACCACGAATAATATTTTTAAATTTAAAATAAATAAACAAAAAGTGAGAAAACAAAAGGCAGAACTGTTGGCCCTTACCCAGGGCAGCAATGATGTGTATGCAATCCTGTATATACACATACTATTGGATCAAAGAATATGTCAAAAAATGTGAATCCTACCTTTTTCTTGACTGAAGATTGATATCCATTCAGTGACCTATTTTTGAATTTTTTTTCAAATACCAGATGCAATAAGGAAAAATTACATGAAAACAAATGTGCTTATCAGCTCTAAGAAAAACCTTTTAGACTGCTGAATATCCTTTCTGAGAACACTCATTTAACTTACCTTGCAAAATGATTTAATTAAACCTGGGAATAAATACTGAAAATCTTGGAAGTTAGTTCTTCTAGAACTTGCATGACATGCATTTATCTTGACATGCATTTATCTTCACCTCAAATGAGTATGTCTACGTATGTATGTATGTATGTATGTATGTATATATGCATGTAACTGAATAAAATAAAATCTTTTCTGAAATTTTTCCTTCCTTCCTTCCTTCCTTCCTTCCTTCCTTCCTTCCTTCCTTCCTTCCTTCCTTCCTTCCTTCCTTCCTTCTTCCCTCCCTCCCTCTCTCTCTCTCTCTCTCTCTCTCTCTCTCTCTCTCTTTCTTTTTGATATTTTCTTTATTTACATTTCTCCTGGTTTCCCCTCTGGAACCCCCCCTATCCCATTCCCTCTTCACTCTGCTTCTATGGGACTGTTCCCCTACCCAGCCACCCATGATCGCGTCCCTGTCCTGGCATTCCCCTACACTGGGGCATCAAGCCTTCACAGGGCCAAAGGACTCTCCTCTCATATGCATGTACACCACACCCAGGAACCACACACAAAGAAATTCTTAAATAAAAAATATAACTTCCCTTTTGTATTACTTCTTAGATCTTGTATTTCCATTTTTTAAATAACTTAGGCTAATTGAAATTTTAAACAAAGTTTTTGGTCTGTGAGCATGAAGGATAATTTTAAGAGGAAGGAAATTCATATGTGTGGTATATATTGTTTGTGTACAAACACTGACTTAATTTTTTTCTTCAGTGAAAGAACTGTCTTTGAGGCCACTCAAAGCATCCCTAGTACAAATCAGTATAAGGAAAGAAAGAGAAAATCATGAGGTGATATCTCCCATGGGTATAGTACGTGCCCAATCAATTTGTCATATTATTCATGAATCTGTTTGATGTCTGTCTTGCATCAGTATGATACTTTATTTGTGAACACCATTACGTTGGTAGTCTTTTAATAACCTAATTACAATAGTACAGTTACATATTTCCACTATATTCTTACCTATAAAGCCCGGTTCAATTCAATTCCATCAAAACATCTTCTTAGGTAGGTGTGCTAACCAGCCACATATCTATCATGGATTAACCAAGTCTCACAATGTTTCAGATCCTTGTCCAAGATTATTCCAGACAGAAAGATGAAGAATCAAGCATAGATCTGAAATTTTCAAATTCAAAACTTCCTCATAGTTGGTAGAACTCTTTCTGGTTACCCTCCTTAGGAATCTCTTCTTCCCTTTTATGTAGCCCTGAGCCACATTCTTTCCCATATTCCCTCCCTGTCTTCTCCATAGGCTTTTCCAATTGTCTCCAGTAATCATAAGGAGTTCTACAAATACATATTGAAGATTGGGTTGACACCCCTGTGTATTTTTGTAGGTGCATGTCTGCAAGTGTATGTGTGTGTCTATATGTGGGTAGGTGTACAGTTCTGTCTAAGTGTATGGGTCTGTGTGTATGTGTACATTTGCAGGCACAAAACTGCATACAAGCATATGCATGTGCATATGTATATGCATAGATATGTGGATATATACATGTACATTCATAAATATCCATGCATGTGTATGTGCATGCATGTTCATGTATTTGGGTTTATGGACATCTTTACATCTGTGTACATCTGTATGTATGTTTATCTGTATGAATAGATGTGTACACATGCATGGGGAGACCAGAGGTCAACCTCAGATGCCATTTCTCTGGTGCTGCTCACCAGGCTTTATGAGGCAGAGTTTCTTATTAGCCTGGAATTCTTCAATTAGGTGAGGCTAGCTATCCAGTGAGAGACACAGATCCTTCTGTCTCTACCTGGTGAGCTCTGGAATTATAAGAACCTGCCACCATGCACAGATTCTTTTGTGGGTTCTGAGAATCAAACTCTGGGCCTCTTGTTCTCATGACAAGTCCTGTATCTCCTGTACCCATGTCCACTAATCTCTAGCCACAGTCCAAGAGAATAAAGTCCTTGGGGTATCCTTTTGAGGCTTCCTTCGCTTCTTTTTCTTCTTCCTTCTTTCCTCCAACTCCCCTTCCCCATGAAACTGACAGTTGGAGTGAGAAAAGGCTGCATGGTGTCAGAAGGCAATAAGTGTGGGTCAGAGCCTGCCAAAAGCAGGAAGCTCATTTTGTAAGGGGACATGTATAGAGGAAGAACAAGCCTGGCATGTTGAAGCTATAAAAATTCACCAATTAGTACATGTTCTGAGGGACCTTCAAGACCTGAACCAGAGCACATGAGAAATAAGCCCTTCTAAAATACTAATGCTCCTTGGTATACTCCATTTGTTTCACAATAGAAATCACACCACCCATCTTTAGAGCCTAGGGCAGGCCAATGTTAGCAATTACTGCTGGGCCAGAATATACTTACATATGATGATATCATTCATTAAACATCCATTATGGGCAGTGATTTCTAACAGGTTTCATATAATGCTTTTATTTTAAACCCGGATAACAGTGAATTTTCTGATTGAAAGAGAGAGAGAGAAGTCTTTGGGGAGTTAACAAAACCCTCTGAAGGACACATCTGTGAGGATTAAGGCTATATTCAGACCATGTGAGTCTTTATAACTGCCAGGAAGAGGAAGGCAGCTTCCCAGAAACCCTTGTGAGGCTGAAAAGATGGCATTAAAAACCTGCAGTTGGCACCTTGTACACATGTCAGGCAGCTCATAACTATCTTTAATTTTAGCTCCTTGAGAACCAGCACCCTCTTCTGGATTTTATAGGCACCTGCACTCATGTGAACATGTTCACACAAACACTGACATGCACACATGAAAAGATGAAATAAAATCTTTTTTCTTAAAATAAAATGAAATATAAAGAAAATATCCCTACCTGTGCATGATCTGAGGCAATTTCGACTCCAAGAGCTAGTTCAACTATCCTCATGTGGAATGGGCTTTGTTCTCCGGTTCTTAGTATGGAAAAAGACAATCCTATTAACTCATCACGGGCAAGGAAAGAGCTACAGCACAATGCCCTAAGCATTGGGACAAGAAAAAAGGGTTGTAACTCAGGGTGAGCAGCTGTCCTTATCCCTGACAGATATTAGTCATGAAAATACTTCAGAGAACAATATTGTATTTCCCCCTTCATGTAGTTGGTATTTTTATTTTCAACAAAAGGTTAGGATACTGGGATTCTGGCTCCAGCTAACTTGGCTTTCACTGTTTATCTGCATGTGGCCTGGAAGCTTCTGACACTCATGCAATGGGCCAAAGCTGGCAGAATGAGGAACTTGGCTCAAAAGGCCTGCATCTAAGGGCAGAATCAGGAAGGCTGTCACTGTGTTTAATATTGGTTGCTTTCCTTCCCAGAGAGTGGAACCGTGGGATAGACATTCAGACACTAAAGATGCTGGAGAGAGAAAGATACAGCAAGTAGAGATTATAAATACATCAAGAATCCGGGCATAGATGACATTTCATAAAGTCTTTTCAGGGGATTTGGACTCTGGTCAAACATTGAAAGCGGCTTCTGAACACACTTTATTTTGAAAACAGATTCAAATCGGATGGAAATATTCACATGTAACCCAAAGGATGTCTGTGCGAATAAATGTTCCAAATGTTCTCTCTGGCAATGGTCTTCAAAGAACCAAGAAAAATCCGGGACTGGTTTAAAGTGTTAGATGTTTTTAAAATGAGTTAGCATGGTCAAGAAGAGCACTAGCTATATTTCTTTCAACTCCACCTCCTGGTAAATTAACCCTGACACAAAGCATGAGACTACTGCTAAGAACAGGAGGATATTAGCCACAGCTGGACCACCCTTGGAGAAGAATCTGTCCCTTACAGAACACTGCAAAAGCTAAGCTATCCTTAGAATGCTATTAGCTTGTTTTCTAAACTGTGTTTAAAACGCAGGGTCCTCAGGAGACCCGATAGCTCAACTCTGTCTCCTGGAGTATACATATTCAGAAGTCACGATGCTCTGTACCGATTCCCATCTCCTCTTAGAGATTCATAATGTATAGTAAAATTATGTTAAGCACTCTACAGCTTAGGAGCTTATGTAAAACTTAATATTTGTTGTACTTTAAGGAAGAATGGGGGAAATTTAATGTTTTTCTTTTCATTTAATTTATCTTTGTGTGTGTATCTGTGTACGTGTGTGTGTATGTGTGTGTGTGTGTACAGAAGAGAGAGAGACAGATATATAGAGAGGAGGATGGAGTTAGTGTGTGTGTGTGTGTGTGTGTGTGTGTGTGTGTTATATGTATGTGAAAGTCACTGGACAACCTCTCAGGTGTTGGTCCTTGTTATCTTGTTTGAAAGTGGGTTTTTTTGTTGTTCACTATTGTACACACCAGTTTAGCTGGCCTGTGTGTATCTGAGGATTCTCCTGTCTCTGTTTCCTATCTCCCCATGGAGTGTTGAGATTACAAATGAATGCCATGACACCTAGCTTTACCTTGATTTGGGGGGTTTGAACCCAAGTCTTTATGCTTACTAGGCAAGTCATTTGAATCCTAAGACATACTGAGGAACCTTTCTATTCCATGTTTTTCAATTAGCCCTATCCATACAGATATTTTTAAGTGCTGTGATGAGAAATCATAATTCAAGAGACAATGACATTCTCTCTCCACACCATGCACAAATAGTCCTTCTGTGAACCCTAATATAGTCAGTCTTATCTACCAGAATATTAGTTCATTGTTCCCAGACTTCTAAATGCTTCACCATAGACAACAGCCAATCTGTTAATGACAAAGTTCTGCCCCTTAATTGTCCAAGCTAGTGGCTGAATGTGTCTAATTAGACAACTAGACATGTCAGTGTTCCTTTAATGTTATTGGAGAATGTAAGCAACCACTTCAACTTAATGTCTACAGAAGGCTTGTAGAGCAATCACAAAACGGGCAGCACTGTCTTAAACTATTCTTCCATGCGAGCTGACATTTACTCAAACATTTCCATTTTCAGCACAGTGACCCCCTCAATCCTAGAATATCCATGGTTTTATTTGCTAGAAGTCCAAGTAATCCCTGGTTATCAGAACTGGCTCATCATGAAAGCATGTAAGACTTATTGAAAATGACTTAGAATTCACAGCATTATAATAATAAGGAGGAGGAAGAATAAGTAAGAAGAGAAAAAAAAGGAGAAAACATATGGCGAGACTGATAAAGAAAAGAGATCATAGAATCCAGGTGCTGAGGAAATAAAAACAACTACCCGTTAAGTATAAATGTGGAAGACCATTCATTGTTTTGGACTGAGCAAGTACACAAAACTCCCAAAGGCAGAATGGACCAAGATGAGACCCACTCTTCCTAAATCCTACACACTCATATTGGGGAATTTAAGGAAATATAAACAGACCAGGGTTTTTGTCAACCCCTGGAAACAGGAAGTGCCAGCTATATTAATTCAAAATATGAACAATAAAATAAAATTGTTAAATACTTTTAAAAAATTAAACTTTAACTTCAGCAAAATGTAATCCAACATCAACCAACCCATTTTTAAAGCTGGTTTCTTATTCCAACAGTGTCTCACTGTTCAGACAGTGTATTAGCAAGCCCACTTATAAAGTTCTGCTTCCCTAGTCTGACATTGCCTTAGTCTGGGAGTGTACTTTATAGAATGGAAGTGATCCAGATCAGAAATCCAGAGTAAAAGCCAATTCAACCTAGAACTGAATTTGCTTCGATTCTGCCTCTGAAATTCAGAACAAGGCAAGCTCTTCAAGAGTCAAGTTACTATTCCAATTAGACATTAGGTTAAATTATACCTCCCAATGCTCAAAAAAAAAAAAAAGCCATTCAATTTTCATGTGCTACTCTACAGGGCCTGTATAACTTCTATCTCCTTTCTCCTCTTCTTTCTCTCCTCAATTTGAGCTATTCAAATGAATAAACATTTTGTTTTGTTTAACCTTTGAAACCCTTTTTCATCTACATGTTTTAGTGAATGCAACAGGAAACTTGCATGCTGCTCTGTGTGGAAGCAAGGGAGTATGAGTATTATTGTATAGTTTCTTTGTTTTGTGTCATGTGTTCATTCATGAGTCCCATGTATGCCAGCATCATTTAAGCACTAATGAACATTACCTATTACCAAATATCAAAAGCTTATGTCAAACATTGTTGGGAACAAAATAAAGGGAGGGGCGGCTGGGGAAGTGGGGGAAGGAAAAAGAGGCCCATGCCCCGCCAGAGTTTCTCTATTCTGTGGTCAGTCAGGCGTGGGAGGGCTGTTACCTACACTATCCACTCATCCCTGGGTGGGCATTGCTCTATCCCACTCTTCAGGGGGTGGACAAGGAATAGCCCTGCCTGGGGATCCCAAAACTACGTTGCTAAAGCCACCAGGGTTGTAGGAGAGAGGGACAATGGAAGAGGTTCCCAACACTGGGGAGAGTGGCTCAGCTGATTTAGAAGGAGCTGAGACTCTCTATGGTTTAAGAGCTTTATTATAGAAAGCATGGAGAAAGAGAGAAGGTAGAATAGAGAAGGGGGGAGGCTAGAGAGAAAGAGAGAGAAAGAAGGAGTGAGGAGAGGAAAGAAGAAGAGAGAAAGGGAAAGGAGAGAGAAGTGAGAGGTAGAGGACAGAGGAGTGAAAGTAAGAGTAAGAGATCGAGGTGGGGGCTGAGCACAAAGCCTTTTTATGGTCTTCACTGTTGCTAGGTAACTGGGGAGGAGTTTAGCCTGAAGGTCAGAAGTTTGGACCATTGCTTATGTGACTACTGACCATGCTTCTCTTGTGGGGGCTGTGGTGGGCAGTAACTTAGGCAGGGGCTAGAGTTCCAGGAGCATGAGGGAATTTGCCTACCATGTCATGAAGGTGAATTATGACCATCAGAATTCAGATCTCAGCTCAACTGGACACCAGCCTGCAATTACCGCACAAAACATAAATTCCTGTTGAGGAGTTTTAGGTAGAGACCACAGACATTTCCATCAGGTTTCTGGATATCAGTCTGTCTGCTAGCTTGGCATCATACCTTCAGGCAGAGGCTACATTGTCCTTGTTATAGGATAAACATTGCCCAGATTAAAGGAAGCATAAAACTTCACCTGCTGCAATTAGAGAATTCAAACACTATGATGATCTTTACAGATTGGTTAATAACCTACAAACCATGGCTTAATTAAATGACTCCTCTACTCAAAACTCAATGTCAACAGACTTCAAAGCTCTCTAAAACCCAGTCTAACAGCACATGCAATTGCTTTTGAAACTGTAATATTAAAAGCAAGATGATGTAAATCTATTTGCAAATTTATATTAGGTTGAGTTTTTTAAGAGAAACTGGACTTGAACTCACCATGTAGCTGAGGATACTATTGAATGCCACACCCTTCTGCCTTTACCTTCTGAGTGTGAAAATTATAGACATGTGCCACCACTGATAATTTATGTGTAGACCCACAATAAACACTGCAAAGCACCTTATGATGTGCCCTGAAACCTAGCTCCCAAGGTATGCTGAGGAGTCTCAGGGAAGTAGATTAAGAGAGAGCCTCCCAAATTAGATCTAATCCAGAAATGCGGCTTGGGTATAGAATAGGCTCTTGGATTTCCCTGAGACATTACAAAACCTTGACAATGTTGGAGTTATTTCCTCACATTCTGCTGTACTCAGACCCTGAGTCTATTTGTTTGGGTGAAAAGAATGTCTAGTCAGATGAAATAGATTCAGATACACAAACTAGTCCATTTCCAGGGGCCAGCCAGCAAGTGACCATAAGTAGAAGAACATTTCCCCAGATTAACAGGAACTTCATTGGGAGTGTGACAAAATACCTGTCCTCCTGAGGGGCTTCAGAAAATTCAGCAGAAGAGAGCTAAGGCCTGTTGGTGGCTGTATTCAAAATTTTCTCATTGTTTCTGACAAGATATCTAACAAATGAAACAATGAAAAGAGGATTTGTTTTGTCTAAAGATTTGGGGTATAGTCTGTCACGCCAGTAACAGTCTTTTAGCAGGAGCCCATGGCAACGGGTCACGCTGTACCTGAAATCAGACTTCCCAGAGAAGAATCTAGTTGTACAGTTAACTTTCTCCTTTTTATGAATTTCAGGACCCCAGCCTGTATAACAGTGCTGCTTAACCACATGTAGGGTGAATCATCCTATCCTGTTTAACCTCATCTAGAAACCCCTTCACAGAAATACCTGAAGGCTGGTTTCCATAGAGATTCCGGATCATATTAAGTTGATCCTATTAACTACCACAAAACACAGAAATAAGTATTCAGTTATTTCTGGAAAAGTAAAGAGTATGTTTTATTTTATATGAATTGAGGGCCTCAGAGATGACTCAGTGATTAAAAGTACTTGAAGTTCTTACAGAGGACCCAGGTTCATGTCTGATCACCCACATTATTAATTTGCAACAACCTGTAACTCCAGCTCCAGGAGCTCTGACACCGTCTTCTGTTTGCTGTGTGCATCTGGATATATCTTATTCGCATACAGATATGCAAGTATACATTCAAATTAAAAAAAAACTTAAAAATAAGATGTGAATAGAGTACAATAGACAGTATGCACTGAATGATGGAACAGAGGAGCTTTCTAATTATCAACTCTAGAAGCAGAGCCGGATTCCATGGGCAGCCACATTGGCATCTGATGAAATCCAGGAACCCCAAGCATAAGTACTTCCTTTTTATGACAGAAAGTAATCACACAACACCTTCCAAAACCCTAGTCTGGCTTTCATTTTCTCCCGTAAGTTCTTCTCTGATAAGGCTATTGTAGTTCATCACAGGCTGTAATTACCTCAAGTATAGCTGTTCTACTCCTCACTGCCTATTGTCCACAAAAATACCTTGGAGATTTGTGTGGGTATTGGTTGGCCTCTTGTTCTGTTACGATAAAACAAGAGTGCAATTATCTTTTTATTCATGAACGCTTCCTGGTACCCCTTTGAAAGTGTCAGCTGAATGCAGAGGTCATTGAGCATTTTCAAGTATCTGTCTGCTTGAGGAAGGAAGAAATCCTTACAGAATAGGTGTTCACCGAGGTCTCCCTTTTTTGGGGAAGCAAACTCACCTCCATTTATCTTTTATCTCTCACCAAATTCAAAATTCTGATGAATGTGGAGAAAGTTAGAAAACCAATACTGGCCCTGTCAGAGTCTTGCCATCTTCCAGTTAAGAACATTTGAGTTTAGATCGACTCTGATGCCTGTGGAATGTTCAATCAATTCTGCTAAAATACCTCTTAGCTCCTCATTCTGCTCTTGGATCATGATTACTAAACAGCTCTCTGAGAAAAGCCAAGGGAGGAAAACCTGAGCTAATGTGTTGTTTAATTGGCTGGTGAGCGCAATAATTTGTTTCATTAACTTGTTTTCACTTCTAAGTTGTCAGTGTGTATTAGAGTAATCAATCTTGTGTGAGCGGATGTCCAGATGTTACAGGATCTTGTTCACCCAAGGTAGGAAGTCTGAAGTCACTGGGAATCCACATAATTAAGCTGAAGTTTTCTTTTGTCATAATGCCAAAATCAAACTCAGAAGGACACTTACTATTATTAATCATATAAATTTCAAAACAGTGGACAATGCACACTATGGGGAAAAATAAAATCTCTGATACTTTAAACACAAATAAAAAAAGGACACTAAGCAGAAACTCCATAATGTAAATGTTTGCCTAACATCGCCAGGCCTGTTTTTACTCCATTCTTGTCACAGTTATGTCTCTAGTCTATTCTCATTTTAAATATGACAGTAGATGAAAGTGAGCCAAGAAAGTTACTGCCACCATTATCCAGATCAGCAAAATTACCCAGAATCTTTTAGTCCTAAAAAGCAATAAATGGTTCTCCTTTACGTACCCATTTTTTGAGGTAGTTGCTTACCAACTGGTAAGCAATTCACATGGGCTTCATGATTTTAATTTGTACTTAAGATGAAATCCATAAAGCTTATAAATCATCATCTGCTTTTACTATATTGCCATAAGGGGTGGTGGTTTGAACAGAAGTGTCTATAAGCTCATGTAGTTAACTACTTAGTCCCGGGTAGTGCTGTCCTTGGAAGAGAGTGTGGATCCTTCAGAAGGTAGAGCCTTGCCGGGGGCAGTACTTCTCTGAAGATGATCTTTGAGAGTTTGTGGCCTCAGGCAGTTCTACTCCTCTCTTTTGCTCTGTTTATTTTATGCAAAAAAAAATGTGATCATGCAGCTTCCTGTTCCTGCTGCCATGACTTCCTGAACATAATGGATTCGATCCCTCTAGCGACATAGACAGAATAAAGTCTTTCTTAAATTGTCTTTGGTTGTGGTATTTTATCATGGTGGTAGGAAGTAACTAATACTGGGGATAAAAAATGGATTTAATCAATAATCCAAACACACACAGACATATCGTGTATGGTTTGGGAGTGGTATTTTTGTTTTGTTTTGTTTTTGTTTGTTTGTTTTTCGAGACAGGGTTTCTCTGGGTAGCCCTGGCTGTCCTGGAACTCACTTTGTAGACCAGGCTGGCCTCAAACTCAGAAATCCGCCTGCCTCTGCCTTCCAAGTGCTGGGGGAGTGTTTGTTTGTTTGATGTTTGTTTTTGTTTTGCTGTGTTGTTTTGTTGTTTTGTGTTTTGCTGTTTGTTTATTTGTTATCTTAGTTTAATAGCTTTTTCTCAAGCTTTCTCAACTGCCTCTTCTAATTCTGCAAATAGAAATATGTTCTTCTTTTATAAAGTGCTACTTTTTTAACTTGGTAAAATGGAAGATTGGAAACTACTTCTGAGTGACACATATAAAGAGAAGAGTGAAGATAACAGACCTGGATTTATTCCTAAAGGGATAACGAAGCCGGGCGTGGTGGCGCACGCCTTTAATCCCAGCACTTGGGAGGCAGAGGCAGGTGGATTTCTGAGTTCCAGGCCAGCCTGGTCTACAGAGTGAGTTCCAGGACAGCCAGGACTACACAGAGAAACCCTGTCTCGAAAAACCAAAAAAAGAAAAAAGAAAAAAAAAAAGGGATAACGAAGAGAAAACTAGGTAACGGAGTCAAGATACTCCATAGAGAAGTTGACAGGAAAAGCCACCAGTACTGCACCCAGTATATCTTTCTGCTTTCATAAGAAGCAGTTAATAGATCTGCCAGTTGGAGGACGTCTTCACTGAATAGGACTCTGAAGAAAGGGCAAGTGGAAGAGATGTGAAACAAAGCTGAAGAGATACAATGAGAGGCTGAGTTTACTGTAGTTCTATGCATGGTCTTAGCAGCACTGGCCAGATGTAGAAACTGTAATGGATATTTTGAACAGGAGCCTGATGCTGAGACTCTCCAACAGCTGTAAGAGAGATTCAGCTGAGAGTGACACCCTCCTGCCACTGCCTGAGTGAAGAGGAATGTAAGAATATGAGAAGCTTCCTGTCCCAACACCTGTGGGAGCAAATATTCCCCTGTATAAGCCATAGCACACTGAGGGTTAGGTGACAGCTAAGGTCAATGAACCCCAAGGAAAAAGGCAAAACAAGAACTTAGGAGGCCTTCTACAATGACCTAAGCCTAAATCATAGAAGGTCCTCCATTGAACACAGAATCTAGAGCATATCAGAGAAGAGGCCATGGATGCATAAAATAGATTCCATTGGATACTCTGTAAGAAAGTGGCATCACATACAGACAATTCTCTCATGAAAGGGGACACATGAAGGTTGGGGAGAGAGCTCAGTGGGCACACAGGTTGTTTTTACAAGTATGAGGGCCTGAATTTTGATTCTCAAAGTGATGTAGATGCCTGCCAGATGCATTAAAAGACAGAGACAGATGGTCCCCAGACTGCCTTGGTTAGAGAGACTATCCAGTCAGCAAGATAACATTCATTTGAGAGACCCAGCTCCAGTAAAGAAAAAAATAATAATAAATAATAATAAATAAATAAAAATGAAGATCAATTAAGGAAAACACCCAACAACAGTTTCAGACTTACACACACACACCTACCTCTACCTCATTTAGCTTCTACCTCAAGAAGCTAAATATAATTTTATGACCATTCTTTATCTGTAGCTATCCCATAATATTTCAAATCCATATGCTTTCCTTCTGTTTTATACCTTATTCTTTTTTCTCTTTTCCCAATTTTTCCTCCCTCTTCTTCTTATTTATTAATTCCATTTACTCTAAAAATCTATAAAGTACATATTCCTAATCAATACCCTTGATGCCACTGCCTCCAATTCTTATTGAGGACACAAGTGAAGTCCATAAATGTCCTTTCCTGCAAGTTAGTGCCCAAACCACCTTCAAATCACTGTATCAACAGATTACAGTCAGTGTATCTTCCTAAAGACTGGGGAATACAGCCTAAGTAAAGATAACTCACCAGGAAGACACCCATAAAATAAGGCGAGGAAATCAATTCAGGACCTAGAGAAGAAATTTAGCAAAGTGAATAAAAGAGACAGGAATCTGGGTGTTAAAAATGATGAAAGAAATTCACTAAGGAAATTGCAACACCAAAAGAGAATCTGTCAGAAATGCTAGAAATGAAATCTTCAACCAAGCAATCAAGCAAAATACACAGTAGAAAGCATAATCCAAGACAAAGAGGGCAGAATAAGGCAATTGTGGATGGAAGAAAAGCACAATAATGTAAGACATACATACCTACAGAAAAAAAATGGGTACCTATGACCAAAACTTCTAAGAACTCTGAAATAGGAACAAGAGACAAATTTCTAAGAACACACAGAGTATGGGGAGATAAGATAAAGGCTAGAACTAAGTACAATTTATCCAATGAAATTATGGTCCAAAGTTCCCTAAAACTAAAGAAAGAGATGGACATTTAAACAAAAGAGACATTTATAACTTCAAATAGATGAATAGAGAAGAAATTCTCCACAACATAGCAGAGAGTCAAAATGTCAAAAATTACAAAGAAAGGAAGCAATATTTATAATTGTAATGGAAAGTGCCAATTCACCTACAAAGGCTGAAACATCAGAATAATATCAGCCCTCTCATCAGCAATATTCAAAGCCAAGAAAGTATGAAACAATGTTTTAAAGCCAAAAAATGCAAATGACTGGTCACTAAGATTGCTGTTCCCAGCAAAATTATCTCTTAGAACATATAGAGAAATAAAAACATTTCAGGATAATTGGTCTAATGACATTTTTTTTTCTTTTTAGGAGAAAAATAACCCAGAAAAAAAGCAACTTAGGAGAGAAAGGGTTTCCTTTAGCTCCCAGGTCCCAGGTATCATCTATCATTGTAGGGAAGTCAAGGCAGTTGGAACTTGAAACAGTCATATCACATCTTCATTTAAGAACAGAGAGAAACCAGTCTATACAAGTATGTTTGTTGACTTGTTTGCTTGTGCCCTGTTCAATATCTCTACCTCTACAAAGTTCAGAACCACTGTGAGCTGGGTCTTTTTACAATGGTTACTTATTGCCTAGAGGCGATCTGACAGGCCAGCCAGACACAGACAGTCACTCACTGAGTGTATCTTCATAGGGGACTCTAGGCTGTGTGAAGTTGACAAAGTTATCAGAATAAGCATATGCTAAAGCTCCAAGCCAGTACTGCAGAACTGCTACATGCAGGCAGACAGAAGTCTCACAAAAGAGAGCAGAGGAAAGAACAAATTTCCTGAGATGCGAAGATGAACAAAGGGGAGGCAGGCAGGAACACAGCACATCAGCAAACCCTTAAATACAAACCAAGGGAGGAAAGCCCTGCCAATAATCCAACCAAGCAGACCAAACATGTGTTCATATTCTGTCATTTTCTTCAGGCTTTAGGTGCTGAATAGCCATCCTCATTGCTGTCTAATGCAGAATCCCTTTGAAGGTTGAGAGCCATTCATATTTCAAGTAGAGAGGAAGTAGATCAAAAGGTACTTCCGCCAGCTCCCCATCATTCCACACGCATTATTTCCTTCAGCCCTACTTTGTACTTGAAGATAGGCTACCACAGAGTGTTCTTTATGACAATACCCATCTAATGAAAGGTAACTGAGCATGGTAGCATTTGATTGTGAGACTCTTTCTTTAGAGCTCCGTACTTGAGAATGATAAATGATGAGATTTGTTAAAAACATATTAGAAAATGAAAGCTGTGATTAGAAAATTACACCAGAACCTTGATAATATCCTGGCTAAACACAAGAGGAGCCATGGGTTGTGTGGTTAAACGTCCCGGGTCTCATAAGCAAGAAATAAACAGTTCCCCATCTACCCAAGAGATTGAAGTTCTTAAACCTTCGTGTGCTGAACAAAAATCCCTCACCTTTCTAAGTCCCTCTGATGGTTTCTGAAACCGGAGTCTGCGAGAAGCCTGCCAAAAACTCTCCACAGAGGCACGGAAGAGCAGGGAGACTTCTGTGAACAAAATCGATTCTCTGCAACAGGACTGCGCAGCCACTATCCCGGTGCCTCAGAAGAACAGAGCTCTTATTGATCCATCCACCTCTATCACCCTCACCTTCTTCTTTTCTACTTTGTTATTTTACAGTCTTCAACAGAGAAGTGATTTTTTGGGGGGTTTTGTTTTTGTTTTTCAAGACAGAGAGAAAACTAAACTTTCTTGAGGTTACCTTGTGTTCATCCAGAGACTGACAACATACCAAAGTGTGATCATTTGAACACATTAAGTAACAATGAGTCTCAAATTTGAGTGTTCTGCAGAATACTGAAAAATTACCTGCCTCAACATGTAGATATGCAGACCCTCAGGTCCCAGCCCTAGAGACTAGGATTCAGGCCCTACTTCATGTACCTTCCATACCTGGTGATTATGATATAAAATATCTTAGAAGGAATAGATGGACAGAGACAGATACACAGAGAGAAACAAGCCAAGCTGAGTAAAAAGAAACTGAAGAGTGTTTTCTATAGATAAATATATGATAAATTATATATAGACAGATGAATAAATTGATAGATAGATGATAGGTACATGATAGATATAAATGGATAGATACATACATACAAACATATATACATGCATGTATACATAAGGATACAGATAGTTAACTCACTTTTACTTCTTTTAGACATAAATGCCAATAAAAATGAGAATACCATAATGATGTTCTCTATTTTTTAAAAAAAGTGAAGCTGGGTGTACGTAAGTAATCCATTAGTAAACACCATGAACTGTCCCCATTAGTTCAATAACTATTTTTAAAGCTATCAATTTTTAAAGATTTATTTAATTTTATGTATGAGTGTTTGCCTGCATGTAACATGTGCAGCCTGATGCCCACAGGAGCCACTTTATCCTTTGGAACTGAAAGAATGGTTATGAACTTCCATGTGATGGCTGGGAACTGAACTCAGGTCCTCTGCATTAACATCAGGTATTCTTGCTACTGACTCATCTCTCCAGCCCTTGATAATTATGTATTAAATCAGTGTATTCAAGTAAAGCTGGCCTTGGAGGATATAGTGATGAAATACAAACATGGCAGTGCAATAGAGAATAAGAAAAAGAGAACACTGTGCTTGTGGCTAGATGGTACTACCTGGGTGATCTCACTTTGCTAAAACTCATTTCTTTAGTACAGTATAATATGAGTAAATACGGTTCTTCAGTAAGCATCTTATTTGTCACTAGGGACCCTCTTTCTGAATGTTCAATAGATCTTTTGACCCTGTATTAAATTCAGGTCCTTCAAGTTTACCAGATGTCTTCAAGCCAAAATTACCTAAATACTCTGAAGCCATTGGATCATGGAAGACAATTCTTCAATGCTTCCCAGAATTTAGTTTCATGGGTCTAATATAGAGGACTCACTTCAGTTTTAAAGCTAGTCTGGAGACCAGCATCTACCATAACTCAAAAGACAAGGTCCACGGGCTACAGCTTTCTATCATGAAACTCTTAGAAGTGGAGATACGGCTACTCAGCAGGAGAATTTTCTTGCACCAAAGTTAAAATCATATATCAGAACCTAGTATACTATTTAATTTCAGTGTCTCTCCTTAGTGTGACTTTAAAAGGACAGAATGCATGGTGGTACTTCATTCTCTTTTGAGATTTGAAGCTTGGAATTTTAGGTGTCTTCTTTAAGTATTTTTACCAGGGTATTAGAACCCTTCTTCTCTCAGTTACTTTAGGCACCAAGAATAACATGTGCCACCAAGAACTTGCTCTCTCACCTGGAAGAGGGGGCAGTATGCAGTGTCTAACCACACTTCTGGTGTGTTTGAAGAGAGCAACAGTGTACTTACATACATAAAATAAATAAATTTTTAGAAAGAGTGAGAGATGTCCAGGAATGGCATGGGCTAGAGGGAATGTCCAGGGGCTTACCACTATAGCACATTTTTTTCAGAAGAATGAAATGTCATTTTATGTTCCTTGTTCTGTTTATTTTAGGTGTTACACTTTTATTATTGTTATTTTTACGTATATGTGTGTCTGCTTAGAATTTTAGGTATATGTGCTGATACCCATAGAAGCCATAAAAGAAAGTCATATGTCCTGGAGCTGGAATTACAGGTAGCTTTGGCCCACCTAACGTGAATGCTGGGAACTGAACTCAGGTCATATGTAATAGCACTGTTTTCTAAACCAGGGAGTCCTCTCTCAAAGCCCAGTTATTATACTCTTAATATTGATTTTTGTTTGAAAAATAGTTATTAAAGAGCCAAAAGACATTCAAAAATCTTGTAATCCATTTAGGCTTTAGTTTAGGCAAGTTACTATTCATACATGCATACACACACACACACACACACACACACAAATTCATGTGTATGCTTACATTTATACATACATTTAGCAACTAAATATCAGTAGTATCATATATTTTTATGTTGCTTTTTAAAATCAACATTAAATGATAACATCTTTGTTCATTTCAAGGAAATATTGTAATATTGCTATATTGCCTAGTGGTTCACCACAGCTCCTGTAGATTCATGACTGTACCCTCTATCTCAAGTCTTGAAGACTGCATTACACATCATACCTCCCTGCTCTCCACCCTCACATTCTTTTTGTCTCTTCTTCCACAATGTTCTCTAAACATGATTTGGAGGAGGAGTTATATAGATGTACTATTTAAGGCTTAGCATTCAGTGTCTTATTTTCAGAAATTTGACCAATTATAGATCTCTTCATGAATGCTGAACACTGGAGAAAGAAATTTTTCTAAGGCTAAGAGCAGCCCAGGTTTTATAATTATAAATACAAATATTTATGAGGCAGTTTGAGAGCAAGACTGCAGAGCAAAGTAATAACTGTTGCTACCCTGGTTCTAACTCAGCCATGGGCTTCTGACTAAGATTATTGTATTAGGACATGAAATTTTCTCCTGTAGAGCAGGCCAAAATTCCAATCAGAAAGTGGTCAATTATCCCATAAGAATCTTAGCACTACTGTATCAATGACCACATTTTCCTGGAAAGCCAGGGTTGTAGCGGGCAGGTTCCTGTGCTGGAAAGACCAGTGGTATCTTTTCTTCCACAGAAGTCTGTACTTCTGGTGCTATGACAGCTACCCAGAAAGAGGAATTTTTCTCAATTTGATTGAGATTTATTTCTCTATGTTCTTCAGGCAAAGTGCAGAGATCTTCAGCAATAAGGACTTACCATATAGTTATGGTGGATAGCTAAAGAAAACATCAATACCCTATGTGGTTTTGAATACACATGTGGCCTCTGTGACTAACAACAAGTAGGTACTTCCAGCTTAGACTGCGATGTTCATTGGATGACCAGGTCTTCTAGGAGAAGCACCATTTACCCACTCAGGGTAAATTTTCTATAACTTTTTTAATGCTAAATTTTGAAATCAACTAAGTAGTGGTTTTCCACAAGACTTTGCATCCTTAGTTTTGGTTAACTCAGCCACTATTGTCTTCCTCCACCTCAGGCCTTTCCTCATCCCAGATTAATCTTTTAACTCTCAGGGATTTGCTTTCTTCTTTCATTTCACATGTATTGTACTAGACCTTCAATTATGCTTTATGTTGGCTGTGAGGACAGAATCCTTCCATAGGGCTTTTGTTATACCCTCTTTTGGGTGTCTGTTGTGTCTGTACCCTCTGGTCATCACACTTATTTTGTGTGGGTTTTTTTTTTTTTGCTTATTTTATCTTATCCTTGAATGAACTCTTGTTCCCAGTTACAAATCACATGACTAGAACTGTGTGGGTAGTCTGTCTAGACTGCATGCCTAAGACTACTAGATGAAGAAGAGAACCAGACCTAACCCAAACCAACCACCTAGGAGACAAATCACACTGCCCAAGGAATGACTCACAATTATTTGTACTGCTTCCAAAACTAGTGTCATCCTCACTTCCAACCTCTGTGTGCAGAAGATAGTACTGAGTCACGCTATGAGTTGCAGTGACTTATGACAATATGCAGTTGCTATGGTGATGGGGCAGCACCAAGATAGAAATGCACAGAAGCACTGTGTTATTGAAGCAGACCCAAACTATAAGTGACTTTGTACCAACTCCCTTTTTTAAGTTAGCTTGGCTTTCTGTTAGACTCTGTCCATGGCACTAGAATGTATCACACAGCTGATAAAATCTAAAAACAGGTTTGTTTTTCTTTTATGTATTAGGAATCTCTCTCAACTAAATTTTCTTGACATTTTGAAGGAAATGACTAGAAATGGGGTAAGATTTTTTTAAGATAAAAATGTCTGACAGCTGCTTTGTATATGTTTCTGGCTAAGACTCTTTAAGACAGTGTGGGATGAACACTGTGCTAGGCAGCACTTTGCATCTAGTGTAAGACAGTTCTAGAACAATTGCTTTCTCTGTCTTTCTCATGCAGCCCACCTGAAAATGCCTATCTGAGAAGCCCAGAAGCAGTAGCATACATTGCTGAACTGCCACTGTGCCCTTGATCAGAGTCTTAGAAAATATATTTTAGATAGAAACCATAAGATCTACTCTGGTCCTTTGTGGAATAATCATTCTGCTATACAGAGATCTCTCCTCAGGGGTCTCTGAAATTTTCACTTAATTTTCTCTCTGTGTCTCTGTCTCTGTCTCTCTCTCTGTCTGTGTGTGTGTGTATGCATGTGTGTGTATGTATGTATGTATGCATGCATGAGTGCACATGTGTGTATGTACATGTATGTGTGCTCACTTGTTGCTGTATATGTATGTAGAGGCTAAAGTCTGACAATAGGTGATTTCTTCTACAGTTCTTCATCTTATTTTTTGAAACAGGGTGTCTTATAGAACCTAAAGTTCTCCATTTTGCCTGGGCTGGCTGGTTAGTGATTTCCCAAAGTGTGACTATCTGTGCCTCTCAACACTGGATTACAGGTGAGCTCTGCTGTTTCCAGCTTTTGTGTGTATTCTGGGGAATAAACTTCTGTCTTCATTTGTTCTTGGGATTGCAGAGCAAACACTTTCCCTACTGAGGCATTCCCCCAGCTGCTGTTTGTACTGGTCTCAAAAGAGAAAATAATGAGAAGATGTTGATGCAAAGTATAGTGGAAACACTGAGATGGGTTGGTCAGTCTTGTTTCTGGTTGTACTTGATTCCCTAGAGATTTAGCTTCTTGCAAACAGAGCTGAAAGCTACTCTGATTCCCCTTTTAAATGCTTCCAGAAAGCAAATGGACTCTGGACAGAAGCACAGAATGATTCAAATTGCTTAATGTTAAGCTCCATTATGTGGCTGTTTTAATTGTCTTCGATGCAGAATCACCTGGGTAAGGCCTCTGAAAATATCCATTTATGATTATCTTAATTACCTTAATTAATGTAGGAAGACTTGCCCACTATGGGTGACACCACTGTCTGGTCTTGGAATCCTGGACTTTGTAAAAGTTAAATCGTGGCATGTACACACTAATCCATTACTCTGTTCTTGACTATGGATGCAGTGGGGGCAGTTTTCTCTAGCTCTTCTGATGTAACCACACTGTCATGATGGACTCTCACCTGGAAATGTGAACAGAAGGAACATTTGGAATCCTCTCTCTTAAGATGCTTTTCTTGGAAATATCTATCACAGCAAAGAAAAGGAAACTATTTCCATTTCTACTTTAGCCAGGAGGTCAGCAGAGACAGGCGCATTACTCCTATGGCTGGCAGCATAATGCTAATGCTAATGCTAAAGCTAATGCTAACACTAACACTAACACTAACACTAACACTAACACTAACACTAACACTAACACTAACACTAATACTAATGCTACCATGGTGTGCCATGCACTGTCAAACCTATTGTGTGGTTGTGAAATGATAATATATGTTTTATGTATGTGCATGTATGTATGCAGGCATCCACAGAGAGCAGAGAAAGATTTTGGATCCCATGGAGCTGGACTTATATGCAGATGGTTATGATCTTTGAACTGCCCAATGTAAGTGCTAGGATTTGAACTTGAATCCTATGCAAGAGCACCAAGCATTATGAACTGCTGATCCATCTCTCTAGCTCCAGTATTATGATTTTTGAGTGCTAAAGATGAATCCCAATCATCTTACCTTTTCACTTCTCTCCAATTTCCCTATTTATTTGACAAAGAACTCTGAGTGCAAAGGCTACCTGAGGAGCTAAGGAGAAGGCTCAGTGGGTAAAGTACTTGCTTGCTCTGTGCAAGAAGGAAGACCCAGTTTCAACCTCCATTTGTTATGTAAAATGGAACAGTAGCATGCACCTATAATCCATCACTCCACTTTGACAGTAGGATACAGGAGAATGCCAGGGAGTTCACAGGCCAGCTAGTCTGGAATATTTGATAGCAAAAAAGAGAAATTTTGTCTCAAACAAGGTGGAAGTTGAGAACGGGCATCCCGAGGCTTTCTTATAAATTGTATACCTACACCATGATATTTATACATCCATACTAACACATGCACACAGCTACACATAGAAACACTTCATATATACACACAGAAAGATAGACAGAAACATGTCAGAAGCCATAATGGGACAAGCTAATCACTACCATGTGATCTTCCTAAGATGGCCTGCTTCAGATTATTATATAATTTGTGACAGGTTTGCTCTTATTATGCAGGACCATAGAGAATTCATTTTAGGAAAGATTCCTGATATTAATATGCTTTCCCTGTTATTATTAAACATATATAACAATAACTAGGTATTAGCTTGCCCTTTTGGAGCAGATCTCTGCAAATCTACAAAGATATCCTGTCTTGTAGTGATGCTATATAGACAAATAGAGGACTTCTTAAGTCTTAATGATGATCCTATAAGAATTCCTAAAATTATATCAGTGATAATTAAGCTCTTTTGTAGTGGGACTGCTATTAGGTCCTTCTCTAATAGTCAAAACTGCAATGAGAACTCTGCCAGTCTCCCAAGTGTCACCAGTTAATTGCCCTTAGTTAATAACCAGACTTTCTCCTACTCAGAGCACATTCCAAGAGTTTGTAAAACAATTAATCAAATGTCATAAAAAGGGAACTAACAATTTATTATAGGTGCTAGGACAGAAGATAAAACATCTTCTGGGTTTATCTATACAAAACTTCACCAATAACTTAGTTATGGTTTTCAACCTTCAATGAATTTGTAGAGGAGAAACAGGTGATGGATGTTTAGCCAGATAATTACTCCTAGTGGATATGCATGTAAACATGCTCTGTTGTAAGCGTCTATTTCAATTTATGATTGGATTTTGTGTGTGAACTTGTGATGAACTTTGTAACATGTGGTCATGTATTCTGAAAGATGTATAAGTACTGAGGACAGATGAGAAACAGAGAAGAATTTTTTGCCTTTTCCCACATAGATTTTTTTTCCTTTCCCTAGGTAGGATCTTTCACTTTTCCCCTTAAGCAGGTTTCATAGGAAACTTTATACAACTTTGTAATAAACGCTATAATCCCTTTTCTAAGTGTCCATTTTTCTTCCTGAGACTTTTAGCAGGCTGTTCCTGTTGAGATAGAACAAAGGCCACATTACTTAATCCTCTGCTGCTAGGCTACAGGTGTTAACCACCTAAACCAGCAGCTTTTTACCCTCAGAAAGAGCACGAAAGTTTTTAGGATTCTTTAGAAGTTATCATCAGCATTTCAGTACAATTAGACAACTGGAATGTTCTGAGACCCTCAGACTTTTAAGCCACACCAGAGTCCTACTTGTGACTCCACCACTACCTTCTCTAGGCTCAGTGGCTTCCAGCACAAACATATAGATTTTAAAAAACAAAAAATTCATCATGATTCTGCAATATGATAATTATTAATAAATGACACAAGTTGTTACACATAAAAAGTAAGGCCAGCACATATGCAGTATACATAGTGTAGTTAGTAAGCTGTGTTTTGCACATGTAAAAGATTTGGCAAATAAAGAAATATGTATTAGGTAAAATTAGGTTTTCACTCTATAAATAAGATGCTCTGGCATCTCCCTGTGAGAGGAAGAAAATAGAAATAGAACATATGCCTCATCTAAAAGAGCTCAGGATTCAATTTAAAAAACAAAAGAAAGTTAGTTTGTTACATATAATTTGATAAATAAATTGTGATACTGCCAACACACTCAATGAACAGCTTCACCACCTGGACATTAGTACATCACAAAACACCCATAGAAAAGAGCTAGGGAGATGACTCAGTCAGTAAAATAATTGCCATGTAAACATGGAAACTTGAGATGGATCCAGAGGTATAGAAGTCCTGGTATGGCAACATGCAGTTGTAATTCCCTAGGGGCTCACTTATTAGCCAGTCTAGGAAAATGTTGGTAAGTCCTTGTTCCCAGTGACTGCCCTATCTCAAAAACAAAACAAAACAAAACAAAACAAAAACAAAAACAATAAAACAAAGAAGATGGAAACCCTCTAAGAAACATCACTAGAGATCATATTCTGGCCTCTGTGAGCATGTCCATGTATGTACACATGAACACACATAAAGAACCATGGAGATGGTGAGATGTAGATCTTATCAATATGCCCCTTCTTACTTCCCATCCCTAAAAGAAGTGCCTCAAGGATCAGCTAGCCAGGCATACCCAATGGCAAACAAGATGAGATCCAGACTCAAGGATCTCATTTTCTTACCATGAAAAGTAGTAAAAGTTAGCATCTTAATATGCAGCTGTAGCAATTCCATATGATAGAAATAGATGAGATTTTCAAGAGCTATTTTAATTGTCTCACAAGCTGACACTTGTCATTTAGTACATGAAATGTTGGGGAAAGTCTGAGGATAAGCTTAGTGTTAGCATTCACCCAGAATAGAAAACTAGAGACAGACCAAGGAAACATAGCACTAGTTAGTGGAATTTGCCTTGGACCATCATTCTTCATCAGGCCTGTTCAAGTTCCATGAGGTATCTTTATCTAGGTACATCAATAATAAGCCAGAAGGGGCTGGTGAGATGACTCAGGGGAGAAATATACTTCTGTGAAGCCTCAAAATCTCATGTTGACAAACTGGGATGCACATGGTAGGAGGAGGGGGAAATCCCCTGCAAATGTATATTCTGGTTTCCACACAAGTGCCCTGGAACATGCTCTACATGCATAGTTGCGCACACGTGTGCACGTGTGCGCGCGCGCGCGCACACACACACACACACACATATTAAAAACTAAAAGTGAGATATTAAATATAGGCATCTTTAGCGTCCATAGCTCTAAAGAGAAAGGTGAGGGAAGAGTCAAAACGGTAAAAACAAATTACAAAAGCAACTTTGCAGATTGTGGGAATAGTTCTACCTCATTAACAGTATATTTTAAACTTCACTATCTTCGATAACTCTTCATAGAAGTATATATAGTATGTTGAGCTCATTCAACTCCCTGTTCTTTAGAATAGGATCATTAACTACGACCACTAAGCAAAAATGTTCAAAGTTCTATCATGTAAAGCAGTTTCCTCCTATGATGACAAAACAAATCTTTCCTTTTGTTGAATGCTCCTTTGAATTACAAAAAAAGCAATAATATATATATTAGAATATACGTATATGTTTCACTATTGCCAAAAACCAGCTTCAGCCTGTAGAAGGGTTCTGAGGAAGGGGTGTTTGGGGATGGTAAAAGGAAGAAAAAGATGACTCAAACTCAAATCATGGGCACAAGCTGGCAGCCTGTGTTTGGCTCAAGTCTGCTTTCTGAGGATCACCAGACAGCTCATCCAGATGGTTCAGCAATTCCAGACCAAAGCCCAGTCTTTTATTTACATATCAGTTCAATAATTTATTCTAGGATCCCTTTGGATTAACCCACAAATCAGCATTCCATGACCCCAGTCCCTTGATTCTTAGAAAGTGACAACAAGAACATTTTTTTTTAACATTGCACATAAAGTTGGAGATCTGCCTACCTTTGTAAGCACAGACAATAAGATAGCTGGGTTGAATCTGGTTCTGAGATCACCACTCCTACCCACACCTGGGCCTAAACTAGCTCTGTCCCAGATTGATTTTGAACTCAGGAATCTGCCTGCCTATGTGAGCACAAACAATAAACTTTGCTGGGTGGGATCTAACTTTGTGATCACCACTCCCAAATCACTTTATCTCATGCCTTTATATCTTTATGGCAAGCTGGCACATAGTGCAGCTGTCTTTGTTCTTCTAGGTTCATGAAGCCTCTCATATGAATCATATCATATTGTTATATTTTACATAGTTGAAATATATATATATATATATATATATATATTTCTGAACTCATAATCTCAGTGTTATTTCCCAAGCCTAAAAGGGCTCTCCTGTAGGTCATAGCATTTCCCACTTTTGCTAAGGACATAGACATACCCTCACTTCGGTCTCTGATCATCATGGAGTCATTAACCTTGGCAGAGAGAACATTCCCCCAAAGGAGGAACATAAAGTAAAATATGCAAACAAGCCATAAGCCTAGCAATCATTATCACTTGTAGAGGCCTACTTCCTGCTGGCTCTGTTTCAGTGGTAAGAACCATGTTACACCATCCCTTCCATGGCCATGTAGGACTCAGAAATTATATATATATATATATATATATATATATATATATATATATATATATATAATGCATGTGTGTCTGTGTGTAGGAAGGTGCAGCTCTGCTTGTGTTCCACTCCCACCCTTTCCAAGATGTGATTTTATGTGTGAGTATGTATGTATGTGTGAACTCAGGCCATGGTGGCACAAGCTTTTAAACCCAGGGCTTAGGACGCAGAGGCAGGCAGATTTCTGAGTTCAAGGCCAGCCTGGTCTACAGAATGATCTCCAGGATAACCAGGGCTATACAGAGAAACCCTGTCTAGAAAAAAAAAGAATGAAAGAAAAAGAAAAAAAAATGAAGACTCTACAAAAACAATTTATTCTTTATTATATCATATATATATATAAATATAAATATATATATGCAAGTCAATTTTCAAAAGGAAATTTCAAACTACATTTATCACCAGTAAGAATCTCATGGGTGATTTAAAACTAGAACATCAAGTAAGGAATTAATAAAATTATAATCCATTTTATTATTTTTCTTAACACAAGATATCTTCATGTGACTCTGGCTTCTCTCCAGCTCAGTAGCTTGGACTATAGGTGCTTGCTGTTACTCTGAACTCCAAGTCCATTTCATTTACATTTTGTTTACCAAGAAGAATATAATTCTTCAGAGACAAAGAGCTCTTCAGCTCAATGTTGCTGGAAAGGTTGATAATGAATCCTACTAAGGACTAGAATCTTAAACTCACATGGTTATGAAACAGGAAGTTGAGTTAAAAGTTCCCCATTTCATGGGGCTGGAGAGATGGCTCAGCAGTTGAGAACCCTTACTCATGGCAGGAAGCTCATCACCCCTCTTAAATGTAACTCCAGCTCTAAAGATACAGGACCATCATCTGGCCTATGGACACCTGCACACAAATGTTATACTCATACAAAAGGCACATGAAGATATTAAAATAAATCCTTAAAAATTCCCTATTGCAGAGATGCAGAAACAGCATTCTTTGGGGGATACTGAGAGCATATCATTAGATACTTTTTTGGTTATTACTGGTTTGAAGTATTTGAGGATTTAGTCAATTAACCCAGACAGACTCCTTCCTGGGAAGTTCAGAAGCAGGACCTCATCAAATTCTTAAAATAATACCAAAGGGAAACACTGTGCAGAGGAGCTTTACTTAATGGTGCTCATTCCCTTAGTATTGTTGGAGTCCAGGTGTTTTAGCATGTCAATTGAAGTGAGCATTCCTCTTTCCCCCATGTTCTCTCCTCTATTTCCTGGAGAATCTGCTTCACAGGGAGGGGGGCTGCTCCATTTCAGCTCTTTGACATTGTTGGGAAAATGCTCCAGAAGTGACAGGAGTTATTCGTCTCTCCTTAAGTTCAGTTCAGTCATTTGTTCTTCCAGGATATATAAGTCATAAGCAACTCCTAACGTTCATTCTTCTGGTAGAAGGCTGAGGAGGTAGATAAGAACAGCTTGGCACTAAATTTCATGTTTGTTTTTCCTCAGAGGGCAAAGATTCCTTTGTTTAGTATTATAAAACCTTATTAATACTTCAGTTTGTAAAGTACATGTGTGAGGACCTGAAGGAGACTCTTCATAGACCATCTGTAAAATTCTAGGCGGTGGTGGCATGGGATTCTAATCCCAGTGCTGGAGAAGGAGAAATGGGTAGATCCCTGAGGCACAAAGACCAGGCAGCCTAACCTGCCTGGTAAGTTCCAAAACACTGAGAAACTCACTCTCAGAAAGGTGAACATTCCTTAATGAACAATGCCCAAGATTGCCCTTAGGCCTCCACATGCCTGTACACACACTTGTGCCTGTGTATCTGCAAACACATGGACACATACATACCTGAACACATAGTCTTACACATATATACAAAAGAGTGTTTTTAAAGTAAAGAATTCCTCATGCACTTGAACACTATCTCATCCACTGGGTCAAGCCTGTATCAAAGCCTGTTTCAAACTTTCCCTTGCCAGAAAGTAAGATCACTATGTCCCAAGACGATAGAATCAAACAGCACAAACTCCTGGAATTTTCCAAAGAAAGGTCGCCACCTTTATTCTCTGACCTCTCTCATGAGGATTCTATGAGTCTATTCTTTTCATCTCTTCCCCTAGAGACACAGATGTGGTCTTTCATTTTGTTCCCCTTGTGTTCTTCCTCCACATCTGTGCCACTAGAAGCTGCACTGGTACTGTGTGTTCTACACTTCCACCCTTCCCAGTCCTTCTTCATCTAAATCAGACTCCAGACACTATATTAATGAAGAATAGATGGGGTTAAGCTGTTTAGCAGTTGTGAAATGAAATCCCTATTTCAAAGATAACTATTTTAATTTCTCAAATTATCTGAACTTGCCCAGCAGCACTGTGAAAGGCCTGGAAGAGTTACTTTCAGTTATTTGCCCTCTCTGGCACATTTCCCTTTCCCTCAAATCAACATTCAAGATACATCTCAAAGTTCTTAGTCAATTTCACTTTTTTCCTCTTTATTTAATTACTGGAATTACAAGGGCTCCATTCCCAACACATTTTCCTGGCCAATATACATGATTTCAGATACATTAAGGCTAAACAGTTTTTTGTAGAGGAGCCTCAGGGAAAAGAAGCAGATCTGCCATTAGTAAATGTTTTATTAGAAAAATGAATTCTGAGTTCCAAACAGTTGATTTGCACATGAGGATTGGATAGCCACCCATCAGTGGGTGAAAAGTACCTTTTCTCTCCCCTTTATTTTCTGCTTTCTAACTTGTATTTGCCACAAGATCATCTAGTACTATGGTGCTAGGAAATATTTTTCCAGGACACACCAGAATCAGTCTAATAAGCACTCTCATTGTGTGATGCTACCAAGTTGTACCTTGGACAGGTCTGTGCCTCTGCTGCCAATCTGACTTTCTACTCCTCCAAAAGGCTGACCTACAAAATACAGTGTCAACTCCATCTGATCTTTAGACACAGACTTTGAAAAGATAAATTAACCTCTTCAAATGCAACAAGCGGGGGGGTGGTGCTATTGCAATGCATACTTCTGAACAAAACCTTTTGCTTAAATAAATGGCAAACCAATGGTGCTCAGAATAATGATTCAAAGCATCAAAATCAGAAAGACTGAAATGAAATTGGTTCAAAGATTAAAAGAGGGATGGAGAGCTAAAGCTCATTTGGTAAAATGTGGATAGTTGTATAAGTATGAGAACCTGTCTTTCACCCTCACATGGAAATAGATAAAATTAGCATAGAGATGTTTATGCTTATGGTAAGCATTCATACGTCTATTTCCTGACTCTGTTGAGAGAGCCTAGGAGAAATGATAGCCATAGAATGATGAGTATGCCCTGAGTCAAGTTTCAAATATATTTTAAAATACATGATCCAACAGAATTCATTTTTCTATGGGGACATGGTATTGGCAGCTCCCCATGCCCAGAGGATGGCCCCATACTGACATTTATAGGGCAACATGAACTGGACTCAATGGCTTGTTAAAATAGGAGGAAGGAGTGGTGCCTAAGTGGAACTACCCTGGAAAATTTGCAGAGGATTTGGAGAAAAGAATTGAATGATTGTAGATTAGATGCATTGTGTATGTACCTGGTATTTTCTTTTTTTTAATTTTTTTTTTTAAGATTTATTTATTTATTATGTGTAAGTACACTGTAGCTATCTTCAGACACTCCAGAAGAGGGCGCCAGATCTCGTTACGGATGGTTGTTAGCCACCATGTGGTTGCTGGGATTTGAACTCTGGACCTTCAGAAGAGCAGTCGGGTGCTCTTACCCACTGAGCCATCTCACCAGCCCCCTGGTATTTTCAAAGATTCAAAATTATGAATAATTCTTTGTAGAAAAAAAAGGAATAGACATGGGGAAAACAGTTAATTCTTTGACCAAGGTAGAATAAATCAGATAACTCCGGAGAATCTTAGTGTCAGAATGTAAGAAAATATTGATGATAGATAGGTAGAGAGATCAATAATAAAGATGGAGATTGAAAGTAAGTTTGTAGATATGGGATTATTGCATTAGTTGGCCTTGCTAAGCATGCATATGAAAATGGAGAAATTATGGGGAAAATAGATAGATAGATAGATAGATAGATAGATAGATAGATAGATAAATAGATAGATTTTATATATATATATATATATATATATATATATATATATATATATATATATATAGAGAGAGAGAGAGAGAGAGAGAGAGAGAGAAGAAAGTAGGGACAGACAGAAAAAGTAAAAGGAATAAAAGGAACTGATGGAGAGAAGGACAAACATGCTGCCAGGGTGACAGGACCTAACTAACAAGCATTCCCAGTGATCAAATCCAGAACAAGTTGAGAAATATAATAAGTAGAGTAACAGTGGATTATGATGAAGTTCAAAATAAATATCTGCAATTTTTCTAGTGGTCAATAAATGAGTGAACGTGCAAGTCAATGGGGAGCAAAGAAGAGGGAAATTAACTAACCTGCTGCCAGCATAAATGGAGGTTATTGCCTCAGCACGTCAAAGTTTAGGTTGTGTATGAAAATCTGCTGTCAGTGAGGATAGAGAAGGAAGTACGGAGAAACCCTGAGACATAGGCTCAGTCAGAATGTCAAAGATAATGTCCCCAGTGATGTCATTCTGGTACCAGATACAGAACTCACTCCTGAGGCTTTCTTCCTCAAGAACCATAACCACCATCTAAGAGAAAAGCATCAAATTGACTCAAGTTAGCAATCAGTCCATGAGCTGTAGAACGGCTTAGCTGGCAAAGCACTTGTTACCAAGCCTGATAATATGAGTCCAGTCCCCAGAACACACATGGTGCAAGGAAGGAACTAACTTCTGCAAGTTGTCTCTAACCCCATGTGTGTTGCAGTGCACGCAAGCATGCACACACATGCACACATGTACACAGGCATACACACACACACACACACACACACACACAGACAAATATATAAAAGTAACAGAAATGTTTAAAAGTACGCAATAGGCATTCTCCAATATAACCAATCAATAACTATAAAAGTTGCTAATATCTTCAAAAGTAAGAAAATCCTGGAACATCTCCACTGTTTAAAGAAGTTTAATCAACAATAATGCAGGTAAATGGAGCTGTTCTGGAAGTTTGAAAAAGGATACTAGAAAATCAATATTCAAATCCAACAAAGTGTGTGAAAGAAAGTATGTGAATTCAGTTCCTAGTAATTTAGCAAAGATGGTTCCTTCGTTGTGACAGATATACATCAGGAGTGTAAAATATTCACAGGGGAAACTGTTGGGATGCATGAGACTCCATATTATATTTAAGCTTGCTTATGAATAAATAACTATTCCCCTATGTAAAATACATTTGAAAGTGGAGAATATTTCCTTGACAACCAGGAAAATGTTGTAGCAAAACATACCTATAGCTTACTTGCCTCGTATTGACTGAACACTTTTCCAGCACATCCTGTGGCAATTCATTCTCATTATAGTGAGTTTAGATAAACATGTTTGCTTTTGTTTTGTGAGAAGAAGACTCATATAACCCTATGGACCTTAAGCTCTCTTTGAAGTCAAAGATAACACTGAATTGTTCTGTTTGTCTCATCCACCTCCTAAGTGTTAGGGTTACAGAGATGCATCATCATGCCTGGTTTATATAGTGCTTTAGGTCAAACCACGGACTTAGTGCATGCTAGACAAATGCTCCTCCAAGTGAACTATAGTACCAGTTCCATCATATTTCTTTGCAATTTATTATGAGGTCATCTGTGTAGATGATCCACACCTCATGATTTGATGCTTATGACCTCCCATCTTCTAACCAGTCCATAGGTCTCCACATAGAAGCATCCCTCTGCCTTACTTCTTTTCTTTGGCTAAAAGCCTGAAGCTTATTATCTCCTATAATGCTCAACAACTTCCACTCATTATTTCTTACAGATAAGAAAACTCAACCCCAGAAAGTTAAAATAATGTACCTAAGACTATAGAAATCAAGTCAAAACAGAAATCTGGCCTTTGTCTCACAATGGACAGAAGCAGCTGACCTCTGTTGTTGAGTTAGGGAAGGCTGAAAGAAACTAAGGGGAAGGGTGATCTTGTAGGAAGACCAGTAGTATCAATTAATCTCAACCCAGGAGATCTCAAACACTGAACCACCAAACAGACAGAATACACCAGCTGATATGAGGTTCCCAACACACATACAGTAAAGGACTTCCAGGTCTGTGCTCATTCAGAGATGATGTACCTAACCCTCAAAAGACTGGAGGCCCCAGTGAGTTTAGAGGTCAGGTGGGGTGGGGGTGGGGGCATCCACATGGAAATAGAGTATGATGAGGAGGAGGGGTGGGGTATGGAGCAGACAGAGGGTGAATGGGCACAGGGAATGGAATATGGACTGTAAAACTAAATTAAAAATTAAATTAAATTTGAAAAAAAGAGAGAATTCTCATTTTGTCTGTCTTAAATCATCCTAAATCCATTTTCTACAGCATTGTAACAAGTCTGTTAATACTTGATTTTTTGTTTATCACACATTTGTATGTGTGTCTGTTGTGAGTATTTGCATATTTGTGCAGGAATTTAGATGCCAGAAGAAGGTATTGGACTCCTAGAAACTGGAGGTACAGGTGGTGGTAACCCACTTGACTTGGTTGCTGTATTCTGGAGGAGCAGAATATGCTTTTAATAACTGCACCATCTTTCCAACTCCATACCTGACTGGAAAAAGATTTGAAGTATCATTGGGAGTTAAGTGGATGGGGGAAACAGATTGATGCAGGGATGCCTATAGCTAAGTAAGTCCTCATTGTAAGTAACCATGAAAACTGCAATGAAGGTGAATGAAATTAGATACCTCTAGTAGAGTGATAGGGCCAGGAGACAATGTTAGCTTATGTTAGTTACATGTCTTTCTGCACAGACAAATAGCAGACAAAAGCAACTTAAGGAAAATGGGTTTGTTTGGGTGTTTGCTTTGACTTATAATTTGAGGGTTGCCATGGTGGTGAGGACACAAGGGCAGGAGGATGAGGCAACTGGGCACATTACATCTGCAGTCAGGAGGCAGAAAGTAATGGATGCTATCTCTCAGTTTATTTTCTCTTCTTTATCACTTCAGTACTCTATGAAATGGTGCCACCCACATGTTGGACAAGTCTTCTCACCTCAACTAATATAATCCACAGAGTTTCTCACAGATGTACCCAGAGGCTGTTTCCATGGCAATTCTAGATCCTGTCAAATTGTCCATCAATGTGAACCATAGAGGCATCTTTCTCAATTTCTCCTTTCTACAAAGATGTTCAGATTAGGGCATTGCTAAATATATCCATCCCAAGTACTCATCAGCCAGTGTGTGCATTGGAGGATATCAGCATCAACAGTCTTCTTAAAAGAACCAAGCAGTGATGGCCACTGAGAATTTAAGGGTACCAGTGACCTATGGACCAAGAGATGAGCAGACAGACTTCTCAATATCACTAGTGTTGAATTGCCGAAAATTGTAAGATGCTCAAATGCTGAATGAGGACTCATTCAGCTGTAGCTTCAAATTGATGCCTTTAAAGAGATTGAATAAACTCTTTATGTTACAATCTGGCATGAGCTTTTAATATTAACCACTACATATTTTATAGACTGTATTTGTTGCCAAGCACTAAAACAAACATTAAGATGCTTTTTGCCTTAACTGGTACTATGGATGCTTTTGAACACTGATATAAAAAGCAGCATAAACCACATTATAATCACGAAAATCATCTGTGTTAAGCTACCATTTGCTATGAAAGTGGCAGTTATTTTTCATCTACAAACAATTATATCTCGATTACTTACTGTCTGTTAGGGAACATTTCATCAAAAAAAATCTCATTTAATTGACACAAAGATGCATTTTCTTTGGAGAGAGACATAATCTCTAATTTGGACTAATTAAAGGACTAGGCATTTCCTATTAGTGAAAGGCTGGTGTCTAATGGAAATATGTATCTTTATTAGTTTCATATACATGAAGTCATACAAAATAAGCTGCTTACAGTAGGAAATTAAGGTCCTAAAAACCATTACCTAAAGAGCACAAAACAGTAACTTGGGGTCTGGAGATGTGGCTCAATTGGAAGCATGCTCAACCAGAATGTAGAAAGCCTTGGGTTTGATCCCTAGAAATGCATAAATCAAGGTGATACAGGCCTGTAACCTCAGTATCTGGAAAGTCAAGGTAGGAGGATTCAAAAATGTTCATTGTCTACTACATATCTAGTCGAAGTCCAGCCTGTGATACATGAAACCCTGTTTCAAAAATGAAATAATGCACATTGCTTTACATGTTTCAAAAACATGGAAGTGAAGTAGGCTGTTCATTTTTTTTTTTTTTTTACATTTTGCCTTAACCTATTTGTATTTTGAACATTCTAAGATTCTTTTCATTCTCAGCATGCCACTATTCGAGCCTCATCTGAATCACACCATACTGAGAGTTTGCTGCAATCTGAGATATGCGTCTTCTGTAGGGAGAGTGACTTCAACCCCCAATATGTTAAATAATCTTAATTATATGTAAAGCTCATATAGAGTGTAACAAGTTAATACTATTCTGAAATGAAAGAGTTGAATCTTAGTTAAGGAGCTACTAGCTAATGATGGATGCTACAAAGGTGAGTCTTCTATTTTATTTTATTTTTTTTTTTTTGAGTAATGGTCACTGGCAGGTTGTCTATCCCCAATGGATACCCTCAGACCCCTGCATACATGGACAGCAATAATTTGATAATTTGACACATTTAGACATGTTTGTATATATATATATATATATATATATATATATATATATATGAAGAGAGAGAGGAGATACCTAATTGTATCCAATGAGATAAATATATTGTACAAACTAACAACCACATTACAAGGGAGAAGAAAGCAATCACAAGTGGTGGGAGGGAGGGACCTAGGAGGGAAAGTGTAGGGGGGGAGGGGGAGAGGGGAACCTGATTTGGTATTGGGTGAAAGAAAAGGACTGTAGCCTTGAGGGTCAGCAGAAAGGATGGAAACATACAACCTCTCAGGAGGTAGCAGTTTGGGAGGACCCTTAAGAATACACTAGCTAAAGGGATCTGCAACCCTATAGGTGGAACAACATTATGAACTAACCAATACTCTGGAGCTCTTGACTCTAGCTGCATATGTATCAAAAGATGACCTGGTCGGCCATCAATGGAAAGAGAGGCCCATTGGACTTGCAAACTTTATATGCCCCAGTACAGGGGAATGCCAGGGCCAAAAAGGGGGGTAGGGGAGTGGGGGGAGGGTATGGGGGACTTTTGGGAGAGCATTGGAAATGTAAATGAGGAAAATACCAAAAAAAAATGCACTAGAGACCTAGGAAGTGAGAAACTCAGGACTCAAAGGGAAGGACCTTAGATGAAACTATATAGAACTATATGGAACTAATAGAGCCCATCTCTAGCAGGAAAACACAGCATCAAGTGAGGGAGGGGGTTGCCATCCCACAGTCAAAACTCTAACTCATATTTGTTCCTGTCTGAAAGAACTGCAGGAATGGAAATGGAAAGGATCCTGAAGAAAAGAAGGTCCAGCCACAGGCCTAAAGTGGGATCCAGCTAAGGGGGAAGTCCCAAGGCTTGACATTATTACTGAGGCTATGTGCTCACAACAAGGGACTTATCATGGCTGCCCTCAAAAAATCCCGACAAGCAGCTGAATGAGTCAGATGCAGATATTTGCACGCAACCAATGGACAGAAGATGCTGACCCCTGTGATTGAATTAGGGAAAGGGTGGGGGAGGCTGAGGAGGATGGTGAACCTGTAGGAGGATCAGCAGTCTCAATTAACCTGAATCCCCGAGATCTCTCAAATACTGGACCACCAATCAGGCAGCATACACCAGCTGATATGAGGCCCCCAACACATATACAGCAGAGGACTGCCAGGTCTGGGTTCAGTCAGAGAAGATGCACCTAACCTTGCAAGAAACTGGAGGCCTCAGGGAGTTTAGAGGTCTGATTGGGTGGAGGGGTAGGGGTTGGGGTATCCTTGCAAAGACATGGGAATGGGGAGGAGGTATGGTGTATGGAACAGTTGGAGAGTGGATTGTGGGAGGGGGGAATAAAATCTGGAGAGTAAAAATTAATTAATTAACTAATTAATTAATTAAAATCAAATTTAGAGGGAGACATGTTGGAGGGTCTTGGGGGTTGAAGTAAGAAATGCAGGATGAATATCATCAAAATACCTGTATGAAAGTATACCTGTATGAAAGTCAAAGAATATAATTATTTTTTAAATATTTACTATTATGTCACTGAATTTTTTATGTGTATCTAAACCGTTCCTTAAGGAAAAAAAAAGTCACAAGAATATGCTCATATCATCATCAGTATAATTCAGTAAAAATTGGAACAATTGTATTTGCTTACAAAAGAATGTATTCAAAAATAAGTATTCCGTTTGTTTCTGTATCTAGCCCTACAGCTATTGTATCATGTCAAGGCCCCTTTCCTATTGGTTATACCTTTGTGTACATTTATTCATATGGGGGTGCACATTTGTGTGTAGGCATGAGCCAATGTCAGGAATCTTCCTACTGGTTTTCCAATTTATGCTTTGAAGCAAGGTGAGTCAATCAAACCAAGAGCTTGCCCATATGCCCAACTTGTTCTGAGGTTCCTTCTGCAGGGCTGTAATTAAAGGCAGATTCACTGACCTAGAAGTTGAGGTGATCTTAATTCAGATCCACTTGCTTATGAGATCCACTTGCTTTAACTTCTGAGAAATTTATCTCCAGACGTTCTTCTTTTATTTGAGACAATGTTTCATGCAGTCCAGACTTGACTTGGATATACACCTGAGGATGACCCTGAATTTCTAGCACACCTTCCTTCACTTCCTGAGTGCTGGAATAACAGTCACGAACAGCCACTCCTGGTTTATGTGGTACCAGAGACCTAAGTCAGAGATCCGTGCATGCTAAGCAACCACTCAAAAAAATGGAGTATATCCCCAGACCATGTTGATTCTCATTGGCCAGGGAAAACTAAGGATCTTTCATAGAGAGTTCATATGAGGGTCTCAGGGATTACTGTGACTTTGAGATGTTACTGTTTGGATATAAACTGTCACTCATTCCGTGGACCAGATCATCCAGGCAGCTTCTTGGGACTTAATGACAAGTCAGAGCAGTAACAGGATGGGACTTGTGTTGTAATGCTCAAGAAATAAAAAAGACCCAGGTTTGTTAAAATAGCATGTGAAATATACAAAATGACATATTCAATTAGATAACAATAAGTTCCATGAATAACTTACGGTAAAAATCATAAAGTAAGACTGTTAGAATTAGAGATACAGCTTAGCAGTTAAGAGCACTTGCTCTTCTTGTAGAGGACATATGTTTGGTTCTTACCACCCATGTTGGGTGCCTTGCATCTACCTGTAACTCCAGGTCTAGGGGGATCTGACTCCTTCTCTTGTCCTCTGGTGTCACTGCACTCACATGCATGCATGCATGGATGTGTGCAAGCATGCACACATACACATAATCAAAAGTAAAATATTTTTTAAAAATAAATTGTGAAACTTTATGACAAATAAAGTATTGTTGATGGTATTTAATTTTCTTCTTTTGCACTAAGATGTAGGTCTCTAAGAGACTCTTTTAATGAATTATTTAATTTCTTATATGAAGAGGTATGTGTGCTTTAACCTGTATATAAGCATCAGAGGACAATTTGAGGGACCTGATTGTCTCCTTTACCACAAGTCACTGGGATTGAACTCAGGGCACTAGGCTTGCATTGTAAGTGCCTTTACCAGTTGAGCCATTTTGCCAACCTTGACTAAATTTGACTAATTTTAAATAAATTTGAGTATCTCATCCTTTCAAGTATTAGATAATGAACAAATTCTGGAGACATGGAAAGGTACAAATCATACATGAATTCTCCAACTCAGTAGAGTATTTAGATATTAGCCTCAGGAAGTAATCCCTCTCTACATCTTTATAGACCGTAGCATGATTATGAACTCTGATCCTGCCATGCAGCATATAACATTTACTGCTGACTGATATGATTTATGTGTGTAGGAAAACAACCAACCAAACTACAACAAAAACAAAAACCCACCAATGTTAGTGATTGGGCCACCCCCCAAAAAGATGATACAAGGGACATGACAGTGCCCAACTGATGGAAAGTAATAGTCACAGAAGCAGTAAGAATATGTGGAATATGAGAAATGACTATGACTGTGACTTCAGTGCTGCTCAAAAAGGATATTGTGATTTCTTTGTCATGACAACAGAGTGGAGATATGAAGTTGAAGAGATGATTATGTTATGTGGGCGCTTGCTTAGAGAATACTGTCAATATCTCAGTACCCAGTAGGTACCTGAGATAAGGAGGAGCTTAGGGTTCGTGGGATAATCCAGACTGTAAAGTGGTTGGTTGTCTTGCAAGGGGGAGTACCTGAATTACATCCTCAGAACCCATGGGGAAAGCCAGGCAATGCATTGGTGGCAGTGCCCGCTTGTAATCCCAACGCTGGAAAGGCAGAGAAAGGGTCCTACATTTTCCATACTTGTTTATTTCCAAGCTTGTGAGGAAAATCTGTTTCAAAAAACTAATTGAATAGGGAATAAGGAATTGCACACAAGGTTGTCCACTAAACTCCATTCATGAATGCTCACACAAGCACATACACAAACACAAAATCATGCTCACAGGTACACACAAAGGATGAACCTGACAATGTCTTTATTTATTTATATTTCTACCACAGTAGAAATCCACACCAAGGTCCTGGCCAATCATCACAGTGGTCCTACATTTCCTAGCCTCCAGCACTGTAAGCCAAACATGTCTCTTATTCATTCCCTAATTGATTGACTGATTGCTTTTCAGATAAGGGATCAGGGAGTGCAGGCTGGCCTGAAACTCACTGTGTGACAAGGATGAGTTTGACTCAGTCCCAATTAAAGAACAGGAGTATCTTGTCTCCTCTATCTATCCTTTAAATCCATACCACAACCAATGAAATGGTCAAATGCTTCTCTCAACCAACATGGTCATTATAGAGTTTTCATAAGATAATTTTCATCTGTAAGATATCAAAGACACTTTCCATGATTTATGTCCTTCCTTTGCAAAGTTCTCTCTAATCCATCTGGCTATTTTTTTTCAAAACTCTTTTCTTTTCTGGAGGTAACAGTCAAAAGAATGTCAGGCATTCCATTAAAAACAAGGGGCTGACAGGGGTGGAGAGGTAGCTTGGGGTTAAGAGCATTTACTGCCCTTATTTGAATTTTGTTCCCAACCCCATATGAGGCAGCTCAGACTTTTAACTCCTCCTCCAGGGAATTGAATACCTTCTTGTCGCATCCATGGACACCTAGTGCACATGCATGCATGTGTGTAAACACACACACACACACACTAACTATTTTAAAAATCTGTAAGAGGTCAAATGTTGAATTTATGATATGGAGAAATCATAAATGTGGAATGAGAAATGTGTGGAATGTCTGAACTATACATTATGTTGGTTGATTTTAATGTTTAATTATTTACATTTATTCATCTTCTTTGTTCATGTATGTGTGTAGTCATCTATGCCATATATGTGTATAGAGTTCATAGGGCAACCATAAGAGTTGATGATTTCTTCTCACTATGTTCTGGGAATCAAACTCAGGTTGCCAGGCTTGGCAGCAAGCGCCCTTAGAGCTGCCGAGCCACCTTGCCCATCCTATTCTGACTTACTACTGTCAGAATTTGGTTTTTATCAGTGAGATTTAGTACCTTAGAACACATTTTATATAACTTTTCCTGGCTATAGTTATATTTTTAGTAATATATTCACCTAAAGTTGACATGGTCTCCTCCAGTATGTTGTTTACTAGCTTGCTCACTAGTCATGTGCATGTGGAATGAGCCTTATACTAAAAATCAATAGCAATGAAATTTAAATTTTATTTAATTTCAGGTTTTGTGTGATTTATTTATTTATGTGTATGCTCATATACAAGCACCCACACATGAATCCATGCTTGTTATATTCTCTGTAATATCATAAAACAATCTGCCAAGGTCAGTTCTTTTTTTCTACCATGTTGATCATGGGGATTCAACTCAGGTCCTTAGGCATAGAGACTGCCCATAACCATTGAACCATCTTCCAGGCAAAATCTTTCAAATGCTTTACATAGCTTATACCATTTAGTCACCATAACTGCACCATAAGTGGAATTCTTACCTCATCTTTCACAAGAATACAGGAGGCTCAGAAAGGTTTTTGAAAAGCTGCCGAAGATAACATTCTAAATGTGGCAGGCTGGAACGCAAACCTGAGGCCATTTGATTCCAAAGCACACATGGTTAGCAAGTGTGCAGTATCGATTCTCTAAATAGATGGTTTGCCTTTGGCTGGCAAAATACACATATGTCAAAATTTTCAAGTTCATCTGCTTTTAAGGAAGTGGTAACTGGGGAAGTCATTCCGTGTATTTAAAAGAATCATTTTCAAAACACAGAATTTTAGATATCACGACAGGCAAGTAGGGCAGCTGTCAGAAGTCTATTTGTGTTTCCCTAGCACTGAGGTGATTTTTCTCTTTTATTAAAATGGATAGAGTTAGAAATACCTGAACTAACATAGAATAAGCAGGTTTCCAAGAAAGATGCTACTGGAATAGAATTTAGACTCTGAAGAACTAGGTGTAATCTGGTAAGGCTTCCCCAAGAAGAGAGTCAATGGAGAAAGGCCTCTCCCTGCCTAGAGACAGTCATCAGAAATGATACTATCCATGCCTGAAGACAGTCAGGTGACAGCCTATTCTTATCTGGGAGTAGCTAACATGTGTGGCCTCTCTATGCCTAAACTTTTTCCACCATAGAGGAATATATGAAAAAGACTTTTCTATTTAACAGGCATGAGCACAGCAACTATTTCTTTAGAGATGGTGGGAGCACAGGGAGCAGAGAGGCCATCAAAGGAGGATGGTGGGGAACATGAGTCATCAGCTTGAGCTCCTTACAAAACTTGCCTGGGATTGAGTATGAGCTTCAAGTCTTACAGTCTAAGCGATCTTGCATTAACTAACCTCTCGTCCTCAAAGTTAGAACAACCTGACCCTACTTTTGATGATAAATCATGCTGGGAGTCAAAGAACACAGCAATATGTATCCATGGTGAGGTTCCTTCACAGTAGTGATGATCAAATCACAATGATTAGGATGTGGTGGAGGTGATGCACTCACACATCTCATGTTTCTGTGAAGGACACTGTCTACAATACCCTACTAGGTTCTTCCCCAAGGCTGCCATTACTTGCTCATAAACTGTAAGGAGCCGCCTTCACATTTGCCATTATAAGATGGTGCTGATGGCACTGACACCCGTGTTCTAAGTAGTAAACAAGCAAGCTTTCCACGCCATGTGCTCTGCCTTTCCCCTGACGACAACTCCGGCTGATGGGCTGCAGTCAATCAGGGAGTGACACGTCCGAGGCAGAGGACAGTCCTCCATAAAAGGGAGGGGGCTCCGCCATATCTCTCTCTCTCTGGCTCTCTCTCTGGCTCCCTTCTCCACTGGCTCCTGATGGGGTAAGCAATAAAGCTTGTGCTGCAGAAGATTCCGGTTGCCCTGAGCGTGTTCTTACCAGGGGGACAAAAAAGCGGCGGGCAATAAATGGTGCCGGAACCCGCGAGCTACTGCATCACGGAGAAGGAGCGGTTAATGAAGTGTTCCCGGAAACAGACTGTTGAGAAGGACCCGGTGTAGGTTCAGAACTCTACAGCTGGGGAACTGTGGTAATGAAGTGTTCCCGGAAACAGACTGTTGAGAAGGATCCGACGTAGATTCAGAACTCTTCAGCTGGGGAACTGATGCGCGTGCGTTACAGCTTTACAAGGTATGTCTGGTCTTGAACTTTTTCTAGTGTTAAAAGCCCTTTTATTTCTTTTCATATGTCAACAAGCAGTTAAGACAGGGTGGAGAATTCTGGACAAAATTCAAGACAGTCTATCAGAAGTAAAGCGGGGAGAGAGAGCAGGAAAAAAGAGAAAGCATGGCGCGCGAAATAAGTATACAGGCCTTTCCACGGGTCTTGAACCCGAGGAAAAGTTAATGTCAGGGAAGAATACCTGGGGAGAGATTAGAAGGAAAGAGGAGAAAAAAACAAAGGAAAAAAGAAAAGTTAATGTCAGGGAAGAATACCTGGGGAGAGATTAGAAGGAAAGAGGAGAAAAGAGACGAGTTTAAAGAGCCAGTTCTTAATAGCTGTGAATCAGATGAAGAAATTAGCCCTTCTGAGGAAACAGACTTGGAGGAGGGAGCAGCTCATTATGAGAGAGAAATTCGAGCTTTTAAGTCAAGAAAAAAGCCAAAAGCGGCTGGCAAAGGCCAGCTTGCTGCTTGGCCTCAGGGCAGTTGGCTTCAAGGTCATAGTGCACCTCCGCCCTATGTGGAGCCCCCGCCCTGCGTAGTGTGTCAGCCCTGCGCAGAGAGGCAGTGCGCAGACTCGTTCATTTCAAGAGAGGCACAAAGGAAGATACAACAGGCATTTCCGGTCTTTGAAGGAGCCGAGGGTGGGCGTGTTCACGCTCCGGTTAAAGAGCTTGCCGAATCGGTCCGTAAATATGGAGCCAATGCTAATTTTACTTTGGTGCAGTTAGACAGGCTTGCCGGCATGGCACTAACTCCTGCCGACTGGCAAGTGATTGCAAAAGCCGCTCTCCCCAGTATGGGCAAATATATGGAATGGAGAGCTCTATGGCAAGAGGCTGCACAAACGCAGGCCCGAGCAAACGCTGCTGCTTTGACTCCAGAGCAGAGAGATTGGACTTTTGACAGGTTCAAACCTTGGCAGCCACATCCAATGATTGGGCAGTTTTAGTTACCTCCTTTTCAGGACAAATAGATAACCATTATCCAAAACATCCAATTTTACAGTTTGCCCAAAATCAATCTGTTGTGTTTCCACAAATAACAGTAAGAAACCCACTTAAAAATGGGGTTGTGGTATATACTGATGGATCAAAAACTGGCATAGGTACCTATGTGGCTAGTGGTGAAGTAGTATCCAAACAATATAATGAAAATTCACCTCAAGTGGTAAAATGTTTAGTGGTTTTAGAAGTTTTAAAAACCTTTTTAGAACCCCTTAATTTTTTAGAAATGGCTGGAGTGATTAAGCCTTCCAGTAAAGTTGCCAATATTTTTCAGCAGATACAATTAGTTTTGTTATCTAGAAGATTTCCTGTTTATATTACTCATGTTAGAGCCCATTCAGGCCTACCTGGCCCCATGGCTCTGGGGAATGATTTGGCAGATAAAGCCACTAAAGTGGTGGCTGCTGCCCTAACATCCCCGGTAGAGGCTACAAGAAATTTTCATAACAATTTTCATGTGACGGCTGAAACATTACGCCGCCGTTTCTCCTTGACGAGAAAAGAAGCCCGTGACATTGTTACTCAATGTCAAAGCTGCTGTGAGTTCTTGCCAGTTCCTCATGTGGGAATTAACCCACGCAGTATTCGACCTCTACAGGTCTGGCAAATGGATGTTACACATGTTTCTTCCTTTGGAAAACTTCAATATCTCCGTGTCCATTGACACATGCTCTGGCATCATGTTTGCCTCTCCTTTAACCGGAGAAAAGGCCTCATATGTGATTCAACATTGCCTTGAGGCATGGAGTGCTTGGGGGAAACCCAAACTCCTTAAGACTGATAATGGACCAGCTTATACATCTCAAAAATTCCAACAGTTCTGCCGTCAGATGGACGTGACCCACCTGACTGGACTTCCATCTAATAAAACAGAAAGGGGGAGTCGAGGAGGCTCTACCCCGAGTACCAAGAGTGTCTGTGTCTACAGCACTTTTTACACTCAATTTTTTAAATCTTGATTCTCATGGCCATACCACGGCTGAACGACATTGTTCAGAGCCAGATAGGCCCAAAGAGATGGTTAAATGGAAAGATGTTTTAAATAACAAATGGAAAGGCCCGGATCCTATTTTGATAAGATCCAGGAGAGCTGTTTGTGTTTTTCCACAGAATGAAGACAACCCATTTTGGATACCAGAAAGACTCACCCGAAAAATCCAGACTGACCAAGGGAATACTGATGTCCCTCGTCTTGGTGATGTCCAGTGCGACAACAACAAAGGGAAAGCAGCGTTGGGAGATACAGAATTGGACGGCTAAATTTGAACAGACCCTTTGAAAATTGAGACTTGCCCCATGCACTTGGACCTGTCCCTGACCTAAGGACTATCTTTTCAACATTTTCCTTCTTTAAAGAATGGGTGGGGGTGGAATTATTTGGAGCTGTTCTTTGCTGTGGATTAGTGTTGCTTCTTTGATTGGTCTGTAAGCTTAAGGCCCAAACTAGGAGAGACATGGTGATTACTTCCCAGGCGCTTGCAGCACTAGAACATGGTGCTTCCCCTGATATATGGTTATCTATGCTTAAGCAATAGGTCGCTGGCCACTCAGCTCTTGCACCCCACGAGGCTAGTCTCATTGCACGGGATAGAGTGAGTGTGCTTCAGCAGCCCGAGAGAGTTGCACGGCTAAGCACTGCAGTAGAAGGGCTCTGTGGCATATATGAGCCTATTCTAGGGAGACATGTCATCTTTCAAGAAGGTTGAGTGTCCAAGTGTCCTTCCCCCAGGAAAAACGACACGGGAGCGGACCAAGACCCCTTTGGGTGATGAGCCTGGGAGGAGGTTTTGTGTAAAGCCCCTATTTTACACACTGGGGATTTGACCTCTATCTCCACTCTCATTATTATGGGTGGCCTATTGCTCTTATATAAAAGAAAAGGGGGAGATGTAAGGAGCCGCCTTCACATTTGCCATTATAAGATGGCGCTGATGGCACTGACACCCGTGTTCTAAGTAGTAAACAAGCAAGCTGCGCATGTGCCGGGGTAGCTTTCCACGCCATGTGCTCTGCCTTTCCCGTGACGACAACTCCGGCTGATGGGCTGCAGCCAATCAGGGAGTGACACGTCCGAGGCGGAGGACAGTCCTCCATAAAAGGGAGGGGGCTCCGCCATATCTCTCTCTCTCTGGCTCTCTCTCTGGCTCCCTTCTCCACTGGCTCCTGATGGGGTAAGCAATAAAGCTTGTGCTGCAGAAGATTCCGGTTGCCCTGAGCGTGTTCTTACCAGGGGTAAGTAAAGCGCGGGCAATAATAAACCATCAGTTCAAAGTTTCAAATTCATTTGTGGGTTAAAGTAAGATGCCACATCTCTGAGGTCCTACAAATATCCTTTTAAACACACTTGGTAAATATTCTAAAACCTGCAGTTAGCAATAACTGTTTTCATTACCCTTCTCCTACACCGTTGGTATTAGAAGAGTAGACAAGTCCACATTTTAAAAACACTGACTCTGACTTATGTCTTTGTATCCATGTTTGTACAGCATATATCAAAATTATTTGATGAAGTTGGGAGAGATAGTGTGTTTATAAAGCACTGCCATGCAAGCAAGTCAACTTGAATTTGTATATCCAGAACTCACATTTACAGACATCTGGACATTGGGATTGTACACCCATAATCCTAGCACTTGAAGAGGAAGGCAGGTAGATACATGAAGTTTACTCCCTATGCAGCTTAGCTTTATTGGTCAACTATGGGAATAATGAGAGAACCTGATTCAAAGAATAAGGTGAGACGATTTATGTAGTCTTAAAAAACCTCACAAAGATAGAAGAGAGAGTGGGTGAGGGAATAGAGGAGGAGCTGGAGGGGAAAGAATGGGAATAGATTTGGTCAAAACGCACAAGCATGTGTGTGTACATGAGTACACACACACACATACACACTACTCATCCAAAAGCACTCAGAGAATCATTTTTCTGATGTACTGATTTTAAAAATATTCTATTAATACATTGGGATATAAAATTTGAAAAAGATCTTTTTAAGAAGTAGACTCCTATAAGAATTTTGATAGTGAACATAACAGGCAAAGAAAGATCAAAGGCTTCAGACATAAGTCACAGCTGTCCCATATCTCAGAGGCTGCAGAAGTGGTTTTTTTTTTCCTTCCAAGATAAATTCTAATTTTCTTTTTTGTTTTTTTATTAAATATTTTCTTTATTTACATTTCAAATTTTATCCCCTTTCCTCATTTCCTCTCTGAAAGTCCCCCTATTTCATCCCCCCTTCCCCTGCTCACTAACCCACCCACTCCTGCTTCCCCATCCTGGCATTCCCCTACACTAGGGCATCAAGCTTCACAAGGCCAAGGGCCTCTTCTCTCACTGATGTCCCACAAAGCCATCCTCTGCTACATATGCAGCTGAAGCCTTGAGTTCCTCCTTGTGTACTCTCTGGTTGATGGTTTAGTCCCTGGGAGCTCTGGAGGTACTGATTGGTTCATATTGTTGTTCTTCCTATGGGGCTGCAAACCCCTTCAGCTCCTTGGGTCCTTTCTCTAGTCCCTCCATTGGGGACCCTGTGCTCAGTCCAATGGATGGCTGTGAACCTCCACATCTGTATTTGTCAGGCACTGACAGATCCTCTAAGGAAACAGCTATATCAGGCTCCTGTCAGCAAGCATTTTGTTGGCATCCACAATAGTGTCTGGGTTTGATAACTGTGTATGGGATGGATCCCCAGGTGGAACAGACATTGGATGACCTTTCCTTCAGTTTCTGCTCCAAACACAAAACGACAACCAACAGATTGGGAAAAGCTCTTTACCAACCCAACATATGATAGAGGCCTGATATCCAATATATACAAGGAGTTACACTCCAGAGAACCAAACAACCATATTAAAAATGGGGTACAGAGCTAAACAAAGAATTCTCAACTGAGGAATATCAAATGGTTGAGAAGCAGTTAAAGAAAAGTTCAACATCCTTAGTCAAAACAACCCTGAGATTCTACTTCATGCCCATCAGAATAGCTAAAATCAAAAACTCAGATGACAGCAGATGCTGGTGAGGATGTGGAGAAAGAGGAACACTCCTCCATTGTTGGTGGGATTGCAGCTGGTACAACCACTCTGGAAATCAGTTCAGTGGTTCCTCAGAAAATTGGACATAGTACTGCCTGAGGACCCACCTATACCACTCCTGGGCATATACCAAGAAGATGTTCCAACTTGTAATAAGGGCACATGCTCCACTATGTTCATAGCACCTTATTTATAATAGCCAGAAGTTGGAAAGAACATAGATGTCCTTCAACAGAGGAATGGATATAGAAAATGTGGTACATTTACACAATGAAGTACTATTCAGCTATTAAAAGTGATAAATTCATGAAATTCTTAGGCAAATGGATGGAACTAGAAAATATCATCCTGAGTGAGGTAACCCAATCACAAAAGAATACACATGATATGCACTCACTGATAAGTAAATATTAGTCCAGAAGTTCAGGATACCCAAGATAAAATTCACAGACCACAAGCTCAAGAAGAAGGAAAACCATAGTGTGGATAATTCGGCCCTTCTTAGAAGGGGGATCAAAATACTCCTGGGAGGAGATACAGAGATACAGAAGTGGTTTTATCAACATAACACAGGAAAATCCCCATTGCAGGCTGTCAGTCTATATGCTACTGGCATAGGAGTGAGCACAGCCTACCTCTGCAGGTCTAAAACAAAACTATAAATCAGTGGTTCTCAGCCTCAAAGTTTGAATGGAGGAGAGTTACTTGGGGAGAGAATGGCATATAACATAATCAGAAGGAAGAAAGGTTGTCAGGATCGAGCTAAAGATCTACGTAAGTTTAAACTGAACGTGCAGGGCTGGAAAGAGGGTTTGGTGGTTAAAGGTTCTTGCCCTTACCAAGGACTGGAGCCTGGTTCCTAGCCCCAACATTGGCCAGCTCACAACCACACACTTAACTGGAGCTACACAGGGTTCAGCACTCTCTTCTTGACTCTGTGAGCATCCACATGCATCTGCTCACATATGTACACTGACACAGAAACACAAATTTAAAAATAAAGTAAATTTTTATTTAAAAAAATTTGAGGATCTAGAGAGACTGCCCAGTCATTAAGAGCATTTGATGTTACTTGAGAGCCCAAGTTCTCTTCCCAGCCTTCATGGGAGACAGTTCACCTGTAATTGCAGTTCTGTGTGACTGACACCCTCTTCTGGAAATCTCAAACATGCGGTTATAGACTCATATAGCCATACCCACAGAAAATTTTGCCCAGACTAATAAAAAAAAATAAACTCAGTGTTAAAAATCCAATGTCAGACATTTTCCTCAATTACTCTTCACCTTTAATTATGTTTTTTATTGTTTGAGAATTGCATACATGCATAGAAAATATATTGAGAAAATCTACCTCCCACGTCCCTTCCTCCCCATCCAATACCCTTTTGACACATCCCTTTTCTCTCTCAGCTTCATGTTTAAAATGCTCACACCTGTGTGGTCTACACTCACACAGACACACGCATACACATGAATAAAAGTCTTTACAAAAATGAATTAAGATATTTAAGCTAAATATTCAAAGTCACCAGGCACTAGTGTGGCTCTGTGCATTTTAAATCATAGTTATACATAATCCAGGCTGGCTTCAAAAACTTCCTTTCACAAAAATTGATAACATTGAGTGTGTGATCCACCAGCCTCCAGTTCCTGAGAGCTGGTATTAAAGGTGTGCAGCACTAATGCCAATTATATGAAGTGCTAAGGATCAAAGACAGAACAACACACATGTTAGGTGTGATATTTAGTTTTAATTATCAGCCTGACAGAGCAAAGACTCACTAAATCAGGTTAGCCTGTGGGAGTCTGTGGGATAAAGGAGGCAGTGCCATTCCCTGGTCTTAGTCTTGGACTGTATACCAGTAGAGCACGTTGGTTGAACATTAAACATGCATGCATGCATGCCTTTTCTCCTGCTTTAACGTTTATGCCTTCAACTTCCTGTTGCCTAAACTCACCAGTACCAAGGGAGTACAATCCAGAATTGAGAGCTAAAACCATTCCTGTCTCCTTTAAGTTGCTTTTTTTGTCAGAGTATTTTATCAAGGAAATGGAAATGAAGATATAGCAGTAGGAAAGTACTCTACCAATGGTGCTATATCACCTGTCTTTGGCTGGCAATTTAGATCCACCAGTGAACTGCTAAGAAGACATTTGGTTGTGTTTGTATATACTAGAAACAATGGGTCCTTTGAAGGTTTGGCTGGAATTCAGGAGAATGGGGCCCTAGGGAATTTGTGTGATGATGTTGGCTGTGGAGGTGGTGATTAGACTAGACATGAGTTTGGGAGGTGTCGTGGAAAGAAATTGCTGAAGAAAAATGGCAACCTTGGAAGAAAAGAGGAGCAATGTTCCTCTGGTTTTAGTTGAATAAATAAAGGATGGCTGTTACCCTTTCATGAAGTAAGGAGGAAGGCAGCAAGGGTTAAAAATACTCTTTTTAATATATTGTGCTTGTGCTATCCTACAGAAATTGAGATGACAATACCAAGTACATTATTGCATCTAGGGGAAAAGTTCAAGGCTCTATGTGGTAGACCCAAGTACAACACAGCCAGGAGTCAGAAACCAAAGGATCAATGAGCTCCAGGATTTGTGGATGCTTTCCTACGAACCTTATTGTACCACCATTGAACACCATAAAAGGTATTTCTTGTGGGAGGTGGGCACACTTTCCTTTGGTACATCATTGGTTAGCCATATGCACTCCAGTTACCATGGTTACCACAGTGACTACAGGTCTAATCATGGCCTTCAGGTTCTCTATTCATGCTGGAGGCATTTGGATATTTAAACACTTCCGAAATTCTAAAGACTTAAAAGTCCTGCAAGAAGCCAAGTGACCCTAGTTACATGAAGAATGCCATCTTTTCCTTTGTGTTCCCCAAAGAGAAAAGACTGCTGTGTAATAGAAAAGAGAAAATAGACTGAACAATCGATTGGGCGGAGAGTCGTTTAGAATAAAAGACAGCATTTCATCTGTTCCTGCCTTTTGCTCTGAAGTGATGGAGTTTCGACTCAGAAACTGGGGTATGCCATCCCTTATGGAACCTCTGTTACATCTTCAGATGAGAGTGTTGACTAGCTTTCCCGATGTTATACATCCTATGTCTACTGAATTCTAATATTATTCTTTTGATCGCTGTAGTGCATACATTTTGTGATCTAGCTACAGACCACACAGACCACCCGGCCTTGCTGATCGTTTCTAACAATCTTCCATATTTATTTGTGTGACTGCCTCCTCTACTTCCTCCACAGGTGTGTGTTACTAAGCACTTGATAAGGATCATTGACGGACTTCATCATAGCCAATAGGAATGAAGCAAAAATATATGAGATGTCCTCTTAAAATGAACTCAAGGTGGAACATTTCTACTTGACCATAAGATACTGCCAACCTATCTATCAATAGCATGTGTCACCAACAGCAGCTGCTTAAGTAAAAGACAGTGACATAGCAATTCCTATCAGGGACAGGACTCTTTGCTTTAGACCCTTGTTCTATTTCCAGTACTGCTTAAACCTGACATGGTAGTGTATACCTTTAAACCCTGCACACAGGAAGTAGAAGCAGGAAGATTATAAGTTCAAACTCATCCACAGCTACAAAGAGAATTCAGGTCTTGACTGTAAAAACTGAGATTTTAATTCAATGAAGAAAGGAAGAAAGGAAGAAAGGAAGGAAGGAAAGGAGGGAGGAAGGAAGGAAGGAAGGAAGGAAGGAAGGAAGGAAGGAAGGAAGGAAGGAAGGAAAGAAGGAAGGAAAGAAGGAAGGAAGGAAGGAAGGGAAAGGAAGACTGTAAGTTGAAGGAGTTTTAGCACAGGGTCATAAAAAAATGATACCAAACTGTCTCTGAGGTTAAATTCTAGTGTTTAAATCACTTTTACCAAGACACTTAGAATCCTATATCATTTTTATGCTTCCAGCCAACATTTCAATTAATAAGATCTACTCTTTCTTAGCTCACCCCAGACCTCAAAAGACCATGATCATTTTAAAGGAGACAAAAGGGTGAAAAAAAAAAACAAAAAAAAAACCAAATCCTGATGGTCATAGTATAGCCCAAGATAATTCTGTATGTTGGGTGTGTTAACATTGATGTAAATGTGTAACAGTGAGGTTTCTACCTAAAAGGCTGGGTGAGAAAGTGTATGATTCCAGTTTTCTTTTCTACTCCTCATATTCTTATCTGAAAAATGAGCATGAGTAAGGTGGATCCCGAGTGAGATATTTGTCAGCCATCCCCACTCCATGAGTTAGATCCCATGACACACATGGTGGAAGGAGCTCACCTACACTTTGGTGTTTCTTCTGAACTCTATACTTGCACCATGCCATGTGTGCAACCCTCCCCCAAATAAGTCAAAATATAATTTATAAAAATGTCGTATCTTAAAAATGAAATGTAGTGGATTTCTGAGTTCAAGTCCAGCCTGGTTTACGAAGTGAGTTCCAGGACAGCCAGGACTATACAGAGAAACCCAGTCTCAAAAAACCAAAATAAATAAATAAATAAATAAATGAATAAATAAATAAAAATAAAAATGAAATATAGACTATAATATTTCTAAGAAACATTTAAACCTCATAATTATAGAATCACTGACACAAGATATACTTTTAGACTGTCCTTTTTCCTCTGATGTCCACTATTGAGGAAAACCCTGGGAATTGATCCTGTAGAAAATCCAACAGGAGCCTGGGAAGATGGCTCAGAGGCTTACTACACTTGTTACACAAGCCTGAGGATCACCATGCAAAATCTCCAGCACCCATATAAAAACCTGGGCAAGATAATGCTGTGGGGATCATACACAGGAGGATCTGTGGGGCTGGCTGCTGTCAGCATGGCTCCAAGCTCTCTGGGGAACCCTCCCTCAAGTGATAAGTCAGAGAGTGGTAAAACAGGACACCCAAACATTCATATGAGTACCCATACATACGAGTTGACATACATACACATGCATAGACATATCACAATACACACATACACACAAACACACACATACACACCAACATATAGTTTATGTAATCTGGAACTAGAAGCAAAGAAGTTTACCATTCGTTTATTTCAGTAATTTTATCCTTCTAAATAAGTACATATAAGGTCCCTTGTTTGATTCCCCATACCTACATGGGGTGTGTGCGTGTGTGTGTGTTTTGTTGTGGTTGTTGTTGTTGTTGCTGTGTTGTTGCTGTTGAGTATAGATATGGATGAGCATGAACCACAGTGTACTTGTAGAGGTTAGAGAACAACTTTGGTGGAGGCCGAGTCTCTTGTTCACTGCTCTGCGTAACAGGCTAGCTGGCCTGTGAATTCCCTTGTCTCTGCCTCTCCTGTCACCAAAGAAGCCTAGGACTACAGCTCTGTGGGCGTTCTAGGAACTCAGGCACTGGTCTTTGCAGTTCTCCAGCAAGCACTTAACTACTGAATCGTTAAAGTCTCCACCCCAAATTTTACCTTTTTATACCTATACATTCACCCTATACCTATACCTATATATCGCCCTATATTTTCACAATGTTTATATCTAATGGTATTGACTAGTAGAGGTCAGTCATGTGTCTGCAGCTATTAATGAGTGACAAACCAGAAAAGAATTCTTCCCACAAATATTAAAGAGAAAATTTTTAGTTCAATTAAATGATAGAATTAGTATTTTTAGAAGATTAATGTGTTAAAATAATTCAACTTAACTAAAGTCCTTAAAGGCCAACTATTAGGAAACAGAATTGGGGACTGTGGGTGGTACCCTTCTATTCTAGCTAATGAATAAATTTTTGTTCCAATTAAGATTTACCTACAGTGACATTTGTCTCACTAAAAACATTCCACGTGTGGCTGATCCTGGAAGATGAACCAGGAATCTTCACTGTGAGCTAGAAAGATATTAATCTCAGGGACATCTCCAGACTCACAGAGATGGATATCGAATCTGTAGAATCAATATCTGGCCTTTGTACTATGTGCCCTTAAACTTAACTTCTCAAGTACAGTCTACTTGAACTCTGGACTCTTATTATGTATTGAGAGCCTCATTTCCTACCCATTCCTTTCCTATTTATTCTACTCTGCAGTGTAGCCTGTCTGAACTGTGATCTGCTTTATGATGACTGACTTTATGCCTTCCTTCTCTTTTACTCACTTCTCTGTTTCTGGAATATTTTCCCCATATTTCCCCTTCTAACTCCTATTTAAAATATCAGGGCCTTGCAATGCCTTCCTCCATCAAGAGCTATCATTATTTATCCATTTAGCACTTGTCAGGAATACTGAAAAGTACTCAGTTATATCTTCAAATGTGTTCAAGATCAACAGGCACCCTCTAGTCACACAGAATCCCCCTTCACCAAACACTTAAGTCTCTAAGCAGCTGAAACAGAGAAGACTAAACCTTGCCTCCATCACTCAGGATGATGGGCACACTGGCCTACTGCAAGAGGAAGCTTCTGATTTTATCCATTACTTTATTATAAAATTTTCTAGAGGATATATATATATATATATATACATACATAAATGCATACATACATACATACATACCTGTATACACACATATGTACATATGTATATACATGCATATGTGTATGTTTAAATACACATATATGTGTATGTATGTGTGTATGTATATGTATATGTATTCTTGCCAAGCTATCTTTCTTTCATCAGAAATGTCTATAGTAAGTGCAGTTTCTCTGCCCTGATTCTATCATTATCTCAAAAAAGTTATTTAAGTAAAGAGCTCATCTATTAAGGACAGTAAGTACTTTCATGCTATTTGCTTTCCATTAAAATAAAGTCAAATCCATTTTTCTTAGGGCAAAATTCTGAAAACCAGAGTTGTGCAAAGTGGTGTTTTTCCATCTAGCAGCAATGATTCATTTTAGAAATTAAGGTTTTCTAATGAGAAAGCCTGACCAAAGTGTGAGAGCCAACAGTCCCCCCCCCCCCCGGCAATGCCCAATTCATTAAAATCAGCAGCAACTGTGTCTGTCATGCTTAACCCAGGTTTCAAAGCAGCCAGCAGGGATCTGTCTCCATCTGATTCGAGACTTTCCTCTTCACTAAAAGAGAAAGATGTTCAAGATGCAAGCTGTATTGTTGATGTACTGAAGTCCTCACACTAGAGTATAATTAGCATGCCTGTTATCACAAGCTGGGAGATATGCAGTCTTTTTTTTTTTTCAGATGTTGTCTACATATTTACAAGCAGTGTATTTAATTCTATTTAGGCAAAGGAGGGCTTAGTATGGTTTAGACATCAAGTGTTAAAGCCTGTTACTTGGGAAAACAAAATAGTTTATACTATTCTTGCCTTCTCCTCTTCTTTCGTTCAAGAATATTAACTGAGACTTACTAAGCACCTGACAGTGATTGGGATGGGTGCTAAGATTAACAAAAGTAAAATATAGGGATTTCCAATGAGGCTAATAAGAGCTAGTGGAGGTGCTTAAATTGATATATAATTACAGCTAAAAGATCCACTGTTCCTTAGGAGGTATAGAAGATCATGTTAGAACAGACAATTGTCTGAATATCTAGTTGTGTGACTAAGGTAGTGTGAAAAGTATCCCTAAGTAAATTCCTAGGGAGACTTTAATAATGATCTATTAGCCCTCGATAGCTTCTGAGAGAGGGAAGTCTCTTTTCTTTGAGGGTGTGGCTACCAGTAGGTTGCCCATTCCCTGGTGGATGACCTAACACCCATGAGCATCTAGGAAACACGAATCCCACTCAGTTAATTAGGTAAATAAACAGGATGTAAAATTTGAAGGGAAATGTGCTAGGAAATTCTGTGAGCATATTTATTGGAGAGGGTGTGGGTGGATATGATTAAGATACATCATTTACATGTGTCTGAAATCTTCAAAATATAAAATTTAAATATTATTAAAGTATACGAAAAAGTAGGTTGTTAAGAGAACTGCATCAGGGTAGGATCTATGGGCCAAAGAAAGGGGCTAGAGACATGGTCAGTGATTAAGTCACTGACTACAATTGCAGAGGACCAGGGTTCAATTCCTAGCCTCCACTTGGAGTTTCAGAATCATCCACACCTCCAGTTTCAGGAGATCCTATGCCTTTATCTGACCTTCATGAACATCAAACATGCACATGATGTTCGTACTAAATGCAGGCAAAATTCTCAGACATAAAATAAAATGAGTAAATGGGGCAAAGGAGACAAGATGCATAGAGGAATAGAGGCAGTTTGAAGACCCTATCCTTGCCATGATGTAACTTCTCTTCAAAAGAGCCACATGTCCAATCTAAAACCTGACCCACGTACTTAAAATCATGGTAACATGGCACTGGGACCAGTTGTCTTCTATTTGATGCTTCTTTGGACACCATTTGAATACACATCCTTCCCTCCACCCAATTTTTGGTATGAGTCCATGATGAAATTATGCAGCTGTTACTAGCGAACTTGAAGATACTTTTCAGCTCCCTGTAGACTTGAAAATGAGTTTTACCATTATTATAGTTAATAATAATTGCAAATAAAATCCCAGCATTTATGCCATAAAATTGATTCTCACTCTACACCTCTCTATGAAAACATCAAATGCCTTTAAAATTGCTATTAGAACAAATTATAACACAAAGCACTGACATAGCATTTTTGTTTGGGGAGATAATTTAAGTTTATTGCTTTTATGTTCCAGGGAAGAAAAATCTCAACAGGGTTAATTGTCTTCCCTAAGCCATGTGATTCATTGTGGTAGAGAATAATGAAAATTCAACTTAAGGATGTCCATCCTAATTAAAAAATATATAACCTTTTAGTAGGGAGTAAGGCTAGCATTGCACAGATTATTTTTGTTACCAGTGGGAAATATAAAATGAATAAACAAAAGCATCAAAGTGCTAGGTCAAATTTACAAGAAATAGAGTTGTTCAAAAGGTAAATGCCAGGCTGGAAAGATGGCTTAGAAGTAAAGAATATTTGCCAGAAGATCAGAGTTCAATTCCTAGCAGGCATAATAGGTGGCTGACAGCTGCCTATAAATCCAGTACCAAGAGTTGTTCTCTTCTGGCATCCATACATTACATTCAACAGACCTACAGAGTGGGTGGGGTGGGGTGAAGGGGGGGAGTTACGGAGGGGGGAAGGAGGGGGAGAGGGAGAGGGAGAATTGTTTGTTAACAAAAAACCAGTGGCTTTTAGTGCATAGTATATCAACCAGGTGAGATTTAGCTTCACTAATGAGATCCCTTTCTGTGTCTGCCCCTGGGATCCCAGGCTTGTCAATGGTGATGGACTTTACTCCTGTGGTGCATTGCTGCCAACTCTCATCTACCCACCTGGCTTGTATCTAAGGCCAAAGAGTTTTCATGAAGAGGAGGAAGGCCATGGCAATCAAATGCACTTTGGCAATGTTTACATGCAGCCAGAAAGAAGAGACACATTTGTATTCTTAGGAAAATAGATAGAACTGGACATCATCATGTTAAGCAAAATAGCCAGATTAAGTAAGAGAAATGTCCAATATTTTCTATCATACATGAAGTATAAAATAAATTTATGGCAGTTGTATTTTACACACATGTTATTGTGCATAGATTTTATATATACACATATATTATTAGATAGATTTTCATGTGACATCAAATAGAAGGAGATCTATGTGGTGGGACAAAAGAGTATAAAGGGGAAAGAAGAATATGAGAGTGATGGAGCAGCTAATGTTAACATTACATGTTTTCTCTCATTTGTAATGTTCAAATCTACATCAGAGTGTGCTGATTGCACATGTATGTATGCATACATGTATGTGTGAATATATATATATATAATTTGTATGTATATGTATGTATAGTGTATGTATATGTGTATATATAATGTATGTATGCATGTATATACAGTGTGTATATGTATGTTTATATAGTGTGTATGCATGTATATAATATGTATATAGTGTGTGTGTGTGTGCTTGTACATGTGCACGTGTTTGTACACATGTGGGTGCATAATATATTGAAAATAGAAGAGTTCTCTACTCTTGGGAGCATGAGAACTGAGAGGGGAGAAAAGAAAGAACATGAGAAATTAACAGAGAGATGGATATGAGTAAAGTACAATGAGACAATGTATGGAAATACCATAATGAAATCCTAATTTTATAACCTAACTAAAAACAAACTATTTTTTAAAAAGAGGGAGAGAAGTGTGTCCATTATACTTTCTGCCTACCTTGGCTCACACTAACCCAAATTTGCAAAGTGTGATGACCAGATGACCTGCAAATATTTCAAAATCTTTTGAAAGCCAAAGAAAACATCAGTGCAGGTCTTTGAGACATTTGATATGGACCCAAAACATGGAGTGAGACCCCCGTTATTAAATTCTATAAGACAAAATTTACCCTTCCTAGAACTGATAGACCTTAAGATTTCTTTAGTAACTAAAAGTCATATATTCAAAATCTGCTGTGTGAAAAGTCTGGTGTGAAGATATCCCTGCAAAGAATGACAACTTGGCTATCAGAGAGCTCGTGCTATTAATGATGTGGTGGAACATTCTAAAACTGCCATGCTTCTATGATACTCAGAGATGGTGAGACCATAGCCCAAGAATATATATTACTGTGAAGACATTTTAATCAGTGTTTTTGAAACTTCATTGTGCCTTGAAATCATCTGAAAGACTAAAACTTGTTCAATAGGTATGGCTAGAGCCTGGAGAGTATTTTTATTATTTATCTTTATTGTATATGCATATTTGTTTGGCTGCACACATGCATGTGCACCACTTGCATTCAGTGCTTGTGGAGGTAAAAAAAAAAAAAAAAAGGCACCTGATCCTCTGGAACTGTAGTTACAGATGGTAATGAGCTGCCATGTGGATTCTGAGAACCAAACCCAGGTCATCTGAAAGAACAACCAATGTATCCTAAATCCTTAGCCATCTCTCTAGCCCCTAGGGAGTTTGCTTCTCAGTCCCTATGTATGTCAATGTTGCACATATGAGGATATGCATTATGGTCTTGGCTTATTCAGGCATCCACAAGGACATCTCAGGTATGTTTTTGTTTTTTATTGTTGTTGGTTCTTTTGTTTGTTTTAATCACCACTAGTGTCTCCAATGGAGATTGGTGAGATGACTCAATGGCTAAGTACACCTGCTGCTTTTTCCGAATTGCCTCTTCCAGATTCAGTATGCTCCAGTACACACACACACATACACACACACACACACACACACACACACACACACACAAAATCTAAAAAGATGCAATGTCCCCACTAACTGACCAAAACAAAAATTTATAGACAATTACTAAGACATTAACTTTCAAAACAAAAGATAAAGTATTATTTTTTAGCATGTTTACATGTAGTTCAACAATACCTTGCATGAGAATGCCTCTTCAAATATAAAGCTGACAGTCAAACATTATAAATAGAAGAGATTTTTATAAGAAAAAGCTATTTAAAAAACAGATATAAAAGTGGCCAATTTTAAGTATCCTTTTCACTATAAGAATAATAATAAAACTTTTAATTATTTCTTTTAAAGCAGTTTAATTTATAGCCCTCAAAAATAAAATTGTGCTATAACCATCTGAGTTTTAAATACTATGTAATATATTCAAATTTCAAATGGATATAAATTTATTATTAGTGGGCTTTCTAACCCATGACCCTTTTCATGCTTTGGACAGACTCTTTCCACATTAAGGTTCTGAACATGCTATATTAGTATAATTAGACAAGGCAGACTGTTTCTAGGAAAGGGGGAAATTGACATACAATAGTCTCTGTCTCTGGTTTTTGCGACAATTCTCTTTTGTCTTGTCCCATAGAATATGGCTTAACAAGGTAGCTCATTCAAAAAGAAACCCTGTACTATGTGGAGAGTTCAGCCATGTCTTTAGTCACTGTAGAGTCCCCACTGGAAGTTCTGCTATCGATATATGTTTGCATAATTGGTAAAACAACACAATAAAATATAGACATGTTATATGTATAATTTTTGCCTTTATGACTTCAAATGATTTTCAGCCTAAGGTACTCATACATGTTTTATATCATGATCACAAACAAGCTTTCTTCACATACTCTTAGAGTCATGAATTCTTGTAAATATCATTAGCACATGTAATTTTGAGATAGAGCTAAAGTCTAAATTATAATACGAGCTCATGGATCATGTCAAATTAATATGAGCCCATACTGTATATTAGAGGATTGAAATGACAGTTAGTGAGATATTGGTAGGACAGTTACTTACAAATCTGACTATTACAGTCAGTAATCATTGTCACATTAGAAAACACTTGTTTCTTAGGGGCCAGAGAGGTTGTTCAGAAGTTAAAGTATTGCTCTCCAAACTCAGCAACCGGGGTTTGAGTTCTACAACTGACATCAAGGTGAAATGGAAGACATGAACCAACTCTTCAGAGGTGTCCACTGACCTCTAAGTACATGGCATGCATACTCCTCCACTCATTCAATAATAATAATAATAATAATAATAATAATAATATTTTTATTTCTGGACCACTATATGCTCGTGGCCCTGAAGAAAACACATTGTGATAATATTTTCATTTTCTATCCATGTATATTTTTAATTGAATTTACATTACCTTGACACACAACAATGACGCACAACACTTTGACAGTGTGACTGGCATGGAAATGTTAACTCTTCAAGCTAAGTGTTTTGTCCGGTTTATTTGTCCTAGGACTTGGAGAGACTGTGACTTAGAAGTCCTAGGCAGTGGAGAAAGGACATTAATCAGTGCTACTATTTAATCACCGAGAACAATGGCTACAAACACAATTTGTTAGCTTAAGGTATACTCTGAAGCCAATCAGACCCCACACATTCATTTAAAGGCTTCATACTAGTAGCTATTACATCAGGACATGGAAGAAAGCAACATTTCATTTTACTTTGTTTGTTTGTTTGTTTGTTTGTCTGAGGGGGTGTACACCACACACATGGCACCATGTGCACATAGAGGTCAGAGGACAACCTTCAGGGATTTGTTCTTTCCTTCCACTATGTGGGTTCTGGGAATAGATTTCAAGTTGTTAGCAAACGCTTTTATCTGTTGAGGCATGTCACTGATGCAAACAAAACTTACAGACTCATCAATGTGGAATTTGGAAGCTAGGTTTGAATTTTGTGAAAATAAACAAGACAGCTCTAGAAAAGGGGAATATACAGAGAGGGCTGGCTGGGAGAGTGCCCTAGATGGGAAAAGAACTCTTTCATGCTTTACTTTAGAGGATTCCTAAAACACTTTAGTGCATATGATTTATCACTTAGGAATCACCAATTATAATTAATTCACTCAAAGTTTCTAACTTCAGGGGCCCAGCACGATTGCTCAGCAAGGCATGTGCTTCTCACCTTGGCAACCTGAGTTCAATTCCCGAAAACTCAGGAGAAGGCAGGAGGAGAGAACTGATTACACAAAGTTGTCCTCTGGTCTTCATATATGTATTGAGCTATTGAGAGTGTGTGTGTGTGTGTGTGTGTGTGTGTGTTGTAGGAATGTTAAAATGTGAAAGATATTACCAGAATACAATCTGCACATTTAAGAAACAAAGTTTTGGCTTTCGCGACAAAGTTTTGGGCTGGAGAAATGGCTCAGTAGATAAAAGCCATTACTGACTTTCTCAAGAGCTAGACCCACACTGGACAGCTTATACTAGTCTCTAATTCCAATTCCAGGAAAGCTGATGAGCCCTTCTTACCCGCCTCCGACAGGCTCTGGAACACATGGTGCATATGCACATAAACATGGAAACACTTGAAACAAAAATAAAATCTGAAGCATAAAAGGAGGGAAAGGGGAAATTCAGCTGCCTTTCCCCTTAAACAAAAACAGGGAAACTTTTAAATTTGTAAACTCACCAGAAAAAGTGCTTTAAAAGTAAGCTTAAGATTTATTTAAAGCTTTCCAATTAATTACAAGATATCCAAGTGAAACCAAGACAGCAAACACAAGACTATTACGTCATTTTTGCCTGAAACCAAGTTCATAATATTGCCATATTCAGATTTGCATCCTACCTTCTCAGATAGTATCTGGAACTTTCTATTTTAGAGTGGAGTCATAAGACCTTTCCTTTTGTTTTTATTCTTGTGAACTAACTTGCTTGAAAGACATGCAATCATTTCAAGGGAAGTGTCACTGGATTTTGCAAGTTCTGCATTGGGAAGTGTTTTATGAGTGTGTTCCCCACAGCACTCCATCCAAAGTGAGCTGGGAACCTGCTGGGCACCTTGACTTCACTGTTTCTGCTCCTTTCTCTCTTACCAATCTTGAATGTAGGGACAGGTTGGCTCCAGTATGTCACAAAACTTGTGTCAAAGAAAGGGTGCTGGGGCTGAAGAGACGATCAGAACGTAAGAGAACTTGATAGTTTTGCAGAGGACCTGTGTTTGGTTCCTAGCACCCACACTAAGTGACTCAGAATCTCTGGTAACTCCAGGGCCAGGGGATCTGGTTCCCTTTCTTTGCCTCTGTGAAAACCCACACACGTGTGCACACAAACACACACAGGTACATATGCATGCATGTAGACAAAAACAAAAAGCACAGAGTTAACTGGCAAAATTGGACAATAGCCAAAATATCAAAAGTGAATGTGAAACAGCCCAAATGTGACTTTCCAACTCCTCTCCATCCCCACCTCTCAGGATCATCCACAAATATGACTACAAGCAGCTTTCCCTGGCAACAGCGCCTGAGTTTGACCATCTGCAGACTTGTAACTCTTCAAGCTGCATGTGTGAAACACACACACACACACACACACACACACACACACACACTTTTCTTTGTGGTTTTGCATTTGGAGTTTTCACCCGTCTTTAGTTAATACATTCCCATTGACCATTCTTTTTAACATTAATTGTATCAGAGACAAGGAGTAGACATCATTTCCTGTGCTGACAAATAGGAGGAACTCCCTAGAGCTTCACTGTACTCTGACTACATAAGAAAAGCCCCTGAAGCTTCTAGAACACCTTTCTAAAGTAGAGCAATGCACAACTTTTTCAGAATCTGAGCATTTTCAGTGTCCTAAACTGGGTTGTAATTATCTTTAGGCCAATATACTTCTACCAAACATTTGACTTAGAGTTGTCAGATAAGTTTAATGAGGGGGAAATTAACCTTAAACAATCACAAATGATACTAAGCTTGCAAAAGTTCAAAGAGTATTTTAATCTCCAGTACACCATAGCTTTCCAAAAACCCTCCCAATCATAGGGTTTTTTTTTCTCCTTAGGTTGTTATTGCATTTTGCTCCTGGGCTAATGCATTACCTAAATATAGACAGCCATTTTTAGTATAAATTCCAAAAGCCATAAATGTTTCATAATTGAGGACATAATTCGAAGTAAGAGAGCTTTTTCCACTCATCCCTTTTTATGGTTGCAAATTGGAAAATACTCAAGTAATTACTCCCTTAATAGTTCAATGCTGGCAACTCTACTTTATGAACCTCACAAGCATCTTTGCCCACCCCCAGGGCAGTATAGGGGGTTACAGAAAAAAAAAACTTAACTTGTACAATTAACCAAATCACCCAGCGCTCTGATGCAAGATTCTTTCATTAAGCCATTAATAAAATGCACTACTAAGTGGTTGGTCTCCCGGTTTTTACGAGGCTTTTGAATTTCAATTCAATGGCTGCAGTTTGGGTAAAAACCCAACGTTTGCAAGATCAGCAAGCTGAGAAAAAGCCCCGATTCTAGAAACATTTTCTTTCCTTCTCCACAGTTCATCTGAGAGCACTCAATGCCAGTGAACTAATAAGGAAAGTGATTTTTGAGTCCCAGAAAGTACAATGCATTTCTATCTACCCAATAAAGAGAAAAGCAAATGAAGTGCTTGCTTCCTATGACCTCAAAAGCATAAGCAGAAAGCCACTGGTCATTTTATGGTTTCTAAACAAAGGTAGCTTAGGCAGCTTGTAATTCTACCCCCAGTTCAGACTCCAGCGCTTATTTCCTACTAGAGTTTATATATCACAATGCAAAATGTCATATGTTTTATTTCTTGGCATTGCTCCGTAGTGGTATGCTTATATAATTGACAAATGTAGAGATCTTATAAGCAGAGAACAATTTAAATCCTAAAGCTCAATGTTTCCTTCCTAAACTTGGACACAATACAGAAAATTCAACACTGACAGAAGATTCTGTCTTGGCCATTATGGGGGGTGTAAATTATCTGGATTTGGACACTATGTGACTTCTGTTAACCTGCTTTGTTCATATGACTTCAGTTAACCCCCTCTGTTTATATGTGATGAGAGTCTAATTATACACTGTTGACTGCGTCCTAGAGACCTCAGTAACTTTAAAACATAACTGGAGATAAATAGAGTGAAATATTCAGTTTATGGTCTATTTATTGCTAAAAGTCACCAAGAAAGGTCAGACAAGTTCATGAGAAAGAGGTATTGTTGAAAATTATATTCCTCTTATAATTACAGTCAATGCAGCATTGTCAAGGGTCAGAGATATAAATGAAAAAAGACCTGTAAATCATAAAAATTCAGGCTTTTTGGATTCTAGCACCTTAAGCAAAGGTGTGCTCCTGTTAATGACATGTGGCAGTAACTGGAGATGGCCTGTAAGGTTATCATTGTGTTTGTACAAGACCTTGAGAGGCTCCAACCACTAAGTCCAAGATGCCAAGTAATCAGACAAAAACATCCAGGTCAAACCCAGCAAGACAGGGAACATTTCTTCCTAGAATCATGTCATTCTGAGTCCCATGGATTGTCATGTATGGACTAGAACAGAAAACAAAATCCTGAACTTTCTAACTTAATTTCAAGTATTTTTGTCAGAAAATAAACTCCCAATTTATTTCAACTCATTTATCATCATCATCATCATCCAGAGATTGGACTTAAAAAGTAGGTCCTGTTGTTCCACTTGTTCAAAGTTTAATGGTAGCACCTGTAAGCAGGTGTTTTTACCCTCTCCACAGTCATTTGCACACTCACTAGTATGACTTACTACAACCACCAGTTTAATGGTTCTAACAAGGAATTCACTTTTCACAAACTCTAAAACACACATGATGAGAATATGCAGTGTCCAGATTTAGAGCCAGTGCAATGTTTCCTGACTCAAGCAGTTCACAAATTCATCTCCAGTTTCCTCAAGAAAACCGACACACACAGAAACTCTTCTAGATGCTCACTGAAGTTTATTCCTGAAGCATACCATAAACAGATTCTCAGCCAAATAATAAAAATGCAGCTATCAGTATAAAACAATCATCTATGGAAACTACTGTCTCCAGTCTACATACATGAGCAAACAGAGCCACTTTGCTGAAATCAAACCTGCAACAAAACTCAAACCAACAGGGTATTCTCTACCAGCAGTCCCTGCTGAACCAGTGCCTACAAGCAATTGAGACGCACTAAGACACCTGTACAGAATCAGAGAACAGCAGCAAAACCAGATCCTACCTTGATGGTCTTGGAGGGCTGACACTTGATGTGATGGGACACACTGGCTGTTTGGTTCATATTTCAGGACCCTGGACAGTGCACGATCCACAGGCAGAGTTCCAAGACTAACCAGAGATCAAGTCTCCCCTGCTGGACTTGAGCAAGGGGCTGCTGCTGTTGCTGCTGCCTCTGCTGCTTCTGTTGCTGCTGCTGTCTTACTCTGCAGGCTGAAACGCTGTCAGGCTGGAGGGATCCGCAGCTCACTTAGCCCTAAATAAAGCATTTACTTGGTTCATCATTCTCAGAGCTCTTGGCAATATGGCATAGAAAGCCGACTGTTTAAATTCACTTGCACGGTATCTTTTCAGTACTGAGTTGTGACAGATCTACAGTGCAGCCAATAGTCTTGGCTCTTATGCTCATTTCAAAAGGACGGATACCAGGAAATATACAGAGATCAATTGCAGTACTACAGTTTAAAGGGCCACTCTCTCAACAACCCTGGTACTACCAGGTTATACATATTCTGCAGTGCAAAGATAATTCTCTCTCCTTCTTCTCTCTTGCTATCTTTGATGATTTTTTACAATAAATCATTATTGATATAATAATATTTTTTTTTCTATTTCTCCTTAGTGCTAACTACCAAAACAGCTGTAAGTGAAGAGAAAGACCTGTTGATGGTGGTCAGGTTTTAAGGCTTTGCATCTGTAAGGTGAGATACTTGTACTGTCTATGGATATTAAAGCTACTCATATTTCTGTAAGCTGTGGAAAGCTAAATGTATTCATGAAGTTTAAAAACAGTATAATTGTTGCATATTTCACCACAGCTTAAAATGTCTTCTGATTTTCTTGTCAGCCATAGATATTATTGAAATCACATTTTTTTCTTGAGAGAGAGAGAGGGACAGGCTACCATTCAGTCACATATAGTCGTTTCTTTAACTCAAATGTCATTGTTGAAAAATAAATCATTAATATTTTCTTGCAAGGGAAAAACTCTCTCCTTATTCATTCTTATACTCACAGCAGCATTGATCAGTGTGAATATTCCCATATGGGCATAGTATCTCAGAAGCTTGAGAAAGCAGAAAATATCACTTCTCTGGCCTTTATAATGAAATATTTATGTAATCTAGACTGGATGTTACATATCATGTGTATTTCTGTACGTGTGTAGATTTGCATGTGACACAGTGCAAGTGTGGGGATTAGAGGACAGCTCATGAGAGTCACTTTTCCTCTGCCACCACGTGGTCCCCACAGATTGAAGTCATGGTTCTAAATATGGCAGTAAGTGCCTTTACCCAGTCACTCATCTTGCTGACCTAAAGGTCAGCACTTTTTATTAATCAGAAATATATCTTGCTGATGAAATGCTACATTTGAACTGTGTGACACCTTATGACATCCCATAATATCATAGATAAAGCATAATACAAGAAAAATAGATTAATAAGTTTGATAAAATAATTAGATGTAAAAATTGCTTATGTAAGCATCCACTTCCTCTTCTAAGACATAAAGATATTTCACACATTCTGTAAAATAGTCTTCATATAGCTGAAGAAGTCTGACACCATGGAGATTAATAGTACAAAATTTAAACGAATAAAGAAAAACCCTTGTTTAAAAAAAAAAGAAAGAAACAGGGGGCTGAAGAAATGGCTGAAAGGTTTATAGCATTGGCTACTCCATCAGATGATTCAGGTTCAATTCCTGGCACTCACATAGTAGTAGCTCATAATTGTCTTTAACTCCAGTCCAGCTCATCTAATGGCCTCTCTTAGTTTATGTGGGCATCAGGAACACATGTGGTGCACAGACATATATGCATGTAAAACACTAATCCACAAAAATAACACAAAAATAAAGACACAATGAGAGGCCTCAACAGGTAAAGACACTTAACATCAAGTCTGGAAACCTGAGCTCAGTGAAAGAAAGAGAGAACAGATTCTGAAAATTCACATGCATGTCCTGACACATATATGCTTGTACATACACAAAATAGATAAATAAGATATTTAAAGCACAAAAGAAATAGAATCAATAAACACCAGAAGAAAAGGCAAGTTCAAAACACCATGTAGCCACACAGCAGAGCACAACCAGAGCAGCAACATCTGTGGTGGCATGAGCTTTGCATGTGTGCATGGGGGAGGGGCTTGCATGTGCACATGCAATGCTGTGTTTGTGAAACTTGACATTCTTCAAGGTCATGAACTTTGATTTCTAAGAAAGGTTCTGTCATAGTCTGTGGAATACTGTTCTGACAAAATACCATGGACAAAAACAAGTTGGGCAGGAAAAGAGTTATTTGGCTTATGCTTCCACATTCATAGTTCATCACTGAAGAAATCTAGCCCAGAAACTCAAACAGGGTGGGAACCTGGAGCTAATGCAGAGACTATAGAGGGGTGCACCTTCCTAGTTGGCTCCCCATGACTTGATCAGCCTGGTTAGACCCTAGGACCACCAACCCAGGGAAGGCAACACCCACAATGAGTTATGCCCTCCCACATCAAGCACTAATTAAGAAAATGCTCTATAGGCTTGCCTGCAGCCCAATCCTATAGGGTCGTTTTATTTCAACTGGGGTCTCCTCTTCTAGGATAATTCTAACCCTAGTCAAGCTGATAAGAAACTAGCCATCACCGATCTTCTCACTGGGCTGGAACTCACCAATTAGGCTAGCCTGACTGCTTGATGAGCCTCAAAGATCTGTCATGGCTGACCCACTGCTGAAGTCAATGTATGTGCCACTGTGTCCTGCTTTTTACATGTGTTCTGGGAATTAAACTCAGATCCCTATGACTACAAGGACAGGATTTAGCAACTAAGCCATCTCTCCAGATATTCAAAGTTTATGATAAAAATCATAAATGTGTAGTTTAAAAAACCACAAATGTGGCTTATATTCTAATTGAACTCTAATATTTTAGACAATGCACACACCAAAGAGAAATTCATAAAGCTTTAAACATTTTATATTCTGACATAATAAAAACAACATATCCAAATTATAGAATGAAGTGAAATAATATTTAGAAAAAATGTATACATTTGATACATGTGTGTCTAAACACATTTATTTAAAATATAATCAGAGAAAATATTAATAAGGAAAAAGAAACTTCATCACAGAAAATTGGAAATCTGAAATAATCACAAGTAGATGCAGGGAAGTAAATAATAAGGTAAGAAATGAATGGAGAAAATGATAAGCATGTAAGTCAGTAAGCATGAGGTAATTGTTTCGATGGGTAGTTAGCAATCTTAACTAGCAGGACTGGTTCAGTTCTCCTCTTGATATTCCTGAGTGCTATATATTTGTAAACCTTCTCAATTAAATTATGTAGGTATTCTTGGTACAATAGAGCGTGCTCTGTGCAGCCCACAAAAAGATCAACCACAGCCATGCTTTCTGTTTTGAGTGTAGGTTTATTAAGCATATAGCAAGCTAAACTAAAAGAATAACTATGGAGTTGCAGAGAGACAGAAGATCACCATCAAGTGAGTGTACAAAATCCAGCAAAGATAACTGAGTAGCCTGATTGAGAGAGCTAACAAAGGTGACATCATCAAATCGGGACTTAACGATACACAGCAGAAACTGACTGGGGAAGTTGAGCAGTCACATGATTCTTGACTGAACTTTCTCTCCATGGAAGAGCTGCCTGCTTCCTGTCCTCACACTGTTGGAAATTAATTTGTGCCTCTAGTTGTTCTCATGGGCATGAGTGTTTTACTCTTGAGCTGCTTTTCTCTTCTTCCTGTCACACACAAGACCCAGTGTGACCCAGAGCAGGATTTTAAGGGACACTTGACATAAATACATTTAAGTCAGAGACAAGGGGAGACCTCATGACTCCGGGAGTCAGCTTTCTAGTGTCCTGTGATGGGTACTTAACTAGTACAGGAGAGTTTGCCTGTATAATGCATATTACAGAAGGACAAAGTGCTGGATGCTAGAGTTGAGACCAAGTTCCCTCATCCACATCAAGGAATCCTTAACATTTCCATGACTCAGCACAACAAACACTTTCATGATCACCACAAACCTTATAGGTGGCAAGTGGTAGCAACTATAATCACAGGAAACTACCCATTCCCCTACTTCGTTTTGTCAATTTAACACAACACAGAGACTTTGAATTATTTCCCAGATCTGATTAGCCTGTGGGGCTGTCCATAAGGGGAATAATTATTAACTATATAGGCGAGTCCAGGCTGCTGTGATTGACCCCATTTCTAGGCAGGTATCCTTGGCTATATAAGCAAGTTAGAGAAGCATAAACAAATGGGAGGCTGAGCAAGTGAGTGAGGACATGGTCTAGCAAGTAGCGTTCCTCCAAGATTTCTGCTTCCAGGTCCTGCCTGACTCCTGCCTTAACGTCTGCTCAGTTACAGTCTATCCTAGAAGCTGAAGTAACCCTTTCTTTCCCTATGTTGATTTTTTCACAGAGTGCTATATCACAACAACAGAGAAAAAAAAAATAGAACACCTGCTTTCAATAGTTCTTCAAGCCTATGTTCTATCTCCATCTAGATAACATGAAAATTCAAGAGACAAAGCATCACGACCATAAATACTGAGTAGGCAGAGTTCATCTGGAGTCCGTGTCTAAGGTTGGACTTAGAAAACAAAATAAAGAAATTTCACATATAAAAAGTGTAGGGGGAAGCAGCAAGATGTCTCAGTGGGTAAAGGCACCTGCTGCCAATCCTGATGGCCTGAGTTCTCCACTGAGAACCACATAGTAGAAGGAGAGAACTGACTTCCACAAGTTGTTCCCTGAACTACACACACACACACACACACACACACACACACACACACACACACACACACACCATGCTACCCATATGCAAACCCATGTATGCATGCATACACAGGGAGACACACATACAAACACACACAATATAATAAAAATTTAAAGAGTGTAGTATACAGCATATTTTCCTTTCCATATCAATTGCCTCTTATTATATTAAACTCAGAATCTCAAGTACAAAAGTAATCACTCAGAGGAAAAGATGACCCAACTCACAGTTTGGAGTTATACTTTTCTTTTCCCACTAGGTTATTATTTCACAGGTTGAGAAAATAAAAACCATGGTAATTTTAAAACATGTCTATTTAAAATACATATAGATTTTCCACAATTTTATAAAAATCTGCTGTGTCATAATGCATTCACATTGAATGTGCAGTCAAAAGGAGATAGAAAAAAAATATTAGAAAAATGCCAGAATACTGCAAGTTCTATTTAATAAGAATAACTTAGAAACTTCTTCTAATTTGGATTATATTACATTTAAAATATTTACTCTAAAAAGAGCTGCGGGGGCCAGAGAGATGGCACAGCATTTAAGAGTACTTACTGCTCTTGCGGAGGACCCAATACCTATGTAGCTGCTCATAGCCATCTGTATCATCTTCAGGGACTCAATACCATCTCCTTGCCTCCACAGAAAATTCTCACATGCATTGCACATATATGCACACAAGTAAAACATGCATACCCATATGACAAGAACACATAAGATTTTAAATCCAAATATAAACAGCTGTGGGATTGTACCACAGCTTGTCACAGGGAAATTTTTTTTTAAAGGGAAATTTTTCTTGGAAAATACAACACACTGAATGTCAGTAAGTAAGAAAACCCAAGCCATTTATAAAACAAAGTGCAACAGAAAGAAATTTAATACAAAGGGACCAACTTCAGACTTAGTTAATGCTAATGGGGCTGGATGAAGCCAGTTGGTAGAGGGCAACCTATAATTCACAAGGCCCTGGGTTCCATCTCCAGCATTATAAACTGGGCTTAGTGTCTTATGCCCACCACAAGATTAAAACAGGAAAATCAGAAATTTAAGGTTTTCCTGGGTTAAAACACACATAGATAGAAGCAACCCATAGATAGGTACTTGAGCATCTATCTAAAGGAAAACAAGCAAACAAACAAAAAAACTGGTAATAACTACATAAACAAGCTGTCGGGTTACAGTTTGTAGAAATTAATGAGGTATCCCACTTGGATTCTTTTCATTAAGATGTAAGAAGCAGGAATATGAATTTCAGGAAATATAGCCATATTCCTTGAAGAGTTCCTTGAAGAATTTATTGTTTGACCTAGAAAACAATTCTAAGACTGCCTTACTGAAATACTCCTTACAATACAAAACACTGAGAGTGAGGGAGATGGCTCGGTTGGTGAAGTACCTGCCACATAAGCTTAAGGTCCTGAGTTTGCTTCCCAGCATCAATAAAAAGTTCCAGCCTGAGTGGTGTGTGTCTCTAACCCCAGCATAGAAAGGCAGATCCCCAGGGCTGGTTAGTCAGCTAGTTTAGCCAAACCAATAAGCTCCCAGCTCAGTGAGACACTCTTTCTCATAAAATAAGCTGGAGAATGATTGATTGAGGAAGACACCTGATATCAACTTCTGCCCCCTGCCCCCACACACAACAACAAAACCAAACATTGTCATATCATCAGATGGACCTGGTTTCCAACTGTTCTTTTTTATTTGGGCTTGGTCTGCCTAATCCCTAACCAGCTGACCACACTCATCCCTTCCAAATGAAAGCTTCTTCAAGGGCCCTCATTAGGAATTATATTTATAATCATACAGGACTTCTAAGTATAAGGAGACCACTACAGAAAATATGGGTCCCTGCTGTTCCATAGAGCAATATCATACTTCATCTTAATCCCACCCTGTGAGCTCTGGTCTGTTGGTTGACTGTCCACGGAATCACTGCTATTCCTTGCTAGGAACTGAATGATTTCAGATTACCAGCCTCTACAATTTAACCCAAAGGCTTTTACCCAGTCCTTTCCACTGCCTCTTTACGTTTTCTTAGACTTTTATTTCTGTGTGTGTGTGTGTGTGTGTGTGTGTGTGTGTGTGTGTGTGTGTGAGAGAGAGAGAGAGAGAGAGAGAGAGAGAGAGAGAGAGAGAGAGAGAGAGAGAGAAAGAGATCAACTATGAGTATACACCAGCACACATGTACCACATGGGTGTGAAGATCAGAGGAAAACCCTACCCTCAGCCTTCACCTGCTTCTGTGAAACAGCAGTGTCTTCTGTTTCCTGGCTTGTACTCAAGTCTAGGTGACCCATGCACTTCAGTTTTCTGACTCTGCCTCCCAGAAACACTGAGATTATAGACAAATTGTACTTCATTTGGCACAGAACATGAGAGCAGAGATTAGGATGGACAAGGAACTAAGGTAATTATCCATCCCACACCAGTCTGACACTCAAGGTGAATATCCAACTGATCCCATAGGAACCAACTGGTAGCCCCTGTCCTTCCTCAGACTTCCCATGGCTATATTTAGCTTGATGGTATGCTTCACTCTTCATCTTTTTCTTCATATCTTTCTCATCACAAGTTTCTCAGGATACGTTCTACACTGAGTTTCACCTGATCCCAAGCACAATGGACATAAGCTTTGTAAAGTAAATGAACTTTCCCCCTTCACCATAACCAGTACCTAATGCAATCTCAGAGATCTTTTTTGGTTGTTTCTTGGTTGTTTTGAAACACAATGTCATGCAGGTCAGGATGCCCCCCTCCAACTCACTGCCTAGGCAAGGATAACTTGATATCCTAATCTTCCCTCCTCTATCTCTTCAGTGTTAAATCCCCAGAACTCAGAAGCTCACCTCTTGCACAAAATCGAGGTGCACACCAATGGACCATTACCTTATTTCTGAAAATGTCTTCAGTCTCGTACTTTCCTTAATGGTCACATTTTTTCCTTTGTGGGTTAAACTTACTGCTGAGAATGTGATGGATATCCTAATTATATAGGACATCAAAATAAATGGCCATGATTCCCCTGTGAGGGACTTTTGCAGCTCCTCTAGTCCTCCACTCCCCTGCTGCAAATAATTCACCCAACAGGCTCCTTTGAAGTGCTTTAGAAATGTCCAGATCTGTATACGGATGTTTCCATGAACACACAGCAGTAAACACTAGAAGGATCTTGGAAGGAACTCAGTATAAGCTAACAACATGGTGTAACATCCCCAGCAAGGACCTCTGATAACTTGTTTTTGCAGTCATCATCATCAATCACCAGAAAGACAGCACTGCATGCCAAATCCATTGCCCTATAGCTCCCCAGGCACACAGGGACAGAGCACTTCATCTCCTTCAGCTTTCAGTTGCAATGCCTCACATTCTTCCAGAATTCCAGGATCTTTCTATCAGAAACTGTACTGATAGCTCCCTGGCCACCCATTCCTTCTCTTCACATTCCTTCTTTGTTCTGAGGGTTACCCCAACATTTATGACCAGCAAAGAATTCACTTTTAAGTCAAGTAAGACATAAGCTCAATAAAAACAATCGTTATCATAATTTAGGGAGCTGTGACAGACAGGCATGCTGGGAGCACACTGCCTATTCCTCAGATCTAAAAGATCAGAGTACAGAGCCTCTGTTTATTCCTCCTTCTGCACACTCTCTAGTCTCTGCCTGACAGAAAACTGAACTCAGAAGAGGATTTCAACTGCTGCAAGCAGTGGGTGTATTTCAGAGCACCATTGTCATTTGCTTTTTATAAGCTTGTCACAAAATATATTTGTGTTTTAAGATTGCATTTGCAAAACATATCTGAATACAAATTAAATGTGTGGGTATGTAAGGGAGAGTAAGTAAAGGATCCCAGTAGAAGCATCCTTTCTTCTTCTAACTGAGCTATGGCTGTGTTGCAGGCAAAAATCAGATCTAAGATACAGCAGTTTGTCTAAAATTGACAAACACTTCAGGGAACACTTAGGCCATCCTCTTCTCTTCTTCTCTTCTCTTCTTCTCTCCTCCTCCTCCTCCTCCTCCTCCTCCTCCTCCTCCTCCTCCTCCTCCTCTTCCTCTTCCTCTTCCTCTTCCTCTTCTTCTTCTTCTTCTTCTTCTTCTTCTTCTTCTTCTTCTTCTTCCTTTTCTTCCTCCTCTTCCGCCCTCTCCTCCTCCTCCTTCTTGCTCTTCTTCCTCTTCTTCCTCCCCTCCTCCTCCTCCTCCTTCTTTTTCTTTTTCTTCTTCTTCTTCTTCTTCTTCTTCTTCTTCTTCTTCTTCTTCTTCTTCTTCTTCTTCTTCTTCTTCTTCTTCTTCTTCTTCTTCTCCTTCTTCTTCTTCTTCTCTCTCTCTCTCTCTCTCTCTCTCTCTCTCTCTCTCTCTCTCTCTCTCTCTCTTTCTTTCTCTCTCTCTCTCTCCTCTCTAGTTCCTTCACATTCCACATTCAAGGCTTTCTAAAATGCATCTCCTTTGCTCAAATTCTCACCCTACTTTTCCCAGATAAGAACACCACATTCGTAGTGTCCAAGTTCTATCCTATTTCAAAATGGCTAAGAGGCCAGAAAACAGACTCTGGGAATACAAACTACTCCTTTTCTTTTAATCAGCAAGTGATGTGTTCGATGACACTATGACGTTTTGCCTTTTCCCTACCTCCTCTGAGTTTCTGTTACCCCTGTTCCTCTTTGGTAGCCTCTGCCCCAGGTTATTTTCCTCTTTTGTGCCTTATGTATCTCTTTTGCCAACTCTGTCCCATTCTTCATTCACCTTACATCACCAAAAGTCTTGATCACCTTTCTAGACTTTGAGCCACAGGAAACTCAGCTGTTATAAGCGGGAGAGGTAGCTCAGTGATCCAAGAACTTGCTGCTCAAGCACATGGACAAGAGTTCAGATTCCTTAGAAAGCCATATAAATGTTGGGTGGTTGCAAAATCAGCCCAGAAACCAGGGACTGGGGATCTCTAGAATAAGCAGACTAGTTAAACTAACCATATCCCTAAACCTCTGGGTTTGGCTGAGAGACCTGTCTCAATGGATAAGGTAGAGGAATGATGAAGGATGGCACTTGATATTAACCTCAAGCCCCCAAGGACATATCCCTATATGCATCCATGCTTCCACACATGTAAAAACATGGGTGTACACACAAACACTCCACACATGCAAATGGAAAATGGGGGGGGGAGACTTGGCTATAAAGGAAAATATTTGCTTGGGGCGAGTAATAGTTCCATATAAATAAAATATTTTATTGCTACTAAGTCATGAAGCCTATAGAAAGTAATTCACTCTTTTCCTCTAAAAATGTTACTAAACCTTTGCATCCTCTTCTTGTAGTATGTGCCCTAATGGGAACAGGAATACAAATGTGGTACTGAAATTGAGGCAAAGGAGGCTAGAAATGTATCTCAGAGTACAGTACTTGCCTAGCATGCAGAGGGCCCTGGGTTCAGCCTCCAGCACCACACACAAGAAAGAAAGTCATTGAGCAAAATTCTCAGCATCTGAACACCAGTAACAACAGTAAAATCACAATTTCCCCACAATTTTGGAATAAATGATGGCATACTTTTTTTTGTAGTGCTTTTGCTTATACAGTATCAACATTTTCACATTTAGAATGCAAGCCCATTCCCTGCTTCTTTATGAATCCTAAGATTTAAACAATGATATGACTTAGAATGAGAATGTTATAAAATGTGTTTTCCCTTTAAGAGACTTTGATTGCAAGACTGTTTGAATCCCAAGTTCCCAGGCATAGGCAACAGCAAAAGCAGTCAGTGGTCAGCTGAGACAGCATGGTTTACATGCTATGGCCTAAATTGCCTGCTGGATACTCACTATACAGAGCGAGCAGTACTGATCTTTTTCTCAAGGCTTGGCCAGTAAAGTATTTGTTGTATAGTCATGAGAACTAGAATTCAATATCCAGAAAACACATCTTTAAACAATATGGAAATTCCAGCAATTGATGATCCTTGGGGCTTTCTGGCCAGGCAGCTTAGCAGAATCAGTGAATTCCAAACTAGTAAGAGCCCATATCTCAAAATATTAGGTAGAGATGATTAAGGAAGACACCCATACATGTGTGAATACATGTGTCCATGGACACTCCCCCCTCACAGCGCACAGATGTCAAAGCACATACAAATAAAGGGAAGAAAAAACCAGAACAAATAGCATTTTGGTTCGGATATATACATTTACTTTTGAGATTCCCAAAGCCCCACTAGATAAGAAAATAGTTTTTTTCCTCTCTGATTATATAGATTAAGGTGAATAGAAATAATAAAGTAAGACATAGAGGGAGAAATTTTGAAAACTAAGTAAGAAATAATCCTTTTCCAAATGAATGCATGGGAATCTAAAGGAACGCTCTAGACAACAGACTAATGCACATACACGGTGAAGGATCAGCATCAGACCCAGGAGTGATGTTATCAAAGACCTTTGGAATGGGGGAGGTGAGTGAAGTGTGAAACACAGGAAGAACAAAATGGGAATTGAAATTGTCTTAGAAAATTCAGATGTTTAGGACTGTTCTGTCTCCAGGTGACTGTTCTGTGTCCCCTTCAGCAGTGTCCTGGAAGCATTTCAATAGGTCACTGTGGAGTTCAGTTATAGACACTATGAAGCATCAAAAAAGTGTTCACCAGATCCATCAGAGAACAAGGATACAATTCTAAGAACAATGCTAGGAATAGATGGAGGAGAAGGTTTAGTCTATAGGTGATTTTCCTGTGAGCATGAGGACCTGAGCTAGTTGAGGAACCCACAGAGAACTCTAGATATTTCAGTGAGCAACTATGATGCTGGTACTACAGAGATAAGGGCAGAGGAGCCAGGAGGTTACTGAACAAACAGTAGAGTTTAATTTGTGAGCTATCAACAGAAAGAGATTCCATCACATTGGAAATGACACCAGAGGTTGTTCTATGGCCTCTATCTAACATGTACACACACACACACACATGCACACACACACACACACACACACAGAGAGAGAGAGAGAGAGAGAGAGAGAGAGAGAGAGAGAGAGAGAGCTGTGACAGAAATAATCAAATGCACACTAGATATCTTTCTTTTTATTTCTTTCTAGAACATTGATAAGACATCAGAACTCTCCATATGACAGACCGGAGAAGTCTACCATGCAAAAAAAATGTACGAGGGTATCAAAACACAGGGGCCATAACAACTACCCATCCCTAAAGAAGGAATAATATCACTCATACTAATACTCTGACACTAATCCTACACTGAGAGGCTTCAACCACCCTGAATAGAACACTAGGCATAGTTAGGTGGCTGTGGAATTCTCTACCTCCAAAATAGAAACCAAACAGCAAAAGGCAGAGATTATTGCAATATGGAAACTCAAAGAAACCATCCAGTGGGTAGCAACAGGATACTCTAGCCATGAAATATGAGTATAATACTGTTTTAAAGCTCTAAAAGAAGAGAAACTGCTCAAAAGTCAAATGAGCTTTCAATTATGATGACCTAAGTTTGATTACCAGGACTCCACAGCAGGATAAACTGGTTCCTCTAAGTTGTCCTCTGACTACCATATGTGTGCCACCCACAAAATAATTTTTTAAAGTGTAAACTATCTAATTATTTAGAGGGAGAAAAATCTTCATAAGGTCAAATATTTTGAAAAATTAGTAATTTATTAAGTTGAAGAACTAAATTAAAAGAAACTTTTTAAACCCTAAAAATGAGAAAACTCTCTGTGAGACATTGATATATAAATAACAGCTCTAGAAGGAGAATGAAAGACACGAGGGATGGCAAGACTGCTCAAGTCATTCTAGAAATTTCTAAAACTGAAAGAACCATCTTTTTCAGATTAAAATTGACCACTAAATACTCAATCAGCAAAGTAACATTAGATCTGAATGGACCATATAATTGTAACATTGATTCAGTGTTGGAGATAAACTTGCCAAAATTTTAGTGGGAAAAATTAGTAGTGTCCTTGCTGTGCTTAGACTCTGAACATATTATATGTTGGAATTTCATTCTTAACCTGTGGTCCTTTTAAGAGTGCCAATAGATGAGGCTGAATGGGAGGAAGTTAGATCACTAGAGACAAGGGAATTCTGGTTTATTTCCTCGTCCTCCCAATTTCTCTTCATCCCATTGTCTCTCTTTTATCTTCCTTCCCTCCTCTCTACCTCCCTCTCTGTCTTTTTCCCAATAGTCATACATGGGCAAAATTCCTTTGCCACACACTCTGATGTGACAAACAGCTTTACCACAGACCCACAACAACAAGCAATCATGGCGTGAATCCTCAAATACTGTGAGACAAACCTCATTTTAGTTTTCTATAAATTGATCCTCTTGGGTACTTTGTCAGCACAATAGAAAACTGGCTCACACAATTATACAGGAGCAGTGGAAAATCAGAGTAGACATGAGCTTCTCACTGGCAAATCTGGAGGCTAGACACCTTGATTGAGACAAACATTCAAGGAAGATTATTTCTGTTATGCATGTTGATGATTCACCAAACTAGCAGTCAAGTAGGAATAGAGAATAAAGGTATCTTCCAATTTGAATATTACAAAATATTTACCCTGGGTATATTTTTGCTAGCAGTGTTTCTGCAGATATGCTCATCAAAGGAACATCATCACAAAGGTGATGGAACAGCACATAAAGAACTTCTATTAACAATCAAAGTACAATGGCTGTGCATTAAGTTGCCATTACAAGGCACTTTTAATAGAATAGAATTTTTTTTCTAGAAATAACAATGAAAGACAAACTGTGGTAATTCAGACATGGCTATTTGAGAGGATTGCTTTCTAAAAGGAGCCAACAAAAACTGTCACTAAAAGAGGAAAATGAACAGCAGATGTCACCACCAGTAGAGTTGGACCTTTTAGAATTCTGGAAACTTGCTATTGTTGCATGTATAGTGACTTTCTAATCCATCAAGATTTGTCCAATGAGAATTGTGGTGATATTAAAAGCTTTTCCTTTTCATGTTGTAATTAAAGCTGTCAACAGTCAGCAGATCTAAATTAGTCAATCAAATAGTATTTTCCAAATGACCAGTTGTATGAAATTACAAATGTATGAATTGAAGCTGTAGGGATAGATCAGTTGTCAAAGTGCTTGCCATCCAAGAAGAAGACCTGAAGTTGATTCCCCAGGAGGTGTATAAAGAATTCCAACCGCAGTAGCAGAGGTTGGCAATCCCAGTCTTGCAGATGCCAAGGCATGATAATATGGGGCTCAAGACCTCAACAGCTTTCCAAACTTGCCAGCTCCAAATGAGACAGAGACTCTGTTTCACCAAACAAAGCAAATTACACTATGAGGACCAGCACAGAGCTAAGAAAAATGATAGGACAATGCCAAACAAAAGAAAGGTGAACATCAAGGCAGAGGGGAGGGGACAGCTGGACTCATCGTAAAGTCAGAAGGCATGAGGAGGAAGAATCAGGATTCAATGTCACACCCAATAGAACAGGTGTATCCTGTTTGTGAAAGCTCAGTTAGAGGAAACATTATGTTCAATGCGCACTAGAAAATAATAAGTCAGTACAAAGAGACATACCACTTCGCATCCTGGATTAAGGGCTCTAAACCTTAGGAAATGTAAAATTAGTTTTAAAAAGCTTTGTTTTTTAGGCAAGGGATATAGCTAAGCCAATGGAGTGTTTGCCAACACTCAGGTATCAAACCTCAGCACTGAATAAAATGATGTGTGGTGAGGCGTGCCTATAATTCCAGTCATGGGTGATGAAGGAAGGAGCTTAAGTCATCCTCAGCTCGATAGACTTTGAAGCCAGCCTATAGTTCCTTGAAACCTTACCTCAAAATGAAACACAAAACAAAACAAACATTAGGTTGCGGCAGTGACATAGGGATGCTTCTCGCAGCTGTGGGCATAGGAGTCACTAAAAACAACAACAACAAAATAGGCATGATTCTACAGACAGATGTGTGCTCTTCATCCTCTTCCACATGGGATTACTAAACTGAAGGTAAAGGACAAATGTTGAATATAATCCATGTCTAAGAGCCAGTGCTCAGACAGCTCTGAGATTCAGAGACAGTCTACTCCCTGTCTTGGCTTTCAAGATGAGTTGAAGTCCAGCTTTTCTTACACAGAAGGCAGAAGAGACTTGAGTTTATCCCTCCAACCATTGTTATTTTTAACAAGAGGCCTTAGGAAACAAGGAACATTGAGTAGATCTCAACAGAGCATGCTACAGCAGATTTTCAGATGTTCTTTGACACTGTAACAACAAAGTGGCAAAAGGGTGTGATATCTATAGCAAATGTTACCTGGGTGATTCCAGAAAAGCACCAATAACTAATTAACATGAAAGAGGGAATGCCAAGTCTAGAAGTCTCTGTTTCTCTGCTTTCTGTCTCTGTCTCTCTTTGTGTGTGTCTCTGTCTCTATCTCTCATGGAGACACACACACACACACACACAGGAGGCAGAGCGTGCCTATCTACTGGTTTTTCATTGCTTCATTTCCTTCTTTCCCATTGCCAGCACCATGGCAATCTGGTGAAATGACATGGAGCTTCCAATTTCAAAGGAGCAACAACGCCTTCCAGCCTGTCTCCAGAAAACATGAACAAATGCCCAATCGATGACACCAGCAGTGTGCATCCTCTCCTCTCAGAGTTCAGAAATTTTCCATGCATTTCCTTTACATCGTCATCTTGTCATCTTTCTGACTCAGACACTGAAGTTTTTCTTCTTGTGACTATGTTTGTAATGCCTCTTCTTTTTCTCCATCTGGCACCAATTTGTCCAAACCCCTCTTCTTTCAGTGTGATGCTCAGAGTCAAAGTCATGGGGAAGGGAGAGAATTCTGATATGGGAAAACCTGATGTGGAAAAGAGTGATTTAATATCAGTCCTTCCCTTCCCTTCTAGAATGGACCCAGAGTTGTTCCTATTCAGATGATTCACCTCTGATTTTCCATTCTTTCTTCCCACTCCTCCAAAAACTGACCTACGTAACAATATCTTATTCATTATTACATGGCAGAAGCATTTTGGCATCATACAGTCCTCTACAAACTGAATTTTAGGTTGAGGCTCCTCATTCTGATATTGTATCCTCACCCCCTAAATGATGGCATTTGGAGTAGAGACTTAGGTAAGCAATTTGATCATGAAGTGACTGGGTATCAGAGCTCATTTTTGCCTCTCATTTATAGATGCCAATAAGAAGAGACAGAGGTTAAATCTTTTAAATGGTGTTTCATTCAAAGAATCTACAATCTGAGAAGACAGTGGATTGACATCCCAAACTCTCTTCCCTCTCATCTCCAGCTGGCAGTTATATGTGGAGGAAGGGTGGAGGCAAAGACTGTCAATCATTTGGAGATTAGTCTTATCCCTGTGGTCATGGAATCAGTGTCTTTGAGACTCATGTTTTCTTCTTAACATCTCTTGCACTTTCCCCTCCTGGATGTCTATGCTCAAACACTTCTAGAAATGACACTTCTAAGTCAGTGTTTCCCAGTATTGGTCTTGCACTCTGTCCTGGACTATCCAGATTGTGAAGGATTAACCCACAACAAACAAACCATAAAGAGTGACTACAAACTAAGATGACAATAACATTCATGCTGGTTTCTTTCCACTGTATAGAGGACTAGTGTATCTCTACAACACAGATATTAAGTGTCCCTAGCCATCCCTTCCCTACCCAGTGACATTTCCTCATGAACAAATAAGTTCATTTGTCATAGGGATCTCAGATATACCCTCACTGTTTCGGTGAAAAGAACACCATCTACCAGGCAGGGAGGAACCCAACTAAGGACTAAAAATCTTCATGCTTCCCAGCCTCTGGAGCATTAAGAGATGAGTTTCTGGTGTGCTAATCTTTGTCTATGGCAATCCTGTTAGCTAGCCTGTACAGCCCGAGAGAAACTGACTTTTCTTTCCTTACAAGTAGGCTGCTGAGATGAACTCCAGCTATAAGAACTGGAGATACAAGGCTCTGTGGGTCAGGGACTTCTCTACGGAGACACTTTGATCAATATGTCAGGAGCTGGCATTGATTAACTCTACCCTACAGGCTGCTAAGAATTTTCCTGCAATAAGCTTTCCACAAAAATTGGCAGATAACTTGGAAATAGGAAATGAAGGTTCACGGTGATGCATTTAGAAGCAAATTCTAAAATTTTGAGAATCTACCACCATCACAAACATAAGCAGCCTTGGGGAGGACCTTCGAACTCAAAACTGTATAATTTCTATGGGATGATTTTGTTCTTGTATTATAGACGTATGATCTTGTTTTTATAGACACAATGACTATGTGCTTTGATTATTTTTTATCACAGTTAGTATATATGTGCCCATGTTATAATGCCCATGTGGAGGTCAGAGGAAAACCTGTGGAAGTCAATTCTCTCCTCAAACCACATGGGGCCTCAGGACTGAATTCAGTTCATTGGGTTTGGAAGCAAGCACCTTCATTCACCAGCTGAGCAATTTCTCTGGCCCACCTGTATATGCTTAAATCAACCTTGTGAGGAATATGCAGAGTGCAATATTATCTGGGTTTGCTTTTTCAATCTCAATGACCAAAAGCAAAATGCAAAGGGACACATGGTCAAAGGAAACAAGGCAGAAAGAAGAGGCACAATCCCTTACCATGAAAACCCTAAAACTTCAACCAGCCCAAACTTCTGGTAGACTGGGGATTTGAGTTTTCCACAGAGATAGTTCTAAGGAAATTGCAACTGTAGAGTATGGAATGCAGCAACTCTACCTGTCAAGAAGAAAACTTATTAAAGCAACACAATCAAGTCATGTTTTCTTTAATTCAAGATATTTTCCTCCTGGGAACTAGAGTCATGGCTCTGCTAATAGAATGGTATTTGTTGTTGTTGTTGTTGTTGTTGTTGCTGCTGTTTCTGCTGCTGCTGCTGCTGTTTTGTTGTTTGTTTTTTGTTTTTTAGCATGCACAAGGCCCTGGGTTCAATCCCCATGCACTCAATACACCAAGAGTGATTACTTGTAATCCTAACACTTAAGATCAGGATGTTGTGGTTAATTTTGGCTACACTTGGAATTGGAGACAATCCTGGGATACACAGGACATTATCGAAATAAAAATTGGCTTTACCGTAAAGGATTCATAAACTACAAGAGCTACAAAGTACTTCATAAAAAAATTTTGGAGATAAGAAGTAATGAAACTTGGTGGCAAGTCAGTTACCTGTGGGTCATCCAGCAAACATTGCTTGGACAGACATTTATTTAATAACAAGTAGAAGCAGGCTGTAATAACAATGGTGAGTTTGAGGCCAGCTTGGGCTAAGTTTCTATGGGGAGGGGGGAGAAGGAGGAAGAAAGGAGGAGGAGAAAAGAGAAGACTGCTTTCTAGAATATGTGTGTGTGTGTGTGTGTGTGTGTGTGTGTGTGTGTATCATATAGCATCTCCCACTTTCTGATGTAAGTGTTCTTTAAGCTTTATATAGGGCATTATTCTCTTGGGGTTTATTACAAGAAATAAAATACAAAGAGATGATAAAAAGAGAATGATTTTTATTTCATTTTAATAAATTTATACTCTGAAAAGTTTCTCTCTAAATCACAGTGATCTATACATCAGTGTGAGCCTCACTTATGTTCCCTTTATTAAGATTCTCCTCACCAACTCAGAATTATTTCCTTGATCCAAAGCTAATACTCACTTGGCAAGATATTTAAGTAATCTCTTATGGAAAGAAAAAAATAATCATTAGAGTAGATTCTTCAATATTCTCTAATGTCTAGTTAAAACGAGAATTAAAAAATCATAACTATCTAAAATTTATGGGGAATAAAATAACTTAACCTTTGGAATAGTGGTATTTATGAAGGCTGGTATGAAGGCTCAAGACACATAATTTCCACTGAAAAGAGGATTGTGATTAAAACTATATCAAGGTTGCTCTTCATGGTGTCTCACAAAATATCAACATTGTGAATGTATCATTATGAATAGAGGATGCTATGGCTTATCACAAAGATTATAATAAAAATGGCTTATTGACCCTTGAATGAAAGCATTTATCTATAGCTTTGAGACACATTTTTCTTATGATTTTACATTTTTATTACATTCTTTATTCTTTGATAATTTATTTTTGCATTGGTTATAAGTCTTTTTGAAAAGATGGTCTTATCTTGTGTTGCCCCAAACTCAAATGTGGACAATCTAGTCCCCAACATAGTTATAAATGTTGATGATCTCTATAAGGTGGAAACTGAGTTTAATAAGATCATAAAGATGGACTCTTGAACAGTAGTGATCTTACAAGAAGAAATATCAGGAGGAAATGTGATTCTTTCTTCTTCCCTTTGTCTCAACCCATTCTATTTCTCTCTCTCTCTCTCTCTCTCTCTCTCTCTCTCTCTCTCTCTCTCTCTCTCTCTCTCTCTCCCTCTCTCTCTCTTTCCCCTCTCTCTCTTTTACACACACACATACACACACAAACACCCATAGACACACACAGACACATACATGCACACACACACATGCACACACATCTTTAAAATGTCTTGGCTGGAAAGATGGTTCAGTGGTAAAGAGCTCATATTGTTCTTACAAAGGACCCAGGTTTGGTTTCAAACATCCACTTGGCAGCTCATGGCTATCTGCAACTCCAGTTCCAGGATATCCAATGGCTTATTCTGGTTTCCAATGGCTCCTAAAGGTACACAATGTATATAAACTTATATAAGTGTGTACACATGGTCACACACACACACATACATCTTCATAAAAATAGTGGCCAAATATAATGTCACATATCTATAATCCTTGGGAGGCAGAAGCAGGTGATCTTAGTTCAAGATTAACCTCATATACCTCGTTATCCAGGCTATCCAGGACTACATAGTTAAATACTGTATCAAATATAAACAAGTAAAATAATAAAATTGCAATTGCTTGAGACTCACTCTAGTCCAATTTCTTAACATCAAAAAATGAAAAACAAAAGCAAACAAACATTTGTCTCTGACTCTTGGTCCGCCCTTTCTTTTTATAGCATTAGAGCCTCTCAACTAGACTAGCTTTCTTTAGTAAATGGGTAAGTGTCCCCTTCTTCATAAATATGGTTTGAAAGGAGTTACAAGAAGAAAATGAAAAGTTCAGTGTTCTTTCTGAGTAAGTGTTCATATTATAATTGAATTCCACAAGGAGAAGAAAGAACAGACATTCAGCCTACAGGCAAGTATTTCCTTCATTCTCCCCAGTGGCAAACACAAAGGCCACATCACTGCCAGGCCTCGGGGCAATTCCAGAATCCATTTCTGCACAGCAGTTTTGGCAGCCCTTAGAATTGATGAGTCGGCATAAACCATGGGACTAATTGCTGTGCTGGGCTAGAATTGAGCCATAGACTCAGGTATTGAGGGACTGGGATGACTCGAAGGCACATTAAGCTACAAGCAAAAAGATTTAAAACCATCAGCTCTCATAACGCTATATTTGGGAGATGAGAAAATTAATAATGTATCAACTATCATGCGATATAAATGCTTATATAATATTTATCTGTCAAATTGTAATGGCCAACATTATAGGTTGGCCAGAGAAACCTATGATTTCAATATTTATCTTTGTCCAGCTCTGGACTGAAAGCAGAAGAGTCAGAAAATACCCTTTGATAGTCCTCTTGTCAACTAGAGGTACACATATCAGTCAAGTCTGGGACATAAGCAGAAATCTGCTGAAGCATATTTTTCTTTGGTCTTGAATGCTGTTGAAAGGCCAAAGGATATGCCAGATTCTCAATGCCATGAAGCAGCATTCACGGATGACAATGAAAGACACAACTGTAGTGGGATAGAAAGTTTGTGTACCCAAAATAACTGATTCACCCATCTACCTGGAACAGTGGTTGATGACAAGACTTCTTATCATGAATGGCAAGAAAGAAAAAGACTGGAGGATTAAGCAAGAAGGGCTATGGCAGGATAAAGGAAAGCTAGTAATGAAGACAAGGGGTAACTCAAATTGAAGATCTATGAAGAGTCATGTTTCACAATGTAACTTCAAAAATATAGTCAGAGGGATAGTAGAACTCATGTGAAATGCAATAAGAGGAGGGCTACTGAACTGAGGGGACAGGACCAGGTAGAGGATAGGTGACTAAAGCCACAGATATATCAATAGCTTTATGGAATCCTACTAGTTAGAAGCTAAATTGAAAATAGATCATTAACAAAAAAACCAGGGTGAGCACCAGTATCCTATGTGAGTGAATAGTGTCGCTCCCATAAGACATGGATTACTAAATTAAAATTCTTTATAAGGCATGGGATACCTTCCCATGAGTTGTTGGGCAAATGGGCCCCAGAGATCTGCCAAACAAACAGACTATTGCCCTTATCATTGGTTATGTATCATAACTATATGTAAGACCCTATTGCTGAAGACAATACACTCACTGGCTTCAAGACAAAGAGAAATCAATCACAAGATGACCACTAACCTTCCCTTGTAGCTAAGCTTTCACCTTGTTGAAGGTGCTGCACAGGCTGCTGGGGAGAAGAAACATCAATGATCTTACCCAAGTCCAGGGCCCTGTGTGCTGTGATACAGACCTGCCAGGAAAGATGTGCCCATAGTACAATAATGACAGGACTAATGTGGGATTCCTAAGTACTCTCTGATTGGACTTGAGGCCTACTCTATAAGAGAATTCCATGCCTTTATCCATTATCCTGGTTAAACGCTCAGGGCTGGGAAGGTCATAGGCCCCAGGGTGAAATTGGCTATTGTTATTTCATTAAATAGCCATGTTATCAAATTGTTTCCTAAATATTTATGTTTATACCTTAGCTGTTCTTTGCCTTGGTCAGAGAAGCTTCTTTTTTTGCTGTGGGAAGCAGGCAGGGAATAACCTGTCAAAGTGCTGAGAGTAAGAACTGTGTGCCCATCCCAAAACAGACATTTATACTAACCACTCCTCCCACCAACAAGAATTAAGGAACATGGGGGAAGAGAAGGCAGAAAGGAAAAACAAACTGAAGGATGGAGAGGCATAAGATGAATGCTTTTTTGCTTGACAGGGCACCGCTACGAGAGTCATAGCAGCTCTAGTTAACCTATACAAAGATTAAGCTAGCATAAACCTCAGCATCATGGGGTAGATCTCCAGGTCCCACTTCTTATGAAAGTGGTGTTGTTAGTTAATAACTGCTGGGTAGGGAGAATCATGACCTCTTGTAATGAGGTCATAACCACAAAAATCAAATGTTTTCTATGCTCTAGTGAATGACCCCACACCCACGCACATATGAGCATCACTAAGAGAAAAGATATAAAGAGGAGAAGTGAGTGTACTACAAGGGTGTTAGGAGGAGCCAGAGCAGGAGGAAACGGGGATAGCAATGGTTGTATTTCATTGCATACATGTATGAACTTCTCAAAATTAAAGAAAACACTTTCAGGCCTTTAAAGTTTTAATCTGCAATCAGTCAGTTTTTCCATTATGCGTCTGAACACATTCCTATAACCTGTTAACATATGGTGGCTTCTGATTTAATAAAAGGCACAAGACTTTAATCAAAGATTCCATATACAAATATGAGCTTTAATTTTTTTTAAATCTTTCAAAGAACATCGGAGCCTTTAGCTCATCCTTGGCGAAATCAGCTCCTAAGCTCTTCCATTATTGGAGCTAGCACCCATTTTCAAACAGTATTGAGGTGAGCAACTGAGTCAAGCTACAGTGCAGTAACTCTGTGGCTTTTACAATTCGGCCTGGTATACCAAAGTGTGTGTGTGTGTGTGTGTGTGTGTGTGTGTGTGTGCACATGTATATTTATGTATGTGAGTGTTTATGTCAGTGTGTGTAAGGTATTTTGTGTATAAGTGTATGTTAGTGTGTGTTTATGTGAGTGTGTGTGAGCATATGTGAGTGTATAAGTATATGAGTGTATGTGTGTGTGTGTGTGTGTGTGTGTGAGAGAGAGAGAGAGAGAGAGAGAGAGAGAGAGAGAGAGAGAGAGAGAGAGAGAGAGAGAGAGAGAGAGAGAGAGAGAGAGAGAGAGAGAACCTGTGCATATGTGTTATATGCAGGTGCACAAAAAAGTGTGGGTATGTGCATTCATGTGAGGCCCCAGGACAATCTTTACTGTCATTCCTCAGAAACTATCCTATTTTTCTTTTTACAGACTCTCTGATAGTTCTGGAGCTCACTGATTTAGCCGGGCTAGATGGTTGGTAAAGCACAGGATTCCATCTCTGTCTCATCCATTGGGATATTATACCATGTTACAGGCACATGTCATCACATCTGACATTTTACCTGGCTTCTGAAGATCTGACTCAGGTCCTCATGCTTGCAAAACAAGCACTTTACTGACAGATCTCTCACTCCATATAATTGGCTTCCTTTTTCTAGTGAATTGTCCTTTTCTGTCTCCAGACATTATTAGTTACAAGTGCAGAGGATCTTCCTTGTATAGACCAATGGCATTCAGACACTGATCCAAACAAACAATGCAGGGCAGCATGGAAAACCCTCCTGGCCAGTGTGTAGTGTGCTCTATTGCCTGGAGTGTAAAGTCTGCTCTGCACTTTCTTAGAAGAAATGGCCTTATTTCCAAACTGCTTTCCACTCTCCTTGGGAGTTAAAAGACTGTCCTCTGGGTGTGATCATGGCAACTGTCCTCTAGAACTCTTAGCAGCTGTGACTTAGTAAAGGAGACTTATGCAAGATTGGGCCTATCAACTTTCTGTCATGGAGGTAGAGATGAGTGTGATGTTTGGAAATGGTATAAGTATAACCCATTAGACAATCAACAACACTCTTGCATTGGTTCACCTTGCAATACTTCTCTGGTCTTTATTGATGTTTGCTTGTCATGATTTTGTAGAGAGAAAACAACTTCTCATGGAATTCCAACTGCTTCTTGACACTTCTACAGGCTCAGGCTGATTAAGCAAAGTTTATTCTTTATCGAACTGCTGCTACTGATTCATGTCTGGTGTCTGCTGCTTGGACTGGACTGCTGCTACTGATTAGTGTTTGGTGTTTTGAATTGGACCACTGATATCCTGATGATGGAGACTGAAATAACACCCAAAGAACGACTTCAAAACAGGTCCACATTCTCCCATGGCCTATTAACCCTCTTTCTCCCCTACCTTTGGTCAGTGGGCTAGGAAGGAGTGTTTATGAACACTTATTAAAGTTAGTTTTGAAAAATCTAATCCTACACACTGTCTTTCTCAAAGTAGCTATGAAGGGGAGAGTTTATAAGGCCCTCATGGTCCTGCAAATATATAGATGTTGCTATGCAGAGAGATTTTTTTTTCCTTCAGTTTTTTAGCTGACCATAAATTGGTCACACTCTTGTAGGTAGCCCTAGTTAAGCACATTACTAATCCATAATGCTTTGGGCAGGAATTATTTCCTTGATGCTGTTGTTGATGTCTCATGTAGAGTGAGAAGAAGTTTTGTTCACATCTCCTCAGCAAAAGCTCACACAACGCTCCACAATATCTTAGTATAGATATGATTCAAACTGCAAACTGTAGTGTTTTAGGGGTCCTTTGAAAAAAGGCCATCGTAGACTTTAAGAAACCTTCCCGCCGGGCCTGGTGGCGCACGCCTTTAATCCCAGCACTCGGGAGGCAGAGGCAGGCGGATTTCTGAGTTCGAGGCCAGCCTGGTCTACAAAGTGAGTTCCAGGACAGCCAGGGCTATACAGAGAAACCCTGTCTCGAAAAACCAAAAAAAAAAAAAAAAAAAAAAAAAAAAAAAAAAAAAAAAAAAGAAACCTTCCCATCTCCCCTTGTCAATTCTCAAAATTAAAAAAAAAATTCTTAACTCTCTTGCATTTAAAACTATTGACATTTTATGCACATGCCTGTAGTTGAACAATCAACACAACACACATGGACACATTTTAGCTTTTCTGGAAGAAGATTTTTAGGGCAGAAGCTGTGGAAATGGACACACTCAGACTTCTCAAAGTAAAGGATGAATATAGTATATTAGCATGTAAATCAAAGTCGTTTTGTCATGACTGGTCACCTCAGCTTACACATCTATGAGCACATCACAGGTATGACATGAAGAGCAGCTAGACATGGCTCCACAGACATCTATCCAGGACCAGGATGCTCTGAACATTTGCAGATCACACTCAGAGATGATGACCTTTCTCAATCATTATACTTTTATTACCAAGCCACAGAATCGTTGATATGACTCTTTACAAGCTGTGCGAATCTATCTTTTAAAATACGAAAAAGAGTCATATCATCTCTCTAAAATTTGCCTTTGAATAATATTCCTCCATTTCCAACACTTACTGCACTAAAAATCTTGTCTCAAACTGAACAGCGAATGAAATTATCTTACCATTCCCTTTGCTACATTATCCAGAGGATGTCTGTTGAATTTTATCATTCTTTGTAATAAGGGTTACAGAGTCCAGTTAATAAACCAAGTACATAAATAAAGTCCGGCGGTGTGGTAAATTTGCTTCCATCTCAACACAAGTGCAGGATCCTGGCTTTGCTCTGGGGGCATCCTTCCTGTGCAGAACTGCTTTCGATTTGAGTTCAGCAAAGCCTGCCTCCCACACTTTCATTTTGCATAGGGAATTACATATATCCCTGCTGTGCTATACTATGCAAGTTAGGCTCTCAATGCTTCTGCCTTCTTCCTTTATTCCATTCTCATGCATTTCTATAACAGCCCTTTGTAGGTCAGACATCCCATCAGCTCTCACAGCATCCCATGCACCAGGCACTCTGCATCTAGTGAGTTTCAGGCTGGGGAGCAGGGTTTCAGTGTGCCTGCAGATTCCTTCTTTATCTGTGAGGGCATTCTTGGTCTCTCCTGTATTTCAAGTAATAAAAGAAAGAATTCTAAGGTTGCTTTACTCCTCCGAGTTTCTCCATTCTAACCCCTCTCCCTCACTTTCCTTTATCCTGTTACACAAATAGATGAAGCTGGGAGGAAAAGGGTGTTCCAGGGATGGTTTGTCAAGTCCTACCTCCTTGATCTTCATCTTTAAGGCCCTGTTCAACTTCTAAAATAAATGGAAAACATGACATTGAATTTTCCATTATATAGTCCAAGATGGTAAGAATTCTATTTTGAGTAATGCATGTAAGTGAATGCCTGTGGATCCCAGGACTCCAGAACTTGAAGCTAATCTAAGCTACATAATGAGAACCTGTCACAAACAAATAAATAAAACAACACAAACAATAAATATGAGAATTTTGCATAGAATTCAAAGTTTTGTTTTAAGGATAGGTATGTAGCTCAATTGGAAGAGTGCCAGCCCAGTATTCAGGAGGCCCTGCATCTGATCCATTGCAGTATATAAATAGGGCTTCATGCAGAGTGCCCACTTGGAATCCCAGCACCCAAGGCGAAGGGAGGAGGAACAGAAGTTCAAGATCACCCTAAGTTACATAGGATGTTTGAGGTCAACCGGGGCTATGGCTTTTATCTCAAAAAAGCAAAACAAGACAAACAAAAAAGTTATTATTTTTAATTTAGGTTTTTAGATGTATAACTTTAATATTAGAAATTATAAAAATTAATAACTTTAATATTAGAAGAAAATTCATCATCCTTTCTGTCAAATCTTTTAGTAACACTTGAAGGAACAAAGCTGGCCCTCGCTGTCTCTAGAAAAGTTTGCCACAATTCCCTACCCACCAGAGCAGTGTAGTCAGTGTTCAGGCATTTAGAGGTTTGGGCCATTTCAATATGGATTTGTGTTGCTGCCTGTTCTTCTTTCATTACTGTGGCTGTGATAAAGTGCCTTGGGAAGAGCATGAAAGGGTATGTGTTAGTTCCCAAATCCAGACTACAGTCCACCATTGTGAGGAAGTCATAGCAAAAGGAGTTTGGATAGCTGGTCACATCATCCACAGTCAAAAAGTAAAAAAGAAATGCTTGATCTACTATTATCCAGGCTAAGGCTCAGCCCAGGAAACGGTACTAACCACATTCAGGGTGGGTTTTGACACCTCAGCCCAAATTAAGAGAGTCCCTCCTAAGTATGACCAGAGGCCAACCTTCAGAAAATCCCTTTTTTTGACTGACTCTCCAGGTGTGTTGAGACAACACCTAAAACCAAGCATCCCACTATCTACCCACTGGCCTGGCTCTGAAAAAATGGTGAAAAATACTTTAGCAAATTTCTCCCTGGGCACGACAATGGGCTGTTTTCTCCTCCTCCCTTGTTTGTTATGAGTTCTTAGCTGGGCAGTGGGATACAATTGCAGATATGCATGCCAAACAATTCCTTGAGCCTGGGTGAAGTTTTAACACAGCAAGCTAACTATGCTTACTTACAATTCTGCCTCTAGAGAAAGAATCAAGTACTCATATATTTCATACTTTCAGATGTTTAATTGCTTCACCTTCCCAGACTCTATCTCATTAAAACACTGATGTACACAATTTCTAGTTGCTATGTAGCTCTTCAGAGAGCTAAAGGTGATGGCAAAGTGTTGAGACTTGATCCACAAATTGTGGGTCCCTCAAAGATGTAGAAATTAGAGAATCTCTTATGATTGTTTCTGATCAAGAAGTAATTATAAATAATTTATTCAACTAACCAAGAACTATGATAGTTTTAGAGGCCCCTAGCTGGAGAACTTCTGGCATTTACACCATGGGCATGTAATCAAATACACTTCATTATCTAGTGCAGTACTGCCTTCTCTCTGTTTCCTAGCTGTCGTGATGAAGTTAAAGGACTTCTTCCATGGTGCTACTTTCCAGGCCTGAGAGCCAGCAATTGACTTTGATATCTAGTACAAAATCATAAGTTCCAAGGCAATTATTAACACAGACAGACTCATGCCTCAAAGGTAGTTATCCTTGGTAGTAACTCCACACACAGACAGACTCATGCCTCACAGGTAGTTATCCTTGGTAGTAACTCCACACACAGACAGACTCATGCCTCACAGGTAGTTATCCTTGGTAGTAACTCCACACACAGACAGACTCATGCCTCACAGGTAGTTATCCTTGGTAGTAACTCCACACACAGACAGACTCATGCCTCACAGGTAGTTATCCTTGGTAGTAACTCCACACACAGACAGACTCATGCCTCACAGGTAGTTATCCTTGGTAGTAACTCCACACACAGACAGACTCATGCCTCACAGGTAGTTATCCTTGGTAGTAACTCCACACACAGACAGACTCATGCCTCACAGGTAGTTATCCTTGGTAGTAACTCCACACACAGACAGACTCATGCCTCACAGGTAGTTATCCTTGGTAGTAACTCCACACACAGACAGACTCATGCCTCACAGGTAGTTATCCTTGGTAGTAACTCCACACACAGACAGACTCACGCCTCACAGGTAGTTATCCTTGGTAGTAACTCCACACACAGACAGACTCACGCCTCACAGGTAGTTATCCTTGGTAGTAACTCCACACACAGACAGACTCATGCCTCACAGGTAGTTATCCTTGGTAGTAACTCCACACACAGACAGACTCACGCCTCACAGGTAGTTATCCTTGGTAGTAACTCCACACACAGACAGACTCACGCCTCACAGGTAGTTATCCTTGGTAGTAACTCCACACACAGACAGACTCATGCCTCACAGGTAGTTATCCTTGGTAGTAACTCCACACACAGACAGACTCACGCCTCACAGGTAGTTATCCTTGGTAGTAACTCCACACACAGACAGACTCATGCCTCACAGGTAGTTATCCTTGGTAGTAACTCCACACACAGACAGACTCACGCCTCACAGGTAGTTATCCTTGGTAGTAACTCCACACACAGACAGACTCATGCCTCACAGGTAGTTATCCTTGGTAGTAACTCCACACACAGACAGACTCACGCCTCACAGGTAGTTATCCTTGGTAGTAACTCCGGGAGATTTTTCTGCTACATTGCTGAGTGAAGCTACCACTCTCATTCAAAGATGATTTGCACTTTCTGAGAATTTCAGCCATCTTACTTCAAGAGGTCCAGCTCACATAAATTAATCTACAACTAAAGATTGCTCTCTTAAGAATAACTAAGTATCTAAAATCTATTATGGGGTAGAAAAAAAATGTACCTTGTTGTTTGCCATGGATATTCCTCCTTCATTATTGCACTGAACAATGCAAAAATCAGTGCCATAAGTGGGAGATAAGTAAAGAGGCTGGAAAGATCAAGATCTGGCCTCCTCTTTGCTTCAATCTTTGAAAGTCTGCAGGTGAGAAATCTCTTTGAGATTCACTCTTTGTAACTATCAGATGGTGGTGGAGTTATAAACTGCACACAGTTTGTCAGGATTAACTGACTTTCTGTAAATCTAAGCCACAGGCCTGGCATAGCAGCCAATTAATAGAAAAATAATTCCTTCTCCTCACTCACCACTAACTCTGTGACCTAGTTTTGCAAGAAGTAGAAAGATAGAAAGACTTCCTTAGAGGTTACCAAGTATTTAAAGACATCTGGACATAGGTACTCTCTGTGTGATATACAGGGATATACAAAGTACTGCCAAGTGACACAGCTGACAGCCAAGATGGCAGTCATTCCTTCAATGTGTCCCTGTGGTTTCATTCAATCCTATACAAACCATCACTGCGCTCTTACTGTCTGCCCAGCAGTAGCGACTCCAGTAGACTACTGGGAGTATAAACTGTGAACTGAGTTATTTTATGGTTTATAATTTAGTTCAGAAGACAAAACTTACAGAAACAGCAGTGTCTTAAAAATATTTATTTGACTTTCTTTATATGCCAAGAATGATATAATGTGGAGGGATTACATGGTGAAGCCCAGGGCTGCAGAAGTTAGTGAATTACAACAGTAATACTGCTGGTAGATCTCATGGCCAGAGTAATAGAGGGAGAGTGCTTTGGGAGTGAAGGAGGGAAGTTGTGAAGAGTACTTATGACTATCAAATCTGCCTCGATCCATTCGAGAACACACAGAAAGATTTTGTGGGCTATTATGAATTTGCAACTTGACATTAACCTGGAGACATACATTTTAGGTTTTTATGTTTGTATAGGATAGTGTACAGACACACACACACACACACACACACACACACACACACACACACACACACATACACACACATCCACTGCATCCTTAACAGATGCCAAAGGAAAATGCCCATGTCCTGCTCTACCACTCTTAAGTGAACCTTAAGTTCCTTAAGATGGAGTCTCTCTATGAACTTGACTTTAGCTTATTGACCAGAAAACCCCAGCCATCCTACTGCCTCTGCCTGCCACAGCACTGGGGATACAGACATGACTGTGACCACCTCTGGCTGTTTTATTACATGATTGCTGGGATCAGAACTCAGTTTCTCACTCCTGCACAGAAAGCTCTCCTACTTGCTGAGTTGTCTCTCCAGTGCTTTTTAATGTTCTTATTCAGACGTATGGATTATACATAACAATGGATTTCATTATGACTTTCTTATTTGCGTGTATAATGTATTGGAGTCATATCACACCCATGATATCCCCCTTGCTCTTTCTAATTATCTCTCTATTTTCATGTCATTTTGCATGTGACCCACTGAGTTTAATGCATGGGTGAGAGATTATCTATAAGATGGACATGGGTATCTTAACCATAACTACAACACTCAAGAGATCATCTATTCCTCCCCAGCGAATAGCAAACTTGGATAAATCCTCAGGGATGGGTGGGGCCTCTTAAGCTTCTCCTACTCAGTGGTCAGATGTTGACAGAACCAATCTTGTGCAGATTATAAGAACTGCTGTGAATTCAAGAGTGCAATGGCTATGTCAATACAGAAACTTATCTCACAGAATTTAACATAGCCCTTCTGCTTATCCCTAATGGTCTGAGTTATGAGATAACCATAGTTCACCCATTTTATGTAGTGGTCCTAGTTAGGGTTACTATTCCTATGATAAAATACTGTAACCAAAAGCAAGTTAAGGTGAAAACGGTTTATTTGGCTTATACTTTCACATCATAGTCCATCACTGAAGAAAGTCAGGGCAGAAACTCAAGCAGAGCTGGAATCTGGAGGCATGAGCTGAAGCAAAGGCCATGAAGGATGCTGATTATGGGCTTGCTTATCATGACTTGCTCAGTTTGCTTTCTTATAACATCCAGCACCACCAGCCCAGGGTTGACACAACCCACAATGAACTGGGCTCTTCCACATCAGTCACTAATTAAGAAAATGTTCTACATGCTTGCCTACAGTCTGATCTTATGGAGGCATGTTCTCGATCAAGGTTCCCTCCTCTCAGGTGACTATAATTTGCATCAAGTTGACCTATAGCCTCCCAGTAGAGTATTCTCTTTATGATATATGAACTACTAATTATTAGGTTGCATGTATACAAACACAACCATTATGGTTGTTGTTCTCAACAGGTACTCACTATACTATCTGATTTTTGTGATGTGTGGAATGATAAGAACTGTTGTGTCTGTGGCCTGTTTTAAAGACAAACACCACTGAGAATTCACAACTGCAGATTTCAAATAACCATTGAATATGACGACTCCAGATAATGGGGCTGACATAAGTGCATGGATCTTGAAGTAATGCCTTTAATTTTTCTAAACAGAATATATTTTTATAGCATAGTAATAGAACAAAGTACATTATGCTCAACCACTAGAATTCCAAGAACCTGTCAGACTGGAAAAGAAATCTTCCAATAGGGCAGAGGGCTAAGAAATATTCTCCAATGTAATTGACATTATCTACTTTTGACTTCAGGATTCTTGGAAATACCATTTTCCTACATGTCTGGTAAAGGAGTTCAGAATGCAAAATCATGTTCCTCTCTTTCCCCTCCACCACACTCACCATGTATCATTTTGTCTTCATAGTTTAATCTTTGTGTGTGTGAAAGAGAGAAGTTTGGGCTGTGTGTGTGTGTGTATGTGTGTGTGTGTGTGTGTGTGTGCATATGCATTCAAATATATGCAGACATGCTGGTGGGGATCAGAGGATACCCTCAGATGTTGGTCCTCACCATGCACCTTTCATGAAACAGGGTCTTCCTCTTGTTCACTGCTAAACTGGCTACACTAGCCAGTACTTGAGTGTCTAAAGATTCTCCTGCCTCCAAAGCCTCTTCTCTCAACATGGGAGTGCTGAGATTACAGATATGCGTTACAATATCTATATCTTTTATGTGAGGTCTGAGGATTTGAACTCAGGCACTCATGCTTTCATAGCAAGCAATTTACTATTGAGCCATCTCTTCAGATCATATTCTGACATGTTCTTGCCTCATCCTTGGATTCTCCACATCCAGGAAGAGGCAGCACAGCAGGCAAGGGGGGGTGGTCAAGAAGTAAAGTGCAGGACTATGTATAAGCCAGAGAACTAGGAACCTCTCCAGGTTTCAACTTCTAGACAAATGACAACAAGGAAAACAGCATGGTCCACTGGGGCGATTTTGAAGACAGGGTGAAGGAGGGAGTTCTCTAATCTATGTAGAAATGAGTTTTACATCACTTTTATAAAAACAAGCAAATAACCTGCTGAGGTCAAGGATGCAGAGTTTTGTAAAAAGGAAAGGATAGTCTGCTGGGTTTTACAGACATTCCCAAGTACAATACACCTCAGAGAAGTGTCCAAGAGCTTTTCCTAAAAGAAAAACATTTCACAAACAAAACCTGTCGATCACATGATGGCCTGAGGGCTGGAGATATGACTGAATACATAGAGCACTTGATATAAAAGCTGAAAGACCTGAATTCAAACCTCAATTACCTGTGTCAATTGCTGGTAAGTGCGGTGATGCATCTTTTATCTCAACCCCCAGGAGGCAGAGACTATCACCAGAACACACCTTGAATAAAGCACCTGTTAGGAGAGTTCTGGGTTCAAGCAAGGGACCCTGACTTTATATTTAGCGGTCAGTCATTAAAGAAGATTCCTAATGTCAACCTCTGGCGTCCACATGCATACACACACACACACACACACACCCCACATACATACACACACAAAACTGAACATTGGTCTGAGAAACTGTATCAAAAGTGTTGGATCCAGAGTCACTCCCAGAGAGCCATGGAGGGATGTCCTCTGAGAGGAGAGAGAGAAAAGGATCTCCACTATGTTCTCATAGAGACAACAAACAGATGTTTTTAAATATGCAAGGACTTGGAAGATATAATTCCTAAAAGCCATTTTAATACTAAAATCCAGCCAAGTGAGAAATAATAAAAACAAGGAATTCACGAGAAAAGGCATTGCAAGATGACGGGTTGTGGCCCTGAATTCAATTAAATAGAAATGAAGTTACAAACCTGTGAAAACTATGGTTAGCATTTCAAACCACAGGGAAAACAATAGAAATACTAAAAGTGGAAAGAGGGGGAAAGAAAATGGTGAAAACAGTAATACTGATTTCTCCTTCCACAGCAGAGAGGCTACTGGTGTGGTGTCAATGATTTAATACGAGAGAATGCAGTCATTACAAATCCCCACTTCAGTGGACCTCACTTATTTTAACAGAGAGGGATCTTCACTGGGACGCAAAAGTGCATGCTAGGGAAAGTAAGAATCCTGATTCCAGGGCAGCCCAGCTTCCAAGGGAAGTAAGACCTTGAAACAAAAAGCAAATGAGAGGGAAGAAGGGAGAGTAGGAGGAAGGCACCATAAAAGGGAAGGGGAATGAAGTTGGAAAAGGGGGCTCTTACTATACCTAAAATAATTTCTTTCCCGTAGAAAATACTGTTCACATAGTCTTTCTAATAGCTTTTTCAAATTTTAAACTCACTTTGTTTGTTCGTTTAGTCTAGTGCATGTGCATCTATGTACACACGTGTCATGCCTTCCGTTCCAAGATTCTCTGCAAAAGCAATTAAGAACCTCACCAAGTATCCGCACATAAATGAACTTAGTATTGAAAAATAACTATTCATGTAGCAACATCGTTTGTTTTGTTTGTTTGTTTGTTTCCATACCTTCTGGATGATTCTGAGACCTGATGCTTCCATAAAGCAGAGTCTAAAGTCACATGTAAGAATTATCATTCAGACCTATATCCCTGTCATTGTGTTGCTTCATTCTTATGCCCATTCCTTCTAGGAGATACCTCAGCAAAATACACACTGAACAAACATGAAGAGCTGAGTTGTATCCATGGAAGCTGTGTGTGTGTGTGTGTGTGTGTGTGTGTGTGTGTGTGTGCAAAAGAGAGAGAGAGAGCACCAAGGGACAATCTTGGCTATCATTTCTCAAACAGCATGCATCTCGTATTTTGAGATGTGCCCTGAGACTTGTCAAGTTGGCTAGGCTGGCTGACCCAACAGTGGAAGTATGGACTGCATAAGCATTCCTGCCTTTTTCACATGAATTCTGAAGACTGAACTCAGGTAATGCTTGCAGGGTAATAACTTTAACAATTGAGTCATTTCCCATCTCCAAATATAAATGATACTAATACTTAATTTTGATCAATAGCTTGACTAAAGTAAGAAATGCCTGGGGCAGAGAGCAAAACAAACTTCCAGAGAGGACTACACTGTGAGGGTTTTGTCCTAAGCTCTGGTTGAATTCATTGGTGGATTTGTTTCAAGGATTCGGGGACTGGGAGAGGAGGAAGCTAATGGTGGTGGTCTAATTGAGGGAAGTAGCTCCCAGGAGCTGGGCTGTGGGTGCTATCTTCTCTCTAGGCTATATATTTCCTTTTATCCTGTCCACATAAGTAAAAAAGTTTGGCTACATGGTCAACCTCCATAATGTTCTCTCCAAAGCAACCATAGACTGAACTCTCTGAAAAAGAGAGAAACAGCTAAGAGCCGGATCACTCTCTCCTCATGGCAAATGATTTGTCAGAGACAGTCACAGTGAAGAGAGAGCAATGCACATAAGCAGTAGTCATTAGAAAAACTGGACTGGGGGCTGCGCCACAAGCTATTTCCTGACTAGAATCTGCTCCCCAACAGGGCTGTCTTGTCTGACTTCAGTGGTAGAAGGGAGAGGATGAGCCTAATCCTGCAGAGGATTGGTGCACCAGGGTGGAGAGATGGGGCAGGGGGCACACTCTGAGAGGAGAAGGGGAGGAGAGATGGAAGAAAGACTCTGTAAGGAGGATGTGAGCAATGTTTATGTTATAAACAATTAATTAATTAATTAATTAAAAAATAAAGTTAAGTTTTTTCTCCCCAATTGGAATTTAACAAAAGTAGTGGATCTAAGGTTGTTAATAACAAGTCAAGATCAGAGAGCCATTAAGAATTTGAGAATGGTTTCATATCTGGTACTGTAAACCTGGTTAAAAGCTCATGACTAGGGAGACCATAGGCCCTAGGTAGGAAAACTGTTGTTCTGTTAAATAACCATGCTGACAAACTACCTTCTAAATACTTAGATTCATACATTTCTGTTCACCTCAACTTTGGTCAAAGGTTAGCTTTTGTTGTTTGTTAGTTTGCTTGTTGCAGATTCATAATGGTTAATACAGAAACTCATATTCATTCAACGTAGCAAGAATAAGCAACTATGAGCACTCAGGGTGGGAAATTCTGACTTCTGAATGTCACATGACTGGTAGCTGCATCAGCCCACAGCGACTGTGGTATCCTTCACAAGACCTGCCCAATATGAACTCAATCAACATTCTAAGAGATACAGGAGGGACACCAAGGCCTTATTCTTGGCATGGGAGCTATTGACAGTTGACAGCTGCAGGATGGAAGGCAGGTCACTCTTATTTGAGGATGAGGCTGCTGGTATGCTGTTCATGCCCCAGCAGTGGCCACAAATCTGTGCACAGAGGGACAGTACTAATAGAATTTGGGAGGGGAGTTATTAATAACAAAATGGAGTGCAGTCAGTTGGGAGGTAAATGAGGTATGGGCAGTAGGCAGAGTTAAAGGGAAGCAGTTGTGGATAGCTATGATCAAAGTTCATTGTCTAAATGTATACATGTTCCAAAGTAAATATAAAAATATTATTTAAATAGTTGAGAGTAGAAATTGTTTGTCTTTGTGCCAAGGGCAAACATAAAAATTACAATAAAACCAAAAAGAGAAAACAAAGAAACCCAAAATAGAAATCTGGTTACACTACAAGCAAATGGCCAGACGTGTACAGGGATACTAGGGGATAGAATTAATCTTACTGCAGAAAAGTCTGTGTTTTCTATTCACCGTCATCACCTACAAACACACACAGGTTGGGCATGACACAATATTACCAAGTATGTAAATGAATATCATTGGGTCATGCATTAACAATCCCCTGTACCGTCGTTCCACACTTATAATTGATACACTTTAAATTTTTTTTTATTTTTATACCAATACATTTGAGCTAAATCATGTTTTAAATAATCAGTTCTGCATTGGCTGTAATGTGCTGGAACATGTTACAGCAGCTGTTCAGTCAAGTTTATCATTACAGCTTTCTGTCTGACTTTTAAACCTCTTGAGGATCTTGACCTCTGTATTGATTTTACATCCTGGAGCACGTGGCTTTAGGGAAGTGTTATTATCTGAGCAAAAGACAAATCCTGTTAGTCTACCCCATTTCTTTACAGACCTGTAGTTTCAGATTCTCTAATATCTTCTATAAAGTGAGTGGGAGGACAAAATTTGCAGCGTGAGCTGAGAGGGACTGAACTTTGCCACAGTAGCAGTGAGAGGAGAAATCCAAAGCCACAATCTGAGCATCCACTAGCAACTCTCTTAAAAAATGGAGTTCCTTCTTTCTGACATATGCCTTAGAAGAGCTGAAGAGCGATGTGCGATGGTTCAGTGGGCAGGAGCACTTTCTTCATAAGCATGAGGTTCTGAGTTCAGGAACCACATAAAAAGATGCATGTGTAACCATAGCATTGTGGAGGAGAGCAGGGATAGAGGGATCAGTGGGTCTTACTGACTGCCAGCCTAGCTCAAAGTTAAATAATAGACCTATATGAAGGGAATAAAATGAGGAGTCATAAAACAGGACATTTGACAACCTCCAAGTCATAGAGGTACACATGCACACACACACAGAGAGAGAGAGAGAGAGAGAGAGAGACAGAGAGACAGAGAGACAGAGAGACAGAGAGACAGAGACAGAGACAGAGACAGACAGACAGACAGACAGACAGACAGACAGACAGACAGACAGACAGAGAAAGGGGGTGGGAGAGAGAAGGAAAAAGAAGAGGAGGAGGAGGAGGAGGAGGAGGAGGAAGAGGAGGAGGAGGAGGAGGAGGAACTATATGAGTTTTCTGAAATAAAATTTAAAATCTGGCATTGCACTTTCTCCTTTCTTATCCAGCAAGCAGTCCCCTGAGATGTGCTGCCCTTTAGGGTAATCAATGCTCCATCACTTATTTTGGAGAAACTGGTAGCTCTGGGCACAGGGAAAATGGTGGAAGAGACCTCTTGTGAGGTTCCTTACCCTGATCCTAGGAGCAGTCTCCTGAGCTGAGACTTAATCCTGGGGAGCTGCTGTGTCCCATACACCACCTCCTTCTCTCAGAGTTGTGATGGATGGGTGTTATTTAAGCTTTTGAAACGAAAGGCAAGACTCTCCAAAATGAGCTTGATGAAATGGAGCATTATTCAATTAGAAAGACGAAGCCTGATGTTGAGAGGCAGAATATAATTATAGGACTGGAGCATTTCCAGGAGGTGTGCATGGCACCCTGGCTGACTGTAGAAACCATTCTCTCAGGCTGAATCTAGACATGATGTGTGTGTCATCGTCATCTTCACCAGAGCCAGAGATCCTTGTCTTGCAATGACACATACCCTCACAGTTTCCCTGAAATATAAATCACAATGATCCTAACTTCACACAATTAAATTGTATCCTCGAAGACACTGGGAAATGTTTAACTCATGGCAGTTTCTTGATCTGTAGTGAACAGGCATCATAGTGACTATACATTCAGACTGACATCATAGATATAGATAGGAGATTAAATAAGTAAATAAATAAGGTCTAGATAGTAGATATTTAGGTAGAAGGATAGATAGACAGACAAACAGACAGACAGATAGAATATAGTAGTTAATAGGTGATAAATGCATTAGTAATATATTCAAAGATAATAGAAATATATTGTAAGTCCTAACAAGATGTCTAAATCTAACTATTTTATTAGTTTTGAAAAAAGATTGCCATGTTATAAAGTCTCACATATATAATATTCTTAGTTTTTCACAGAAACAATTGAAAACCTGGCTAAATATACTCTAAAGAGTTAGGTTATAATAACAATTTTCCTTCAGGGTTAATACATAATAATTCTGTCATAATATAAAAGACTAAGAATTATTTAAGATAGACTGTATATACATCAAACCATTGTAAACACTTATGCTTGTTTCAAATCCTTCAGTGGGTACAATGCTTGCCTAGTATACACAAAACCCTGAGTTTGATCACCACTACTTCATAAGCTAGAATGTTGGCAAGCCTAGTGTGATGTTTGAATAAGAATGGCCCCTGCAGCCTCATATATTTAATTGTTATTCATCAGGGAGTGGCCCTAGGAGGTATGGTATTGCTGGAGTAAGTGTGCTCTCATTGGAGGGAGTGTGTCACTGGGGATAGGCTTGGAGGTTTCAGCAGCTCAAGCCAGGCCCAGTCTCTCTCTCTCTCTTCCTCCATCCTTCTCTCTTTTCTGGGGATCCAGATGCACTACACCATGCTATCTCCTATAATGATTATGGACTAAACCTCTGAAACTGTAATCCAGCCCCAATTAAATGTTCCCTGTTATAAGATTTGTCACATAACTCACATCAGACTAACACTTACACTTGAAGCCAACTGGATAGCAGCCAGCAAACAGACACCTGAGCAACACCCTCAAGTTCAAGGTCATCTGCTCTTCTGCAAGGCCAGAGAAACCATGAGATGGCTATGATGTATCTTCCTTCCTGCACTGAGCCTCAGCAACCCCACAATCCTACCAAAGTGATTTGGCAATTACTCTCAGCCACTGGGGATATACCTTGGTTCACTACAAAGGAACATCCTCCTTATACCTGGTGGCCAGATCTTGTCTTTGATCTCTGTATGTTAGTGTTGGCAGTGGACCTTGACTCTTGGGATATCCCCACCCTAGAGACACAGGGGAGGGATTACCAGAATGTAGAAGACAGGGAACTTGTGAATCTAAACCATGTCCCAGAAGTGGCCTTGGAGGCTGGGGCTTAGGGTGTGGACACCCAACGTTGAGGAGTGTCCTTCAAGAAACCCCTATATATGTGTGCCTCCTAGATGGAAGAAGCTAACAACAGGCATATCAGTGTGGGGGGGGGACCACTTTTGCTGTGCTACCTGGGAGTGTGAAACATCTGGAAGCACATACTGGAGGCCATTCTGAGGGTATTTAAGGATTCAATGACCAAGGTGAGAGAAGGGCTAGCCAAGCAGAAGAGAGAAAGAGGAGTCAGGTCAGGTTTAACTCTTGGTTGAACTCCTCCCCTTGGTTAACCACCCTCATATCCACCTTGTTAGGACCCCTAATTGTTCTCCTGCTATTGTTGGCCTTTGGACCCTGCATATTGAACAAGCTTGTAGAGTTCATAAAAAAGAGAATAGAGCAGTGCAGCTGATGGTCCTGCACCAACAATATGAGACCCTGAGGACAGGACCTGATGAATATGAGTTAGATACTCAAGACCCTTGAGAGTAGGATTGGAGCTTGGACAAGGGAAAAATGAGAGACCGTAAGGGATTTTTCCAGTCCACACCCTCCTTACAGCTTTCCCCTCCTGCTTGGTGTCAAGGCTAGCCCAAGTTCCATTCTCTACCCACGGGAACATTCTTGAGCAAAAATTCTCAGAATGTACCAACTGATAGTCACCTAAACCTCTGGAAAGTCCCAGGTAGAGTTCAAATGCATATCATGCTTGCTAGCCAATAGATTTAAAGGTCAATATGCTTAGCAACTTAGTTTGAACCCTAACCTTGCTGATGTAACCTGTGTGCCTAAAAAGTATAAAAACTGCTTGTAATATCCATTCAGGGTTGCCTTCTAGTCTCTCTCCTTGAGGAGCTAATTGAAGGTAGACCCCAACTTGCCAGAAAATAAGCCTCTTGCTTTTGCATAGAAACAAACAAATGGGGGGGGGTCATGGTTATGGAGTCTCTTCACAGCAATAGAACACTGACAAAGATACTTGGAATAAATGAGGCCCTATCTTGAATTTTCAAATTAAATCCAAGTGTCATTTATTTGGGGAGCAGCAGGGAGGGAGTTTCCAAAGTCCTCAGTAGATTTGTTAGTAATGAGGTGAGCTGCTTCCCTGAGGAGCCAAAATGGGGGTGGTGTTCTTAAGTTCACCATCATACCAGTTCCTACCCAGGATATTCAGCTTATTTCCCAGAATCTCACGGTGCTCCTTGGGGCAAGAGTTCCCTAGTCTTTTCTGCTCACCAACTCTTTTAGTATTTTTGTTTTGTTTGTTTTTGGTTTTGTTTCTTTTTTTCCTGCTGGGGTCTCCACACTGACTTCTGATTGTCTTTACTTAACATTTTGAATTCTAGATCCTTTTCACTCATTTCCAACCATTATTTTTTAAAGGTTTATTTTTACTTAATTTGTTTTATGTTATTGTTTTGTTTTGGTTTGTGTGTATATTAGTTCAGGTATCTATGGAGTCCTGAAGAAATCATCAGATTCCCTGATGCTGGAGTTGCAGAGAGTTGTGAGCGGCCTGATATGACTACTGGGAACTGAACTTAGATCCACTACAAGAGCAGAGTGTTCCTAACCGATGGGCCATATCTCCACCCCTTTAACCACACCTTTTGAAGATCTATAATACCCATGAGAATTCTCAAATGTTAGCATGCATCATAACTATGAGAATAATTTGTTGAGCTAGGTTGCTGAGTTGTATAGTTTCCCTCTCAGCTGTATGGGAAGCTCAAGAAGGAATCCATTGTTTTTCTTGGAAGGTCCTTGATGATGAGATGCTGATAATCTAGGACACATACTTATAGGAACACTGGCCTCTGCTATATGCAGTGATGGACTCTATGTTTTGATTTGTTTTGTATCTGGCTTTATGTATGTGTATATGTTTGGAGTACACATGAATGTAGATGAGTGTTCATTCATGTGGCAACCAAAGGTCATGTTCAGGTATTGTTTCTCAGATGTAGTTCACCTTATTCTTTCAGATAGGATCTGACACTGGCCTGGAACTTGCCAAATGCCTAGACTGCTGTCCAGCAGACTCCAGAGATCTACTGTTTCCACATGCCCAGATTAAGAATTATAAGTGTGAAGAAAATCAGAAGGAAGACCAACTCGTGGATCCTTCATTTCTCCCTAGAATAGGGAATAAAATATCCATGGGAAGAGTTGCAGAGACAAAGTTTAGAGCTAAGATGAAAGGATGGACCATCCAGAGACTGTCCTACCCAGGGGGACATCCCATAATCAGCCACCAAAGCAAACACTATTGCATACACCAGCAAGATTTTGCTGAAAGAACCCTGATATAGCTGTCTCCTTTGAAGTTTTGCCAGTGCCTGACAAATACAGAAGTGGATGCTCACAGTCATCTATAGGATAGAACACAGGTCCCCCAATGTAGGAGCTAAAGAAAGTACCCAAGAGCTGAAGGGGTCTGCAACCCTATAGGTGGAACAACAATATGAACTATTCAGTAACCCCAGAAGTCATGTCTCTAGCTGCATATGTAGCAGAATATGGCCAAGTTGGCCATCATTGGGAAGAGAGGCCCCTTGGTCTAGCAAACTTTATATGCCCCAGTATAGGAGAAAGCCAGGGCCAAGAAGTGGGAGTGAGTGGGTAGAGGATCAGGGCGGGGGGGGGGGCAGGGTATAGGGGACTTTTGAGATAGCATTTGAAATGTAAATGAAGAAAATATCCAATAAAAGGGTGGGGGAAGAATTATAAGTGTGAACCACAGCATCTAAGATTTTCATATGTGTTCTAATGCCCAAACTCAGTTCTCATGCTTCCACAGCAAACATTTTACCAACCTGAACCTCATTTGTTTGTTTGTTTAAATATGTTCGTGGCTGGTTTCAACATAGGTATGTGGCAGAGATTGGGCTTGAACTCATAGTCCTCCTACCTTCATCTCTGAAGTACTTATGCAAAGGGCTCTTGTCAGTAAAAATAACCAAAACCCAAGAAAAGTTAGATATTCAAATTGGGACACAAAAGTTTAGTAGCTTGCCTGAAGGTACAGGACAATTGAGGATATATTAGGACTCTAACCTGGGACCCTCTTAAATTGAGGCCCTTGTTCTTTGAACTCTCTTGTTGTTTCACTGAATTCACAAAATTAAGTCAGGTGATATTTCAACAGACAATTCCAAGAATATTTCCAGTATTCTTAGAACTATTTATATGAGACAGAAACCCCTATTCTTCTCATCTTTTTTGTTTTGTTTTGTTTTTGATTTGCATTTTTTTAAATATTTTTTATTACGTATTTTCCTCAATTACATTTCCAATGCTACCCCAAAAGTCCCCCATACCCTCCCCCTACCCCCCTACCCACCCATTCCCACTTTTTGGCCCTGGCATTCCCCTGTACTGGGGCATATAAAGTTTGCATGTCCAATGGGCCTCTCTTTCCAGTGATGGCCGACTAGGCCATCTTTTGATACATATGCAGCTAGAGTCAAGAGCTCTGGGGTACTGGTTAGTTCATCATGTTGTTCCAACTATAGGGTTGCAGATCCCTTTAGCTCCTTGGATACTTTCTCTAGCTCCTCCACTGGGGGCCCTGTCCCTGTGATCCATCCAATAGCTGACTGTGAGCATCCACTTATGAGTTTGCTAGGCCCGGGCCTAGTCTCACAAGAGACAGCTATATACCATCCTCCACTTTCATGTGTGTATGTGTGTATATGCATATGTGTGAGTATACATGGATGAATGTGCATGAAGAAGACCCAGGATTGGCATCAGGAATTATATTTAATTGATCTTCCACTTTCTTCATTGAGGCAGGGTCTCCCAATGAAATCAGAGCTTTTCAATGACTAGTCTTCCTAGCCTACTTGTTCTGAGACATTCTTGTCCTATCTCTGCCTTCCAAGTCTGGAATCACAGGCTCTTGTCATCACACCCACATGGCATTTAGGATCAAAACTTTTTTTCTTCATGCTTGATGTGTGAGTGCTTTAGTCACTGAGCCATCTCCCCAGTCTGAACACAGGAATCTGGCCTCAATTTGTGGGTGAAAAAATTTCAGGTGGTTGGATGCTTAGGGCACATCTTCCTGGCACTGGTGCTCCTCTGCAGATTCACTATGTATCAAGCAATTAAGAAGAGGCATGCCCGTTCCTCTCAACACCTGCAACTCATTACAGAATCAAACAGCTCAAGTCCAAGGGTTCCAGCAGAAGAAAGCTATAAACAGATGACACCAGATTTATCAGCATTCCCTAAGGCCAGTATTCAATTTCTGTCAGGAGAAATACAGAAACATACAAACACTATCTAATGCCCTCCATATGGTGGGCCCTAGACAGAAAATTCAGTTACATTTAGTAAGAAAATAGGTTTTGTCTTACCAGTATGCGGCTTCTTGAAGATGTCAATCATTCCTTTTGCGGATAGAAGATTCATAAAAGTTTTATTGCAATTACCTAAACAAAAATCTGCCTCAATGTTCTAAGAAAAGATTTTTTACTACCCATAAACACCAAAAATCTATACAAACACACACACACATGCACACACACACGGCAATTTAAGTGATAACCATTATTATTATCAGCATAACTTACTATTCATAGTTCATCTCTAGCACTTACAAGCTTCTGTTACGGGTCCTTTCCCAGAAAAGACAGGAACAAATATTCATTCTACCCTAATATTCACCAATGAGTGACCAAGTTTCACAAGCTCATTTTGTGAAACACCTGCTGCTCTTTCTTCTGTATCTAGTATAGGTAAAGAAAAATTGTAGAACTCTTAAGGAGATTCCACCCTGAAAGACAGATTCTAACACAATCCCTCAAAATAAAAATTACAGACCACATGAGTATATCCTATGGATCCCATGATACTACACCTTCCACATGACCTTTTCTGTGGGTGGTTTATGTAGCTTATAATGGTCAAGCTAAGAAGCATGCCTCTCATATCTCTCTATTCAACAAAGGATGATATCAGGATACCACATTGCTGTTAGGAAAATCACACATAGATGGGCAAACAAGTTCAATTTCCACTTTCCAAACTTTACGTACAGTTCCATGGAGAGACCAGAGTTGATGCTGAGAATCATTGTTGGTTTTGGTTAGCTAGAAGCAAGAAGTTTAGGGGTGGCATTTCACACACGATTCACTATGGCTGCATATAAGAAGGTATACTAGTGTTTTCTCAATAAGTAAATGGGACATATTTGAGAACATAGATACATATAACCTCACTAAGCATTATACTATATATAAGGATATCCTGGCACATTAAGAAATACAATTTTGAGTTTTTAGATGCCAAAGTATAAATTAAAACTAAAATTAAAATTGTTCTGCAGTGGATGTAAAACAGTTTTTTATTGAAAATGGATTTTTTCACACAATATATTCTGATTATTTTTCCCTTCTCCTAACTTCCCCTGTTCTTCCCCATCTTCCATCCCACACATCTCTCCATCTTTCTTTTTCTTGTTAGAAAACAAACATGCATCTAAGGAACAACAATAAAATAAAATAAGAAAACAAAACCAAACAATCTGGAATAATACAAAACAAGAAAAAGACTTAAAGAAAAAGCACACAAAACACATACATTTGCAGTGACACACATTTTGGAACACAGGAATCCCATAAAAACAGAACCTGGAAGCTAATACACACACACACACACACACACACACACACACACACACACACACACACACGAGATCTGTAAGGTTAAAAAAAAATATATCCCTTAAGACAAAGAACCTCCAAAGATGTCACTGAGTTTATTCTATGTAGGCCATCTATGCTTAAGAGTGGTTTTCCAGTGCAACTCCCTTGGAGAAAACTAATTCTTCATTTGCAAGTGGCTATAATTGGGTTATAGCTTCTGGGTTAAGAATGAAAGAGTGTGCCCACTTCTTCTTTCGGCTCTCAGACCCCATCTTATGCACACCTCTGCTGGACATGTGCATGCTGCTTCAGTCTATAGAAATTCATATGTCTACTAGCCCTGTTGTGTCTACAAGGCTTTGATTCCTTGGTCTCGCTTCTGGTTCTGATACTTTTTCTGTCTTCTCTTCTGCAGAGTTCCCTAAACCCTGATTGAAGGGATTTGATATTAACATCCTTTTTAGGGCTAAGTGTTCAAAGGTCTCCTACTGCACATTGTCTAGTTGTGGATCTCTGTATTTTTCCATTCTGCTGGAGAGGAAAACTTTTGTGATGATGGATGAGATAGGAATGATGGATGAGTATAGCACAATGTTGAAAGAGATCATTTAATTGCTATACATTCCTTTATCAGAACAGTAGTATTTGGTTTTCCCCCAGGTCTGTGGCCTATCTAATCTCAAGTTCTTTGCCATCCAAACAGCCTTGAGTATTGGTTCCATCCCATGGAGAGAGCTTTAAGTCAAATCAGACATTGGTTGGTTACTCCCACCAGCTTTGTGACACCATTGCACTGGCAAGGCAGGACACCATGAATAATCAAAGGGTTTGTGGCTGGGTTGGTATTTAGGCTTATCCTTGTTTGTGGTATCTTCCTATACCAAAGACTCTAGAACATTGGGATGAAGGCTCAGTGTAGGCACCAGCTCAACTTCCCATGTTCAGTGAATTATGTAGGTATTGTCTTCAGTAGTAGGGCCTTATTGTTAGTTTTTGAAGAACAACCAATAGCCTTGCCAAAAGCTTAGATTGTTTGGGGTTTCCATGGGACCCATTTGGCCAAGAATTTGGTTAGATGTAACCCAATGTCAGTTTTAAAAGCTTAACTTGGTAATAAATATGTTTTGTTGGGCTTTGTCCACCCTGTTATTTAATGATTTCTTTCAGATCATCACGTTCATATATGAATATAATTTAGGAAGCTTCTCCTATATAATTTTCCATACCCCCATCAAATAGAATAAACTTTTATATGTTCTTCATCATATTTACTCCATCGACACCCTCAGCCTTCCCCTCCCTGCTTGGTCTTCTCATTAGATTCCCCTACTTTGTTCACTCATAACTACTCTATTTTCCCTTCCAAGGGATATATATCCATTCCTCAACCCAGTCCCCTACTCTCTACCTAATCTCTGTGGTTACATGGAGTATAGCTTGCTTGCCAATAAATTAACAACTAACATCCACACATAAACAAATGTATACTATATTTTTCTTTCTGCGTCTGAGTTACCGTACTTAAGATGATTTGTACTAATTCTACCCACTTACTGGTGAATTTCATAATTTCATTTCTTTACTGGCTCCATAATGGTCCCTTGTGTAAATGTGCCACATTTTTTTTTATCTATTCATCCATTGATGGACACTTACATTATTTCTAAATTTTGACTATTATGAATAGAATAGCTATTAACCTGGTTAAGCAAGTGTGTCTTTGGTAGGATGAAGTATGTTTTGAGTATATGCCGAAGTGTGGTACAGCTGGATATTGAGGTGGTTTGATTCCCATCTTTCTGAGGAATTGCTATACTGATTTTCATAGTAGCTGTACAAGTTTGCACTCACACCAGCAGTGATAAGTGTTCCACTTACTCAACATCCTTACCAGCATGAGTGGTCATTGTTTTATTCATCTAGGCCATTATGATTGGTGTAAAATGAAATCTCAAAGTGGTGTCAATTTATATTTTTCTGATGATTAAGCATGCTAAAAATTTAAGTGTTTCTCAGCCATTTCAGATTTCTTTTTTTTTCAGAATTCTCTTTAGATCTATACCCCATTTTTAATTAAGTCATTTGTCTTATTGATGTTGAGGTTTTTAAGTTCTTTATATGTTTTGGATTTTACACATCTATTGGATGTGAAATTGGTAAATACATACTGTATTCCTCATACTGTAGGCTGCTGATTTTCTGAATGAGGGTACCCTCTGCCTCTCAATTTTATAAGGTCCCATTTATTAACTGTTTTTAGTGTCTTTGTTGTTGGTATTTTATTCAGAAAGTATTTTCCCATGCCAATGTGTTCAAGATTATCCCCCCACCCTTTTTTGTCTATCAGGTTCAGTATATCTGGTTCTGTGTTGAGGTTTTTGATCCTTTTGGAGTTGAGCTCTGTGCAGAATGAGAAGTATAGATCTATTTGGATTATTCTAGGTAACAACCATCTGCTTTAGTAATGCCATTTGTTGAAAATGTTGTCTTTTATTCTTCCAGTGGGTTTGTTTTCTGATTTTTTTTTTAAATCAAGAATCAGTTTTCCATAGTGTGTGGATTTATGTCTAGGATTTCAGTTCCATTGAACACTGTGTCTGTCTTTGTGCCAATGCCTTCTTATTACTGTAACTCTGTAGTATTACTTGAAATCAGGAATGATGTTACCTACAATATCCCTTTTATAGGGATTGTTTTAGTTAACCGGTGACTTTTCTGTTTACATACAAAACTGAAGTTTGTCCACTCAAAATCTGTGAAAAATTCTGTTGAAATGTTGAAGATGATTGCATATGAATCTGTGGATTGTTTTGTGTAGGATGGAAACTTTTACTATATTAATCTTCCCTATCCATGAGCATAGGAGACTTCTATCTTCTAACATATTATTCAAATATTTTCTTCAATGTCCTGGATCTTTTATTGTACAAGTCTTTCACTAGCCTGATTAGTGCTATCACAAGATATTGGATATTATTTGAGACTATTGTGAAAGTGTTGTTTACCTTAGTTTTTTCCCTAGGACAGTTTGTCATAGTTTCCAAGTATTTATTGAGAAGTTTTAAAACCATGTTTATAAGAAAAATTGGTCTATAATTCTCCTTTTCATTGACTCTTTATCTGGCTGGGATACAATTAGAACTATGTCCTTGGAAAATGAATTGGGCAGTGTTCCTTCTGGTGTTTTTTGTTTGTTTGTTTGTTTGTTTGTTTGTTTTTATGGAATGACTTGAGAAATATTAAGTTTAACTTTTTGACACTATATTTCTGGTTCTAGGTTACCTCACTCAGGATGATCTTTTCTAGTTCCATCTATTTGCCTGCAAATTTTATCATGTCATTGATTTTAATGGCTAATACTGAGTATTTAATGGCTAAGTATATATTATCACATTGTATTTATCCATTCTTCTGCTGAAGGACATCTAAGTTGTTTCTAGTTTCTGTCTATTACAAGTAAAGCTGCTGTGAAAAACCTGGAGCAAATGCCCTTGTGGTATGGTAGATTTTCTTTTGGGTATATGCTGGGTACATCTGGCTCCTGGGAGGGTATATCTATTTCCAATTTTCTAAGAACCCACCAAATTCATTCCCAAAATACTTATACAAGTTTGCACTCCCACCAGCAATGAAGAAGTGCTCCCCTTGCTCTACATTCTCACTAGCATGAACTGTCACTTGAGTTTATGAATTATCTATTCTGACAGATGTAAAATGGAATCTCAGAGTTGTTTTGATTTGCATATCCCTGATGACTAAAGATGTTGAACATTTCTCTAAGTGCTTCTCAGTCATTAGAAATTGCTCTGTTGAGAATCCTCTGTTTAGATCTGTACCCCATTTTCTAACCGTGTTATTTGTTTGGTTTTTTTATTTGTTGATGTCTAATTTCTTGAGTGCTTCATATATTTTGGATGTCAGACCCATGTCAGATGTAGAGTTGGTGAAAGTCTTTTCCTATTCTGTAGGTTGCCATTTTGTCCTGCTGATAGTTTCCTTCACTTTACAGAAGTTTTTCAGTTTTATAATGTCCCATTTATTAGTTGTTGATCTTAGTGCCTGAGCTATTGGTGTTCTGTTATCTCCTGAGCCAATGCATTTGAAAACCTAGGATGATGAAAATTCCCAAGAAACTATGACGGTAACCCTACCTAAGACTCCTAGCAATGGGAGACTTGGATCCTGAACTGGCCATCTCAGATAACCAGAAAAGATTCCCATTGGTGGGATTGGGACGCCAACACAGCCACAAAACTTTAGATGCACAATTTCTCCAGCAACTTACATAGCTGAAACAGTAGAAAAGTACATTCAGGTCCAGCAGACTGTGCTAGGGAATACTTACATTCTAACAGCCTAGGGAAAGCAGCAGTAAGAATCAAGTAAATGGACACTAAAGAGCAGAAGGGGGGGGGGCGTCCCAGCTAACCTAGGAGGTAAGAGGGAGCTTTCCACAGTAGAAAATTGGCCAGCCTAATCCTGAAGGAAGGAAGGAAGAGTCAGGCATAAAAGCAAGAATACTCAAGTGAGAGGAATAGACTACGCACTCAGTGAGAAAATTACTACTTGATATTGAAAGTCTTCTAATGTGTACTGTTATTTTCATTTAAAAAAATAATTGCAAACTATCTAATTCTAAGGTTGCTTACAAAATCCATACCTTAAAACTCTCATATTACACTGGCAAGATGGTTCTGTCCATAAATGCTTTCCTCAAAAGTGTGAGGATCTAAGTTCACATTCTCAAAACCCAAGTAAAAAACTCATCATAATAGCAAACAGTTATAATCCTAGTGGTATTAAGATGGAAAGTGAAGGCAGACAGACCCCAGTGCTCAACAACCTGCTTGCATGCTGAAATTCCAGGCCAATAAGAGACCCTGTCTCAAAGGAAGGCTATGGAAAGCACCTTAGGAGAGACACTGGGGTTTGCACTCTGTCCTACAAAACCAATGCAGAAGTGTGAAGTGTATACACACACACACACAGAGAGAGAGAGAGAGAGAGAGAGAGAGAGAGAGAGAGAGACAGAGACAGAGAGAGAGAGAGAGACAGAGAGACAGAGAGAGACAGAGACAGAGAGAGACAGAGAGAGAGAGAGACAGAGACAGAGAGACAGAGAGAGACAGAGACAGAGAGACAGAGAGAGACAGAGAGAGACAGAGAGAGAGAGAGAGAGAGAGAGAGAGAGAGAGAGTCAATGTAATTGTACACTTAACACCTTTCAAGGAAAAAGCCTTGAAAGTAGTTAGAGCATCTAACCTTCTTCCCATGACCTGACTACCTCTTTATAACCCACTTCACTGATGCTGATGCAACACCAAGTGACAATGGAAGAACTGCCAGCTGTCCTATTCTCTTTTGTTTCTTTCTCATCCTAGCTCTTTCTCCTCCTGGGGATTCCTTTTCCACTGCCTTATCTGGGTCTCCTTAGCATACCCTTACCTTCCTTTAAAAACTACCTCAAGTTGGACCTGAAATCCTTCTGTCCACAGGCTCTCTTCTCTGGACTCTGCCCCTAACACATTGGTCTATTTCACTGACATCCTTCATGGCTTCTATCCAGAGCAAGAATTTTTTTTGTTCAGGAAGTAGATCCCACTCACCATTGTATAACCATCACTGTCATGCGTGCAGGCTCTGAATAATTTGTTATTATTTACTACCATTCATATTCTTTTCCTTTTAATATTTTTATGTAGTTATATTCTGTTATTCTGTCTCTCTTTATGTCCCCTTTTCCTACATTTTTCTTTTAATTTCTCTCCCCTCCCATCCTGTAGTCATTTTATTTCATTTTTGTTTTGTTTCTGACAGGCTCTTGGTTTGGGGCCCAGGCAGGGTTGGAACTGATTGTATGACACAGTCTGATCTTGAAATCACAATCCTCCTGACTTAGTTTCATAAGTGCTGAGATTATAAGCATTGATTACCATAACTGTCTTTTTTCTCATTATTCCTTTTACACTTATTCATTTAGGTTACTAGATAACATGAAGGAGCCGGGACTGTCCTTCTACCATGCAGTTATACCTTAAGTAGTTCTTAAGGACTAAACTCAGGTCATTAGACTTGGTATCAAGTTCCCATACATTTTGAGCCTTTTGCTCACCCTCCTATATTTTTATCGTTAACTATTAATTATTCTGTTGACATTTGAATTCCTCACTCTACCCTAAGCACTAGAACAGGTCAAAATGAACCATAAAAATAAGATAAGAGCTGAGGTACTATTAAAGAAAAATATCAAATAGTCATTGAAAATAACATAATCTTAAATTGAAGAATATTATCCATGAATATGATATATTTTCCAGCAGAACATTGAAGTCTGAAAATAATAATTTTGTCAAATTTCAAGAGTCCTCTAAGTCTGTGTAATTGTCTTGTACATATCTATACAGATGTCAAATTACTAAACTTCAGAGAGATGAAAAAGAGAAGAATTTTGAGCTAGAAAAATCCCCTACAATATTTTTTCTGTCTGTGTGCTAGCCTAGGATGAGAAGGAAACAAAATCTGGAAGCTGAGCAAAGATAGCACCAAAGTATTAAATGATAGGAACTAAGCTGGCAATAGAGCAGAGAAAGGTCTGTTAAACAGAATATTCCTCAGTAGGTACTTACCTAGTGGGAAAACTAAAGTGACTTCTAAGAAATTACCTTTCTTGGGATGATATTTTCCCCTCCATGTGGGCCCTCCAACTAAAGTGAAACCTGTTCCTAAAGTTGTAGCCTAAATGGTATCCATTCCTCAGCAGGGCTGGCTTGTCTGGCCTCAGTGGGAGAGGATAGCAGGAGTGTCCATCCTCTCATTAGAGAATGGAAAGGGGGATGGGGAGGGTCTCAGTAAGGGGAAGACTGGGAAGGGGACAGATTTATGATGTTAATTAATTAAAATTAAAAAGAGCTATGCAGAGCTAGTCTTGTTAGCATATCCTTGTGACTCTAGTACTTGAGAAGTTGAGGTCAAAGAATTGAAAAATTGAGGCCAGCCTGGGCTACTTAGTGAGAACCTGTCTCAGCAAACAAGAATGAAAAACAATAAAGAAAGAACTCAGTGTATGGATTTTTTCATTTCTACATAATCCAAATCATCAAGAAAATAGTAATGATTTAATAAACAACTCATTGACATGTGATTATTTGGTTCTGAAAGTGATGTTAACAGCCCTGGTCTCTTTCCCTGGGCTTGAGTCTGATGAATTCCAGGACAATGCCAATGTCACAACTTTTGTGATATTATTTGTCTCTTTTTGTCAGAATTTTATCCCATGAACATTCCTTTATTTATTTAAAAAAAAAAGAAAGAAAGAAGGAAAGAAGTTACATTGGAGAAGATTTTGATTTTATAGTCTTGGGAAAATCTAATCTGACTTCAGATGATCTCCTGAGGCAATTAATAGACTAGTAGAAAATACATGGAAGACATAAAAGGACCAGAGAATCCATTGGGAGCCTCTGTTTCCCAGTACAACCTTTCTGTATGACTAGAAAAGCCATGCGAAGACAATAAGTTCCTTCTGTGATGATCTTGTTACACTCTGATATACTTTGCATGCAGAAAATGATAAGTTGGGAGTGAAGAGGGCTCAACTCATTTTACTTTGGTTGGTGACAAAGTACATGGGCTGAGTCACTTCACTTACAACTGGGGTGGCTAGTGCCATCCTCTACTACTGCCACCAAACAGCAGCTTTTAACAACGTAAGTATGAGTGATTCTTCATCAGTAAGAATTTGCTTTAAGATGGTTAAGAATGTATCTTACTAGCTAGAATGTTTGGTTTAACAGGTATGAACCCCTACCACTACCTAAACCCAGGCTTAGAGGTTGTAGGCATAATGTTATTGTGCATTATGTAAACATTATCCTTGTACTATTGAAATGTTGATTTATCTGCCCAGTATCTGGTTCCAATCAAGAGATGGCATTATAATGCTAAGAAACTCTCCTCTTGAAGTTTTGTAAACATTGCTCCCCATTTATTCTCTGATTTGTCAATAAAAGCTGAGGAGCCAATAGCTGAGTAAGGGAGTGAATAGTGCTGGATATCTGAGAGGAAGAGAGAGAGAGGAGAGAGGGGGAAGAAGGAAAGGAAGAAGAAGAGGAAGAAGGAAGAGGTGGTGGTGGAGAAGGAGGAGGAGGAGGAGGAGGAGGAGGAGGAAGAAGAAGAAGAAGAAGAAGAAGAAGAAGAAGAAGAAGAAGAAGAAGAAGAAGAAGAAGAAGAAGAAGAAGAAGAAGAAGAAGAAGAAGAAGAAGAAGAAGAATGAATCCACCATGATAAGGAGTTGGTTGGAGAGACATCAAGTTTTCATCTGGAGCAGAGAGAGCAAAATCAATACTAAAATGCAAGTTTATCAAGATTTTGGCTGGGAGGTTGCCAGATTAGCTCAGATGTTGGAATAGATTAATAATTGCTCAGATATTGTACCATAAAGGTTGATTAAATAAATCTTAAAGTCTCTGTCTCACATATTTGAGAGCTAACCTGAATAAAAGAAAAATAGTCAGTTATAATATTGCAATAACAATGCTACATGCCTATAAGCCAACAATCTGGGGACAGAGACAGAAGGATCAGAAGCTCAATGCCATTGAAAGTTTGAGAGCAGCCTAGGATACCTGATGTCATGTCTCAAACCAAACTTTAGTGAGCTTCATTATTATGCTATATCTTTTAATATACATTAGAGTAAAATTCCAGGAGTGATTATGTCCTGTCTGCATGGGCTCCCAGATGGCTCAACACAACTAAGCAAGACATTGAGAACAAATATTATGATCTCATATGTGTACAGTTCAATCTGATCAATAGTGTTTTGTTTTAACAAAACTACAGGCAACTGGCCTAGATCGGTGAAGTGGCTTTTTTGCCAACATAAAAAACTGAATACAATCTCCAGGGACTATGTTTAAAAGCTGGCCATATATTTGAAAGAGAACAAGGAGACATATGTAAGAAGGTCTTGAGGGAATATTTTATAATCTCAAAAATACACACTCATGCACATATGAACATGCACATACACACATGCACATAGAATTTGAAGTATTCTTAGTTCTCACTCTGTACAATGGTCTGGGTATAGAAGTGATAGGGCCTGCTGAAACTGCACAGAGTCCTAAATAACCAATAAGAAAATTACAGTTGTTCTCTGTAACTTTTAATTTTTGGCCAATATCTTGAAAACCTATTAGCTTTTAGATGTGTACATGCGTATTTGTAGTGCATAAATGTGTGCAAGTGTAATCAACACTTACAAACAAAGATCAACACCAGGTGTCATCATCTAGCAATTTTAACCTTAGTTTTGATAGATGGTCTCTATCAGGCCTGATGCTTATCAATTGTTTTGATTGACTGTCCAGCAGGCCCCAGAGTTCCTTCTGTCTCCTCTAGCCTAGCTCTAGGAGTCTGGACACACATTGCTTAGACTTTATGTGACTTCTGAAGATCTGAACTCAGATTCTCAGGCTTGAGTGGTCAGCACTTTATTTACTGAGGCATCACCATAGACCACTATCATGAATACTTAGAAATAAATAGGATGAAGGAAAATAAAATAAAAACAATATAGCACTTATTTCACATACTGGAACTTAAAACATCAGAAATAATAAAAATTGAAATCTTACTTCTTTTTTAAAAAGTATAACAGATTTTAGTGCATGTGTGTTTATGTGCTGTCTGTGTGTAAGAAATAGAGTGTGGTGCAATGCACATGAGAATATATGTGGAAGTCAAATAACAAGGTACAAGAGTTGGTTCTCTCTTGAGTGGGCTGTGACTAGTGCTTTCTAGTTGGGTCACTTTATCATCTGGACATATGGTCTCAGTAAACATCAGGACTTCCAAAGTGATGCCAGGGCAGACAATCAGTTCTTTTCTTGTTGTCCCTTTCTTTTGCTGCCTATGTATTATAATTACCTTAAATTCTGCTTGGGAGGGGTATCATAGTAGTGCACACCTTTAATCCTAGATTTGTAGAGTCAGAAGTATGTGGGTCTTTGTGAATTCAAGGCCAGCCAAAGCTACATAGTAAAAGTTTGTTCAACCTTCCAGTCCTACGAGCACCAGGGTAGCTAGGGCACAGAGTCGGCTGACACCTGCCAGCTGCCCACGACACCCGCCACAGGATCTTAAGACTTCTGGTGAGTGGAACACAGCATCTGCTCCAATCCAATCGCGTGGGACCTGAGACTGCATTAGTTAGGGAAGCAGAAAACCCAGCCTGAGTAGGGGCACAAGCCCCTTCTAGTTCGACCAGCACCGGGGTAGCTAGGGCGTAGAGTCCGCTGACACTCACCAGCTACTCACAACACCAGCCACGGGATCTTGAGACTTCAGGTGATCTGGCCACCCTCCCAGCCAGAGGACAGATCTCCGCCTGGCCCAAGAGCCCTTTGCCTCAGTATCAGCGGGAGCCATCTTGGTTCCGGGACTCCACCGAACATAGTCTGCACAGGTGAGAGTGTGCACCACACAAGCTGACAGTTTCTGTGACCCGCCAAAGCAACACAGCTTCTGGGAAAGGTCCTGTTTTGGGCCTTCATCTTCGGCCAGGAGGAGGTCCAAATACCAAATATCTGTGCACCTTCCCTGTAAGAGGAGAGCTTCCCTGCAGAGAGTGCTCTGACCACTGAAACTCAGAGGAGAAAGCCTGTCTCCCAGGTTTGCTGATAGAGGCTAACAGAATCACCAGAAGAACAATCTCTAAACAGAGACAACTATAACAACTAACTCAAGAGATTACCAGATGGCGAAAGGTAAACGTAAGAATCTTACTAACAGAAACCAAGACCACTCACCATCATCAGAACCCAGCACTCCCACTTCGCCCAGTCCAGGGAACCCCAACACACCGGAAAAGCTAGACCTGGATCTAAAAGCATATCTCATGATGATGGTAGAGGACATCAAGAAGGACTTTAATAACACACTTAAAGAAATACAGGAGAACACTGCTAAACAGGTAGAAGACATTAAAGAGGAAGCACAAAAATCCCTTAAAGAATTGCAGGAAAACCAGACCAAACAGGTGATGGAATTGAATAAAACCATCCAAGACCTAAAAAGGGAAGTAGACACAATAAAGAAAACCCAAATTGAGGCAATGCTGGAGATAGAAACCCTAGGAAAGAAATCTGGAACCATAGATGCGAGCATCAGCAACAGAATACAAAAGATGGAAGAGAGAATCTCAGGTGCAGAAGACTCCATAGAGAACATCAGCACAACAATCAAAGAAAATACAAAATACAAAAAGATCCTAACTCAAAACATCCAGGAAATCCAGGACACAATGAAAAGACCAAACCTATCAGATAATAGGAGTACATGAGAATGAAGATTTTCAACTCCATGGACCGGCAAATATCTTCAACAAAATTATAGAAGAAAACTTATCAAATCTAAAGAAAGAGATGCCCATGAACATACAAGAAGCCTACAGAACTCAAAATAGACTGGACCAGAAAAGAAATTCCTCCGGACACATAATAATCAGAACAACAAATGCACTAAATAAAGATAGAATACTAAAAGCAGAAAAAAAAAAAAAAAAAAAAAGGTCAAGTAACATATAAAGGCAAGCCTAATTACACCAGATTTTTCACCAGAGACTATGAAAGCCAGAAGGGCCTGGACAGATGTTATACAGAAACTAAGAGAACACAAATTCCAGCCCAGGCTACTATACCCAGCCAAACTCTCAATTACCATAGATGGAGAAAACAAAGTATTCCACGACAAAACCAATTTCACACATTATATTTCCACAAATCCAGCCCTTCAAAGGATAATAACAGAAAAAACCAATACAAGGACGGAAACCACGTCCTAGAAAAAGCAAGAAGGTAATCCCTCAACAAACCTAAAAGAAGACAGCCACAAAAACAGAATGCCAACTCTAACAACAAAAATAAAAGGAAGCAACAATTACTTATCCTTAATATCTCTTAATGTCAATGGACTCAACTCCCCAATAAAAAGACATAGACTAACAGACTGGCTACAGAAACAGGACCCAACATTTTGCTGCTTACAGGAAACTCATCTCAGAGAAAAAGATAGACACTACCTCAGAATGAAAGGCTGGAAAACAATTATCCAAGCAAATGGTAGGAAGAAACAAGCTGGAGTAGCCATCCTAATATCCTAATATATGAAACAAATGGATCTGACAGATATCTACAGAACATTTTATCCTCAAAAAAAAGGATATACCTTCTTCTCAGCACCTCACTGTACCTTCTCCAAAATTGACCATATAATTGGTCACAAAACAAGCCTCAACAGATACAAAAATATTGAAATTATCCCATGCATCCTATTAGATCACCATGGACAAAGGCTGATATTCAATAACAAAATAAATAATAGAAAGCCAACCTTCACCTGGAACCTAAACAATACACTTCTCAATGATACCTTGGTCAAGGAAGGAATAAAGAAAGAAATTAAGGACTTTTTGTAGTTTTATGAAAATGAAGCCACAACATACCCAAACTTATGGGACACAATGAAAGCATTTCTAAGAGGAAAACTCATAGCTCTGAGTGCCTCCAAAAAGAAACTAGAGAGAGCACACATTAGCAGCTTGACAACACACCTAAAAGCTCTAGAACAAGAGGAAGCAAATTCACCCAAGAGGAGTAGACAGCAGGAAATAATAAAACTCAGGGGTGAAATCAACCAAGTGGAAACAAGAAGAACTATTCAAAGAATCAACCAAACGAGGAGCTGGTTCTTTGAGAAAATCAACAAGATAGATAAACCCTTAGCCAGACTCACTAGAGGGAACAAGGAAAGTATTCTAATTAACAAAATCAGTAATGAAAAGGGAGACATAACAACAGATCCTGAAGAAATCCAAAACACCATCAGATCCTTCTACAAAAGGCTTTACTCAACAAAACTGGAGAACCTGGATGTAATGGACAAGTTTCTAGACAGATAAAAGGTACCAAAGTTAAATCAAGATGAGGTTAATGATCTAAACAGTCCCATATCCCCTAAAGTAATAGAAGCAGTCATTAATAGTCTCCCAACCAAAAAAAGCCCAGGACCAGATGGGTTTAGTGCAGAGTTCTATCAGACCTTCAAAGAAGATCTAATCCCAGTTCTTCACAAACTATTCCACAAAATAGAAACAGAAGGTACTCTACCCAACTCATTCTATGAAGCCACAATTACTCTGATACCTAAACCACAAAAAGACCTAACAAAGATAGAAAATTTCAGACCAATTTCCCTTGTGAATATTGATGCAAAAATCCTCAATAAAGTTATTGTTAACCGAATCCAAGAACACATCAAAACAATCATCTATCCTGACCAAGTAGGTTTCATCCCAGGGATGCAAGGATGGTTCAATATATGAAAATCCATCAACGTAATCCATTATATAAACAAACTCAAAGACAAAAACCACATGATCATCTCCTTAGATGCTGAAAATGCATTTGACAAAATCCAACACCCATTCATGATAAAAGTCTTGGAAAGATCAGGAATTCAAGGTCCATACCTAACCATGATAAAAGCAATCTACAGCAAACCAGTAGCCAACATCAAAGTAAATGGTGAGAAGCTGAAAGAAATCCCACTAAAATCAGGGACTAGAAAAAGCTGTCCACTCTCTCCCTACCTATTCAACATTGTACTAGAAGTCCTAGCCAGAGCAATTAGACAACAAAAGGAGATCAAGGGAATACAAATTGGAAAATAATAATTCAAAATATCACTCTTTGCAGATGCTATGATAGTATATATAAATGACCCTAAAAATTCCACCAGAGAACTCCTAAGCCTGATAAACAGCTTCAATGAAGTAGCTGGATATAAAATTAACTCAAGCAAGTCAATGGCCTTTCTGTACACAAAGGATGAACAGACTGAGAAAGAAATTAGGGAAATAACACCCTTCTTAATAGTCACAAACAATATAAAATACCTTGGCGTGACTCTACCTAAGGAAGTGAAAGATCTGTATGATAAGAACTTCAAGTCTCTGAAGAAAGAAATTAAAGAAGATCTCGGAAGTTGGAAAGATCTCCCATGCTCATGGATTGGCAGGATCAGCATTGTAAAAAATGGCTATCTTGCCAAAAGCAATCTACAGATTCAATGCAATCCACATCAAAATTCCAACTCAATTCTTCAAGGAATTAGAAAGGGCAATCTGCAAATTCATCTGGAACAACAAAAAACCTAGGATAGCAAAAACTCTTCTCAAGGATAAGAGAACCTCTGGTGGAATCACCATGCCTAACCTAAAGCTGTACTACAGAGCAATTGTGATAAAAACTGCATGGTACTGGTATAAGGACAGACAAGTAGACCAATGGAACAGAATTGAAGACCCTGCGATGAACCCACACACCTATGGTCACTTGATCTTTGACAAGGGAGCAAAAACCATCCAGTGGGAAAAAGACAGCATTTTCAACAAATGGTGCTGGCACAACTGGCAGTTATCATGTAGAAGGATGCGAATTGATCCATTCCTATCTCCTTGTACTAAGGTCAAATCTAAGTGGATTAAGGAACTCCACATAAAACCAGAGACACTGAAACTTATAGAGGAGAAAGTAGGGTAAAGCCTCGAAGATATGGGTACAGAGGAAAAATTCCTGAATAGAACAACAAAGGCTTGTGCTGTAAGATCGAGAATCGATAAATGGAACCTCATATAGTTGCAAAGCTTCTGCAAGGCAAAAGACACCGTCAATAAGAGAAAAAGACCACCAACAGATTGGGAAAGGATCTTTACCTATTCTAAATCATATAGGGGATTAATATCCAATATATATAAAGAACTCAAAAAGGTGGACTCCAGAAAATCAAATAACCCCATTAAAAAATGGGGCTCAGAACTGAACAAAGAATTCTCACCTGAAGAATACCGAATGTCAGAGAAGCACCTGAAAAAATATTCAACATCCTTAATCATCAGGGAAATGCAACTCAAAACAACCCTGAGATTCCACCTCACACCAGTCAGACTGGCTAAGATCAAAAATTCAGGTGACAGCAGATGCTGGTGAGGATGTGGAGAAAGAAGAACAGTCCTTCATTGTTGGTGGGATTGCAAGCTTGTACAACCACTCTGGAAATCAGTCTGGAGGTTCCTCAGAAAATTGGACATAATACTACCAGAGGATCCAGCAATAGCTCTCCTGGGCACATATCCAGAAGATGTTCCAACCAGTAAGAAGGACACATGCTCCACTATGTTCATTGCAGCCTTATTTATAATAGCCAGAAGCTGTAAAGAACCCAGATGCCCCTCAACAGAGGAATGGATACAGAAAATGTGGTACATTTACACAATGGAGTACTACTCAGCTATTAAAAGGAATGAATTTATGAAATTCCTAGACAAATGGATGGACCTGGAGGGCATCATCCTGAGTGAGGTAACACAATCACAAAGGAACTCACACAATATGTACTCACTGATAAGTGGATATTAGCCCAAAAACTTAGGATACCCAAGATATAAGATACAATTTGTTAAACGCATGAAACTCAAGAAGAATGAAGACCAAAGTGTGGACACTGTGCCCCTTAGAATTGGGAACAAAACACCCATGGAAAGAGTTACAGAGATAAAGTTTGGAGCTGTGATGAAAGGATGGACCATCTACAGACTGCCATATCCAGGGATCCATCCCATAATCAGCTTCTAAACACTGACACCATTGCATACACTAGGAAGATTTTGCTGAAAGGACCCTGATATAGCTGTCTCTTGTGAGACAATGCCGGGGCCTAGCAAACACAGAAGTGGATGCTCACAGTCAGCTATTGGATGGATCACAGGGCCCCCAATGGAGGAGCTAGAGAAAGTACCCAAGGAGCTAAAAGGATCTGCAACCCTATAGGTGGAACAACATTATGAACTAACCAGTACCTAGAGCTCTTGACTCTAGCGGCATATGTATCAAAATATGGCCTAGTCGGCCATCATTGGAAAGAGAGGCCCATTGGACTTGCAAACTTTATATGCCCCAGTACAGGGGAAAGCCAGGGCCAAAAAGTGGGAGTGGGTGGTTAGGGGAGTGGGGGGTGTATTGGGGACTTTTGGGATAGCATTGGAAATGTAAATGAGGAAAATACCTAATAAAAAAAAGTTTGTTCAAAAGCTATGAATTATTTTCAATACCAAAGAAGTTGTTCTCAATACTTCCATTTCATCTTCTTCTTTCCATACATTGTTTTGTTAATGAACCAAAATCAAAACCAGAATTTGTTTTAATCTTTTCTGATGAAGAAAAACTAGTAACTAGAGATATATTGAATTGAAGGGAAAGCAATATTGCATGCAACCTTAATGAGACTTCACCTTCCCCAAGCTTGAAGACTCTTCTAAGCTGTTTCAGAGCTTTTGAGAAATGTGTATTTTCCAAATCAATCTTAACTAAATTAGCTTTTCCTCAAAACTAACTAAAAAGATTTTCAGTGCTGAAAGTATGCCACATCTCAACCACTGTTATGAATTCAATAAGTTAATATGGACAGGTCTGGAAATTTCACTGTCATTTATAGCACTGCTATATCCATCATCAAAATCCAGGCTATAAATGAGCTTTCAGGAAATTACCTGTCAGGAGACAGTATCTCTAAATAGCACAATAATAAGAAAGCACACAGAACAAAGGATAGCTATATAATATAAAAAGAGTGTTTTAACCATGTATGTGTATAATCATGTGAACATGGGCATGGAACTGCCATGACACCCTCATGCAACTCAGAGGGCAGTCATAGGTATTGACCCTTGCCGTCTACCTTGTTTGATACAAGATCTCTTAGATGCCACTGCATACTCTGGGCTAGCTGGCCCATAAATTTTCAGAGATTCTCCTGTATCCATTTTCCAATCTCTACTGAACAAGCACTTAGACTGTAGATTAATGCTACAATATCTGGCTTAACCTGGATTCTTGGGGTCTGAAGCCTGTTCCTCACATTTGCCAGGCAAAAGATTGATCCACTAAGCCATCACATCTCACATATCCTAGGAAAGAAGTTTTTTTTTTAAGTTTCCACTAAGATACAAGTGAACTATGTTTATTCTTTATCTTTTAGTTTTCTATTCATTTCTGTCCCACCTAACCCTTTTTTTCTTTTTCACACATTGTTATTGAAATTAATGCACACTCCAGCTAGGAAGCAGCCAGGATAACTGCAGATCTTCCACCTTTCTTCTTTCCAAATTCAATACTACATTCTTATCTCGAGTTTTGCTGCAGTCCACAGGCTTTAGCATCCTGTCCTTTCTCTCTGCCCCCATTTCCAGTGAATCACACAGAATATCCCCTCAACATTTCTTACAGTTATTATTAATCATTTTATCCCAGTGCCCAATTCCCACAGGCATTTCCTAGGTACCCCAGGGTAACTCCAGCTAGGGAATTAGGTAGCCTAACTATAGTTCTTTACCTACCCTCCTTTCCTCTAAATCCAATCCCCAAGTCTCACCTCCATCCCTATAACAGACCACTGGTTTTGACCTCTCCCCTTTCTCTGCCCAAATCTCCAGTGAATCATTCAGACTTTCTTCTCCAACCTTCCTCCCCACTCATCCAGTTATCTCACCCCCATCTACAGCAGACATTCTCTTGGAAGCCACCAGCCAAGCCTTCCAGTTTTCCCAACAGGTAGGCAACATTCATATCTTCACCCTCCATCTCCTTCCTATCTAAAATCCTAGTCACATTCCCAGATCTGCAACAAACTACATATTTTGGCTTCTCCTTACCCTGCCTGATTCCCAAAAGGCATACCTGCCTTTCTGGTCTGTAAGACCTCTCAGCCTTCACTTCCCAGCCCATCCCCATTCTTAAATGTCAGCTTCCAATACATAGAAACATATTTTACCCAGAATCCCCAGTGGCCACTACTATCAGGAATGCAGAAGAATTCCCTACCAGGCAACACACAGGGACCATGCTCTCCTAGAAACCACAAACGGCAACAGTAACCAAGGAACATAAAACCCAGCCAATAAAGAAAAGACCCAATATCAGCACCTAGAATTATAATCACACTCAAAAAGACTAGAGAGCAAAAAAAAAAAAAAAATCAAACACAGGAATAAAATCAATAAAGTAGAAAAATACGAAGAATTTTCTTTCAGAAAATCAGTAAGATTGCAAACCCTTAACCAAATCAACTAAAGGGCAGAGAAAAGATATCTAAATTAACAAAATTGGGAATGAATGAGGTAAATATCAGAAGACACTAAGGAAATCAGAGACTCATAAGGACATATTTTAAGAACCTGTACCCCATCAAATTGGGAAATCTAGAAGAAATGGATATTGGTCCATTTTGAAATTTATTGGAAATTGGAAAATTTAAACAAAGCAATTGTAAAATCTAAAATACATAGTTACATGTCCATTACCAAAGTTAAATCAAGTGTAGATAGGCAATTTAAACAGACCTATAATCCCTAGTAAAGTAAAAGCAGTTATTAACAGCCTCCAAGGAAATATTGCACAGGACCAGAGTCTTTTAGCACAGAATTCTATGAGACAATCAAAGGAGAGTTAAGACTAATACTCCTCAAATTAATCCACAAACAGATGGAACATTGTCAAATTCACTTACAAAGCCATAGTTGTCTTGATATTTAAATATATAAGGACTCAAAAAAGAAAGAACTACAGGCCAATTCCCCTTATAAACATAAATGCAAAAATCATCAATAAAATGCTTGCAAACCAAATATAAAAGTACATCAAAATAATCATTCCCCATGGTCATGGAGGGTACATCCCATAGGTACAGGGATGGTTCAATAATTGTAAATCAATAAATGCACTTCACCTAATAAACAAAATAAAATACAAAATCCACATGATCATTCCCTTAGATGCAGAAAAGGCCTTAAAATTTTTCAACATGCCTTCATGATAAAAGGCCTGGAGAAATTAGGAATACAAGAAACATTGCCAGGAGACAAGAAGAAGAAGTTAAAAACTATGTCATAATTGCTTCTGACATAGCAAGCAGTCATCCACAACTTAGACCACATTCCAAGAAGATCTTCCTGGTTCTGCCATGGACTGTTAAAGTTAATGATGAATTTGTTTCTTTAGGTAAGGCCAAGGAGATTTCATTTTTAGGAAAGACTCTTGCTATTAATATGCTTTTCTTGTTATTATTAAATATATATAAAAGTCTCTAGGTATTAGTCCACCCTTTTGAGCAGATCGCTGTGGAATAATAAAGATGTACTTTCTGGTAGTGATGCTATACAGACAAATAGATGATTTCTTAATTCTTAATAATGATTTTATAAGATTTCCTAAAATTATATTAGTAATTACTAAGCTCTTTTGTAATAGGACTGCTATTAAGTTCTCTCTGATAATCAAAACTGCAATGAGAACTATTTCAGTCTTCAAGTGCTAGGAGTTAATTGCTTCTGACATAGCAAGCAGTCATCTATAACTTAGGGCACATTCCAAGAAGATGTAAAACAATTAACCAAAGGTCATAAAAAGAGAACTAAGAATTTACTATAAGTGCAAGGACAGAAGATGAAATATTGACTGGGTTTATATATAAGAACATCACTAATAACTTAGTCACAAAAATTATGTTTTGTAACTCTCCATGAACCTGTAGAGCTAGTGACAAATAATAAATGTTTGGCCAGATAATTACTCGTAATGAATATGCATGTAAACATTCTTTGTTGTAAACGTCTTACTCAATTTATGAATGAAATTTATGTGTAAACTTGTGGTGAACTTTTTACCATGTCATCATATATTCTGCAGGATGTGTAAGTGCTGAGGACAAAGAGAGAATGAAACTCAAGAACTTTGAAGTAAAAGCATTGGAAAAAATGAACTGGGAGAAAAGGCATTGGTAGTAATGGTATTGTCACACCACAGCAGGAGGAAAGAGCAAGATTAGGAGAAGTGGAGAGTAGAGAGAACTTCTTAAGCACAACTGAAGAAGAACTTCTTAGAGAGAAAAACTTCTTAAAAGAACTTTTTAAAAGAACTCTCATAGAAAATGTTTACAGAGACCTTTTTAGAGAGAAATTAGAAATAAATATTAAAATCACTTTTCATGGTGTCCCTGCTTTCTTCCCTCAACTTCAACTAGCAGTCTGAAAGTTAAAGCCTAATAGTTCCTCTGGAGATAGAACAAAAGCTATTTTACTTAACCTTCTGCTGTCTTGTCATGAGGGGTTAAACACCAGAGATTGCAGTTTCTGGCCTCAAAAGAGGACTGGCAGGTCAGCTACCCTACTGTAGTAAAGTGACTTAGACTTATAACAGGTAAAAATTTTATTAAACAGCAACCCTAAATATTTTGCAAATCAAGTCTTCCCCAACCCTGCTGATGTTCTTCCCACTAAACATTCTCAAGAGGAACCAGTAAGAAAGAAGAACACACACACACACACACACACACACACACACACACACCCCTCAGGACTTATTTCTAGATAATAAAGACAGTTTACAGCAAGCCCATAGTCAACATTAACTTAAATGTAAAGAATCTCAAACCAATTCCCCTAAAATCAGAAAGAAGGCAAGGATTTCCACTCTCTAGTACCTACTCAATAGTACTTAAAACCTTAATTAAAGCAATAAGGCACTTTAAAGAAATCAAGGGGATACAAATTGGAAAGAAAGAAGTAAAAGTGTCTTTATTTGAAGTTGATACGATAGTATAAATAAGTAACCAAATAATAACCTCAGCTAATAACCACTTTTAGCAAAGTAAAAGCGTACGAAATTAACACAGAAAACTCAGTCGTCTTCCTATTACAAATGACAAACAGAGTGAGATAGAAATCAGGGAAATGGTGTCTTTCAGAATAGCCTCAAATAATATAAAATATCTTGCAGTAACTCTAACCAAGAAAGTGGAGGCTTGTATGTTAAAAAAAATTCATGGCCATATCAGAGTATGTAAAGATCTCCCATCCTCATGGATTGGTAAGATTAATATAGTAAAAATGGCCATTCTGCCAAAGCAATCTAGAGATTGAATGCAATCCCCATCAAAATTGCAACACAATTCTTCATAGATATTGAAAAGACAATCTTCAGATTCATATAAAAACACAAAAAGAAAAAAAAAAAAACAAGCAAAGAGGGATTAAAAAAAATCTGGAATGATAAAAGGACTACTGGAGGTCTTACTATTCCTGATTTCAAGTTGAACTAACAGCATGATTTTGGCATAAAATAGACACATTGTTCATTGGAATTAAATCAAAGACAGAGACATAAATCCATATACCTACAGACACCTGATATTTTATGATAGAAAGACAGAAAGACAGGAGGGAGAGGGAGAAAGGGAGGGGGAGGGGAGGGAGACTACACACTGAAAAAAAGACAACATTTTCAGTGAATTATGCTAGTCAAACTGGTTGGCTGCAGGAAGAAAAATCCAAATAGATCCATACAAAACTGAATTACAAACAAATCAAAGATCTCAGCATAAGGTGAGATATACTGAATTGATAGAAGAGAAATTGGGGAATAGCCAGGCACACACTGGTACAGGAAAAAGACTTTCTGAACAGAAGACCAATAGCACAGGCATTAAAACCAACATTTTATAAATGGAACCTCATGAAACTGAAAAGCTTCTGAAAGGCACAGGATATCATTCATGCTAAGCAACAGCCTATAGAATAGAACAAAGTTTGTACTAATTCTATGTTCAATAATGGGGTAGTATCCAAAATATATAAAGAATTAAAAACTTAAATATCAAAAAACAAAAACAAAAAAAAAAACTTAAAAAACAAATAATCCAATTAAAAATGGGATACAGGCCTAAGCAGAGAGGATTCCCAAACTTAAATGGCTGGATGACTGGGAAACAACAAAAAAAAAAATGTTCAGCAACCTTAATCATTAAAGAAATATAAATCAAAACTACTTTGAAATTTCATCTTACACCAATCAGAATGTCCCATATCCAGGGATCCATCCCACAATCAGCTTCCAAACGCTGACACCATTGCATACACTAGCAAGATTTTGCTGAAAGGACCCAGATATAGCTGTCTCTTGTGAGACAATGCCGGGGCCTAGCAAACACAGAAGTGGATGCTCACAGTCAGCTATTGGATGGATCACAGGGTCCCCAATGGAGGAGCTAAAGAAAGTACCCAAGGAGCTAAAGGGATCTGCAACCCTATAGGTGGAACAACATGATGAACTAACCAGTACCCCAGAGCTCTTGACTCTAGCTGCATATGTATCAAAAGATGGCTTAGTAGGCCATCACTGGAAAGAGAGGCCCATTGGACTTGCAAACTTTATATGCCCCAGTACAGGGGAATGCCAGGGCCAAAAAGTGGGAGTGGGTGGGTAGGGGAGTGTGGGGGGGAGTGTATTGGGGACTTTTGGGATAGCATTGGAAATGTAAATGAGGAAAATACCTAATTTAAAAAAATTAATTCTAAAAATAAATAAATAAATAAATAAAATGTGAAGTAATGAAATTTAGAGGTAAATGGATTAAACTAAAAAAAATATATCCTGAGTGAGGGAATTAAGGCCCAGAAAGAAAAATATGGTAGATAATCACTTATACATGGATATTAGTATTAAGTCATTGATAAGCAAAATACAATCCATAGCACCAGAAATGTTAGGTATAGAGTAAAGGACTGGATTAAGGGACTAGATCGATTGCCCTATGAATGGCACAAAAAATAGATGACTATCAATGGATTGGCATGTGACTAGAACAGGAGAATCTAATGGAGGAGTGGAGGAGAGAGGAAGACAAGAGAGGAGATACAGGGAGATACAGCTAAAATTAATGGCCAATTGTAATAGTAGAAACTTCTAATAGTAGAAACTTCTAATAGTAGAAACTTCCTAAAATATATAGATATATGAATCTGAGCTAAATGAAATTGCCAAATAATGAAGGAGACAGAGACCCAATTAAACATCCCCTGTTACCAAATAAAGCTTCAAGTGCCAGGATTGGGTTACATATAATTAAGATGTTGGGTTCCATGGGAGCCACTAAATAACTGACTCCAACTAAATAACTAAATAGGCTGACTCCAAGGATATTGGTGGCCCTCTAAAAACTGAAGGCAAAACTCCATTCCTTAGCCTACATAGAAACTTACTAACTACATGCTAGTATCTTTTGTATAATAAATTGCTCTGCATGCATCCAAAGGAGAAATATGTCCTTATTACCAGTTGGAACAAGATTTATGTCACTATTATACTAGCATATCTTTCAAGCAGGACACCATTGTAGATCTGCAATGGTGTCCATACTCAACACTATTTAAGTGACCAAGAACCTAAGACTAGATAGCCCAGAGACCTAAGGTAAAACCAAATATTACTACTATTTACAACAGAGAAAGAAACAAAAGCACATAGCAAATGTGATTCCTAATAGCAAATAAAATGATTCCTAATGACATTTTGCTATGCTCACAGATCAATGGCTTTCTCGGCCATAATTAGAGAAGCTTCCTACTACAGTGCTACACCCACTCCAGTAGTGACTCTCATGATAGACCTAGAAATCTGGACCCAGTCCTGAGGTGAAAAGTTCACAGAAACTTAGTCTCCTGGAACTGTGGCATTCCATAACAAACGCTCCAAACTAGTCCTTGTGAATGGATCTGTGTGCTCTCTTTCAGTATTGTTTTATTATAGGTGCCTCCAAGCAATGACTTGCCAAATACCTAAGCAAAATTGAACTTTGCTTCCTGGCCTTCACCAATGCCCTAGGTAGTCCTTAAGCCGACACTGGGCTTGGAATTCAGTAAGAATGTTACCTATTTAGAAACATTCAGAATTGCCTCTAGTATTGTAAGAGAGATAGTGAAAGAAATAAGGCATTACTATATACTATATAGAGTTAGAAATCTCAGGGCAAGCTTAGCAAAGCAAGTTTAGAATTCTTATTATAGTTATGTAGGGCAGACTACATTACTTATTAGTAGAAAGTCCCCCCCCCCACACACACACAACCACTTAGAATAAAAGCCAAGCCACTCATATATATAAGAAGTTACAATGGTTTAGAAAGTAGATTGGGATGTGGTTTTAGAGTATTGCATTATTCATGAGAAGGTTACCTAGAGCGGAACTCCCTAATTAAAAATATGCCTTGGGCTAATGTCCACTTATAATTGAGTGCACATCAAGTGACTTCTTTGGTGATTGGGTTACCTCACTGGGGATGATATCCTCTAGATACATCCATTTATACAAGAATTTCATAAATTCACTGTTTTTCATAGCTGAGTAGTACTCTATTGGGTAAATGGTATAAATGTACCACATTTTCTATATCCATTCCTCTGTTGAGGGATAGCTGTTTTTCTTTTCCAGCTTCTGGCTATTATAAATAAGGTTGCTATGAACATAGTAGAGCATGTGTCCTTATTACAAGTTGGAACATCTTCTGGTTATATGTCCAGGAGAGGTATTGCTGGATCTTCCAGTAGTACTATGTAAAATTTTCTGAGGAACTGCCAGACTGATTTCCAGAGTGGTTGTACAAGCTTGCAATCCCACCAACAATGGAGGAGTGTTCTTCTTTCTCCACATTCTTGCCAGCATCTGCTGTCACCTGAATTTTTGATCTTAGCCATTATGACTGGTATGAGGTGGAATCTCAGGGCTGTTTTGCTTTGCATTTCCCTGATGATTAAGGATGCAGAACATTTTTTCAGGTGCTTCTCGGTCCTTCAGTATTCCTCAGTTGAGAATTCTTTGTTTAGCTCTGAATCCCATTTTTTTAATGGGGTTATTTGAATTTCTGGAGTCCAGCTTCTTGAGCTCTTTGTATATATTGGATATTAGTTCCCTATCACATTTAGGATTAGTAAAAATCCTTTCTCAATCTGTTGGTGGACTTTTTGTCTTATTGACAGTATCTTTTGCCTTATAGAAGATTTGCAATTTTATGAGGTCCCATTTGTCGATTATTGATCTTACAGCGCAAGCCATTGCTGTTCTGTTCAGGAATTTTTCCCCTGTGCCAATATCTTCGAGGTTTTAGAATACCCAAGATAAAATTTGTAAAACAAAAGAAAATCAAGAAGAAAGAAGACCAACGTGTGGATACTTCATTCCTCCTTAGAATAGGGAAGAAAACACCTATGGAAGGAGTTACAGAGACAAAGTTTGGAGCTAAGACAAAAGGATGGACCATCCAGAGACTACCCCACCAGGGGATCTGTCTTAGTCAGGGTTTCTATTCCTGCACAAACATCATGACCAAGAAGCAAGTTGGGGAGGTTTATTCAGTTTACAATTCCATACTGCTGTTTATCACCAAGGAAGTCAGGACTGGAACTCAAACAGGTCAGGAAGCAGGAGCTGATGCAGAGGCCATGAAGGGATGTTCTTTACTGGCTTGCTTTCCCTGGCTTGCTCAGCCTGCTGTCTTATAGAACTCAAGACTACCAGTCCAGAGATGGTCCCACCCACAAGGGGCCTTTCTCCCTTGATCACTAATTGAGAAAATGCCTTACAGTTGTATCTCATGGAGGCATTTCCTCAACTGAAGCTCCTTTCTCTGTGAGAACTTCAGCTGTGTCAAGTTGACACAAAACTAGCCAGTACAGGATCCAACCCATAATCAGCCACCAAACGCAGACACTATTGCACATGCCAGCAAGATTTTGCTGAAAGGACCCTGATATAGCTGTCTTGTGTGAGGCACAGAAAATACAGAAGTGGATGGAACATCTATTGGATGGAACACAGGGCCCCCAAAGGAGGAGCTAGAGAAAGTACCCAAGAGCTGAAGGTGTCTGCAACCCTATAAGTGGAACAACAATATGAACTAACCAGTACCCTCAGAGCTCATGTCTCTAGCTACATAGGTAGCAAAAGATGGCCTAGTCGGTCATCATTGGAACGAGAGGCCCCTTGGTCTTGTAGACTTTATATGCCCCAGTTCAGGGGAATTCCAGGGCCAAGAAGTGGGAGTGGATGGACAGGGGAGCCCAGCGGGGGTGAGGGTATAGGGGACTTTCGGGATAGCATTTGAAATGTAAATGAAGAAAATATCTAATAAAAATTTGAAAAACAAAACAACTATGGCTTGGGCTTGAAAGCCCTTGCCTCAGGAGTTTAAAGATCTCACACCTGGCTTCCAAGAATATGGCTGACCATAGATAGAGCTGACTTCATTGTTTTATTGACCAGTTCCTGCCAGTCTTTATGTTTTCATTCCTCTGTTTTGTGTAAGAGTCATTAAGAATCTGGTAACCACATTGTAACTTGCCGATGTGTCACCTTACTTCCCTATTTTCTTCTGTATCAAAAATTTGATGCTCACCGGGCAATAGTGGTGCATGCCTTTATTCCCAGCACTTGGGATGCAGAGGCAGGTGGATTTCTGAGTTCGAGGCCAGCCTGGTCTAAAAAGTGAGCTCCAGGACATCCAGGACTACACAGAGAAACCCTGTCTTGAAAAACCAAAAAAAAAACAACAACAAAAAAAAAAAAACAAAAACTGATGCTCGATTTGACAAACTGCATTCAGATACACACTCTCTCTGTGTCCGTGTCTGTTTGTCATCCGTGCCAACTCCTTGCTCACCTGTAACCACCGGAACCTGAGTTTCGCCTGTGGGCCGAGGACCCAAGTGAGGTGTGTCTGCAGCACTACAGCAAATGGCGTCATATACAGAGTCACACAGCAGGAGAGCATGCAGAGAATGAAAGACATTTGAACACCTAGCACTAAACAGAATATCTCTGTTAAAAGTGTCCCCTCATGGTTCAGGGAAGCCCAAGGAAGAAGAGATGGAAAGAGTGTGAATGCCAGAGAGGATGGAGAAGACCAAGAAAACAAGACCCTCAAAATTAACAAGATCAAATTACACATGGACTCACAGAGAATGAGGCAGCATGCTTGGAACCTGCACAGGTCTGCATCAGGTCGAGACCTAGCACTGAAGGAAGTGGACTTGTGACCTCATCTGTAACCTGTAGATAATCTACAATTGCTAAGCACTTGCAAATGAAAATTTAGTTTACTCCAAGAGAGTCTCAGTGGGGAAACAAGCTACTCTAACTGGTAGACTATGTGTGGCCAATAGGACAAAAAAAAAAAAAAGACAACAGCATGTTGGGGTCTCTTTACTTATAATGCCATATCAGAGAATTTCCCTTTTCTAACATTTATCTTATTTTCTTTATATTTTTCTTCCTTAGTTTTACCCCACAGGTCCTTTGTGTATGCATTAGGACTTCCAGTTCAGTGTTATATAGGATTCCTGAATATGAAAGAGTGAGTTTCTATTTCTTGTGTCTTCTCCTGGGCTCTTTCTCTCATAATTGTTTTGTACTATTCTGATGTATTCATTTTCATTTTTACCTTATTTTAATTTATTATTTTCAAATGAAATTAATGTACAACCCATCCTTGTGTCTGAAACTCTAGATCCCAAATATGGAAGAACTCTAAGAAATGTGCCATTAGAAAGCTAAGACTGCCTGGCGTGCCTTAACTTTGCACTTGAAGCACTGAATTTGGGGGTATGATTTCATGACAGAGTGTTCTGGGAGAACATTCCTGTCCAAAGTGTCTCCTTTACGGTAATGAAATCCAAGTTTGAGTGAGAGTGATTTCGTAGTGCCTGCCAGGCAGGGTATCTGGAGTGACTTCTCCAATTTACTAATAAGTACCAGTATTCACAAAGGCAGCTCTCAAGTCTCCTAGAACTTCTATCCTTTTAACTTTTGAGTTCTTGGACAGCATTAAAGTAGCCTGAGGCCTGTGAGATAGCTCAGTAGGTAAAGTTGCTTGCTGCCAAGCCTGAGGACCTAAGTTCAATTCCCAGATCTCACATGGCAGAGAAAGACTGACTTCTGAAAATGATCCTCCGTATGCATGGTGAGCATGCACAACACACAAAAATAAATAAACATAAAGTCGCCTGACATTTGCTCAGCCTGTAGAAAAGGAAGAAAGAAATGTCAGGGTCTGGGAAACAGCTCAGTGGTGGGTAGAGTGCTTGGTGTGCGAGCCTGAATGTCTGGGCTGGGATCTCCAATGCCCATGGAAAGAAAAGCCAGGGTTGGCTGTGAGCACCTATGACCACAGCATTGGGGATGGGGCAACAGAGATAGGTATAGTCATAGAACTTGATAGCCACTCATTCTAGACGAAATAACAAACTCTAGAGTCATTGAGTGGTGCTGTCTCAAAACACAAGGTAGGGAGGGATAAAGAAAGACACCTAGTATCATCCTCTAGCTTCCTCATACGCATTCATTCATGAATACAAATACACACACACACACACACACACACACACACACACACACACCAAGATGAAATGAGGGGATGAGGGGAAAAAAGAAAAAGGAAATGTCAATCAATGACAGAAATGTGATTATTCGTTCTAGGAAAGAATAAAAGGAAATAAAATATATTTGAAATGACTAGAATAAATTTTGTATATATTAATGTCTGGTAGGAATGGTTTCATCTATCTCAGTGCTGAGTTAAGACACAAAGAACCACACCCATTCTGCCAATGTTGAATGCCACAAAGGGACTGGTAGTCAGAAGGTCTACATACTCAGCTTGGACAGTTAGAACTCCAAGGCTGATGCTCTATGTATAGTCACTACATTTTCTACTTTAACCTTTTTATCAGCTTAAGGAATCTCTTGAGAGTTCAGGGGGAGATTCTGCCAAACCATGTCTAAGGTTACAAGGCATAAATATAGCTCCATAACTGAAATAGGCATGGAGAAGTCCCTTTCATGGCACAAAGCAAGGTCTTCATTTTGTACCACTAGGATCACTTACCAACTAGTACCCCTCCCCCACTTTCTCCATTCCTCACTTGTCATCAGCCATGTTCAGGACACTCTGGATCCAGGCCAACTGCTCAGATAAAAATAACACTGAATTTCAAGGCAGCATTCAATGATCCTGCTAAATTCCTCAGTAAGGCTTCTTAGCTTTTTTCCCCCTAAGATTGCTAGTGTGCTCACAAAAGGTTCCAAATTCCTACTTTATATCTTCCTGAATTATTCATCACATTTCCCCAGCATGACTGGACTGTACCACATTAGAATTATGCCATGTATTCTTTATCCTCAGTCTCCATTGCCTCTAGGGGAAGGTGTTTCTCTTTAGTCTCGGAGTGTACCTGTCAAAGAACAGCCTTCAGTGATAAGAATAATCGTTTAATATGCTCTTCTAGAGAGTCTATGATTCCCCAGAAAATAAAATTCTACATTCATAAGAAGCAATAGAGGACACAAGAAAATTAGTTTGAACCAAAGCCTAAAGCAAGGAAGGGGGAAAATGTCTTTACTAACTCTTGTATTCATTCTTTATTTAATAGGCATTGCCAGATGTTAGTTCTAAGTACTCATCTCCCATCTGGCAGCCAGGACATAAAGTTAGGACATCTGATCCACTTAGAACATGCTGAGTTGTGTATCTATGTTAGTTGTTTAAATTGGCATTGTTTCTGCCCTTGACAACATCATTAGGGCATCTGTGACACTTACAAAAAAGTCTTTCTTTTAAGATTCATTTTTATTTTAATTTTGTGCAGTGGAGGGTTTTTGTGCATGTGAATGAGGGTATTCATGGAGATCAGGAGACAGTATCAAAGCTCCTCGAGCTTTAGGTCTTGATGAAGGTAATATGCCTCCCATGGGTGCTGCATACTATGGTTATCTGAAAGATCAATATGAGCTCTTAATCACTGAGCCATCTTTCCAGCCCCTTGTTCAGTTTAACTTGAAAATAAAGAAGAACACTAAACCAATCCTTGTAGTTCACGATCCCTCATTCTCAAATATAGGGAACACCACTGACTTAAGGGTTCATAGCACTGATCTGGCCAAACAAAATTGTAACTTCTGGTTTTTAAGTATGAACACATTTTAAAACACTTATACAAAGAAATTAATAATGATTGTCTTGTTTTTCTTTCCATGTTCACGGAGGAAACTGAGTTTTCTAAGGTTTGAAGATTCTAATTGACACACTAGATTGAGCCAAAATTGAAACCTACTTGAAGCCTCAAGCTTGGGCCTTTGTCTAAATCATTTGCTCACCTCAAATCTCCTGCATTTGCTCTCCAGAGTCCAAGTCTACTGGGGAAAATCTGTGGCACTCAGTGACAGACTGTAACTTTGAGAACCGAGTAGTTACAATGCCCTTGTTCTCCCCAGTATGTAGAAAATCATTGCTTGACTATCAGTCCCTATCATTTAGAGACTATTCCTGTAAACACCTTTCTCTCTCTCTCTCTCTCTCTCTCTCTCTCTCTCTCTCTCTGTATATATATATATATATATATATATATATATATATATATATATATTCTTTAGTTCTAAATGTTTATTAGACTTTGCTCTCCACTGTCTGTCAGCTCCATGTTTTCTATTTCTAGATTAGAAGTCTAGGCCTTCTATCAGACTCACCTGTGTGCTTAGGGTTATTGCTTAAAGCTGAAATATTTCTCCATAGGATTATGCTATGAATGTCTGGTCCCCCAACTTCTAACAGTATCTTGAAGGTTGTGTATGACTGTAAAAAAAAATAGTATCCCTAATTCTGGGGCTTTGACTGTTGAACCTATCCATGGTTCTGACCTGTTATCTCTGCTTCCTTATCCACAGTAATGGATAAGCCCTTGTTGCCATGTTCTCAGTACCTGAAACCTGCGTGGTCTACCATTATTTTCCTGCTACAATAATCTGCTATCTTCTGAAGTAGAGGGCTATAATAGCATTGTCCTGGCTGTAAGTACCTAACAGACTTGATTATTGGATGCTGGAATAACTGGCTCAAATGCAAAGTCATTTTAATGTTCACGAATGTAAAGTTCAACCGGACAATATTTTAAAGATTTAGTAAAGCAACTAAAAGAATTCTAAAAATGTTTGAATTATCTCAAGGGTATTGTTCTAAAAACATACCATGTAGAAATAGTTAACTACTTAGAAATATTTTTGCATCCTACCTGTAAGAAGAATGACTCATGCCTGTATTCCAGGCAAACCCCAATAGCTCTACTTCTGGATCTAAAAACTGATGGCTAGTTTATTCTAAGACAATAATCTTCAACCTCAGCTGCCATTCTGAATAATTTGAGCACCTTTTTTAAAAGTACTATGCTTTGGGTATACCACACTGTGATGTGGGTATACTATAAGAAGAAATTTTGACTGACTTGGGTCGAGGATCAGCCATAAATATTTGTTCAAATCTTATCAATAATTACAATTTACAACTAGGATTGATAATTGGTAACTGATTTCCTGAAATGAAATTTCCTGAAATCTCATTAGTAAGGGATCTCAAGAGCAATCAAGTGTGTGTGTGTGTGTGTGTGTGTGTGTTATTAAAGAGCTCTACTAGACTGGACTACAGCTACTAGGGGTTGGATAGTCCAACAGTGGGCATCTGTATGCTCGAGAGACTGAGAACCCTGTAGTTGCTCAATCCATGAAGCTGGGTGGCTTAGCAGTTCCACTGTGGCTCAGAAGGACTAAGAAATTTCTGTGTGGTTGTTTTCAGTCCACACTAGAAGGCAGAAGAAGCTGTTTTCTGATGGCAGGGAGGACTGGTGGCGTTTACCCCAACACCAAAGGGATACATGCACTTACCAACAAGAAGAAAAGTTAGGCAAGTTAGTGCCCTGATTCTTACTACTTAGATCCCAGAAAATCCTTCTTAGAAATGCCTCAAAGACTCAAGAGTAGTGTTTCTTACTTAATTCTAGATCCAATCAAGTTGCCAACTATGAAGAAGGATGCTTCAGAGATAGTACTTGTTTTTTCATTACATCCCTCCAATATCACAGGTGGTCTTGCAAAATCTTTTCCATTTATATAGCTACATCAGGATATGTTCTACAGTTGCTTTCTTCCTAGGAAAGAAGTTTCCCACTTCCACAGCATTATAATATCGTTTCTTAGATGTTACACTTCTGAGGGCTCCAGTCTCCCCCAAACCTTGGAGGGCTTACAAAACCTACTCTCCACTCTCCATAAGAAATTGTTTCTTACACAAGTGAATTAACCTACATAACAATTATCATTCACAAGTGTGGCAAGTCCTGTAAATAAATGAACTCTCTTTTATCTTAGTTTTTCAAAGAGATCTTCAAGGGTAAAACATAAATAAAAGTGCATTTATAATTTCACATTACTAAGCCACTAGCATTGTGTAGCTTAAAACTGCAAACACCTGTCTTTTGGGGTCTTTGATAACTTTGTTCTAAACTTTACCCAGCTAATTAGAAGTGTTCAAAGGCTCTTATTTTGAACCACTTAGTTGATGAGAAATGCATGCTTAATGGGCATCCTTGAAGACAATTTAATGAATCCAGAAGCAAAGCAAATTGATTCTTATGCAATGATTTGAGAGCTCTCCTTGTGACCAGCTTGCAGACACAGAGACACAGAGGTAACCAGAACGTGGAGGTTGGCAGCTCAGGTTATTAATGAGGACACCAATTGTGCTAATGATCAAGGAGCATTTTTTAAAAATTAAATCATTGGGGGCTCTAACAAAATATTCCAAGTTAATATTATTCAAATAGTACTTTGAAAAATCTAACTTAACCCCCATGAGCTATTTAATAGCTTCAGAAGGGATGAGGGCAAGCTATTGGGTTTCTTTGGCTGAGAAGACTTGAAAGGCATCCTTCCCCCATGAATTTTGTGGCCTCCACATGCAAGGTAAATTATGCTAATTTTTGGTGTTTGAACAGAGTTTCATTTGTATGGATTTAGCAAGGTTTCTTTCCTAATACTTGATAAATGTTTGCATTAGGAATGTGGAAGGGACACAACAAAGTAGGTACCATTTTGATTATTTCATAAGAAAAGTGGGATGGTTAGCACTGATGTCAAATTGGCGGGATTTAGAATCATGTAGGAGTTGAGAATGTCTGTGAGATTTTCCAGATTTGGTTAAGTAAGATGGGAAGACCCAACTAAACATGACCCCTAAACCACACCCCCTCCCAGCCTGCTGTACAAGACTGAAAACAAAGGAAAGAACAAGATAGGCGTGGGCATTAATCTCTGATTCTTCACTATGAATGCAATGTGGCCATTCCCTCATAGCCATGCAGCATGCCTTATGCATAATGAGGGGCCAGACCCTGAAACTGTGAGCCAGTAGGAACCCTCTCTTCCCTAAGTTTCTTTTGTCAGATATTTTGACATAGCAGTAAATACAACACTAGCATAGAAGGCCACCAGTCATACCATTTTAATAATATTGAGATCCACCAGACTAAGAGTCTTATTACCTCCTCCTCCACATTCCAAGGGGTTAAAAGGATGGATTTGTGAAGACCCCCAGCTGAAGGAGAAAGACATTCAACTCTTCCCATCCTATGCCTTCCTTTGTGCCTACAATACCTCTTTCATTTACACACACACACACACACACACACACACACACACACACACACACACACACACTTCCCTCTTCAGGTAGTTCAAAAGACCTTAGTAAAACAGATCATGAAGTTTCACTCCCACAGTTTCTGACTCAGTAACTATGGGAAAAATTTTAATAATTTGCATTTCTAACAAGTTTCTAGTGGTGCAGAGTTCCTGATCTAGAAACCACACTGGTAATTCCTCTCCTGGGCATCCACTGGTTCCAACAAACCGTGCTAATTACTATTACTGTTGGCATAGATCTTGTATCATTCAACTGCAGATTCACCTCTCTCCATACACCCAGATTCAATGGAAAAGCTCTGGACAATACCAGCATATCAAAAGTTTCCTTTCTAAGTCATATTGTGTGTGTACATGTGTGCTTGTAAGAGGACTACTTGCAGAAGTCAGTTCTTTTTCACCATTTGGGTTCCATGGATTGATCCCAGAACCTCAGGCTTGTCAACAAGCACATTTATCATTCAGCAATATCCCTGGCCCTTGCCTCTTGCATTTCCTATAAGCAACTGCAACTTTTTGTTTCATTTGAAGCACTTGTGTATTTTATGCTGGGATATGAGTTTCTATGTGTGCATATGAGTGTTAGTGAAATAGTTTTTCTTCTTATAGTATGTGTAGAAAGGTAAAGGTCAGGATGGGAAAATGTAGCAAACTATAAGCATATATAAATTATAAAGATAATTTAAAAGTCACTGAGATAGCTTAATAGGTAAAGGGACTTATTGACACATCTAAAAAAGCTGATTTCAATCTCCACAGCCCACATGGTAGAAGGGGAAAACCAACCTTCCCAAGTAGTCTTCAGATTTCCTTATACATACCTTATCATGTGTGCATGCATGCACATGTACACACACACACACAGAATTCATATAATAAAGATGATCATAAAGAGTTTGAGATGTTTTTATTTTGTGAATAAATATGGTGTTTTAAAGGTAAATTTGACCTGTTCACTACAAACTCCTTATCTCTGAGGACTGAGTCCTTTTCCTCAAGAGTATATGGCTACTGAGTTGCTATATTAGTTTTGATTTATTTGCTCCCAATCAAATGTACCTCTTTGACTCTTTGTTAGTGAGATATGAGATGAACCAGAGTACTATATCTACCACTGTTCACTTGAAGAAGGGATCTCTCCCTCCATCTGCCTTCAACAACTATTCCATTCCCCCTTTCAAAAGAGACTCATGCATCCTTGCTTGTGCCCTTCTTCCTGTCCAACTTCCTTGGAGTAGCCTGGATATCCTGTATTTAATGGCTAATATCTACTTTTAAGTGAATACACACCATGCTCATCCTTTTTGGACTGAGTTACCTCATTCAGGATGGTATTCTCAAGACCCATCCATTTGCCTGCAAAATTCATGATGTATTTGTTTTTCATAGCTGAATAGTATTCCATTGTGTAGACGTATGCATTTTCTTTATCCATTCTTCAATTGAGAGACATCTAGATTGATTCCAGTTTCTGGCTATTATGAATAAAGCTATTATGAACATAGTTGAGCAAGTGTCTTAGTGAGATGTCACATGTGGGTTGTGGGAGAGGAGACAGCTGGATGGATGGTCATGAGAATGAATGGAAATATGCAACTGATTGGGGTGAAGAGGTAGGGGGCATCTCCAAGAAGAGACAGAGACCTGGGATAGGGGAGGTACCCAAGAATCAATGGAGATGCCCTTAGCTGTGACTCACAGAATTGAGGATATGGAGCCTGGGGAGGCTGCCTCCTGTGGAACCCTTGTGGAGCGATAGAGACAACAACCAACCCACAAAACTTTTGACCCAAAATTTATCCTTTCTACAAGATATGCAGGGGTTGTGGATGGAGCAGATACTGAGGGAACAGCCAGCCCATGGCAAGCACCAATCTGTGATACTATTAATTATATTCTCTTAAGCTTGCAGACAGGAGTCTAGCAAGGCTATCCTCTGAGAAGCTCCACCCAGCATCTGATTCTGACAAATACAGATTCCCACAGCCCAACAGTGGATGGAGCTTGGGGACTCTTATGGAAAAATAGGAGAAAGGATTGCAGCCCCTAAAAGGATAGGAACTTCACCGGAAGACCAATAGAATCAACAACCCTTGAGGCTCCCAGAGACTGAACCACCAACAAAGGACATACATAGGCTGGACCTAGTCACTGGAATATGTATTTCTATCTGGACTGTCTTGTCTGGCATCAGTGGGAGAGGATGCACCATGGCCCATTAGAGACTTGATGTCCCAGGTTGTGGGGGATCTCGCAGTACTGGGGATATATTCACTCAGGGAAGTGCTTGCTTTGAAAGCATGAGAATCTTCGTTCCCCCATAGAGCACCTGTAAAAAGCTGAGCCTTGTGACACAGGCTGCTAATCTCAGAGGTAGGGAGGCAGATACAAAGATCTCTGATACTCACTGCCAGCCAGTCTGGTGTCATCAGCAAGTTCCAGTACCGTGAGAGACCCTACCATAAAAAAGGGAAGTGGCACCTGAAGATCTGCAGCTAAAGCTGTCTCCACACCAAAATATTAAAAGAAAGGTTCTCTTTTAACTGAGAAGGCACTGACGTCCTTTTGTGAAGAAGAAGTAGAGCTGTCATCAAAGTCAGAAGTCTGTCTTCTAATAGTCTCACTGAGTGTTAAACAATTAACATTACTCTCTACTGCAGTAGAGCCCAACACAGGAATACCTTATGCAGTGATTTGAGAGTCAGCTGATTTATTGCTGGGTGGTTCCTGAGCACACCTACTTGTGCATTGTTAGTGGATCTGTTTTTTTTTTTATTTCTCCAGTGATTATAAATGTATTAAAAAAAATAAAACTACTATTCAGTGGTATATTAGACTCTAAAGAGCTCTCACCTTGAAAGTGAAGCCCAAGTTTAAGTTAGACATCACCATCCAAGTAGATGCACACGACACAGCTGGGAAAACACTTAGTGCCTCTCAAGCAGGAGAAACTGAGTTTGGATTCCCAGAACTCATGTAAAAACCTATGGTACAATAGCTACAGAGCACTTGTGATCAATGGGCTGTGAGATGGGAGGTGATGACCAAGCAGATCCCTGGAAGCTTGTGCATCAGTTAGCCTGGTGATGTTCTAAGATAATGAGAGACCTTATCCCAGACAAAAGACAGAGGTGCCTAATGAACAGCACTCAAGGTTGCTCTCTGCTTTCCATACATGCACCGTGAACTGCCACATGCCACCATACAAATAAGAACACAGATACTACACTGTGACATATGTTGTCTGATATTCTATTGGCTGGTATATCAATTTGTCACAAGCTACAGCGATTTTAGAAGAGGAAACTTCAACTGAGAAATGCAGCAAGGAGGTAGTCTTATTGGCAAACCTGTGATTCATTTTATTGATGATTGATGCGGGAGGACCCAGCTCACTGATGGTATTGCTACCCATGGGTTGATAGTCCTGGATGCTATAGGAAAACAGGCTAAACAAACCGTTAGGAACAAGCCAGCGAGCAGCGCTCATCCATGGCCTCTACATCAGTTTCTGACTCCAGGTTCCTGCCCTGAGTTCTTTGCCTTGGGTTTCCTCGGGGATGGACTGAAATCAAGTTGAAATCAATTTTCCTCCCCAAGTCATTTTGGTCATGTTGTTTATCATAGCAATGGAAACCCTAAGACCAGTGGTAAAATTAAAATGTTACACAAACAGAACCATTTATGGAACACAAATTGCCTTGTGTTATTTCTGTGATTTCTTCCCATTATTATTACATTAAGAACTGCATTGATTTTTTTTCAAACTTACCCAGAATGCCCTCTGCTCCTCAGTGAATTTTGTCTTGATAGATGACTTCCAGAAGAAATGTTATCACTGCCTACCAGCATCAGCTTATGAACACTGAACTGAAGTGTTCTTTAAGGTTCATACATCAAGAAAATTGAAAATTTATAGCTACTGTAGACAATGGGTCTTTTTTTTTCTTCAGAACTGTAGCAGCTGGTGAGTCTAGTAAATGACCTCTACAGTTGTCACCACGGAAGTAACCCTAATTAAACTCAATGAGTCATCGTATAGAGCTAAGAGCAGCCGAGCGTGGTGGCGCACGCCTTTAATCCCAGCACTTGGGAGGCAGAGGCAGGCGGATTTCTGAGTTCGAGGCCAGCCTGGTCTACAAAGTGAGTGCCAGGACAGCCAGGGCTACACAGAGAAACCCTGTCTCGAAAAACCAAAAAAAAAAAAAAAAAAAAAGAGCTAAGAGCACTTTTACTTTGGGAGAAGATTGGAGTTGGGCTCCAAGATCCTAGAGCAGCTGGCTCACAATGGCCTAAAACTCTAGCTCAAGGGATCCAATGTCCTCTTCTTCCCTGCAGTCTCCTGCATCCACAGGCACACATGTGCACATAAATAATACAAAACATAAAAGCGAAATAGTTTAATAAGAGACCTGAAAGTAGAAGAAAGACTTGGAAAGAAGAAAGGATTCATGGGGAGTGAGAGGGGGATAAAAGGTAACTGGAGTGAACGTGATCAAAAGATAATCTATGCCAGTATAAAATCATCAAAGAATGAACTTAAAACTCTTAAAAATCAAGAAAAGGTCTACATATTTAACACAGTTTTCAGGTAGGCTGGTGTCTCTCTCCTGCCCCTAATGTCCTCAGGCATCCGTTAGTACTCAGTTTCTTGCCAAGCTGTAGCACAGCCTTTGGTAATTAACATTAGTATTGCAAAAAGCTGAACAACAATAATTTGCTCCTTAAATATCTGCTATATTAACTCACTGTCACTTGGTAATTTGCATAATTACTTTATAATTACTTATAACTCACACTAAGCATGTATTTACAAAATGAATTTGTTGGTATTATCCTATGTTTTCTTGCATTGGTTCTTAAGTGTATTGGTGCTCTTCCATTTAAAATCACAGTTTTATGTGCCTAATATATCCCAACAAGTTATGGTATAAAAATATGCATATTTCATAAAGATGCTGCAAGGTAAATGCTGTGAAATGCTGTGCTTGGTGACAAAGGTCCAACTTAAGGGTACAATTGGTGACATTCCCTTTCTGTACTGACTTTCTCCCTTCCTGGCTGAGCACTGTCCTCCCTTCTTTCCCAGTAGATAGGAACCACATCAAATCAAATGTCCTCATAAGGCTTCTAGCACCTTCCAATCCCAGGAATCTACATCTGGCATACTAAAAAAAAGTCTCAAGCTGGTTAAGTGTGTCCAGTCATCTGGAGTTTTTAAAGGTTCTCTGAATACTTCAAACATGACTTACTTGCAAAATTATCATATTTTAACAATTTCATGTTTTTCCTCTACCCCAATTCCAACACGTATAATAACTGCATGAATCTTGCAATAAATAGCATTTTCTTTCCAAAAGTTATTGTAAAGATAACCAGTGTGGGAGAGAAAAGAGGTTCGTCTTGTCTTGGGGATGTGCAGAGAGATGGCAGAATATGGAAAAATAGACAGAGCTAACAGAGCCACAGAAAGGATCTAGTATCTAAGCCTTACTATTGATAGGCTGAGGAAAAGGAGAGTGACTCATGTCCTTGTGATAGTGTGTTAGAACCCCGATCAGGATTTGCTCTTACAGACAACGCTGACTTGGGAAATACAATCACAGAGACTCACATAGGCAGCAAAGTATTGAACAAATATGATCAAGGCAAGTTGGCCACTTGACAATACCTGGGCTGCTAAATAAGAAGAAAACCAGAGTTCCGAGTATATGAGGCATACATTCTCAGCACTATAAACAACAGTAAGGAAAACCAGGTCAAATGTGATGTGTAGTTGTAATCTCAACACAAGCCAAGGCAGAGGGATCTCCTGTGCGAAACCAGTCTGCTATGGGGTTAGTATATGAGTCAGATTGAGCTGTAGGATGAGACAATGTCAGAAAGAACAAGAGAAAGAAACAAAGGGAGGAAGATAAGAAGAGGTGGCAAGAAGAAAGGAGTGGACTGGGGGATATAGAGAAATAGGAAAGGAGGGAAAAAGGGAGGGAGGGACAGAGGAAGGGAAGAGTAGAGCAAGGCATGCAGGGAAGGAAAGCATGTGCTACACAATTCTTTTCCAAGCAATTTACATATTCATTATCGCTATGTGTCACACAGTGAGAGTAACAATAATGTTGGTGAAATCTTACTGCATTCAATGTTTATGTATAATCTTGTAGATACTACACTCATTTTCAAATCACAAGGGTTTGCCCTATACAGAAGCAAACAGCTATGAAGTAGAGATGCTAGAATACACTTTTATTCAAACTTCTGCCTTGTGAACATGTCATGATGTGGCAAGTTTATAATCCACTGGAGAGGTAGAGACAGGCTTATGTTTGGGACTCACTGGCCAGTGAGTCATCCTGAATCATCAAGTACTAGGTCCCAGTGAGAAATTCTGTCTAATAGTAATTAAGTGGCCATCTCCTGAGGAACAAAGCCCAAGGTCAACCTCTGGCCTCTGCCCATTTTTTATGCTTGTGTGCCTGCTCAGGCATGAAGATGCACATATATGTATGCTTTGACTTGTTTCTTCCCATCATTATCCATAAGCTCCTTCTCTTGCATTAAATATTTTTCCAGTTTCTTCTGTGTGGAGTGCAGCAAGGTCAAGACTCTCAAGAAGATTATTGCATCTCAGTGAGGCCTGGCTTAGGAACCCAGAGAAAGCCATGCAACTCTTGGCATAGCATTGTTTTTCTGTTTCAGTTTTTCTTAGTTTCTAGATAATAGTAAAAATCCTGTAGATTTGCAAATTCACCTTCCCTGCTTTGTTTTGATAAGATCTAGGAACATGGGCTAGCAAGATGGCTCAGCAGCTTGACCACCTAAGTTCAGTACACTGGACATACAAGGTAGAAGAAGAGAACCAACTTCAGCACAGTGTTCTCTGACCATCATACAGATGCTGTGACATTCTTCTACACACAGACACACACACACACACAAGTGCACTTGTAAAAAGTATCTTGGAAAGCAAATAAGCAATGTCCTACTTCTCATTCTAACCTACCCAAGTTCACTTTTAGAAACCAAAATGTTGGGCCTGTTTCACAAGTTGGCATTGTTTAGAAGATTCCTGTTCAAAGGCTCTCTACCCTAAGACTATGAATTCTTAGGGAATTCTCCTAGCCCAGCACATAGCTCATTGTACCACAATCACAAATTTGATAATTGTTTTCCTGTGAGAGACTTAGCCCCACTAGATCAGAGATGGAGATTCATCTATGTTTGTAACAAGATGAGCGATGCCTAGCCCACCACAGACACTCACCCTGCACATGTGTAATGAAAGGATGAGTGGGTGAACAAATTAACCAAGATATTTAGTCCTAGACAAACACCTCCAATGCTTTAATTTTGAGGGACAATGGGGACTGTGACTACCTGAACTCTTGACACCTTTGGCTGTAGGAAAATGGATAAGTGAATGAACCATATATTTTCAAATAATAGTTGGTATGGTTGAATATTATATCCTAGGCTCCAAGCTGAGGAGTTAGAATCTAGGTAAAGGATATAGTTACTAGGAATTTGGTGCTTGGGGGCCATAATGTTTCTGGTCCCTTTGCGCCTCTGCATGTTGTCCATATGACGAGAACAGTTCTTCTTGGCCACACACACTGACTGCAATGCCATTCATCCAAAGCATATGAGACCAACTGTGGACTGAACTGCTAAACTCCTCAACCAAAATAAACCCTTTGTCTTTGAAGTGCTTTAAGGTAGGCATTTTCACACTGTGGTGAGAAATGTAACAGACACTATACAAATGCCTTTTATTGCTAGTCACTGGACACTTTAATCCAGTGACTCTCTTAAAATTTGTAAACTTAGTAAAGTGAAGCCCTCAGGTGTGGTCACCATTGCTCCAGCCACATTATAAACCCAAAAGCCTAAGAGCAGAGAAATTAGGGAAAATTGATCAGGGTTGTGGAATACGAAAGATTTTCTGTGGTGAAATTTTTTGACTGACATGGAAAGTCATTTAGTAATACTCATATATATTAAAACTCACCCTGACTCCTAAACAAAGAACATCAATATAGGAAAGAGGTGGTCATCAGACACTGGGGTGTGCAGTTCTCTCAGAAGATGATGGTGACTGGGGCCAGTGTGTCTGGATCGATATGTTGAATAATGATAGTAATCACACTTCAGATATCTGAGAGGCAAAGCAAAGGGATGTGCTGACGGTCCTGGAAGTGATAGGCTCCAGAGAAAGACTGAAATTCAGGTGCAATGGCAGGTCACTGAGGAACAGCAAGAAAGGGTAGAACTCCTTCAACAATGGGAAGTGAAAGGGAGGATGCAAATTTGAAATAAATCCAGCATTTAAACCTGACAAATACTCAAATGAGTGTCCTCTGTGGAGAGAAATATAATTATGGTTCCATGAGAGTCTAGTTTAGAAGCATATTAAGAGAGAATGTCCTCTTAAAAGACAATGGTCTTTTAAACCCAAGGATTATATACAATGGAGAAGTAGACTCCAGGCTGAGGACTAAGATCTGGAGCCAAAAAAGTGAAGCCTAATATGAAGGATAGAAGAATCCATGCTGCTAAGGCCTCTCCTCCCATTGATGACCAACAAGGTCATCCTCTGCTACATCTGTGGCTGGAACCATGGGTCACTCCATGTGTACTCTTTGGTTGATGGTTTAGTTCCTTTGAACATTGGGGGGAGGTTGGTTGGTTGGTATTATTGTTCTTCTTATAGAGTTGCAAACCCCTTCAGCTCCTTCAATCCTTTCTCTCACTTCCCATTGAGGATCCCATGCTCAGTCAATGGTTGGCTGTGAGCATCTGCCTCTGTACTGATCAGGCTCTGACAGAGCCTCTCAGATAACAACTATATCAGGATCCTATAAGCAAGCACTTCTTAGCATCCCTAATAGTGTCTGGGTTTGGTGTCTATATATGGGATAGATCCCCAAGTGAGGCAGTCTCTGGATGACCTTTCCTTCAGTTTGCTCCACACTTTGTTTCTGTATTTCCTCCTGTGACTATTTTGTTCCCCTTCTAAGAAGGACTGAAGCATCCACACTTTGGTCTTCCTTCTTGGGCTTCACATGGTCTGTGAATTGAATCTTGGGTATTCTGGGCTTTGGGGCTAATATCCACTTAACAGTTAATACATACCATGTGTGTTCTTTTGTGACTAAGTTACCTCACTCAGGATGATATTTTCTAGTTCTATCCATTTGCCTAAGAATTTCGTGAAATCATTGGTTTTTGTTTTTAAATAAAGTATCCTTTTTTATTTTTATTTTTTTGGGGGGGGTTTCTTTGGGGTCAAGAAAGGATTTCTCTGTGTAACTCCAGGTGTCCTGGAACTCTCTTTGTAGACCAGGCTTGCCTGGAACTCAGAAATCCACTTGCCTCTGCCTCCCAAGTGCTGGGATTAAAGGTGTGCGCAACCACACCAGGCATGAAATCATTGTTTTTAATATCTGAGTAGTACTCTATTGTGTAAATATACCACATTTTTATGTATCAATTTCTCTATTGAAGGACATCTGGGTTCTTACCAGCTATTGGCTATTATAAATAAGGTTGCTATGAACATAATATGGAACATGTGTCTTTTTTATATGTTGATCTTTTGGGTATATGCTCAGCAGATGATGGTGAGGATGTGGAGAAAGAGGAACATTCCTCCATTGTTGGTGAAATTGCAAGCTTATACAACTACTCTGGAAATAAATCTGATGGTTCCTCAGAACATTGGACATAGTACTACCTGAGGACCCAGCTATACCACTCCTGGACATATGCCTAAGGATATTTTTTCATCGAAGGTAAACCTGAACCTTTGTTTTGGTCATGAGTAACAAAGTCCTAGCTCTACCAATGAGATGGAGCCTCATAGAACCATTCTAACTACCATAGAGATGGTATCTCAATGTCCTCAGCATCAGTAAGGGATACAGAAGCAAAGTATCCAAAATCATCCACTTCTGTTCTATATTGTCCAAAAAATGTTCTATGGCAGCATGCTTTCTACTTTTAATGAGTAGTTTGCTGAGTATATAGCAAGCTTGAGTAAAATAACTGTTAAATTATGAATGTATAGTTAGATATTTAATTAGCTTGATAGATATAGGTGATAGAAAGATGACAGATAAATAGATGATAGATGCATAGATAGATGAATATAGACAGATAAATGAATAATAAATAGATGATAGACAGATAATTAAATAGAAGGTAGATAGATAGATGATAGATAGATAGATAGATAGATAGATAGATAGATAGATAGATAGATAGATAGGCAGACAGATAAGGAGAGAGATGATAGATAATACCAAAATATCATTATATAAGGTACTAAAATCATCCACTGAAAATTTCTTAAGAAAGAACTATTTAGATAGTCAACTGAAACTTCTGATAGAGAAAGTCTGGACCAGAAAAGGAAAGAGTATGCCCTAGAGCAAGGCTTCTAAATAAAAGAATACATAGAAATTGGTAGAGATGATGAACTTACATACAATATACACATGTAACCTGCATGCACATAAGCATGCACATATACACAACACACATGTATACACATGAACAGACATACATAGACAAACAGACAGATACGTACATCAAAAATAGTCTTACACCTTCATTTTACAGAATGAAGAAAAAGGAGTCAGCAAAAGGCAACTTACAGAACCATCTGTGTCTTTGTCAGGTGTGACCCCAAACTGAAAGGCTCTTCCTTCATGCCTCATTACACATTTCAAAGTTGGACTCAGGATCAATAGAATCCAAATTCAAATCCAAATCAACTTTTACCAAACCAGTCCAACCAAATAATACATTTTTACATTAACAGACAGGAATATCGGAATATCCAAGAGCTTTTTGTTTTAATATTTGCTTCTCATTTGTACCAATAAATACTGTCAATTCCTGGTAAATCTGGGTTCCAAGGATGCATCCTTAGAACATCTCTTGTCAATCAAGATGCATGATCCTACAGGGAAAGAGCTAGAAGAGAACGTATTTGACTTTCAAGCATATCTTCCCTCCCCCTAAACTCCCTCAGTTTTCCCCAATGCCATCTTAATCAGGCCAACAGAATCTCTACTTCCTACTTAAGAACTGAACTCATCACTTCACCAATTATTTTTGGATACTGAACATTAAGCATCTAGGACTAAGAAGTAGATCCTTGAGCCTCAGACAGAGAAAACGAATTGAGCATTTTCTTAACCTTTAAAACACGTCAAGATCGTAAATCAAAATACACCAAATTGCCTTCAGAGAAAAGAGCAATTCTTTAGTACAAATGCCTTGGCAATTCTGTAGGTAAGAGGTCATTTTCTTCAAAGAATGTTCAGAATGGTATGGTTCCTTCAATGTGTGGTATATATATATATATATATATATATAAAAAAAAAAAACTTCCATTCATACTGAACAGCTGACAATTCCAGGGCTAAGAAAAGTAAGATAAAAATGGAACCAGAAAAAGGTTATTTGAGAAATTCCCAACAAGATTTACTGAACTCTTAAAAAAAATAAAGGTAACCGTGTAGCATTTGAAAACTTTGTCTTGCACTTAAAGTGATTAGATTTTTTTCCAGCTACTGAATGTTCAGGCAACTGTCACCTCAGCACCTCTGAAACTCTTGGAGACTGACTCTGAACATCTTCCAGAAGACCCCTTATTTAGCCTGAATAAATTCTATGTCTGTGATGTCTTTTGAATCACAGGTTTGCTGTGAAGTACCCACAAACTAGAATCTTCTGGGAAGAGGGAACCTCACTTGAAAAATTGTGTCTATCAGATTGGCCTTTTTGGCTTGTTTGTGGGACATTGTCTTGATGTGAGAGAGCCCAGACTTCTGTGGTGGTACCATGCCTAAGCAGGTAGATCTTGGCTGTTTAAAATATGTGGTAAGTTAGTTAGGTATTCCAGGATGTCTGATTCAATTAGTACTCTGAGTTCCCCCGATGAAGGTTTTTAACTTGGAAGTGTGAACCACCAACCACATGGTTGCTGGGAATTGAGCTCAGGACCTCTGAAAGTGCAGTCAGAGCTTTTAATCACTGAGTCATCTCTCCAGCCCTGTAACTTAGAAATGCAAGCAAAAATAAGACCTTTCTTCCCTTGAGTTGCTTTAGGTCAGAGATTATGATTCTGGTTAAGATTGTTATTATTGTTATTTATTATTATTATTGTCACAGAAGGGCAAGCTAAAACCAACTGTCATGGTTAAAACACAGCTAAACTACAAAGATTTTTATCTCAGTCATAGAAGGTCACAGTCAACCACAGATAAATCTATACTGATCTAACAGCTTCCATGTATACACAAGACAATTGAAAGACATTAAAAATTCTTCTTGGCAGCTAAAAGATGCAGATATGTACACCCAACCCATGGACAGAAATTAGGGACACCTGTAGTTAAATTAGGGAAAGGCCTGAAGAAGCTGAGGATGGTGACCCCATAGGAAGACCAGTATTCTCAACTAACCTGGATCTTCCCGAGATCTCTTAGACACTGAGCCACTAACCAGGCAGGATACATCAGTTGATAAGAGGCCCCTGACATATATATAGTAGAGGACTTCCTGGTCTGGCGTCAGTAAAAGAAGATCACCTAACCCTCAAGAGACTTGAGGCCCCAGGGAGTGGTGGTGTGGGGTTGGGGATGGGAGATGAGGACATCCGTTTGGAGATGGGGGAGGAAGAATGGGATGTGGAACAGTCAGAAGGTGGACCAGGAGGGGGATAATGACTGGACAGTAAAAACAATTAAAAATAATAAAAAAAATAAACATAAAAATAAAAAATATAATCAACATTAACAAAAATGTAAAAAATAAAAATTCTGCTTGGAAACAGCCTTAGTTGATTGAGGATTCAAATCAGACTGTGTTTCTTCAGGCTCTATTAACATTTTTTTACTACTGTCATGTGTGTATAAGTCTTTTTGAACTGTGCTCAGAGAGTAAGACAAAATCCTTTGGTTTCATTTCATTTCATTCATGTCTATCTATCATATATCTGTCTGTCTATCATCTATCTGTCTTTCTTCTATCTACCTGTCTCTATGTCTATCTATCATCTACCTGTCTTTTTATACATCTTTGAGATGCAATCAATGTGCTTTCCTTTGTTTGTTTTTTCACACCACACAGTAGTTAGTGAAGGTTCAGTTGTTTTTTTACATTTAGGTATTATTCAATAAATTTAGCTACAACTTTATTTTAAGACATAAAGAAGGAAGAAACAAGAAAATTTCTTTAAAGAGGGAAAAGCCTTTGAAGTAAAAGAATAGACAAGGGATAATGAAAGATAAATCTTATAACTATGATTGCATTATTCCTTCAATATGAGAGAGAGAGAGAGAGAGAGAGAGAGAGAGAGAGAGAGAGAGAGAGAGAGAGAGAGAGAAGCACTGAGAGCCGAGTGGCAATTTCTCCAGAACAAGTTTTATTATGAAGTCACAATCTCATCCCAAGCAGCTTTCAGATATAGCTGCAGGGCAAAAGACCTTCTGCCTCAATAAAGGCCAGTTGCTATTGAATATATTGAAATTGCAGTTACCTCAGAACACAGAAAGAGGTGTATCAGGCTCATTAGCATGTAGAGAAAAGAAAGTTATTGTAACTTTGAAAATGAGACAAGATTAAATACTTCTCCAGTAAAGTCTGGTGTTACCATAGCACCACTTTCAGCAGGTAACAGTGTTGTGCGATAATGTGGCTATAGCATGAGATAACTTTCTTCTGGCTTGGGACATTTGTACAAGATTTTCTAGTTAATTTAGTCAGGGTTTTATCAGAGCTCTGGTCTTAGATGAAAGAAGAATGAGGCTGTTTCTAGTGAAGTGTTCTACTTTAAGAGTTAAATTTACTTCAAAATGTCTTTAGTGGAAATCTGGAAACTGTAAGATTAAATGTATGCCTAAGTAAGCCTGAAACCCAAGAGAGTCATGAAAAGAGGAAAAAGAATAATATTAGCAAATCTTTACTTTTCAAACTCTAGACAGCCAAAGCAAGTGATACCAGAAGCTAAGGGTTTGGAATATGGTCCAGGTAGATGTGTCTCTGGCTACAAGCTATTGCCAGATAAGTATAAAGACCAAAGTTCCCATCTCCAGCACTTCATAAAGATAGGCTGCATGTGGCATGCTTGGAAGATGGATATAGGGTCCCTAGAGCAAGCTGGCCGATGAAAATAGTCACGATTGAACTCTTGGTTTGATTGAGAGACCTGAATCCGTGAATATTTTGGGGTAGTTGTGGTACCAGATGATTGTTCATACCCATATTGAGCTTCCATGTGCATGACCCCTCACACACACATACAAACATAAATGCATACCACACACACACACACACACACACAGAGAAAGAGAGAGAGAGAAAATGTAAAAAAGAATAAAAGAATGTATTATATAAATAAGCCCATTTTCTGTGTCATTTAAATGTGCACATACATTCTAAGAATAGTTTGATGGACTCTGCAAAAACCTTGCATATGTTCGCACATGCTTATATATGTGCAAATGTGTGCATGCACATGCACATATTTACATGCATATGTAGGGGTCAGAGATCAACACTGCTGTCCTCCTCAGTCACTCTAACTTAACTTTTGAGACAGGGTCTCTCCCTGACTTGGCAGCTCATCAATTTGTCTAGACTTCCTGGCCAGAAAGCTCAAGAAAACTGCCTGTCTATGTCCCTTTGGCACTATGATCACAGACATGAGTTGCCATGTCCAGACTTTTGTGTGGGCTTGGGGATCTGAACTCTGGTCCTCATGCTTCTATGGCTCATTTCCCCATATGGCTAGTGTGTGTGCTAGCATCTTCATAGTCTAACACTTGTGTGTTCTAGCAATAGTTAAAAACTGTGACCCCCTCTTAAGCATTCAAGCAATCTTGTATTGATGAAAGGGCTTGCAATAATATAAAAACCCCAGTGGAACAAGGAAACCAGTTCTAGTTTGTGCTTTGGTATTCGTACCTCTGTGGTACAAGTCATATGTATTTGCTGGGCTACACTCAGCCCAGCTACACTCCCATGTACAGGTATATATCTTGCGCATTTATCACAGCAGATGAGAGCTGGCTACATCTCTGCTCTGAGCTTAATTTATTCCAAGGCTATAGCCATTTTCAGTATTCATTCATTAGTTAAATGGCATTTAGGGTGTGTTGATATCTTAGCCTTTGTGCGAATACAGAACCAATGAATGTGGTTGAGCAAGTATCCGTGGAGGAGAATGCCAAATCCTTTGAGCATATGTCAAGAAGTAGTGTAGCCGGTCGTGTGATACATGTATTTTTAGCTTGTGATGAATCTCCACAGTGATTTCCATAGTTCCTGAACCACTTTGCAATTTCATCAACAGTGAATGGGTGTTCCCTTTCCATTCATCCTCTCCATCACTTGATTTTGGCTGTTTTGTTGAACTTTGCAATTTTGACTAGGATACATTGCAATTGTCAAAGTTGTCTTGATTTGCATTATTGATAGGGTCAATGAACATTATAAAAATATTTGTTAGCTATTTTTTTCTTCTTTAGACAACTTTCTGTACAGATCCTAGGCCCAACTTTTGAATAGATCAACGGTTTTGTTTGTTTGTTTTTTGTTTTTGACTCTGTTACTTTGATTCTTATATATTCTAGATATTTCCTGTCAGATGTTGAGCTGGCAAAGATGCTACTTCTTTACTTGATTGGTGTGTGTGTGTGTGTTTGTGTGTGTGTGTGTGTGTGTGTGTGTGTGTGTGTGTGTGTTTAGCTATGCACAAGAGTTTTGTTTTTTTATAAAAAATTAATTTCATATTTTAATTCTATTCCCTTTTTAAATTAATCATTCCATTTGTTTACATTTCAAATGATATCCCACTTTTCAGTTACCCTCTCCACCAACCCCACATCCCATGATATTCCACCCAAATTTTAGTTTTATGAAGTCCCACTTAACAGTCATTGGCCTTCACTCTTGGGCAAATAGAGTCCTATTCAGAAAGTCTTTCCTGACGCAGGACCTGAGACTGCTTTGGTTGGGGAGGCAGAAATCCGCCCTCAGTAGGGCCACAAGCTTCTCCGGTCAGAAAAGCGTCGGGGTAGCTAGGGCGCAGGGTCGGCTGACACTCGCCAGCTACCCACAACACCCGCCACAGGATCTTAAGACTTCTGGTGAGTGGAACACAGCTTCTGCTCCAATCCAATTGCGTGCAGGACCTGAGACTGCATTAGTTAGGGAAGCAGAAAACCCTGCCTGAGTAGGACCACAGGCCTCTTCCGGCCGGACCAGCACCAGGGTAGCTAGAGCGCAGGGTCGGCTGACACCCGCAAGCTACCCAGGACCTCCACCACAGGATTTTGAGACTGTTGGTGAGTGGAACACAGCTTCTGCTCCAATCTTTAAACAGTGACAACGACAACAACTAACCCCAGAGATTACCAGATGGCGAAAAGTAAACATAATAATCTTACTAACAGAAACCAAGACCACTCACCATCATCAGAACCCAGCACTCCCACTTTGCCCAGTCCAGGGCACCCCAACACACCGGAAAAGCTAGACACGGATCTAAAAGCATATCTCATGATGATGGTAGAAGACTTCAAGAAGGACTTTAATAACACACTTAAAGAAATACAAAGGAACACTGGTAAACAGGTAGAAGACAGTGAAGAGGAAGCACAAAAATCCCTTAAAGAATTGCAGGAGAACACTGCTAAAGAGTTACAAATCCTTAAAGAAAAACAGGATAACATAATCAAACAGGTAGAAGTCCTTACAGAAAAACAGGAAAACACATCCAAACAGATGATGGAAATGAACAAAACCATACTAGACCTAAAAAGGGAAGTAGACACAATAAAGAAAACCCAAAATGAGGCAACACTGGAGATAGAAACCCTAGGAAAGAAATCTGGAAACATAGATACCAGCATCAGCAACAGAATACAAGAGATGGAAGAGAGAATCTCAGGTGCAGAAGATTCCATAGAGAACATCGGCACAACAATCAAGGAAAATGTAAAATGCAAAAAGATCCTAACTCAAAACATCCAAGAAATACAGGACACAATGAGAAGACCAAACCTACGGATAATAGGAGTGGATGAGAATGAAGATTTTCAACTCAAAGGACCAGCAAACATCTTCAACAAAATTATAGAAGAAAACTTCCCAAATCTAAAGAAAGAGATGCCCATGAACATACAAGAAGCCTACAGAACTCCAAATAGACTGGACCAGAAAAGAAATACCTCCCGTCACATAATAATCAGAACAACAAATGCTCTAAATAAAGACAGAATACTAAAAGCAGTAAGAGAAAAAGGCCAAGTAACATATAAAGGCAAGCCTATCAGAATTACACCAGATTTCTCACCAGAGACTATGAAAGCCAGAAGATCCTGGACGGATGTTATACAGACACTAAAAGAACACAAACTCCAGCCCAGGCTACTATACCCAGCCAAACTCTCAATTAACATAGATGGAGAAACCAAAGTATTCCACGACAAAACCAAATTCACACATTATCTCTCCACAAATCCAGCCCTTCAAAGGATAATAACAGAAAAAAACCAATACAAGGACAGGAACCATGCCCTAGAAACAACAAGAAGGTAATCCCTCAACAAAACTAAAAGAAGACAGCCACAAGAACAGAATGCCAACTTTAACAACAAAAATAACAGGAAACAACAATTACTTTTCCTTAATATCTCTTAATATCAATGGACTCAACTCCCCGATAAAAAGACATAGACTAACAAACTGGCTACACAAACAAGACCCAACATTTTGCTGCTTACAGGAAACTCATCTCAGAGAAAAAGATAGACACTACCTAAGAATGAAAGGTTGGAAAACAATTTTCCAAGCAAATGGTATGAAGAAACAAGCTGGAGTAGCCATTCTAATATCTGATAAGATTGACTTCCAACCCAAAGTCATTAAAAAAGACAGGGAGGGACACTTCATACTCATCAAAGGTAAAATCCTCCAAGAGGAACTATCAATCCTGAATATCTATGCTCCAAATAAAAAGGCAGCCACATTCATTAAAGAAACTTTAGTAAATCTCAAAGGACACATTGCATCTCATACAATAATAGTGGGAGACTTCAACACATCACTTTCACCAATGGACAGATCGTGGAAACAGAAACTAAACAGGGACACAGTGAAACTAACAGAAATTATGAATGAAATGGATCTGGCAGATATCTACAGAACATTCTATCCTAAAACAAAGGATATACCTTCTTTTCAGCACCTCATGGTACCTTCTCCAAAATTGACCACATAATTGGTCACAAAACAGGACTCAACAGATACAAAAATATTGAAATTGTCCCATGCATCCTATCAGATCACCATGGACTAAGGCTGATCTTCAATAACAAAACAAATAATAGAAAGCCAACCTTCACATGGAAACTGAACAACACTCTTCTCAATGATACCTTGGTCAAGGAAGGAATAAAGAAAGAAATTAAGGACTTTTTAGAGTTCAATGAAAATGAAGCCACAACATACCCAAACTTATGGGACGCAATGAAAGCATTTCTAATAGGAAAACTCATAGCTCTGAGTGCCTCCAAAAGGAAACTAGAGAGAGCACACATTAGCAGCTTGACAACATACCTAAAAGCACTAGAACAAAAGGAAGCAAATTCACCCAAGAGGAGTAGACAGCAGGAAATAATCAAACTCAGGGGCGAAATTCAACAAAGTGGAAACAAGAAGAACGATTCAAAGAATCAACCAATCAAGGAGCTGGTTCTTTGAGAAAATCAACAGGATAGATAAACCCTTAGCCAGACTCACTAGAGGGCACAGGGAAAGCATCCTAATTAACAAAATCAGAAATGAAAAAGGAGACATAACAACAGATCCTGAAGACATCCAAAACACCATCAGATCCTTCTACCAAAGGCTATACTCAACAAAACTGGAGAACCTGGATGAAATGGAGAAGTTCCTAAACAGATACCAGGTACCAAAGTTGAATCAAGATCAGGTTAATGATCTGAACAGCCCTATATACCCCAAAGAAATAGAAGCAGTCATTAATAGTCTCCCAACTAAAAAGAGCCCAGGACCAGATGGGTTTAGTTTCAGAGTTCTATCAGACCTTCAAAGAAGATCTAATCCCAGTTCTTCACAAACTATTCCACAAAATAGAAACAGAAGGTACTCTACCCAACTCATTCTATGAAGCCACAATTACTCTGATACCTAAACCACAAAAAGACCCAACAAAGATAGAAAACTTCAGACCAATATCCCTTATGAATATTGATGCAAAAATCCTCAATAAAGTTCTTGCTAACCGATTCCAAGAACACATCAAAACAATCATCCATCCTGACCAAGTAGGTTTCATCCCAGGGATGCAGGGATGGTTCAATATACGGAAATCCATCAACGTAATCCAGTATATAAACAAACTCAAAGACAAAAACCACATGGTCATCTCGTTAGATGCGGAAAAAGCATTTGACAAGATCCAACACCCATTCATGATAAAAGTCTTGGAAAGATCAGGAATTCAAGGCCCATACCTAAACATGATAAAAGCAATCTACCGCAAACCAGTAGCCAACATCAAAGTAAACGGTGAGAAGCTTGAAGCAATCCCTCTAAAATCAGGGACTAGACAAGGCTGTCCACTTTCTCCATACCTATTCAACATTGTACTTGAAGTCCTAGCCAGAGCAATTCGACAACAAAAGGAGATCAAAGGGATACAAATTGGAAAAGATGAAGTCAAAATATCACTTTTTGCAGATGATATGATAGTATATATAAGTGACCCTAAAAATTCCACCAGAGAACTCCTAAGCCTGATAAACAGCTTCGGTGAAGTAGCTGGATATAAAATTAACTCAAACAAATCAATGGCCTTTCTCTACACAAAGAACAAACAGGCTGAGAAAGAAATTAGGGAAACAACACCCTTCTCAATAGTCACAAATAATATAAAATATCTTGGCGTGACTCTAACTAAGGAAGTGAAAGATCTGTATAATAAAAACTTCAAGTCTCTGAAGAAAGAAATTATAGAAGATCTCAGAAGATGGAAAGATCTCCCATGCTCATGGATTGGCAGGATCAACATTGTAAAAATGGCTATCTTGCCAAAAGCAATCTACAGATTCAATGCAATCCCCATCAAAATTCCAAATCAATTCTTCAACGAATTAGAAAGTGCAATCTGCAAATTCATCTGGAATAACAAAAAACCTAGGATAGCAAAAACTCTTCTCAAGGATAAAAGAACCACTGGTGGAATCACCATGCCGGACCTAAAGCTCTACTACAGAGCAATTGTGATAAAAACTGCATGGTACTGGTATAGTGACAGACAAATAGACCAATGGAATAGAATTGAAGACCCAGAAATGAACCCACACACCTACGGTCACTTGATCTTCGACAAGGGAGCTAAAAACATCCAGTGGAAGAAAGACAGCATTTTCAACAAATGGTGCTGGCACAACTGGTTGTTAACATGTAGAAGAATGCGAATCGATCCATTCCTATCTCCTTGTACTAAGGTCAAGTCTAAGTGGATCAAGGAACTTCACATAAAACCAGAGACACTGAAACTTATAGAGGAGAAAGTGGGGAAAAGCCTTGAAGATATGGGCACAGGGGAAAAATTCTTGAATAGAACAGTAATAGCTTGTGCTGTAAGATCGAGAATTGACAAGTGGGACCTCATGAAACTGCAAAGCTTCTGCAAGGCTAAAGACACCATCAATAAGACGAAAAAACCACCAACAGATTGGGAAAGGATCTTCACCTATCCTAAATCAGATAAGGGGCTAATATCCAATATATATAAAGAACTCAAGAAGGTGGACACCAGAAAGTCAAATAACCCCATTAAAAAATGGGGCTCAGAACTGAACAAAGAATTCTCACCTGAGGAATACCGAATGGCAGAGAAACACCTGAAAAAATGTTCAACATCCTTAATCATCAGGGAAATGCAAATCAAAACAACCCTGAGATTCCACCTCACACCAGTCAGAATGGCTAAGATCAAAAATTCAGGTGACAGCAGATGCTGGCGAGGATGTGGAGAAAGAGGAACACTCCTCCATTGTTGGTGGGATTGCAAGCTTGTACAACCACTCTGGAAATCAGTCTGGCAGTTCCTCAGAAAATTGGACATAGTACTACCGGAGGATCCAGCAATACCTCTCCTGGGCATATATCCAGAAGATGTCCCAACCGGTAAAAAGGACACATGCTCCACTATGTTCATAGCAGCCCTATTTATAATAGCCAGAAGCTGGAAAGAACCCAGATGTCCCTCAACAGAGGAATGGATACAGAAATTATGGTACATTTACACAATGGAGTACTACTCAGCTATTAAAAAGAATGAATTTATGAAATTCCTAGCCAAATGGATGGACCTGGAGGGCATCATCTTGAGTGAGGTAACACAATCACAAAAGAACTCACACAATATGTATTCACTGATAAGTGGATATTAGCCCAAAACTTAGGATACCCAAGATATAAGATACAATTTACTAAACGCATGAAACTCAAGAAGAATGAAGACCAAAGTGTGGACACTGTGCCCCTTCTTAGAATTGGGAACAAAACACCCAGGGAAGGAGTTACAGAGACAAAGTTCGTAGCTGTGATGCAAGGATGGACCATTTAGAGACTGCCGTATCCAGGGATCCTTCCCATAAGCAGCTTCTAAACGCTGACACCATTGCATACACTAGCAAGATTTTGCTGAAAGGACCCAAATATAGCTGTCTCTTGTGAGACGATGCCGGGGCCTAGCAAACACAGGAGTGGATGTTCACAGTCAGCTATTGGATGTATCACAGGGCTCCCAATGGAGAAGCTAGAGAAAGTACCCAAGGAGCTAAAGGGATCTGCAACCCTATTGTCGGAACAACATGATGTACTAACCAGAACCCCGGAGCTCTTGTCTCTAGCTGCATATGTATCGAAAGATGGCCTAGTAGGCCATCATTGGAAAGAGAGGCCCATTGGACTTGCAAACTTTATATGCCCCAATATAGGGGAATGCCAGGGCCAAAAGAATGGGAATGGGTGGGTAGGGAAGTGGGGGGTGCTATGGGGGACTTTTGGGATAGCATTGGAAATGTAACTGATGAAAATATGTAATAAAAATATTAAAAATTAAAAAAAAAAGAAATTATCCAGAAAAAAAAAAAGAAAGTCTTTCCTATACCTATATCCTGTCTATACTGCCTAGGTTTGTTCCTATCAGTGTCAGTGTTTCTGCTTTCACACTTAGGCCTTTGATTCATGTTGCTGAATTTGTTTATCACATCTAGAAGTTTCCTGGTAGAATTTTTGACATCTCTAATGAACAATATGATGCCATCTGCAAATATGAATAATTTAACATTTTTCCCAATTTTGTATACCTTTAATTCACTTCCTTTGCCTTATTGCTCCAGCTAGTGATTCATGAACATTATTGAAAGGAATCAGGACTATTGAGTAGCCCTGTCTCATTCCTGACTCCAGTGGGGTTACCTCAAGGTTTTCTTGCATTGTGATGATGCTGGATGTGGATTTCTCATAAATGAGTTTTACTATATCGAGGTGTGTTCCCTGTACTCCTCATCTCTCTATAACTTTTATTATGAAGTCATTCTGGAATTTATCAAAGGCTTTTTCTGCATCTATTGAGATAAGCATGTGATGTTTGTCATTAAATCCATGTATGTGTCTATAGCATTATGTAGTTTATTGACTTCCGTATTTTGAACAATCTGTGTATCTCAGAGATAAATTCAACTTGGAGATGGTATATAATCTTTTTGATGGTTGTATTCTGTTTGCAGGTATCATGTTAAACATATTTAAATCTATGTTCATCAGACATATTGACTGAAGGGTTTTGAGGTTTGCTTTGTTTAGTTTAGTTTTCTTTTGTTTTGTTTTGTTTTGTTTTGATGTGCCATTATCTGGTTTGAGTATTGGAGTGATATTTGGTTCATAGAAGGCATCTAGGAATGGAAGTACTCCTGTTTTTTGTTTGTTTTGTTTTGTTTTGTTTTGTTTTGTTTTGTTTTGTTTTGTTTTGTTTTGTTTAACAGTTTAAGAAGGTTTGGTAGAATTTTCTGACCTTGGTTTGTTTTTAATTGGCAGGCTTTTTTTGTAATTTTTTTATTAGGTATTTTCCTAGTTTACATTTCCAGTGCTATCCCAAAAGTCCCCCATACCCACCCCCCCAATCCCCTCTACCCACCCACTCCCCCTTTTTGGCCCTGGCGTTCCCCTGTACTGGGGCATATAAAGTTTAATTGGCAGGCTTTTGTCACTATTTAATTCACTTCCCTTTACATGTTGAACCATCCCTGCATCCTTGGAATGAAACCTACTTGATTGTGGTCAATAATGTTATTAATGTGTTCTTGGATTACATTTGGGAGAATTTTATTGATTATTTTCACATTGATGTTTATAAATGAAATTGGCCTTAAGTTGAATTTTGGAGGAGGTCTTTGTGTGGTTTGATATCCAGGTTACTGTGGTTTTATAGAAGGAATTAGGTAGTGTTCCTTCTGTTTCTATTTTGTGGAATACTTTGAGGAGTGTTGAATTCTGCACTGAAACTATCTGACCCTGGTGGTTTCAGTTGGGTTGGGTTGGGTTGTGTTGGGTTTTGGTTGTGAGTTTTTTTTTTAATGACTGTGTCTATGTCTTTAATGGTTATGGGACTGTTTGAATAGTTTACCTGTTCTTAACTTTGGTATGTGATATCTACCTAGAAAGACATCTATTTATTTTAGATCTTCCAGTTTTATTGAGTATAGGCTTTTGAAGTAAAATCTAAAGATTTTTTAAAATTTCCTGTTTCTATTTTTATGCCTCCCTTTTCATTTCTGATTTTGTTAATTTGCATACTATTTCTGTGCCCATTAGTTAATTTGGCTAAGGGTTTGTCTATCTAGTTGGATTTCTCAAAGAACCAGCTTTTGGTTTTGATGATTCTTTATATTGTTCTCATTGTTTTTAATTGATTAATGTCAGCCTTGTGCTTGACTATTTCCTGCTGTCTACTCCTCTTGGGTGTGTTTACTTCTTTTTGTTCTAGAGTTCAGGTGTGCTGTTAAGATGCTACTGTAAGATCTCTCCAATTTCTTTATGAAGACACACAATGCTAAACATTTTACTCTTACTACTGCTTTCGTTGTACCCCATAAATCTAGGTATGTTGTATCTTCATTTTCTTTGAATTCTAGAAAGTCTTCAATTGCTTTCTTTCTTCCCTGACTAAGTAATCATTGAGTAGAGAGTTGTTCAGTTTCCATGAGTATGTGGCTATTGTGTTCTTACTGGTGTTGTAAAAGTTCAACCTTAATCCATGGTGATATGATAGCATGCAATAGGATAAAATAGACTTTAAATCAAAAGTAATCAAAGGAGATGGGGAAGGACAGTTTATACTCCCCAAAGAAAAAATTCATCAAGATGAACTCTCATTTCTGAAAACCTATGCCCCAAATGCAAGGGCACTAACATGTATAAAAGGGAATTGTAAGGTAGTGACTTTTTGTTGCTAAGGTGTGTTTCTTGTATGCAGCAAAATGATGGATGTTGCTTATATATCCAGTCTCTTAGCCTTTGTCTCTTTATTGGTGAATTGAATCACTGATGTTGACAGATATTAATTATAAATGATTGTTAATTCCTGTCATTTTGTTGTTAAAGGTGGTAGTGTGTGTGTGTGTGTGTGTGTGTGTGTGTGTGTGTGTGTGTGTTTGCTGAGGGTGTAGTTTGTTTTCTTTGGTGTAGTTCTCCATAGGGCTCAGTTAGTAGAAAGATACTGTTTAAATTTGTTTTTTGTCATGGGATATCTTGGTATCTCCATCGATGGTGATTGAGAGTTTTGCTGGGTATACTAGTATGGGCTGGCAACTGTGATCTCTTAGGATCTGCAAGATATCTGTCCAAGATATTCTGGCTCTTAAAGTCTCTGTTGAGAAGTCAGATATAATTCTGATAGGTCTGCCTTTGTATGTTATTTGGACTTTTTACCTTGTAGCTTTTAATAGTCTTTTCTTGTTTTGTACATTAAGTATATTGCTTATTATATAAAAGGTGGATTTTCTTTTCTGGTCCCATCTATTTGGTGTTCTGTAGGCTTCTTGTTCATTTATTGCCATCTCTTAGTTATATTAGGGAAATTTTTCTCTATGATTATGTTGAAGTTGTTTTCTGGCCCTTTGAACTAGGAATCTTCATCATCAGGTATACTTAATGTTTTTGTTATGATATTCAATAGGAATTGTCTTCTCTAGTCTCATCTATGTGGTGTTTTGTGCATTTCATGTATCTGTATGGGTATCTCTTTTATTAATTTGAGGAAGTTTCGTGTATGCCCTAATGAAGACTCATCCATGCTCTTGGTCTGGGATTGTTCTCTCTCATCTATTCTTGTAATCCAAAGTTGGACTCTTCTGCTTGATTCATTCTACTTGTGAGGATGTACTTTAAATTTTCTACTTGGGTTATTGTGTGTTGTATATTGTGTTCCATCTCCATTTTCTCTTGAGTCCTCTTCAACGTTTCTAACTCCTTATTGAATTCCCTTCCCAAATGCTGTATTGTTTTCATAATTTTCATTAGTCTTTACTTTTTGTTGTCCTGTGTATCACTTGAGTATTTATTATCAAGTTCTTGTTCATTCACTTTAAGTTACTAAGCTGCTTCTTTGAGTCTTTGAGTCTTGGAGTCTTCTTTGAATTCCTGGAATTACTTGATGAAGTTATGATTGCTCTTTCAAATTCTGTGTCCTGGAGTTCATTTATTCATTAATAGACATTTCTGCACGACTTCTGAGATTGTTGGTGAGTCTACATTTATCTTTTATATTATTTACATGTTAGAATGCGAGCTAGGTATGTGGACTTCTTTGTTAGTTCTGTGTCTGGTATGGACAAAGCAGGTTGGGGCATCAGACAGTCTGTACATGCTGTGTTGAATCTAAAGGTTGGATATGGCTCAGTTGTATTGATGTCAGGGGGACATAGAGAACTTGCCTGGTGAGCAGGATATTTATCCTGAATCAAGCCTAGAGTATGGGGTAGATCTTAGTGTTGGGGAAGATAGATGCAGAATCAGGCATTCTGATCTGGCTAGACAAGGAGAATGATGTGCAGGATCTGGTATGGTAGAAAAGTTAGATGTGGCATGGGTAAGGTCTGTCAATCATGGGCAGGCAAGGCATGTCCTATCAGAAGCCTAGAGGTTGGTCAGGATGCAGGTAGTGGTGGCCATAGTAGGTCAGGGCATTGGATGTGAGAGGGCAGGCAAGGCATGTCCTATAAGAAGCCTAGAGGTTGGTCAGGATGCAGGTAGTGGTGGCCATAGTAGGTCTGGGCATTGGATGTGAGATGTAGGCTGGATCTCAGGAGGGTGCTTAGAAGGAAGACTTGGAAGGACTCATCTGACTAGACCCTAGACAAGGGCATCCACAGGCTGATTTTTAAAGCAGGTCACATGAGTGGCTAAAACAACCTGAAAAGAGGACTTTTGTTATTCTCTCACTAGAGAAGAAGCAGATAATTAATCTTTTATTATTATTCTCTCATATGTTACCCCCGACCACATTTTCCCCTTTCTTAATTCTTCCCAGTCCTCCTCCTCACTTTCCTTCTCCACCAGATTTACTCCTCTTCCACTTCTCCATTTCCCTTTTTTTAAAAAAGAATAGGCCATTCAGGAATATTAACAGAACATGGTATCCAAAATTACAATAAGATTAGGTACAAACTCCCACATTAAGACTGGACAAGGCAAAAATGCTTTCTACAACTGCAAAGATCAATCTTTGAGTTATTCATCCACATCTATTTCTCTTATATCCTACTAATAAATCTGTTCTTCATGAAAAAAGAAAAGCATAAGCTATATTATTGCAATTTGAGGTTCAAATCCTAGGACTTCATAAAAGTGTCTAAAGCCTACTCCAAACATGATTCCTCTCAACTTGGAAAGTTGGAAACAATAATGAATAGTGATATGTGCCTCAGGCACCCAAAAGGCAGTGACTGATGCTAGGAACAGGGTAGACTGTGTACCATAAGAAACCACTCAGTGAAAGAATTGACAGCATCATCAGCCATGAGTCTAGCAACATATAACCCAGACAGTCCTCAAACTCACTGTGTATCTGAAGAAGACCTTGAACTTGTGATCTACCTGCCTCAACTTTCCAAGTGCTGGGATTAAAGGTACACATCTGATCCATGGGAAACTGAGGCTCAAGCCCTGGCCTTAATGCATTCCAGGCAAGTACCTTACCAACTGAGATGTTTCTGTTGCTGAGCACTTCTTGGTCATAGAACTTAGGCCTTAGTTCTAAAATCATGCTGACCAGTGTTGCAAAGACAGAGGCTAGGAAATGATCTTTGAAAATTGTCAGTTTTAGTTCATGGTTATGTCCTCTAGGAAGCCCTTCAATAACCCTTATACATGATTCCATGTAAAGAGAACATTGATGCCCATTCAAAGATGAGAGAGCTTCCCAAGTAAGCTGGCAGCCCTCACAATCATATTATCAACAATAACAGCAGCATGTTATAGATCAACAAGAAGGTTGTGTGGGTGGGAGTCTCTGTGTTTCTGTATACTTAAGTTTCTATATATGTATTTCTGAGTGTTTGAACATTTCTATATGTGAGTGTGCCTTTCTGTGTGTATGTTTGTGTTTGTATGAGAGAATTTATGTACAGCACATAACATGCTCAAAATATAAATTTCCTTTAGATTCTCTTGACCCATTCAACCCACAAATTCAGGAAGCCCTGTGGCCATTTTCCAGCTGGGTTTACTTTTCCCTTTAGACTTAATTTCAGAACCTTAGAGTGTAGTCAGTTGAGGATCTTTTAGTTTCCCACACACTTTTTTTTTGTTCCAAGGGAAGTAATTACTAGACATCAAATCAGCAGAAACCTATGGTCTCACATCCAACTTGCTCTTTGCCTCCCCTGTAAGTATTAATTGGCCCTTTCTACCCATGTTACTCTTTTGTATAATCTTTTCAGTAGCTATAGATGGGAAATGCCCCCTTTAAAATAAAATAAAACAATGAAAATAATTGCAGGTAGTTGATCAGTTTTGATCTTCAAATTCTTAATTATACCTAATTCAATCTAATATTGAAGTGATTTTTTTTTTCCCAGAAGAGACAGTGTTTGTTTGTAGGCAGGATTTTTATGTCCCAGCCTGTTTTCTAACTCACTATGTATCTCAGGATGACTTTGAAACTGTGATCCTCCTGCCTCCATTTTCCAAGTTCTAGGATGACAGGTACCATCACACCTGGTCTATGGGATGCTGAGGCTCAAAGCTAGGCCTCTATGTATTTCAGACAAGCACTCTACCAACTGAACTATTTCTCCTGACTAGTATTTCCTATTGGTCTTTGTTGTGGTAAATCTCCAACCCAAATAAGCCTGTCTTTCTACATTCATATTAAACTCAACATACTAGAATTTTTATAGATGATATTGCAAATTTACATGCCATGTGTGTGGTGCATACACAAAAGACTAAGTAAATCAAATTATGTTTCTGTGTTAAAAACTTCTCTGAAGCACAAGAACACAGGAACATGACATATTTTTGTCTTTTCTTTATGGAAAGAACTCCTGATTGACATTTTTCACTAAAAATCAACCCAGAGTTATTATTTCACAATAATTTGAATTGCTCTGCTGCTAAACACAACTCTGTTCAGATCATCTACCCTCCCACAGGTTAAAATCCACTCACTCACTGCAAACCAACCAAACCTGAGTACCTAGGTCTTATTTTTTTAATTGCTAAACTAATCCCACAGTGGTATATTTCTTTGAAAATAGTCCAGTCAGTTACTGGAAAAACATAGAAAGTGTAAGTCTACCCATCTAGGAAAAGATGCCTATGTGAATTTTTTTCCTTGTCATGAGAGGTTGGGGGTAAATCGGGTTGGCTGAGGTATGGAAGCACACTGGCTCACCATCTATATAACAGACAGGGTAAAGTGAGCCATCTCAAAGTGGCAATTAATGCAATTATCTTCCTAAACCTCTGGCCATATCATGTCTCAGTTGGGTGCTATTTTTATTTTATTATCATTCTAATATTAGCGATGTAGCCACTGATGAGTTATCTATGTTCCAGTAAATACTCCCTGACTCATCTTCATGCAAGCAATCCTGATTAAACTCAGTGGATGAAGAATGAAAAGGCATTAAAGCAGAGGGACTTGGTAGAAGGAAGCAAAATTCAGGCATTCAGCAAGAAATAGAGGGGGTGGGAAAAGATCAAGCAAGCAGGGGTCAAAATACTCAAAATTCAGTACTTGCATGTATGAAATTATCAAATAATTAAAAAGCAAATTGTGGGCTAGGAAGCTGAAACCGTCGGTAAAATGATGATTTAATAAACACAATGACCCGGATTCAAACCCTAGAATCCAGAAAAAGACAAAAAAACAGGCAAGGTGGTACATACTTGTTGTGGGGAGAGAGGGCAGTGGAAACTGGAAGAGCTCTAGAGCTTATTGGCTAGCCTACCTGGTGAGTTCTGGGCCATTTGTCTCAAATGACAAAGTTAGACATTTCCTGAGGAACAACAGCTAGCCAAATTGTTTTCTGACCTCCACATATCTTGGCCATAAAAAAAAACACACATATGCACATGTAAGCACACACACACAAGTAATCAATGGCTATTCTAATAAGTTCTGTAAACCTTAATGCTGGATTAATATTTCAATATAATATGTTTTAACATATAATATAAAATAATGTATTTGTAATTGCTATCTCTATTAAAGTTAATTTTCTACTTATGTAAAACTATATACAGTTTTTCTCAGAATCCTTTGCTGCTTTAAATTGAAAAAATAAGTCAAATAAGACTTCTAGGAAAATGAAAATTTGGATGGCACAGAAAGTATCAGGGTTTCAGTTACTTAGAATATATCTCTGGCCCAGTGGTGCTCAGTTTATCTCCCTAGTGACAGTTTGAAATTTTGTGTAAATACTAAGCTGTAATAGTGCAAATATTTAATAATCCTCAAACAGAATACTGGAAGTCCAGCAATGTGGACAATATTTCTACCCTAAAAGAATGGTCCAGGGCATATTGCTCTTGCAGAGGACCCTGGTATGGTTACCAATACTGACAGCAGGCAGCTCCCAACTGCCTGTAACTCCAACGTCAAGGAATCTCACACCCTCTTCTTCTCTTTAAAGACAGTGGAACTCATATGCACTCCTTGTCACTCACACTCACACACACACACACACACACACACACCAATTTTAAAATAACTTCAAGGAGAATGCTCTACTTGTCATAAAAGAAGTGACTCCTCTGTTTCATTTTTTTTTGTAAACATTTAAAAAGTAAAATTTATATGTTTTAAATAAATAAGCAAAAAATCTTTCCAAATGTGTAACTATCGCTTGGCAAATTTTATCACACTTCTCACTGCTTTCACTACAAGTTAGTTTGGGTTCTTCTAAATTTTTTACAAAATATCATATACTGTATACTCCTTTAGATGTACATGTGAGTGTCCATCAGTCATTGTTTATGCTGTATGGTGTGTGTGTGTGTGTGTGTGTGTGTGTGTGTGTGTCTGTGTGTCTGTGTGTCTGTGTGTCTGTAAGAGTGTCTGTAGAGGTCAGAAGTCATCCTTCAGTGATTATCCATCTTCTGTTAGAGTTTCTCCTTTGCTGGAAGGTTGCTAACTAGGTTAGGTTGGCTGGGCTGGAAGCCCCCATGACCCATCTGTCTCAAACTCCCCAGTGCTTAATTTAGAAGCAGAAACCAACATGCTTGGCTTTTTTTTTTTTTTTTTTTTTTTGAGGTGAGTTCTGGGGATCAGACTTTGATCCTCATACTTTCAAGGTAGCACTTTATTAACTTAATTATCTTCCTGGAGTCTTTCATAATCATTTTTGTTTACATTTTAATCAGTGATCTTCATCCATAACGCTGCAATGACAACAGTAACTGATTTTTCATTGCTAAATCAAACTCTTTCTGTAAATACATCATAAATTGCCATTTGAATGACAGTAGACATGATGACCTCTTTAAATATTGTACTATTGTATTGTATTGTGCTATAAACATTTCAGCATACATCTTCTTGGATGCTGCTTTTGTTGAGTATATTTCCTAGAATCAATAGAGGTATTAGATTATTGAGTTGTGATATGGTCATTTTGGCAAACCTTATAATGCATTTCCTAAAATGACCTCTGTAGGGGGAGCATCATTTTTTCAATCCACACAATAGACCTCTCTACTTCTATTCCTGTCACTCATGTTTAACACCGCTCTGGTGCTACTCTTCATTTGGTATTCTAAGTTTGCTTTATGGGTTTTTGGTTTGGTTTGGGGAGGATGTTGGTTTCTTATGAGAGAACATCATTAATTCTAACTTGCCTACATTGATGTTCTTTACTCAAACTACAGAATTTTTATAGGAGTCTGATATTGATTCTTCAGCATAATATTTGTAGAGTGTGTCCCTGTTCATGTGTCTTGGTTCATGAGTGTGCATATACACATGCATAGGCATGAACATGGGGGCCTAAGATTAACACAGGGTCTCTATCTCAATCATGCTCTGGTTTATTTATTAAGATAGGGTCTTTCACAGAACTCAGAGCTCTCTTCTTCCACCTAGTCTTGCTAGTCAGCTTACTCATGGTGATTCCATCTCTGCCTCCTGAGTGCTGAGACTACAGATGGCCACCACACCTCCCTAGCTTTTATGTGGACTCAGTTCTTCACATTTGATCCTGAAGTGCTTTATTCACAAAGCCATCTCTACATCCTCAGTATTTGTGGATTTTATGTCTTGAATTCATCTTTAACATAAATAGAGGCTTATATTATATTTTAAGCCATCAAATAATTGCCTTGATCATTGTGTCACTGAGGGTAGCTTCAATCTCAGTCTTTAAGTTTGTAACACAATCATGTTTATAGACATATAAGCACAAATATATTTGTGTACCAAATTACCTGACCCTGGAGAGATTAGTCAGTGGTTAAGAGTATTTGCTGCTCTTGTAGAAATATCTGAGTTTAATTTCCACTGCCCATATCGGGCGCCTTACAACTGTTTTAAAATCCCAGATTTGTGAAATCTGATAACCTCTTCTTGCCTCTTTAGGCACCTACATGAATGTGAGCATTTCCACAAACAGGGGCATACATGTACATAAAAATAAAGTAGACATGGCAGTGTACATCTGTAATTCCAGCACTCTGAGAGCCATGGGCAGGCATATCCCAGAGTCAGAGACCTGCCTGGTCTACAAAGTAAGTGCCAAGACAGCAAGGGCTACACAGAGAAACCCTGTCTCAGGGGAAAAAAAAAACCTAAATAATCACATACTTTAAAATGCCTGTTTATCTTCAACAAATGTTCATTTCCTAAGTATGTCTGAGAAAGTACACATTGAAACATATTATCATTTCATCAGAAATTACTTAATTGTTTCTAAGCTACATTTAAACTGTTACAAATATTATTTTAAATTTTATGTAGTTAATGTAGCTACTGTTGGGGTCCAGGAACCAGACCACATGAACATCAGGCTCAGTCAGACAAGAATAGTTATTGAGCATATGCCCCGACTGATTGATCAGATCCTGATTTAAGAACTGAACCATGAAACTGTGTTAAGATTCTACAGGATTTATAAGCTTAAACTCCTCAAACATCTGTGCCAAGTTATTCCACCAATCAGGTTTTAGAGATAGAGGATTTCCTTAGGAACCTATGCTTGTTGTACATTAACCCTGTTCCCATTGGTTGGGGTATTCAACGGGGGCATGGAACTTGCCTTGTCTAATATTCATGTCATGACTACCAAGATGAGACTTGTCTAACATTTATATCTTAACCAGGATGTCAGTTACATATTTACATGTCTCTTTCTGCCAAGTAGGACATCAGTTTCCAGGAAGGTCTTGGGAACTTAAACTTTACTAGACTACTACTCAAAATGGAAGTCTTATTCCAAATAGTTTCTTATATTGGTGCAGGTGTATCTCATGTCGGGGTCTCTCCCAAGGGCAGCCTGTAAAAGAAAATGCCACAGAAGCTTATACACAGATACAGGATGTGCTGCTTTGTGGCTGGTTCTGGTCCAAGCTTATTGTGTGTAACAATACAAAACAGTTCTACTGATTTCTATCATGATTGGTTTCCAAGGGCATAGAACATAACAGAATATCTATCAACTTTGGCATAAGAAAATTCCCTAGTAACAGCAGAAACAACATATGAGAAACTTTCCTTATGACATTAGTAATAGCACAAAATGACAGGCTAGCCAGGTGACAGTTGCATAGGCCTTAACATTTTACCTAGGCGTTAACATTCCCTCTAGGCCTTAATATTTTACCTATGCATATCTATATTAATATGCACTAATATAGATATATACATTTTAGAACAGTAATAGATAGTCTTTTACAAAATGCTTCTTAAAATAGTATGTGCATTTGATAGAGTTGAGAACACTTCAGTCAATGCAACTCTACCTCTGCTTGTCAATCTTTATGATAAAGAGATGGGCAGGGGAGTACATATTTCTAAGAGACTCTTAGGAATAAAAGTGTACTGATAACTTGAAGTGCTATTTTCTGACTTCATTTGTCCTGTGCCACACTACTCATGGCTCGTCCAGGCCAACTAAAATAGACATGACACTAAGACATTTTATCAATCCCTCCACACATAGGAATAAGTGCCTGGGTGGCTGCCCTGCATGCACTTCTGGAAGCATCAGGAGAAAACTGGGTCTTTTGCCTCAGGGGCTGCCTCTGTCTCAACACAGAGTCCCTTCTGCCATCTTCAGAGCCTTCAGAGACAAGTGACATCTTACCTGCTGTTTGGATTCTTTGATCCATGCCCTTTGTTTATCTCCACATAAGGATCATTGTGGTTACATGGAGCACCAGATCCTCCTTAGCTATCTGACTGGAAATAGTTCTTTTAACACTCACAGTAATGCTGTTGAAATGCTGTCTCTTTAGAAATTATACTTTGTAAGTATAGATGTATGTTCTACCATTCCAGGACTGCAACTGTGAAGTGAGAGCTAAGGGAAGCTTGAAGACATTTGTAGTATCTTTGTGACAGTGTGGCCAGAAGAGACTTCGCCATACATTAGGGACAGAGGAATAGGAAGGGAGGGGAAGGGGAGAAGTGTGGAGTGGAGAGAAAAACTATTAATAGATAGTTAATCTTATTGAATATTTATTCCCATGTTAAGACTGTATGATGCCACATGGACAGTGTTGCTATATTTCTCAGTATCCTAAAACCCAAACCAGTGATCCCAAATCCTGAGGATGATATTATCAATCTCATCATCATGAGTAGTGATGCCCATTGAGGCACATGTATGCCAAAATGAAATGCTAGAAAAGTAGAGAAAAGCTGAAAGTCTTCATCAAGAGGAACACCAAGATGTTTCAGCATCACCAGAATTGATGTTCAACTGTAGATGCAGATTGATGATCCAGTCATGATTTTTCTTAATACATAAAATGTATGTGACACAAAATGAAAGTAATCACCAATTTCCAAATTTATAGTAACTTTGAATGTGTGTATGTGTATATGAGTATGTATGTACTATATGTTTGTGTATATGTGTGTGGGTTTTTTGTATGAGATATGTGTGTATGTGTATTATTGTATGTTTTGTGTGTGTATATGTGTGAGTATGTGTGCATATGAGTATGTGTATGGTGTATGTGTGTGTATGTGTATGTTGTGTATGTGTGAGATGTGTGTGTGTGTTTGTGTGTGTGCATATAAGTATGTGTGTGGTATGTGTAGGTGTATATGTGTATGTAGTGTGTGTGAGAGAAGTGTGTGTATGTGTGTATAATGTCTGTGTATTTGTGTGTATGTTTGAGTGTGTGTATGTGTATGTATGTGTGTACATGTATGTAGTTTGTGTGTGAGAGATATGTGTGTATGTGTATGATGTGTGTATGTTCATGTGTACATGTGTGACTGTGTGCATATGAGTATGTGTATCATGTACATGTGTGTATATGTGTGTCTGTGTGAAATGAGTGTATGTGTGTATAATGTGTGTGTCTGTGTGTAAGTGTGTGCATATAAGTATGTCTGTGGTATATGTATGTGTATATGTGTGTGTTGTGTGTGTGAGAAGTGTGTGTGTGTGTGTTTGGGTGTATATGTATGTGTATGTGGGTGTATATATGTGTGTGGTTTGTGTGTGAGAGATATGTGTGTATGTACATGATGTGTGTATGATGTGTTTGTGTGTGTATGTGTGAGTGTGTGTCCATATAAGTGTGTGATATATATGTGTATGTGTATGAAGTATGCATGTGAGATATGTGTGTATGTATATATAATGCATGTGTGTGTGTGTGCATGAGTGTGTGTGTATGTGTGTTACAGGATCATTTGTGTGTGCAAATGAGGGTGCTTGCTTATTGCATGTATGTAGAGCAACACCTCAGGTCCTTTCCTTTCCACCTTGTTTAACACTGATCCTCTTATTGTTTGCTGCTTTGTGACTCCAGGCTAGCTGACCCTCACAGTGCTCTCTTGTTTCTGCCTTTCATCTTTCTGTAGGAGTCCTGGGATTAAACACTCCTGCTTACATCTCCATGATGTCTAGGGATCTGAACTCATATCTTCATACTTGCATGGCAAGAGCATTACCAACTGAGCCACCAGCCTGAAACATTTTTATACATAATTTTAGGAAAAAAGGAGTTGAATTCCCCCAAAAGAAAAGAAGACATATAACAGGGATTTCTTGCCAGGAAGAAGAATAAAAATATCAGCAGGCAAGTGTATAAAATTTATGCATAATGCAAAAAAAACCCTACAGTGCTAGATTACAGAATTTAAACTCAAAGTGCCCTGGTACCCAAAAACTCTGAACCAGCAGTTCTCAAACATGGCTGCACATTATCACCAGCTGGGGAGCTTTGAAACACCAGCTGAGCCGGGGCCCTACCTTCAGAACCACTAATTTAATTAGCCTGGGTCATGACCCAGGCATCAATAGTTTTAAGAGCTCTCCAGGTGATTCTAAAGTGTAGTCAAGGTTAAGACCTGTGCCCCCGGCTCATGTCTAAGCTCACTCTAATAAAGGTTTAGATGTCGTGGTTGTCAGAAGTGATAAGAAGATGGCAGAGATCAAAGTAACACAACGTAGAATCTGAGTACTGTGATGAAAAGGAAAAAGGAAAACTCATAGAAAGATGTGACTCTGTACCACAAGCTCCAGTAATGGATGATAGCGCGGTTTTCACTTCCCTGGCCTTGGGCTAAAGCACAAGAAACATGACATTAGAAGTCAGGTGCTGCTTTATGAATAGTACGTGGTGAGATAAAGTCGGGGTACATGAATATGCATGGGAAATTAGAACAATATTGACCAAGAAAGCTGCAATAGTTTCCTCCAGAGCATGGGATGAGAGGTGTGCTCATTTTAATTCATGTATATTATGGAATGCTATTATTTAAATAGTTTTAAAATACCTCTTAGTGAGAAAGCTGAGTTAGTGGAACTCTTGTCTCAAATACATGGGGCCCTAGGTTCAGTGTCCAGCATTTTCTAAACTGGGTATGGTGACCCACATCTGTAACCTTAGCATTCAGGATGGTGGCAGGCAGAGAATCAGAAATCCAAGGTCATTCTCTACCTCAGATCAAGTCTGTGGCCAGCAGGGAATACATGAAATCCTGATTCAAGCAATAATAATAAGCCAGATGACAGAAAGGCTTGCTGTGAAACACTACCTTCTGGGTATGACATGACCATTGCAGTCATGAACCTACTCACAGCAGGCAGCTGCCGTTATCTCCACTGAACCTACGTGAAACTGGATCCATCAGCATTCAGTTGTAGATAGAAGTGTTCGTTAGACTGTACTACTCCCTGGGAAACTGTTGGTTAGTGGTAGATTCTGGGGCGTGGAGCACTGACTTCAGTTGTACCTACTGGTGCACTGACCATGCTCGTATGTATCATGTTAAATCCATGCTCACATTGACAGCATTAAATTCAGTGAGTCATAAAACAAAACAAAAAGATGTGAACTTGGGCCAGGGTGCTGTAGGGAATGGAATGGGAGAGATATAAGAGAAAATTTAAAAGTAATCATAATGTATTATATACATGAATGAAATTGTCAAAGAATAAGTTTAATACATAACAGTTAATGATGGCAAGTTCATACGGGTACCATTGTCTTTACCCATTGTTTCCTATCATTGTGTCATCTATTTTCACTTCTTCTACTTTTCTAAATAATGGGTTAATTTTAACAATCCCATTTATTGCTCATTCACTGTCCTCAAATACATTGAGTTGTGCTGATAAAACAAAAAATTCAGTTTTAATACTTTGATTTGCCATAGGACTGGGGACTTACTGAAGGCCATGCTGCTATAGAACACTGTGGCATAGAAAAGTGAAAATCAGGAAAATGCTATGTGGAACAGTGATGGGCTGCCAAGAGTATCCATCAGACTGCATGTCTAGAGCAAGGGGACAGGCCAGAGAGAAGCAGTGGCTGCTGTGTCATAAAGGAGAAAGGAGAATCATGCGTTTAAAAAATTGTATCTTATATCTTGGGTATCCTAAGTTTTTGGGCTAATATCCACTTATCAGTGCCCCTTCTTGGAATTGGGAACAAAACACCCATGGAAAGAGTTACAGAGATAAAGTTTGGAGCTATGAAGAAAGGATGGACCATCTAAAGACTGCCATATCCAGGGATCCATTCCATAATCAGCTTCCAAATGCTGACACCATTGCATACACTAGCAAGATTTTGCTGAAAGGACCCAGATATAGCTGTCTCTTGTGAGACAATGCCAGGGCCTAGCAAACACAGAAGTGGATGCTCACAGTCAGCTATTGGATGGATCACAGGGCCCCCAATGGAGGAGCTAGAGAAAGTACCCAAGGAGCTAAAGGGAACTGCAACCCCATAGGTGGATCATTATTATGAACTAACCAGTACCCCAGAGCTCTTAACTCTAGCTGCATTTGTATCAAAAGACGGCCTAGTAGGCCATCACTGGAAAGAGAGGCCCATTGGACTTGCCAACTTTATATGCCCCAGTACAGGGGAATGCCAGGGCCAAGGGGTGGGGGTGGGTGGGTGGGGGACTGGCGGGGGGAGTGTATTGGGGACTTTTTGGATAGCATTGGAAATGTAATTGAGGAAATTACCTAATTAAAAAAAAGGGAAAAAAAAGGAGAAAGGAGAAAAAAAATCAAATTTGCATTAGCTTGCAAGCTTTCCTCCTTTGATAGCTCCCTGGAGTAGCCAAGCTTGACAGAAATTTAGCCCTCCATTCTACTGATCAAGTTTACCTTTGATGTTCTTTCTAACACATTGCCCTAGAGCAGAGATGTAAGTGAGTGCAGGAGAGGAAGAGACCACCTTGAGTCTTTTACTCAAGCAACTACACACATGCTCCTCCAGTCAAGATTGTCTTTTCCTCTGACTATCTGCCAGCAGGAAAACTCTTTTTGTTTTCTTTAGAGTAAAAACCACCATTCCAAAGAATATGAACACGTGGGATCTGTGGCTAATTTCATTATGTCATTTCATAACCTCAGGCTCTACACTTCACCTATGAATGAAGAACACTTTCAAAGACAAATTCCAACGTTTTAATCTCCCTCTAACTTCATGGATCATGCTGTTTTTGTCAACAGTAGCCTTACAATCATAGCCATCATATTTCCAACTTCAGTGAACTGAAGTTTCATGCTATGAAACCTACACTCAAAAACCAAATGATCAAGACTTACATTTAATTCAAACATCTAATTGCACCAGATATAAACACTCTTCTGTTTGTGTATATCAACAAATCAATTTTCCTCAGCTTTCCACTCAGCCTGGAGAGGCAAAGCCCCAGATATTATATTGTTCTCATGACCATGCTAAAATTTGATGATGTGTTCCATACACTAAATGACCTTGTTAAACATACCTTGAGGGTTTTATAGGTACCTACTCAGTTCTGTCTGGATACAGAAAACAATGTCATAAATAACGTTGTAAGAAGATATAGACTGGGTTAGAACCTTAATTTACATTTAACCAGTAAAGTAGAAAGAAGAAATCAAGTCTGCTATTTCAGGAACTCTTTCCCTGGGGAGATGAGAATTAAATATTCACTCTCTTTTATAGAGCTCCAATAACAATGCATTCTACAATCACACCAAAGTCTAGCTTGGACAATCAACAAGTCGACAGGGTATACTTACAGAGTATGGGACAGAAGGTCCTTACATGTTCTTGGATGACCCTAAAGCACCACTAAAACATCTTGCCCTAGCCAGGATGGCCACTTACCCACAGCTGCCAAGATGTACCTCCCTTTACTTTGCCTTCTACAGTCTATACAATCCAGAAGCTTCAAAGACCACAAAGCCACAGGTAATTATGACAGCATTACAAAGAACCCAAAGCAGGTGCAGGAGAGAGCAGAGGACTCTCAAGTGATGGCCCTTTCTGAATCCCTCCTAGAAGTGGGGAAAGTCTAGTCTATGCTGGTCCTCAGGAGTCTCTTGCATAAGTCACAGATGCTCTCATGAGGATGGCATTCTGCGTGTGTCAAGTAAGAAAGCTTCATTGTTCCTAAAATGGTAGCCTAGGACTTAGACAAAAGAGTCTGTGAAGCAATCATCACGGTGGCTTGACTACGGAGTTTACAGGTTATTGAACAATGATTAATTTGGGGAAATCAGTTTCTTTCTTGACAAAACAAGGTCCTCTTAAACTTGAGAATCATAAGGAGAAAAGACCAAACTTGGGAATACTTAGGTTGGCCAACTACCGCAGCCTGGTTTTGGGGATGCCCAGGGACTAGCCAGCCAGATGTCTCACCCTAAGCCAGAATTCTAGAGAACAGCCCCTGCTGGTCTCCTGATGTCCTTTTTATAGGAGAGATAATATATTCCCTGGGACAAGAGTTGGCTTTCATACATTGTTAGAAAGATACAATGAAAGGAATTAAGGGAAGGATTACATCATGTGAATGGGGTCACAAGTTTAGTGTAGGTTGAAAACATGCTTTGCAGTATACATTGGATCTAAGAAACAGGGATTTATTCTTAATTAGAAATAGAAACCTTAACTTGCGATGACTTAACACAGGTACAGCAGGAACTTATTAACTTGAAGTTAACTCTCTTAACCGCAGACAGAAACCTTAACCTGCAAGATACATTGTTCCTGTTTTGGTCTCCCATTAACTTGCAAGGTATACTGTTCCTGTTTGGGGCTCCCAGTCCCAATGAATCTGTATTCCCACATGTTAACAAAACTGTACATCCAACTGTTCTACAAGGGCAGTTGTTACTAATAAAATAGATTTTAGTTTCCAGAATTTTATCAGAAATGATTATCATAGCCAAAGGAGAACGAGCTAATGTGAGATCAAAGGAGAGAATCTCATTGTGATTTACAACTTATATTTTCTGATCAGACTTACAAATCCAGCTAAAGTGTTTAATCAATATGGAGCACTTAAAATGATGTCAGCTGTGGAAAGAAAGCTTTTACCTGAAAGCAGGGCTTAAGCTAACTTCCTATTAAAATTAAATTTTAAATTAAAAAAACCTTATTTCTTTTTAGCATTTATTTCTCTAAATTAAATCTAAGCCTAAGACAGAAGATCAACTCTAACCTGCTCTTTGAACTTTTGTTGAAGTGGTTGCATAAAATAAAGAATAAATAATCAAAAATAGCCGCCTAAGTATTCCCAAGATGATTTGCGGGACTTTGAATGGCCAATTCAACGACCTCTGTCTCTGCATTTAGAGATCTGTATTTCACTCGGAGGTCACCAATGGATGCTGGGAATGTTTGGGTCATATTCCAGGTGTATGGACTGAATCATGAGATTCTTGCTTTTCTATGCTGATATTTGGAAATTGAGCCTACTTAATTCAGAAAGTGAACGCTACAAAAGTTTTCAATCTAATTTAGTAGCACGATGCAGGGTGGAAATTGAGTAGAAATTAAGTCGCCAAACCACCACTCTCTGCTGTCACTGACCAAGAGAGTCACATCTACTCCCAACTGCAAAAGGCAGAGTTTTGAGTGTTGAGTTGCAAGCATGTTATATTGGTGAGTCTAGGAACAATTTTATAGATATTTACATCGAGTATTTAGTTACTGAGAACATGTCAATGGCCAAGTCCCCAGATGTCAGCCAAGGATCAACCTCAAAAACAAATCCTCTGAATGAAAAAAAAAATGAACAAAAGAAAAAAAGAATAAGAAAAGAACACAATTGCTGCTGGATAAGGTGGAGGAGAAAGTTAATTGAAGTTAAAGAAAATGCATAATCAGAAGCAGTTGTACATATGCAGGAGTACATGTGCAGGAGTACATGTGCAGGTGTACATGTGCAGGTGTACATGTACAGGTATACATCTACACGTGTGTGAAGGCCGGGAGCTCACATCAGATGTCCTTCTCTATTATTCCCACCTTTTTGAGACAGGCTTTCTCTCTGAAACCAAAGATCATCAATTAGCTGGCCAAGCTGGCCAATGAGCTACAGAAATCTTTCTATCTCTACCTCTAGTGCTGGATTACTGAACCAAGCTGCTGTCCTAAGCATCTACATGAGTGGGGGCATCTGAACTTCTTCCTCTTCCTTGAGGAAGAACTACTTTATCCATTGAGACATCTTCCCAGGCCAAATAGTACATTTGATTTTGAAAGAGTAAATACTGTTTTTTGATATCTTACTTGACTGCATTGTTTGTGTGTATTTCTCTCTCTCTCTCTCTCTCTCTCTCTCTCTCTCTCGTGTGTGTGTGTGTGTGTGTGTGTGTGTGTGTGCGTGCGCGCGCGTGCACTATGTAAGAACAACAATGTAATTTGTACTTGGTGATTTTCAATCCACTTGAGAAACATCACTCTAGAGAAGACATATCAAATGATTCTTCTGTAAAATAGAAGCCTTTGGTTTTCACAATCAACTTAACCTAAAGTCACAGACACAGCAAGGACCAGTGATGTCCACTAAACACCCTGCTGTGACTCTCACTAAGATCCCAGGACCCATGAAAGTCTCAGCATGTGCAATTTCCAGGGCATACCCAGACCTGCTCCAGTTCCCAGCAGGTGCCTTCACTTTCCTACGTGGCTTTGAACTGCCCAGTGGTTCCAATGTATAAAGACAAGCCCCAAATTCGTACTTCAACCTTTAATGGTACTCACACTTGTGCAGAATTTTTCAGGAACACTCTGGGGATGGTGATTGCATTATTTGGCTAAATAGTGCAGTTGGAAGTTTAGAAGACATGTGCCAAATCAAATTTCCTAACTGGAGACCAAATGGGCATTGATTTTGCAGATGAGACCTTGTACTACCAAACCCAGTTAGGAGTAGATTGTTGGCCTCAGAAACAAGAGTTACTAGCAAGTCAGAGACTGCTTATAGGAACCAGAGGGGTGACAAAATCACATTCCAAATGTTCTAGTTTTATTTCTATTACTATGATACACAATTGACTAAAACCTACTTAGGTGTGGAATGTTTTTAGTTTACAGGGTACATTTCATCATCTAGGGAAGACAAGACAGGATCTCAAGTCAGGAATGTAGAGGCAGTTCCTGAAGTACAGGCCTTGGAGGAAGGCTGCTCACTGACTTGATTTCCTTGACTTTTCAGTTTCCTTTCTTATAGAGCTGAGGACCACCTGTCCAAGATTGGCAGTGGGCTAGATACTCCTATATCATTCAGCAGTGAAGAATGCTCCCAAGACATGTGTATAGGCCAATTCTATGAAGACAGTTTCTCAGTTGAGAGTCCCACTTCCCAGGTATGTCTGGGTTTGTGTGTCAAGTTGATAAAAGCTACAGTCCTGAGAATCCCAGTATTCTGCTAATAACTTGTTTCTTGGGAACTCTTGAGAAAGATTAAGTCTGCAACTTTCAAACCAAAGCTCTGGTCCTGATGAAGGGTGCTACCCTGTGTTGTGCATCTAAGATTGTGCTTTGTAAATTGGAGACTATATTAAAAGACTTTACAAAGCATGTATCTTCTTAGCCTCCCCTTACTATTTTAACTGACCAAATAATTACATATATTTACTGATACTCTGGGATGTCTGTATGAAACCTTAAATTAAGCACAAAACACCGCAAGACAAAGTTCTCAGCACAAGGAGAGTTATTTGCTTGAGAGGGAGAGAAGGCGGGGATGAGAGACAAAGACAGAAAGTAGAGGAAGAAGGATAAGAGGAAGTGAACAAGAGACGGGAGAGAAAATAAAAAAGGGAGAGAGTTAAGGGGTATTTGTCCCAGAAGAACAAGGACTGCTTCTGGATAGAAAGCAGACAAACCTGGACCATAGGCAAATGGTGGTTTGTAAGGATAAAGTGGGAAATCCCATGTTAGATTGAGTTGGTTAGTATTGATTGGGCATGTTAATTAGGTGAGCCAAATGGGGCTTTTGATGGCTGAACTTCAATAGCTGGACCTTGGTAGTCAGCCTCAGGAAGAGGACATGGCCAAATAAGGTAATAAATCTTGGGGCCTAGCCTTAGGAATGTAATCTAATGGTTTTTAGCAAGGCATAGGGAATGAGGATAAGATCAAGGCTTGCCAGAGGCACATGCTCAAGTGGGCCAGTGTCCTTTCTTGTGTTGTTACAATACACATTTGGGGATGTGTGTCTCAACTGTAAAGGGTAGTAACATTTAACACCCCATCTATTTACCATTTTTACAGTGTGATTATTTTAAGTCTACAACTTTAACCATTTTAAGATATGGTATACATTGTTAACTGCAGTCACCATGTGATATAGTAGATCAATAAACTATGTTCCTTCTAATTAAAACGATGCCATTCAATTAGCATCTGCTTGTATTCACTCAATCTCCACTAAAAGGACTCGACAGTCAGGTGTGTAATTTGAATTCAGATGTGAAGTGTAAAGATATTTCAAGTATTCATGTTAGTGTTAGAGAAAAATTCCAGTGTTGATGGTGATTTTGCTCTCTATTTTTAGGTATAACTTTTTTTAGAGTCCACATACAAGTGAGGACTTTAGGTGTTTGTATTTCTGCACTGGGTTTAATCTCATTAATATCTTTCAGATTCATTAAAGCTGATACTCTTCAAGGTTGAATAGTATTTTATGGTATGTATGTACATATTATACATGTTTGTACATGTATATGTGCCAAAATTTTTTTATCCACTGATGCTGTTCCTAGGTTCTCTCTCACTCTCTCGCTCGCTCGCTCACTCTCACCCTCGCTCTTGCTCTTTCTCACTGTTTTTTACTTATTCACATTACATCCAGTTCACTGCCTCCCTTCCAGTAACCTCCTCCCACAATCCTTCCCCTTTCCCCCTCCCCTTCTCCTTTGAGCTTGTGAGAGCCCCTTAGATATCCCCGACCCTGGTATATCAAGTAACTGTGATGTTAGGTGCATCCTCTCCCACTGAGGCCAAAGAAGGCAGCCCAGCTAAAAGTATATATCCCATGGGCAGACAACAGTTTTAGGCATAGCCCCTGCCAGTTGTTCAGGACCCACATGAAGACCAAGCTGTACATCTGCTACCCACATTCAGGGAGACCTCAGTCCAGCATGTGTATACTCCGTGGTTTGGTAGTTCTGTCTCTGACAGCCCTGAGGATCCAGGTTAGTTGACTCTGTTGATCTTCCTGTGGAGTTCCTATCCCGTTTGGGGCCACAATTCTTCCCTGTATTCTTCCATAAGGATCCCCAAGCTCCATCCACTGTTTGGATGTGGGCATCTACATCTGTCTGAGTTATCTGCTGGGTAGAACCTCTCAGAGGACAGCCAAGTTAGCTAAACTCTTGTCTGTGAGCATAACAGAATATCATTAATAGTGTCAGGAAATGATATTTGCCCATGGGATGGATCTCAAGTTGGGCTGGTTATTGGTTGGCCATTCCCTTACCTAGGTTCTCTTTTTAAAATCCTATCTGGGGACTGGTCTGGTGTTCCAACAATATTGGCTTTCAATGCTATATTATTATCTTACTTACTGTGTATCTCTAGAAGTACAGATATATATATCTGTTCTGTCACCTGCTTTGCTTCCTGATCCCCTGGAGACCTCATTTACCATAATAAGTCAACATGGATCTAATACAAAACTAAAAAGATGCTGCAGAGAGACTACACTCAGCCAAGTGTGTGCCACACAAGCATGAGGACCTGAAATTAATCCCCAGAATCTGTGTAAAAGTCAGGACATTGTAACACACATTTGGTTTTTTTGTTTGTTTGTTTTTGTGGGTTTTTAAAATACTTTTTATTAGGTATTTTCCTCATTTACATTTCCAATGCTATCCCAAAAGTCCCTCATACCCTCCCCCCCATTCCCCTACCCACCCACCCCCACTTTTTGGCCCTGGCATTCCCCTGTACTGGGGCATATAAAGTTTGCATGTCCAATGGGCCTCTCTTTCCAGTGATGGCCAACTAGGCCATCTTTTGATACATATGCAGCTAGAGTCAAGAGCTTCGGGGTACTGGTTAGTTCAGAATATTGTTCCAACTATAGGGTTGCAGATCCCCTTAGCTCCTTGGGTACTTTCTCTAGCTCCTCCACTGGGGGCCCTGTGATCCATCCAATAGCTGACTGTGAGCATCCACTTCTGTGTTTGCTAGGCCCCGGCAAAGTCTCACAAGAGACAGCTATATCTGGGTCCTTTCAGCAAAATCTTACTAGTGTATGCAATGCTGTCAGCGTTTGGAAGCTGATTATGGGATGGATCCCTGGATATGGCAGTCTCTAGATGGTCCATCCTTTCATCACAGCTCCAAACTTTGTCTGTGTAACTCCTTCCATGGGTGTTTTGTTACCAATTCTAAGAAGGGGCAAAGTGTCCACACTTTGGTCTTCATTCTTCTTGAGTTTCATGTGTTTAGCAAATTGTATCTTATATCTTGGGTATCCTAAGTTTCTGGGCCAATATCCACTTATCAGTGAGTACCTATTGTGTGAGTTCCTTTGTGATTGGGTTACCTCACTCAGGATGATGCATTTGTAATCCAGTGCTAGAGAGACTGAGAGAGATGGATCCCTAAGCCTTACTGGCTGGCTAGCCCGGCCCACTTGGTGAGGTTACAGGCCAAAGGGAGACAATGTCTCAACAAAATCAGGTAGTCTGTGCTTAAAGGAACTTTGATTGAGGTTGATTGACCTCTGGCCTCCACACGTATGGGCATATAAGTACATGTGTAGTCACCCATGCACCACACACACATACACATACACACACACACACACACACACACATACACACCATAGATGATAAGAAACAGAGAGCTGAAGCCTGGGAGATAACTTAGGCAACAATTTTGGTACCCGCTCTATTTCTTATCCTGAGCTTATAGCTTCCCATTGCTGTACCAGCTCAATAAATGGGTTTGCTGCTCATTTTATAGACACAAAATTATTGAAAGGCCAGAACTCTGTCTGTAAAGAGGCCTGGGAGACATTATAACAGCCCCCTACCCACAGAAATGCTTCCATTAACAATGAATTTACTTTTTTACAGCACTTAAAGTTCAAAAACTCCAGGTGTGTAATGTTTAAATGCCACAATTGAAAGATACTTAAGGAGGCTAAGCTTTAATATTGTACAGTAATCCCTTCTACTTCAATGCCACCCAAATGCCCCATTGCTCCTCCTAAACCTGAGGGTTTACTCATGCTAGGTAGGCTGAAAACCACCTCCTTTATCCCTTTATGCCTTGGGACTTTGTAACCCCACAGGCAGCACTGATTGTTGTGTTGGATTACCACAGCTCTCCCTGCCTTCTCTGCTCTCTCAGGAGCGGAGACTTACTTCCTCCATCCTTACCCACACAGATTCAACAGGAAATATTCATTTCCACATTGTGCTGGTTTTGTGTTTGTTTTTTGAGACATGTCACCATGCAACTGCCTGGCCTGAAACTCTGGAACTCTCTCTCTGCCTGGAATTGGACTGTCCTCACATCCACAGAGATCTGCCTCCTGAGAGCTGAAATGAAAGGGATGTACCATTACCTGTAGCAAATTTTTCACATTATATGAAATTCCTTCCTTCCTTCCTTCCTTCCTTCCTTCCTTCCTTCCTTCCTTCCTTCCTTCCTTCCTTTCTCATTTTGAAACAAGGTCTCATATATGCAAGGCTACTGTCAAATTCCAAATGTAGCCTTCCTGATCCTTCTGCCTTTATTTCTCAGGTGCAAGGATTACAAGCAGGCACCACCTTTCTCCCAGTTCATGTACTGCTGAGAAACTGAGCCCAGGCTTTGTGCAAGCTAGGCAAATAAATTACCAACTGAGATACAGGCCCAACCAAAAACATATTTCATGATGTTTACATAAGGGGCCTTTGACCCTTTGTGACACCAAATGCCCAAAATCTCTCAGATAATAGACTCCAATAAAATGTCGATTAAATCTGTTAGTGAACCTAGAATGAATGTGCGAGTGCATATAGAATGAAGCATTTGAAGTGTTTTTGTGTCTTTTAGGGTCTCATTTCATTCTAGAGAATTTTGCACTGTTACCATGGTGTGCCAAGCCACAATCA